>NC_073634.1:38082500-38707500 GCF_029407905.1 Bubalus kerabau | reverse complement strand
GGTTTTGTTTGTTTTCTCGTGCATGTTAAAAAAAATCTTTAAATACCTAGAAAGAGTGTACCATGTAAACTTAGGACCAACTTATGAAACAAATATATAAAGTGAGGGGAAGAAGTGATGCATGTATTTCATGCTATGCACAGTATACACAATATATGAAGGGCTGTTTTTTTCTTTTGGTCATGACTCTCCCTTTTGATTTCTTTAGAGAATACTCCAATGTTTCTGGATAAGTTGCATTTTCTTCTGTACAAGTTTCTTTTATGGATCTTAAGATGTTTTCAATGTATTATTAATAAGTAGCACAATTCAATATTTATGTGTTCACCACATTATACAAGTCAGAGTGCATATTCTTTGTATTTTCAGTTTTATAGGAGGTGATTCTAATTTTTCTTTCACTTATCCTTTCTCAATTGCTCATTGAAAGTCTGGCTATTCTATTAAGCTTCATTCAATTTTCTATGATAAATCTCACTTCTCTTCAAAAGCTTTCTTCCAAAGTCCATCATTTCTCATGTTATTGCTCTTTCTACAGACACTCATCAATATTTGAAAGCTGCTATATTATGAATTTTGGCTGCCTGAGATCTCCAACTTAGAAAACACATCAGTCTGTTTCTAGTTATAATTGCGTCTGACCCTCTGACTTTTCAACAGTCTGAATAAGGGGAAATCTTGTATTAGTTTCATAAAAACCGCTTTACTTTTTTTTTTTTCCCTCTCATTAATAAAGAGAGAACCCCAAATACTTTATTCAGTGGATTAATATCTTGTTTTTATCCTTTGGTGGTAATGGTGATGGTGAGAACAAATCTACTTTTTTCCATATTTTATAATATGAACAGCAAACATTTTTTCCTGAAAGGTTTAAAAATAGTTATTAATATAGGTTCATTATGGTAAAAGTAGTAAACAAAATTAAGAAAATGTAAAGTACCATTTCCTTTTCTTTTTTAAAAAATTGTATTTATTTATTTTAATTAGAGGATTATTACTTCCCATTCCCTTTTCAAATAAATAATAGTTATGAAAATTGGAGTGTAATCATCCAAAATTTTATGGGCATATGTATTTTTCTTTAAAATATTAAATATTATTGTAAAGAGCAGTCTTTTTAAATTCTGAAGTCTGTCACTATTGGAATTTGAAACATAGAATGGTCCCTAAATTTCTAAGATGAAAATGACATCAAAAAAATCAATTAGGAATTTAATTAGAGACTAAATATTTGGTGTTAATGAGTTTAGAATCTATAACAACTCTATTATGCTTCAAGGTGTCAAAAAAAAAAAAAAGATTCACCTTTTAGTGGGGGTCTTTAGTCTTGATGTAATCTGTAGTGAAACAGAATGTGTATCTAGAAAAGATGGGATATATAGAGAAGATGGGCATTGTGCCCATATGTCTGGCTTTGCAGGTTTGAGCTGAATACTTTGAAGGTGGCATGAAGGAAAGCGTTTATTGGTAAGAGTATCACGGAAGAAGGTACCAGGGCAATTCATTAGCATATTTATTCTGTCTGATTTTATTTAGAGGGTATCTTCACTAAATTTTGTTCAATTTAAACAATCCTATGGTTCCTCTTATTACTATTGGAATTCCTTATTACTGGAGTTCTGAAGAACACTTTGTTCACACACAACATTTTTTATGAAAGTCTAAATTATTTTTTATCATTTGCTTAGATTCTACCAATTGAGGAAATTACACAATTTCATGAAAGATGAAGATTACATCTTTTCCCTTTAAAGATATATTTTATAGAGAAAAGAGGAAATGAACACAATTAAGCATGTCTCATGCCTGTAAATCCTTTTTCTGTAATAGCATAAATTGCCAAATTTGTTTTTGTTTTCATGATTGTTAAATCTAATGCTTATTATAGTCATGTCATCAGAATGAATTCATGGTAATATAATTTATTAATTCTTAAGTGCTTAGTGAGAAAAACTCCCCTATTAGATAAGAATGGGGCTAACATGAGGCAAACTCATTTTTAAAATTCCAATTTTATATGATTCTACACAATTGTGATTAAATATCTCATGACAACTTTACAGATAAAACACTAGGATGGTGACTGACTGAAATGAACTTAATTTCCACTCGGCATTTATCTTCTAATTGTTTAATGATTCACCAGCAGTGTTCTTTGCATATAGCATAATTTTTGGAAAACAGTACAGAACTCAATATAGATAAGCTACTGCATTTTTTTCTTAGCTAAAATGCTTCTGAAATTTTTGGAAACTGAGAAAATATTGTAAGAGAATCAACATAAAATTAGAAAGTATTAGTAAATAACAAAGGCAACAAGTTAATGGTGAAATTAGAAAATTGCTTAGATAAAGTAAATTTACTAAAATATGAAATTAACCATTTTCCATTTTAATGTTTGAAAGTCAGGATAGTTTACCTGCTTTCTTTTAATATGCGGAAGGAAAAACTGGACTTTGTCATGAACATATTTGTACCATTTTTAAGATTAATGGAGTTTCAGTTTTCAAGAGGTTATCAATTTCTGAGATCTGTAAAGACTTCACATGGGCATGGTTTTCTTGTCTGTTTTTTAAGGTTATGGAATGTACAGTTACTTCTGAACTTCTGTCTTGAGTAATTACTGAATACCTTGCAGTTGTCAACTCAGGGCAGATTTTATACACTTAAACCTTTGCCTTGAATAAAGTAGGTCTGAGTCCTCAGGTTAGGCAATTGGCTCTTGTGATCTTGAAAGCCAGTTGGAATAAGAGGATTTCTTAAGGAAAAGCTTGGGCAAGGAAAATTTCTTGTGCTTTCACAGTTTTTAAGCTTGTGGATAAGATAGATAAGACCTATTTGTGAATATATCATTAATAGAATATGAGAGAGTGAATTCTTAGGTAGGTTGATAAGAAGTTTCAGGTCCCCAAGGAGGAGAAAGGGGTCTGGGGCTCTTGAGGAGCACACACCAGTATGAAGGTCTCAAGGAGGAGAAAAGGACAAACTTTTTTCTACATTGCTTTGTCTTAGTCAATATAACAATGTATCTTGCCTGAGGACCTGTTTCTCCTTAACAGGAACCTTCTGACTAATACTGTCATCTTAAGATGTATGTTGTGGGAGTGGGTCTGGCAAGACCTTTACAACCTTGAGACAAGAAAGCAGAGACATTACTTTGCCAACAAAGGTCCATCTAGTCAAAGCTGTGATTTTTCCAGTAGTCACGTATGGATGTGAGAGTTGGACTATAAAGAAAGCTGAGCACTGAAGAATTGATGCTTTTGAACTGTGGTGTTGGAGAAGACTCTTGAGAGTCCCTTGGACTGCAAGGAGATCCAATTAGTCCATCCTAAAGGAAATCAATACTGAATATTCATTGGAAGGACTGATGCTGAAGCTGAAGCTGCAATACTTTGGCCACCTAATGCGAAGAACTGACTCATTGGAAAAGACCCTGATGCTGGGAAAGATGGAAGGCAGAAGGAGAAGGGGACAACAGAGGATGAGATGGTTGGATGGCATCACTGACTCAATGGACATGAGTTTGAGTAAACAACAGAGTTGGTGATGGACAGGGAGGCCTGGCGTGCTGCAGTCCATGGGGTTGCAAAGAGTTGGACATGACTGAGCGACTGAACTGAACTGTAATAATCAATTGAAAAAGTATATAGCTCCCTTGCTAAGACTAGTGGGTGGGGCACTCTCCATCCCACTTTTGATGTCTATGTCAGAAGCTTCCTCTGTCCCTTTTTATACTTCAATAAAATTCTGCTACACAAAATCTCTTGAGTGATTAAGCCTTTTCCCTGGTCCTGAAGCTAAATTTTCTTCTTCAGAGATCATGAATCTAATATCTTTCACTGTAAGCTATCAAATATGTCATTTACTGGAAACCTTATGGATCAATTTCGTTCTACAAATAACACCTTGAAGTAAATATTTTGTAGATGAGCAGATGCTCAGAGTGATTAAATGCATTCTTTATGATTTCACAGATAGAAAGTAACAGAATTGGGATCAAATCCAGATTGAACTGAGGCCAAGATCCATGTATATTTCCACACTACCTGTACTTGTGAAGTAAGGAGGTATGCAAATTGGAATAGGAAATGCCCAGGACTCATACTATCACAATAAAATAAGCCTCCTCTTTGGAGGCCAGATTAACTGTGAATATGTGTGCACCACCAAAGATACTGTTAAATCAAAGCATGGGTTTGTATTTCTGTGGAAAGAAGGTCCTTAGAAACCAGCACATCTGCCAACCAGGCTATGGTATGAGTTGATGCCCATTCCATTCTGAGGTAGAGACGGATACCATAATTTGACAGTCTGACACCTGGATTGTGTTTCATTCTAAAAAAGATGTCCTAGTTTGTCTAATTTGCCTAATGTTTCCTAACCTGTTTCTGTAAAGTGATTTTAGACTTGACAGATAATACAGACAGCTATGCTTTGCAAATGTCACTGTGAAAGGTTTTCTTTAGACTTTTTATTCACCAAAGGTTTATTATTCTAATCTTGCAATTGCACATTAGAAAATCCTCTAAAGAGATGGATAGAACTGTTTAGACATAGTCAATCTATTTTTAAAAAATGTTAGAGACCAAGACAGTTTCAAAAAAGAAGTTGACTCAGGGGTTCATTTCTGGGTAGTTGCACAGTCAGCTGTGAGCTCTGCCACACAGACCAAGAGCATGTTCTTGCTGATGCCAGTTCTGCCTTGAAACTCAAGTTTCTGCTTGGAGATGAGGCTGAGTATGGATCAGATAGCCATTCAGTTCAATTCAATTTGTTTTTCACCCTGCAGGTCTTAACCTAATTTCATTCTCCATTGGAAGGGGATTCTGGTATGGGTACATTTGTAACTTCACTGAAGTATCTGGCAGGAGAGATTTCCATCCCTAGACAGAGGAAGAAGGTCAAGAGGACCATAGTCACTTAGTTCAGAAGAGATATATTACACACTTGCTTTCATGGGGAATAGATTCCATCACTCAGTGTATAGCAAGACAAGTGGGTGAGCATCACCTCTGCTCTCTCTTATGTATATAGGGCTTCCCTTGTGGCTCAGCTGGTTAAGAATCCACCTGCAATGCAGGAGACCTGGATTCAATCCCTGGGTTGGAAGATCCCCAGGAGAAGTGAAAGGCTATCCACTCCAGTATTCTGGCCTGGAGAACTCCATGGACTATATAGTCCATGGGTTCACAAAGAGTTGGACATGACTGAGTGACTTTCACCTTCACTAGAATAAGAATTTAGAGGGCTTCCCAGGTGACATTGGTGGTAAAGAATCCACCTGCCAATGCAGGAGATGCAAGAGATGTGGGTTCAATCCCTAGGTCAGGAAGATCCCTTGTAGTAGGAAATGGCATCCTACTCCAGTATTCTTGCCCAGAAAATTTCATAGGTAGAGGAACTTGGCAGGCTGTAGTCCATGGGGGTCACAAAGAGTCAGACATGACTGAGTGAGCACACACAAGAATTTGGACTTTATGTGTCTTCTTTATTAAAGTGATTTTTAAGTGATACATTCAAATTCTCCATAGACATTGATTAACTTAGTACCTTCCTGCCAAAAATGCTTGCAGATTTAGTTTTATTCCCCAAAACAAAACTTTAAAACCAAAAAAGTACTTCTGTGAATGCTCCAGAATTTTTAGGGGCATTTTCTTACATATCATACATGGTTATGTATGTTTCCCACTCATAAAAAGTAAATTTGTTGTTGCAGATAAGAAATATCAGCCATTGTCTAAATTTCCTCTTTTAACATACTTTAAAGGGGATAATTTTTTAGTCAGTTCCTGGATAGTTTGAATTTCTGATATTCAGAAAACTCGATGTGGTTCTAGCACCTACCTGTGTATAGGCTAGTTCTTGCCTTTCCTTGCAATGTGGGAGAGATGGGTAGGGGCTGCCAGTCTCCATTAGGAGAGGAGTACAACTGACCTCAATTCACCTCTTTCCTGTTCTTCACTCTACTCCTCATAACTCAGCTATGTGCTCATAAGTTATAGAATGGGGAAAATGTTTATATTCAGTTCAGTTCAGTCGCTCAGTCGTGTCCGACTCTTTGCGACCCCATGAATTGCAGCACACCAGGCCTCCCTGTCCATCACCAACTCCAGGAGTTCACTCAGACTCACATCCATTGAGTCAGTGATGCCATCCAGCCATCTCATCCTCTGTCGTCCCCTTCTCCTCCTGCCCCCAATCCCTCCCAGCTTCAGAGTCTTTTACAATGAGTCAACTCTTCACATGAGGTGGCCAATATTAGAAGATACATATATGAATTTAGTTATGATGCTGAAATAATTTTAAGGCTCTGGGGTTGGATGCAGTAGTTCACTTCTCTTTTGCATTTCATGTTCCTGCAGGGCTGTTAGGGGGTCTGAGTCCCACTATATCACTTGGTGACCTAGGCTTCAGCACTTCTGGGTGCCCATATAGAACCTTCAGCCTGCCTAGTTTCTTAGTCTCCATTCTAGGAAAGGAGAGTGTTGTAGAATCTCCTATGAGTTTTCATTGCCTTGAACTGGAAGCAGCACATATCAATGTCACTGCCACTTCACTGGAAAGAAATAGTTGCATGACTTCATCTAATTGCAAGGAGACCAGGAAACGTAGGGGAGAAAGGGGACAATGGACTATTTGTCTGCTGTGAAATTCTATTTCCAAGCCTCAATAACAGGATAATATATTTAAAGATGTGGATGAGAGAATGCAGATGGTTTGAGAGAGGTAGGAGGTAGGAACTGGAGCATTAGTATTTAGTAAGTTTAATGTTAAGACAGGTATTGCTATTATAAGATATTATTATAATATTTGGAAATTTTGTTAGAGGATTAATTGTGAACTTTGACTCAGGTGGTAGAGACTGCCTGCAATATGGAAGACACAGGTTCAATCCCTGGGCTGGGAAGATCCACTGGGGAAGGAAATGACAACCCACTCCAGTGTTCTTGCCTGGAAAAATCCCATGGACTGGGAAGGCTGACAGGCTACAATCTGTAGGGTTGCAAAGAGTTGGGCATGACTGAGTGACTAACACTTTCATTTACAGGTTTAAGTCCCTAGAAGTGAAGTTTATAGAAACATTATGGCAAAGATGCTCCATATTTTATAAAATAAATTCCTGTTTTTCTTAGGGTGAGGGCCTACAGATACTTTATTTTGATTTCCATTGAAATGAGTCTTAAGACCTTATCACTACTCACATTCGTCTTATCTATTTAAATTTAAATCACCACATGTTTAAGTATTGATATATAATTTTATCTACACAGGCCCTTGTCATTACTACTGTAATTTCATTAATTCTTCAGATTATGAAATAATGAACATGGGCCATTTATCTTGTAAAAATTTATATTCAGTCTTATGTCACAAGTTCAAGAAACCTTTAAGCCTCAAGAAAATGAAAGGCCAGAGGTATCAAGTGCCTTGTCCAATGTTTAACTATTTTCTGCTTTGTAACAACACTCTTCTAATACTTGATGGATGGGATTGTCAGGCACAGACATAAGGAAGGAACAGTTGCGACCCTTAAGGATTTCATTTTATGGCAGTGGCTCCTGAACTGTCCTCTCTATGATAATCCCCTGGACTTCTTGTTAGAAACATGGTCTCACAGGTTTGTGCACTGCTTTGGGTTTAGTGGGTCTAGGGGATCTACGTTTGGACAAGCATGTTCCTCATGACTATGGTGCAGCTGACCTGCAGACGTTTGGCTAACTACTGGCTCACATCACAGATCGTACACGTCCATCCTAGTCTCTCCCCTCCCTTCTCTCTCCTCTGTTCTGCTCTATTGAGGGAGAAAAACTGAGAAGAACTTATTAAGTTGAAATGTTTACTTCTGTATCAGGGCTCTTGTGTGCAGTGGCGTTGGACTCTGTGTGACCCCATGGACTGTAGCCTGCCAGGCTCCTCTGTCCATGGAAGTTTCCAGGCAAGAATACTAGAGTGGGTTGTCATTTCTTCCTCCAGGCAGAGCTTTTAGTTGCAAACAGGAAACATTACTCTGGCTGTTTGAAGCAGAAAATAGATTTATTAATGGGAATGAGACAGTTAGAATACCTCTGGAAAGGCTGGAGAACTAAACATAGAGATAAGCTACCAGGCAAAATGCCTAAAATCGACCTCAAAGAAGTTCCAGAGGATAAACCATTGTTGCATGTCTGGGCAATGATGCTGCGGCTTATGCAGATGATGCTTCCAACTCTGAGCACTAAATACTTCCACCAGAAGCTCCACACCAGCTCCCCTGGCCATGTCCAGAAACTGCTTGGAGCTGCCACTGCTTTCACTAGGAAGGATATATGTGGTGCTTGCTTTACTGGGCTGATTCAAAGAGGAGCTCATTTCATCTGATGGGCAGAGCTTGGTCACAGTCTGCATCTGGCACCAAGACAGGCTGGGAAAGAAATACCTGGCTTTTGTGGTGGGAGGTGCCCCCGTCTTCCACCAAGAGTTATGAGGTGATGGTGGCTCCAAGCTACTATGTTGTCTGAAAGAGCAATACCACATTTATTACAGTTGAATTTGGGACATATACAACTTTCTCCTTTTGCCTTGCTGATTATTAGATTATGATGTTGAATTAATTAATGGTCCTGTGTTTATAAATCAGTTTTTATCGCATGTAAATGTCAGCATACTTTTTATAAAGTCCTGTTTTCAAAGAAATGTTTAGTTTCATATCCTTCTGATTTAGGAATATTTTGTTTAAAGACCAGTACCTATGTTGATTGAAAAAAAATTCTCTTTTCCATCTCAGAGAAAATTTAGAAAAGAAAGGAAATCTTTTCTTAGAGTTTTGTGGGAGAAATTAATGTTTTACAATGTGAAACAGGAGAAAAAAATTATCTTCCTCTAGAGAAAAAATATTTTTGAGCAGTGAAAGGTTTCCTATTGTGAGAGAATATCTTGGATGATTCAGTATATATGTAATTCTTTTTTCTCAGTGTATTTTTTACATAAGAGCAGATAAGAGGCTCTTGATTTCTTTGGACAGGATGTGCTCTGCAGGTAGGTTTTGTTCTTTGCCCTTCAGCTTCTTTATTGCTAGGTACTGTGTTAGGAAGTATGCTGGAGAAAGAAACTCTCAATTTGGTTACTTTAAAACAGGAAAAATGCAACAATAGGTGAAAAATGCTTCATTTGTTCATTTGGCAAATGTTTATTGACTGCCTATTCTACAAAAGTGTTATTTCATGGTCACTACTTCCAAGAAGCTCACAGACAAGTGGAAACTGACCAATAATTGAATTATAAACATTGGATACTGTAAGAGTAGAGAGAAGACATATTTAACTTAAACTGGGAGGGTGTCAAAGCTGGCTTTCTAGAATCAGTAATGCCTTTCAGTATCTTAACGATTAAGATAGAGTTGGCATCCTACTCCAGTACTCTTGCCTGGAAAATCCCATGGACAGAGGAGCCTGGTAGGCTGCAGTCCATGGTGTCTCGAAGAGTCAGACACAGCTGAGAGACTTCACTTTCACTTTTCACTTTCATGCATTGGAGAAGGAAATGGCAACCCACTCCAGTGTTCTTGCTTGGAGAATCCCAGGGACGGGGGAGCCTGGTGGGCTGCCGTCTATGGGGTCGCACAGAGTCGGACACGACTGAAGCGACTTAGCAGCAGCAGCAGACAAACAGTGGCTATGGGAAGTATAACAGGGAACACAGCATGGGTCAGAGGTAGTCACATGGCTCAGAGGCATGAAGGGGCATTTAGCAAAACTTTAGAGACCATGGTTCAGAACTAGGAGGGCTAAAACTGATGGGACAAGTTAAGTGGGGGCAAGTCTCCCCTCAGGACAGTGGAGAAGTTAGGTATCTGTTAGTATACATTCCTGATCACAGGTTGATGGCTCAGATGGAAAAGAATCTGCCTGCAATGCAGGAGACCGTGGCTCAGTCCCTGGGTTGGGAAGATCCCCTGGAGAAGGGAATGGCAACCCACTCAAATTCTTCCCAGGAGAATTCCATGAACAGGGGAGCCTGGTGGGCTGTAATCATCCATGGGGTCACAAAGAGTCAGACATGACTGAGTGACTTTGACTTTCACATTCTTGGGGAGATCAGCAGGAAAGAAAATCTAGAGCACAAGTGAAAGGTTGGCTTTGCTCAGGCAGTGGTTTCTCATCTATGAATATGGACACGTAGGAGGGTTGGGAAGATCCCCTGGAGGACAGCATGGCAAGCCCACTCCAGTATTCTTGCCTGGAGAATTCCATGGGCAGAGGAGCCAGGTGGGCTACAGTCCACAGGTTTGCAAAGAGTCAGGCATGTCTAAAGCAACTAAGCTCACAGCACAGGAGGAAGTAAGGGATGCAAATAGTTTTGTGTAACAGAGGCTTCCTAGAGGTGGGGGAGGAGGGGGAGGCAGCTGCTGTGCCATTTCCTGAGACCTCAGAGGGAACAGGTGGAATAAGGAGCCTAAAGGGACTGTGAAAGCTTGAAATCAAAATCTAATGGGACATATGTTCATTTGTACCCATTTTTTAAGATTCCACATATAAATGATATCATATATTTTTTATTTCTGTGTCTGACTTATACTTCACACAGTGTGACTATCTCTAGGTCCATCTACATTGCTCCAAATGGCATTGTTTTATTCTTTTTTTATGGCTAGTAGATAGGGGGTGGAGGAGGAAGAAATTAAGAGATTGGGATTGACATATATATACTATTATGTATATATAAAATGGGGCTTCCAGGTGGTTCCAATGGTAAAAAAAAAAAAAAAAAATCCACCTGCCAATGCAGGAGACACAGAGTAGGAAATGGCAACCCACTCCAATATTGTTGCCTGGAAAATTCCATCTACAGAGGAGCGTGGTGAACTATATAGTCCATGGGGTTGCAAACAGTTGAACATTACAGAGCATACACATGCTCTGGTGTATGCTGAGCATACATACATGTATAAAATAGATAACTAATAAGAACCTGCTGTATTACCCAAGGAATTCTACTCAATAATCTGCAATGGCCTATATGGGAGAAGAATCTAAAAGAAAAAAGAGTGGATATAAGTATATTTATAACTGATTCACTTTGTTCTATATCTGAAACTAACACAACACTGTAAAGCAACTATACTCCAATAAAATTTTTAAAAAGAAGCCAATGGGACAAAATAATCAACAAAGGGCCATTTCATAGCCTACTTTCTTTTTCAAAAATCTAGCTTGGCTTTACATTTTTTAAATGGAAATATATTCAACATGAAACATTGTGTAAGTTTAAGTTGTACAACGTGTTGATTCGATACATCTATATATTGCAATGTGATTACCATTGTATTATTAACTAGCCCCTCATGTCGCATAGTTATCATTTCTCATTGTGGCGGGAATCATTAAGATCTAATCTCTTAGTAAGTGTGATGATTGTAATGCAATATTGACTCTAATCCCTGTACTGTGCATTAGATCTTCAGGATTTATTTATCTATTAATACTAGGTGCAAGTTAGCCTTACTTTATTATGTTTCACAGGAGCTTTGGGAGAGACTGGGAGGGAGAGATGTGATCAGCCACATTCACAACCAAGTGAAGCTAGAAATCTTAGGCTCTCACATTCTGTGTACCCAAACTAGTCTTCCTTTGCCAGATAGGGGGGAGGCCAGAAGGATGGGATGGTTGTGCTCCTGCGTTTCTGTTTCTTTTTTTGCTTTCCATGATCAAATTCCTGGAACCATTATTCTGGGTGTTTGGCTTTGTCTCTAAAACTTTGTATCTCTAATGTGTGATGTGAATTTGCCCTGCTGCCTTCATGTAGCTGCTAAGACTCTTGGTACCTTAGCAGATAACCCATCTCAGACCCAGGTGCATCATATCTAGTGCTTAGACTATGGCAAACTATCTCTTGCACCAGTGGTTCAGACAATATGGTTACTAAATGTGATGTGTTTTGCATCCCAAGTTGCTGGAATTTTTATGAGTTCTTTAATGCTCCACAGAGACAACAAGGTAGAATATTTGAAATAGATGTCATGTTGGGGTGTCCAGGAAAAGGTGGCCATAAAGGAAACCACCTGCTTCACTTTCTTGCATGAATGACTTTAGAATATTTTGCCCTTCTTATTTGAGTTTCTGAAATGCTCATGGTACCCACATCTGTCTACAGTCCTACCACAAAGGGATGTTGAATGTTTTTATTTGCATCTCTAAATTCCTGCAAAAGTTTTAATTTTATTTTACCCACTGGTAAATGTAATAAACAGTGATACTCAGGGAGTACAGATTTAAGCTTGCCTTTCCTCTCTGCATAAAAGTGCATGCTAATGGTTGCTGGATAATTAAAATTAAACCAAGTTTAATAGATGAACAAATTAAAGCAGAGCAAAATGTGCATGCTTCTGTAAGCAGCACACACATTATCAGAGAGGGTGACTCTAATTATTCAAAGATATAGCAAGAGCTATCAAAGGAGCTATTGATTTTTTAAGATAAGAAAGTGTTTTCAGTATTAATGAATTGTATTTGTTTACAAGCCAAATTGTAATACTGTAGAAATTAAAAAGGAAATTGGACCAAAGCTATACAAACCTCACATACTAATCAGGATTTATCAATTAACAGGTCAAGATCTGTTGCTACTACTTTTAACATTTACTGTAAATAACAAGGTAACACATGAATTTATTTTCTTTATAAAATATTATAATATTTCGGACCATCCCCAGGTTTCTATTCCTTTATGAGAGGTAACACTGGACATCAGTTTGGTGTGGATACTTCCAGATGATTTCCAATGTATTTTAAATACATTTGTCTATATATATTCATACATGTTTTACAATGTTGTACTGTGGATTTTTTGTTGAATTGTTTTTTGGTTTCCAAAATAAATGAGATCATCTCTAGGTACCTTTCTCTAAAATGCATTTATCATTCAATCATATGTCTTAGAGATGTCTTTGATGATACATAACAAATCTACTTCAATATTTCCCTTTATTTCATTTTTTCCTCAGTATTATTTGTATCAAAGCAATAAATGCCCCTGATTGAAAAATCAAAAAGGACAAGAAAGGCTAATGTTAAGATGCAACAATTTCTGCTTCATGGCCACCAGCCCCACTTCTCATGGGCAACCAGTCTGAGCATGTGCCTGTTGGTATTATATCCAGGTGTCAAAATAATCTATGCCCATATCATTATTAGTGAGTTTCAACTGCAGACAGTATAGTGACTTCCTCCTTGATGAACTATGATTCCCCTTACTTATGTTGTTGCTACTTCCCTTCTCATTTTCCTCCAATATGGTCCTAACATTGCATGAAGTTTCTCTATTGGCTCTCTTTGCAATAATATTATAGTTAAAATATTTAAATGTTTGTCTCTTATCAATCATGTATAGATATATGGATTCTGATTTTATATAATTGATGCTACCTTTTCTTTCTGATTTCCTTTCCTTTTCACCCTTCCAACTTATTTTATAGCCAATACCCTTTAGAGTGTTAACTGGGATTATGTGCTTTGTTAAGTTGAATCTAAAAGTTGAAAACCAACAAATGGCATTTACATTCTTGTAACTATGTAGTTAAGACATATACAAAGTATATATGCTATCTATGATTTTTCAGTATATAGTTTTCATTTTGTGTTTTGATGGCATTTTATTTTCTCACATTATTTGCCTTTATGATCTTATTTTCAAAAACTCCTTTCAGTAAACTATGGACTCTTCCTTTCCAGAGATCTTCTCAGGGTCATCATTCAATTGTTCCCATTCAGACTATTCTCTAGGCCTGTTCCCATCTTTTATCCTCACTGCCTCTCTAGAATGTTTATCTCATTTCTTATTTTCATGTCTTTTTTGATTTAGGGTTTTCTCAAGTAACTTACTAGGAAAAGGTATCTGAGGGGTAAATTTTTGTGCATGATGAACATATTTTTTTCTCCCTTAAAACTTGATTGATAACTTGGTTGACTAAGGATTAAAGTTTCAAGGTTATTTCTCCTTATGATAATGAAGGCATCTAATATTATTGTGAGCAGTCTGAAGGTGATCAACTTCCTGTGTCCATAACCTTGTTTTTTTTTTTTTTGCCCCATCTTTATTCTTAGCATTGTAAAACTTTCCAGCTATTTCTCTGACTTTGGGTCTTTTTCTTTTAACGTAGGTCTTTTACTTTGGAATCTCATGTCTTTCACTCATGGAAACTTTACTGTTTATTACATAATTTTTCTCTTTCATTATCTCTATCTCTTTCTAGAATTCCTATTAGAATGAAATGTCTGATGCATGGGTCATGCAGATTAATTCTTCATTTATATTTTTTAATTCTCTTCTTTTTATTCTCCTTCTTGGCATATTTGACTTTACATCCAAATTGTCCTTTGGTTTTTTAAAACTTAATATACTTTCAGCATGTAAGTATTTCTGTTTTTTTCTTTGACTCTTCCTTTTTAAATGATCTCTTATTTTTCTATGGAAAAATAGCATCTTGGGATTTCTGAAGATAGGAGTTAGAGGTTTTTAAATGCTTCATTCCCCCAAATTATTCTTTCCCTCTGGCATCACTTTTTTTTTTTCTTTTTAGATCTTTATCTGTGTCTTCCCTTTGGTATTTTTGTTCAAATGTTAGGTGATTGCAATGTTAAGGTCTTCTTTCATCTTTTTAGGATGAGGATGTAAAAAGCCACTTGGGGAGCTGTGTGCAGGGGTTGGGGGTAGGCCTTTTCCTCTGGAGGCCTCTGCTATAGGATAGTTGCTCAAATAACTCAAAGGCCAGAATAGATGTCTTCTGTTTGTGGTTGTTCCGTAAGGGGAGAGATGACTGCAGCAACGCTCTGCACCAGCTTCCCAGGAGCCCTCATTCAGAAGGGCCCCACTTTTGGCTTAAGGTTCTGTGTTTCCTATCTTGAAATCAATAATGATCTTATCTTTGAAACTGTTTTCCAAGTCAAATTCAACAGGACAGTGCAGCATGTGCGGAGGTTTTTAGCTCAAGGGGTCCCACCCCCTCTGCATAACAGGTTTGCTGTCTCCACTCTATGCCCTCTGGATCCCTAGCTACTCCAGCAGTGCCTCGCCCATGATCTGGTGATCCTTGGGGTGTGCCGCTCGGGGCAGTGACTGGGCTGTGTGTGTGTTTCTGTGAGCTTGTGTCTGTGTGTGCAGTGGGATTGCTAGGGGAGAAAGCGGGTTGTGTTTCACTATTGTCCACCACTCCCTGGTCACAGGTGGCCTGGTCACAGATGTGGGGTGGGCTGAGCTTGGTTGCTGGTCCCACAGGGCCACAGTACCTTTGGGGCAGCTCTGCAGGGCTCACTCAGTGGAGGCTCCTCACCTTTCCAGGTCTAGGAATTGAACACATCTTACAATTTTCAGAGTCATCTGTCCTTTGTGGCCCTTCCCTGCCCTCGGGTTTGCATTTGCAATTTGCACTGGGTCTCCTAAATTACACAGTCTACTCTGAGTGTAGATAATGAGATAATGAGAATTGGGATCACTTTGTCATCGATGTGTGCATTTAAATTTAAATGAGTACATTGACCTGGCTCTCCAAAGTGGCTACCCTTGCATTATTATTACTAGAATTTCCCTATACTCTCACCTCAGTTTTTAACATTGTTATTTTTTAATTTGGCCATTCTTGTGATTGACAGATGGTCTCCCACTGTTTTTTATATTACCCTGCTTATTAGTGAAGTTGACTACTCTTTCATCTATTGTTTCATATTAATCTTTTCATACAATTAACATTTTTATATGGCTAATCTTGTCATGTAATTAATCATTTGTATTTTCTTTACGTGAATATTTTGTGTTCCAGCCTTTGTTTTTTTGTCTTTTTCTTTTTGACTTATGTAGTTATCTATATGGGCTTCCCAGGTGGCACTAGCAGTAGAGAATCTGCCTGCCAACGCAGGAGATACAAGAGTTGTGGGTTTGATCACTGGGCCAGGAAAATTCCCTGGAGGAGGGGATGGCAATCCACTCCAGTATTCTTGCCTGTAGAATCCCATGTACAGAGGAGCCTGGTGGGCTCCAGTCCATAGGGTTGTAAGGAATCAGACATGACTAAAACAACTTAGCATGCAGCACGTACAGTTGTGTGTGTGTGTGTGTGTGTGTGTGTGTCCGTGTATACGGGGGAGTCTGGTGGGCTGCCGTCTGTGGGGTCGCACACAGAGTCAGACACGACTGAAGCGACTTAGCAGCAGCAGCAGCATGTACACTTAGTATTTGCCAGACACTATTCTAAATTTATGTATAACCTCATTTAATTACAACAATATTTCAAGGTAGTTTACTTTTATTATTTTCATTTTACATACTAAAAAATTATGGCACTGAGAGGCTAAATACTATGAAGGAGCTGACACAGTTAGCAATTCTTTGTTATATCCATTGTAAATATTTTCTCCCTATTTTTTGGTTTATAGGGTCTTTTGTTTCCTGGAAAATTTAAAATTTGATCTTATAAAACTCATCAAACTTTTAAAATGTCTTTTGGCTTTTCATGTCTTGTTTAAAAAGATTATCCCAATCTCAACTTCATTTACATTGAAGTTTAGATTTTTAAGCATAGCTATTTAATCTGCTGTTTATATTGAGATTTTTTTCATTTTTCTTGACTTTTATGTGTGAAAAATTTTACTTAAAAAATATGAATGGCCAATTGTTCCAATAGTTCATCTTTTTTGAATAGTCTTTTACCCATTGATTTAAGTGACATCATGTCATACTCTAGATTCACATATATTCTGTGTTTTGTTTGAGTTCTTAGTTCCTTTCTAGTTTACATTCTTAGTTATTATAGTTTGTGATAAGTTTGGATATCAGGTAGGCATTTGCCCTTTATTTTTCTTCTCCAAAATTGTCTTGCATATTATCGTGTATTTAGTTTTTGCCATGAAGTTGAGAATCAGTTGATGAGGTCTGGTGAAAAGTCCACTTGTCAACTCCATATGGATAGCATTGAAATTGCCATATTGTTTGGAGACAGTTAACATTTTAATTTTAATTATATGTTATATCACTGTATTTATTCATCATTTTTAACATATAGAAAATATATTTTAGAGGTTTTTTAGAAATGAAAATCTTGCTTGTATTTGTATAGTCTTAGTCTTATCTAAGTATTTCCTAGTAGTTGCTATGGTAAGTGGCATTTTTTTCTGTTATGTTTTCTCATTGATTATAGATAATATAGAGGAAAACTATGGATTTTTATACACTGCTCTGGTATCTGATCATTTTCCTTTTTGTACTTCAATTAATTTTTAAATTAATCCTCTTCTTGCTAGGTCTTCAACTAGTATTGCTAACTAGGTCTTCCTTTTCAATGATTTGCCATGATTTCCATTGAAAGACAGCAAAGCCTTCTGAGCCTTATTGTCATGAGAACTGCTTCTCAAGGACTTCATGGTCATCGTGCCCACACTTACCCCAAACTCATTCCCACTGTACTTTACCCAGAGGCTAGTTTTGTCGGTGTACTAAAATGATGAAAGTAATTCAATTCCTAAATTATATTTTGGAATAGTTAGTGCATCCTGCCAAAAGATGCTTGAAAGAGCAGATGTTCTCCATAGCTCTTGACAATTTACATTGGCCAAATGTTTCTGTTTAAATTTGGAAATTTGGTCTATGTGGGCTCAAAAAACAAGGCTTAGTTTTGGACAAGGGGAAAAATACCTTTAAAATAGCTTCAAAAGGATTTACGTGACATTAATTTTGGTTAGCTCCTTTGATAACTTGGTTCTGGGAACAGGGTTGCCTAGTAGAATACAGGCTGCCTAGTTATATTTGAATGTCAGATAAACAACAAATAATTTTTAGTGTACATTCTATGTAATATTTGAGGCATATTTATTTCATGCAATATTGGGGACATACTTATAGTGAAAAATTGTTGTTTATCTGAATTTATATTTAATTGGGTGATTTCTGTTTTTCATTGACATCTATTGACACTATCTGGAAAGGCTTTGTGAGCAGACATAGATGTTGCAGTATGTAGACACCAAGAGTAACAGTGTGACCATCTGTTCTGATACAGGAAGTAGCAAAAAATAAAAGATAAAAGATTTCACTGTTTTTGATTTCAGTTTTTTTCAAAACACTTTCACACAAAAAGACTTTGAAGACTATTCATTTACCTTAGTCTGTTCAGGGTTGGAAATGATGAATCTTTCAGCTTCTTTCTTCAGCTTAAGACCCTGTTGTGAAAGTAGCAAAAGAGTCATATAATGTTACATGGAAAGTATTTTAAGATTTCTGTCACTTTTTGAGTTACATGTTTGGATTAGTTCATTACAATTTTATTCACTTAATTACTTAATTTACCTTGTATTTTACATTGGAGTATAGTTGATTAACAATGCTGTTAGTTAACTTGAAACTTACTAGCAATAAGTTTGAAACAATATTGGGCAGAGTTATCTGTTCTGTGCAATAGATCACTGTTGGTTACCCATTTTAAACATAGCAATGAGTACATGTCAATCCCAAACTCCTTAATTTCCCTCAACCCACCTCCCCTCCCATCCCCCTGGTAAGCATAAGTTCTCCAAGTCTATTTCTGTTTTGTAAGTTCATTTGTATCATTTTTTTAAAAGATTCTACATATAAGTGATATCATACAATATTTATCTTTCTCTGCCTGACTTACTTCACTCAGTATGACAATCTCTATATCCATTAATGCCAATGCAAATGACATTGTTTCATTCTTTTTAATGGCTGAGGAATGTTCCATTGTATATGTGTACCACATCTTCTTTATCCTTTCCTCTGTTGATGGATTTCTATGTTGCATCCATGTCCTGGCTATTGTAAATAGTGCTGCAATCAACATTGGATGCTTGTATCCTTTCACACCATGTTTTTTTCTCAGTATATCCCCAGGAGTGGAATGCAGGGTCATATGTTAGCTCTATTTTTAATTTTTTAAGGAGACTCCATACTGTTCACTACAGTGGCTGTACCAATTTACACTCCCACCAACAGTGTAGGAGGATTCCCTTCTCTCCACACCCTCTCTAGCATTTGTTGTTTGTGGATTTTTTTTTTTTTGGATGATATCCATTCTTACTGGTATGAGGTAATATCTCATATCTTTGATATGCATTTCTATAATTATTAGTGATGTTGAACATCTTTTCAGGTGCCTCTTGGCCATCTGTATGTCTCTTTGGAGAAATTTCAATTTATATCTGCTCTCATTTTTTTTTTTAAATTGAGTTATTTGTTTTGATGATATTAGGCTGCCTGAGGAAGGCCTTTTTATCTCTCCTTTCTATCCTTTGGAACTCTGCATTCAAATGGTTATATCTTTCCTTTTCTCCCCTGCTTTTCACTTCTCTTCTTTTCACAGCATTTGTAAGGCCTCCTCAGACAATCACTTTGTTTTATTGCATTTCTTTTTCTTGGGGATGGTCTTGCTCCCTGTCTCCTGTACAGTGTCAGGAACCTCTGTCCCTAGTTCGTCAGGCACTCTGTCCACCAGATCTAGTCTCTTAAATCTATTTCTCACTTCCACTGTATAATCATAAGGGATTTGATTTAGGTCCTACCTGAATGGTCTAGTGGTTTTCCCCACTTTCTTCATTTAAGTGTGATTTTGGCAATAAGGAGTTCATGATCTGAGCCACAGTCAGCTCCCATTATTGTTTTTGCTGACTGTACAGAGCTTCTCCATCTTTGGCTGCAAAGAATATAATCAATCTGATTTCAGTGTTGACCATCTGGTGATGTACATGTGTAGAGTCTTCTCTTGTGTTGTTGGAAGAGGGTGTTTTCTATGACCAGTGTGTTCTCTTGGCAAAACTCTATTAGTCTTCGCCCTGCTTCATTCTGTACTCCAAGGCCAAATTTGCCTGTTACTCCAGGTGTTTCTTGACTTCCTACTTTTGCATTCCAGTCCCCTATAATGAAAAGGATATCCTTTTTGGATGTTAGTTCTAAAAGGTCTTATAGATCTTCATAGAACCATTCACTTCAGCTTCTTCAGCGTTACTTGTTGGGGCATAGACTTGGATTGCTGTGATATTGAATGGTTTGCCTTGGAAATGAAGAGATCATTCTATAGCTTTTGAGATTGCATCCAAGTACTGCATTTTGGACTCTTTTGTTGACTATGATGGCTACTCCATTTATTCTCAGGGATCCCTGCCCACATTCAGTTCAGTTGCTCACTTGTGTCCAACTCTTTGCGACCCCATGAACCGCAGCACACCAGACCTCCCTGTCCATCCCCAACTCCCGGAGTCCACCCAAACCCATGTCCATTGAGTTGGGGATGCCATCCAACGGTATCATCCTCTATCATCCCCTTCTCCTAATGCCCTCAAACTTTCCCAGCATCAGGGTCTTCTCAAATGAGTCAGCTCTTCACATCAGGTGGCCACAGTATTGGAGTTTCAGCTTCAACATCAGTTCCACCAATGAATACCCAGGACTCATCTCCTTTAGGATGGACTGGTTAGATCTCCTGGCAGTCCAAGGGACTCGCAAGAGTCTTCTCCAACACCACAGTTCCAAAGCATCAATGAATTCTTCGGTGCTCAGCTTTCTTTATAGTCCAACTCTCACATCCATACATGACTACTGGAAAAACCATAGCCTTGACTAGGCAGACATTTGTTGACAAAGTAATGTCTCTGCTTTTCAATATGCTGTCTAGGTTGGTCATAACTTTCCTTCCAAGGAGTAAGCATCTTTTAATTTCATGGCTTCAGTCACCATCTGCAGTGATTTTGGAGCCCAGAAAAATAAAGTGTGACACTGTTTCCACTGTTTCCCTATCTATTTGCTATGAAGTGATGGGACCAGATGCCATGATCTTAGTTTTCTGAATGTTGAGCTTTAAGCCAACATTTTCACTCTCCTCTTTCACTTTCATCAAGAGGCTCTTTAGTTCTGCTGCACTTTCTGCCATAAACTTGTCATCAGTATATCTGAGGTTATTGATATTTCTCCCAGCAATCTTGATTCCAGCTTGTCCTTCCTCCAGCCCAGCGTTTCTCATGATGTACTCTGAATATAAGTTAAATAAGCACAGTGACAATATACAGCCTTAACGTACTCCTTTTCCTATTTGGAACCAGTCTGTTGTTCCATGTCCAGTTCTAACTGTTGCTTCCTGATCTGCATACAGGTTTCTCAAGAGGCAGGTCAGGTGGTCTGGTATTCCCATCTCTTGAAGAATTTTCCACATTTTATTGTGGTCCACACAGTAAAAAGCTTTGGCATAGTCAAAAGCAGAAATAGATGTTTTTCTGGAACCCTCTTGCTTTTTCTATGATCCAGAAGATGTTGGCAATTTGATCTCTGGTTCCTCTGCCTTTTCTAAAACCAGCTTGAACATCAGGAAGTTCACAGTTCACGTATTGCTGAAGCCTGGCTTGGAGAATTTTAAGCATTATTTTACTAGCGTGTGAGATGAGTGCTTTGTGCAGTAGTTTGAGCATTCTTTGGCATTGCCTTTCTTTGGAATTGGAATGAAAACTGACCTTTTCCAGTCCTGTGGCCACTGCTGAGTTTTCCAAATTTGCTGGCATATTGAGTGAGCACTTTCACAGCATCATCTTTCAGGATTTGAAACAGCTCAACTGGAATTCCTTCACATCCACTAGCTTTTTTTGTATACCCATTTGAATGCAGAGTTCCAAAAAATAGCAAGAAGAGATAAGAAAGCCTTCCTCAGTGATCAATGCAAAGAAATAGAGGAAAACAATAGAATGGGAAAGACTAGAGATCTCTTCAAGAAAATTAAAGATACCAAGGGAACATATCATGCCAACGTGGGCTCAATAAATGACAGAAATGTAGGGACCTAATAGAAGCAGTAGATATTAAGGAGTGGTAGCAAGAATACACAGAAGACCTGTACAAAAAAGATCTTCACGAACCAGATAATCACGATGGTGTGATCACTCACTTAGAGCCAGACATCCTGGAATTCTTGCCCATAGTAGTAGATATAATGGTCATCTGAGTTAAATTCACCTATTCCAGTCCATTTCAGTTTGCTGATTCCTAGAATGTCAATGTTCACTCTTGACATCTCCTGTTTGACCACTTACAGTTTGCCTTGATTCATGGACCTAACATCCCAGTTTCCTATGCAATATTGCTCTTTACAGCATCAGACCTTGTTTCTATCACCAGTCACCAACATGGGCTCAATAAAGGACAGAAATGGTATGGACCTAACAGAAGCAGAAGATATTAAGAAGAGGTGGCAAGAATACACAGAAGAACTGTACAAAAAAAGGTCTTTATGACCCAGATAATCACGATGGTGTGATCACTCACCTAAAGCCAGACATCCTGGAATGTGAAGTCAAGTGGGCCTTAGGAAGCATCACTATGAACAAAGCTAGTAGAGGTGAAGGAATTCCAGTTGAGCTATTTCAAATCCTGAAAGATGATGCTGTGAAAGTGCTCACTCAATATGCCAGCAAATTTGGAAAACTCAGCAATGGCCACAGGACTGGAAAAGGTCAGTTTTCATTCCAATTCCAAAGAAAGGCAATGCCAAAGAATGCTCAAACTACTGCACAAAGCACTCATCTCACACGTTGGTAAAATAATGCTTAAAATTCTCCAAGCCAGACTTCAGCAATACGTGAACCGTGAACTTCCAGATGTTCAAACTGGTTTTAGAAAAGGCAGAGGAACCAGAGACCAAATTGCCAACATCCACTGGATCATGGAAAAAGCAAGAGGGTTCCAGAAAAACATCTATTTCTGCTTTATTAACTTAGCCAAAGCCTTTGACTGTGTGGACCACAATAAAATGTGGAAAATTCTTCAAGAGATGGGAATACCAGACCACCTGACCTGCCTCTTGAGAAACCTGTATGCAGATCAGAAAGCAACAGTTAGAACTGGACATGGAACAACAGACTGGTTCCAAATAGGAAAAGGAGTACGTTAAGGCTGTATATTGTCACTGTGCTTATTTAACTTATATTCAGAGTACATCATGAGAAACGCTGGGCTGGAGGAAGGACAAGCTGGAATCAAGATTGCCGGGAGAAATATCAATAACCTCAGATATGCTGATGACACCACGTTTATGGCAGAAAGTGCAGCAGAACTAAAGAGCCTCTTGATGAAAGTGAAAGAGGACAGTGAAAATGTTGGCTTAAAGCTCAACATTCAGAAAACTAAGATCATGGCATCTGGTCCCATAACTTCATGGGAAATAGATGGGGAAACAGTGGAAACAATGTCACACTTTATTTTTCTGGGCTCGAAAATCACTGCAGATGGTGATTGCAGCCATGAAATTAAAAGACGCTTACTCCTTGGAAGGAAAGTTATGACCAACCTAGACAGCATATTGAAAAGCAGAGACATTACTTTGTCAACAAATGTCCGCCTAGTCAAGGCTATGGTTTTTCCAGTAGTCATGTATGGATGTGAGAGTTGGATTATAAAGAAAGCTGAGCACCGAAGAATTGATGCTTTGGAACTGTGGTGCTGGAGAAGACTCTTGCGAGTCCCTTGGACTGCCAGGAGATCCAACCAGTGCATCCTAAAAGAAATCAGTCCTGAACATTCATTGGAAGGACTGATGCTGAGGCTGAAACTCCAATACTGTGGCCACTTGATGTGAAGAGCTGACTCATTTGTGAAGACCCTGATGCTGGAAGAGTTTGAGGGTAGATTGAGAAGCGGATGACAGAGGATGAGATGTTCACATGGCATCACCGACTTAATGGACATGAGTTTGGGTAACCCCCTGGGAGTTGGTGATAGACAGGGAGGCCTGGCGTGCTGCAATTCATGGGTTTGCAAAGAGTTTGGCACATTGAACGACTGAACTGAACTGAACTGAAGCTACCTGAGCTGTTTATAAATTTTGGAGACTAATCTGTTGTTGGTCACATCAATTGCAAATGTTTTCTCCCATTCTTTCGTTTGCCTTTTCATTGTGTTTATTGTTCCTTTTGCTGTACAAAAACTTTTAAGTTAAACAGGTTTCTTTTGTTTATTTTTATTTCCATTACTGTCAGAGACAGAAGGGGAAATATACTGCTGTGATTTATGTCAGTGTTCTGCCTATGTTTTCCTTCAAGAGTTTTATAGTATACTCTCTCACATTTAGGCCTTTAATCCATTTTGAGTTTGTTTTTTGTGTATTGTGTTGAAGAATGTTCTAATTTCATCTTTTTAACAAGTAGCTGTCTAGTTTTTTCAGCACCATTTATTGAAGAGACTGTCTTTCCTCATTATAATGTCTTGCCTCCTTTGTGATAAATTAATTGACCATAAGTGCATTTGTTTATTTCCAGGCATTCTTTCCTGTTCTGTTGATCTATATTTCTGTTTTTGTGCCAGTACCATCCTATTTTCATGACTATAGGTTTTTAGTATAGTCTGAAGCCAGGCAGCCTGATTGCTCCAGCTCTGTTTTTCTTTCTCAAGATTGCTTTGGCTGTAGGGTCTTATGTGTCTTCATACAAATTTTAATATTTTTTGGTTCTAGTTCTGTGAAACATGCCATTGGTAATATGATAGGGATTGCACTGAATCTGTCGATTGTCTTGGTTAGTATCATCATTTTGATGATATCGATTATTTCATTCCAAGAATGTGGTATATTGCTCCGTCTGTTTGTGTCATCTTCATTTTGTTTCATGAATGTCTTACAGTTTTTGGAGTACAGGTCTTTTGTCTCCTTAGGTAGTTTTATTCCTAGATATTTTATTCTTTTTGATGTGATGGTAAGTGGGGTTGTTTATTTAATTTCTCTTTCTGATCATTTGTTGTTAGTGTATAAAAATGCACAATGAGCCAGTACCTATGGGCTGCATCAAAATCAGTTCTAAGAGGGAGGTGCATAATAATATGATCTTATCTCAGGAAAGAAGACTCTCAAATAAGCTACCTAAACTTACACCTAAAGCAACTAGAGAAAAAAGAACAAATAAAACTTAAAGTTAGTAGAAGGAAATAAATCATAAGTAGCAGAGATAAATGAAATACAGAAGAAGAAAATAATAGCAAAGATCAATGAAACTAAAATCTAGTTCTTTGAAAAGATAAAATTGATAAACTGTTAGCCAGATTCATCAAGAAAAAAAAGGAAGAGTGCTCAAATCAATAAAATTAGAAATGAAAAATAAGAAATTAAAACTGAGATCATGGAAACACAAAAGATTATAAGAGACTGCTACAAGCAATGTTATACCAATAAAATGGGCAACCTAGAAAAAAATGGATAAATTCTTAGAAAGGTAAAACCTTCCAAGACTGAACCAGGAAGAAACAGAAAATATGAACAGACCAATCACAAATAATGAATTGAAATTGTGATTTAAAAATTCCCAACAAACAAACATTCAGGACCAGATGGCTTCACAGGTAAATTCTATTAAACATTTAGGGAAGAGCAAGCACCTATCCTTCTGAAACTATTCCAAAAAATTGTAGAGGAAGAAACACTCCCAAACTCATTTTATGAGGGCACCATCACCCTGATACTAAAACTAGACAAAGATACTACAAAAAAAAAAAAAAAAAAGAAAAAAGAAAAGAAAATTACAGGCTAATATCACTGATGAACATAGATGCAGAAATCCTCAACAATGTACTAACAAATCAAATTCAACGATGCTTTAAAAGTATTATACACCATGATCAAGTGGGATTTATCCCAGGGATGCAAAGATTTTTCAGTATTCCAAAATTAATCAGTATGATACACATTAACAAACTGAATAAAAAGCCATATGATCATCTCAATAGATGCTGAAAACTTTTTTGACAAAATTCAGCATCCATTTATGATAAAAAAAAAAAAAAACCAACTCTCCAGAAAGTGAGTATAGAGAGAACCAACCTCAACATATTATAGGCCTTATATGACAAAGTCACAGCAAATATCATATTCAATGGGAAGAGCTGAAGACATTTCCTCTAAGATCATTACAGTTTTAAAAAGATAATTGAAGTTATGAAAAACCAGGAGTTAGGGCTCTGATTTTTAGTAGTATCTCAGTGTCTCTGTAACTCTGTGACTGTAGCAGGCATGAAATAAGGACTGTTCATAAATACACTGGGCTTCCCTTATGGCGCAGCGGTAAAAGAATACACTGGCAATGCAGAAGACACAGAGACATGAATTCCATCCCTGGGTCAGGAAGATCCCCTGGAGAAGGAAATGCCACTCCACCCCAATAATCTTGCCCTGAAAATCCCATGGACGGATGAGCTTGTGTGCATGGGATTGCAAAAGAGTCTGACATGACTGCGTGACTAAGCAACAACAACAATAAATGTACTGGTTCTCCTCATTACAGGAATCTGGTGGGATTGGATTTCCCAGTCTCAAAGGCTCGTGACTTGGTTTGGTTAATTAAATATGATTTGAAACTTTAAAAGTCAGTTTATTTACTATGTCCTTACTCCTGCCATAGTGCTCTTGCAACCATGTGTTAAGATGAAACTTCAGATTGCTTGAGTCCCTGAGTGACCATGAGGAACAAAACTGATCCCTCAGACACACACTGAATATGTAGTATGAATGAAACATAGTTTAAAAGGCTTTTAATAGTTTAAAAGGTTCTAAGGCTGGTTGTTCCTGCAGTGTAACATAGCCCACACTGACAGATACATGTGCCTGTCCTCAGTCACTAAGTTGTGTCTGATTCATTAAGACCCTATGGTAGCCCACCAGGCTCCTCTGTCCAGGGGAGTTCCCAGGCACGAAAACTGGAATGAGTTTCCATTTCCTTCTCCAGATAGACACATGTGGTATTGGCTTATTGGTTGGGTGCTGACTGGCAGAAAACTGTTATTAAAGATGAGACAAATGGTGAGCCATCTCCTGTGATAACTGGGAAGGGAGTTAGTGTTCATAACCCCTGGAATAGGACATGGGAACACACTTCAATATTCTTGTCATGATAATCCCATGGACACATGAACTATCGTCTACAGGGTTGCAAAGAGTTGGACACATGAGTGACTGAGAACAATGTACTTTCCAAAATTTATCTCTAGGAGATAGAAAATAGAATGTTAGCAGTTTGTGCATTGATGTTTACTTGATAAGGAAACTGAAGAAAGGTGAATCCAGATAAACATTGGCCTTTACAAGCAGGAACAAACTGATAGAGTCCACAAATTCAAATAATTGTAGGGTTGTAAGAGGCTACATTACAAAGCAAGAGAGTTCCAGAAAAACATCTATTTCTGCTTTATTGACTATGCCAAAGCCTTTGACTGTGTGGATCACAGTAAACTGTGGAAAATTCTGAAAGAAATGGGAATAGCAGACCACCTGACCTGCCTCTTGAGAAACCTATATGCAGGTCAGGAAGCAACAGTTAGAACTGGACACGGAACAACAGACTGGTTCCAAATAGGAAAAGGAGTACGTCAAGGCTGCATATTGTCACTGTGCTTATTTAACTTCTATGCAGAGTACGTCATGAGAAATACTGGGCTGGAAGAAGCACAAGCTGGAATCAAGATTGCCAGGAAAAATCTCAATAACCTCAGATATGCAGATGACACCACCCTTATGGCAGAAAGTGAAGAGGAACTAAAAAGCCTCATGGTGAAAGTGAAAGAGGGGAGTGAAAAAGTTGGCTTAAAGTTCAACACTCAGAAAACTAAGATCATGGCATCTGGTCCCATCACTTCATAGCAAATAGATGGGGAAACAGTGGAAACAGTGTCAGACTTTATTTTTCTGGGCTCCAAAATCACTGTAGATGGTGACTGCAGCCATGAAATTAAAAGACGCTTACTCCTTGGAAGGAAAGTTATGACCAACCTAGATAGCATATTCAAAAGCAGAGACATCACTTTGCCAAAAAAGGTCCGTCTAGTCAAGGCTATGGTTTTTCCAGTGGTCATGTATGGATGTGAGAATTGGACTGTGAAGAAAGCTGAGCACCAAAGAATTGATGCTTTTGAACTGTGGTGTTGGAGAAGACTCTTGAGAATCCTTTCGACTGCAAGGAGATCCAACCAGTCCATTCTGAAGGAGATCAGCCCTGGGATTTCTTTGGAGGGAATGATGCTAAAGCTAAAACTCCAGTACTTTGGCCACCTCATGCGAAGAGTTGACTCATTGGAAAAGACTCTGATGCTGGGAGGGGTTGGGGCAGGAGGAGAAGGGGATGACAGAGGATGAGATGGCTGGATTGCATCACCGACTCTATAGACATGAGTTTGATTGATCTCCGGGAGTTGGTGATGGACAGGGAGGCCTAGCGTGCTGCAATTCATAGGGTCGCAAAGAGTCAGATATGATTGAGTGACTGAACTGAACTGAAGAGGCTACATCCTCCCCATATCAAAAAGGAAAAAAATAAAATTGAGATAGATTTTGATTAAGAAAGGCTGATTAGACTCAATGTATGATCATTACATGTATCGTTAAATCCTCTAGAACAGATAAAATATCTTCTTCAATGTCCAACTAAAGATATGGTACCAAGTAAATCTTGCTATTAGACAAAGTTGCTCAGAAATAAAAGATTAATGTGAGCAGAGCCCTCAGCTAACCTTTGTTGTACTCATAGTTAGACCAAGAAATGAATATTATTTTTTTCTAAGTCACAGAGCTCTTGGATTCCAAGACTGGGATGTCAACTTTAACTTCTTATGTTTTTCTGTAAAATGGGATTAATTATATGTGCCCTGAACAACACTTTAAAATGGGTCCTAAGGAAACTTTTAGAGGTGATCCATATGTTCATTGTCATAATTTTGGCCATGGTATCAATTATATATATGTCAAAACATATCAAAATGTACAGTTTAAGAATGTGCAGTTTAATGTATCTCAATAAATCTGTTAAATACACCTACAAAAATAATACTTGTCCTGTATACACCACAAGACAATTGTGAGATCCATGAATTTGTTAAGTGGCACAAAATTTGTTGGACATCTTTCATATGCTTAGCTTATGCTAGGCTTTAGGAATCCAGACCTGATTTTTTCTTATGGAGTCAGAAAATTTTAAATACTGTATAATCATTAAGCACAGTGGGCTTTAGCTCACAAAGAAAGCTCTGCTCTCTCAGTGTTAGAAATAAAGCTGTCAAAGAATTCCTAGAGGAAATAGAGTGCACTAAATTTTGAATGCCTGAGATTTGTGTCTAGGCAGAGACTATATCGATAATAGTGGGAGAAGGTACAAAATTGGGAATCAATAAGGATTTTTGGGGTGGTGGTACTGGGTATGATTGGAATAGGAAAAAAGACAGATCATTAGTCTCTTGTTTGTTAAGTCAAGAAATTGGACCATTTCTTAAATCCTGAATCATCAAACATTTTTAAATATAGAGGGAAATAGAACAAAAGCTGCCTTTTTAGAAATACTATGGCAACAGTCAAAGAAAGTTTGGAAGGACAGAAAGTACTGGGTAGGTTTATTGAGGTGATACAAAATACTGCAGTGGCCGTTGGGTGGAGAGAAGGGGAAAGATTTGAGAGATGTTTAGAGAATGTCTAGGAATTATTACGATTTGGGTAATGACTGACTCTGAGACCTCTGGCATAAGTGGGGATAGATGAGAATGCAATATAAGAAAGAAGATTTTTGAGGGAAAGCTAGTGTGTTCAGTGTTCTCAATGTAGAGTTTGCTATTTGTCTGTGTGTTGTAAGAGAAGAAAAGTTAAAAATATATAATTGGTTTTATAGAACTTGTTCCTAGACTTAAGGTCTGAGCAAAAAACATGGATATAAAAGTTATCATCTAGGAAATGGTGAAGCTTGGGTTTTGTTGAGAGTGGCTAGAGAGAGGGATAAGGGCAGGAGGCTAAGTGTGAAGTTATAGTGTAATCATATATGACAACTCCCTTTTACTGAGTACCTACCATGAACCAAGCACTGTATAGAGAGATTTACATGGATTATTATATTTAATTTCAATCACATCCTATAAGACAGTGATTGCTATTTCACTAGCCTTACAGAGGAGAAAACTAAACCTCAGAGAGACGGCTTGCCCAAGGTCATGGAGCTGGTGAGTGGTAGAATTAGACTCAAAATCAAGTGATCTGATGTGAGAGTTAGCAGGCTTAATCACTGCATTTTGGGAGAGAGTAATGAAAACAACCAGGAAGGTGTGACCCAGGCATTAGGATAGAATTTGGATGACAGGTATACCTGGGAGAAAAAACAAGAGAGAGAAGATTTTCGAAGAAAACTCAACGAGTGAATTATGTAGTGAAAGGTTCTCAGTGTTGTGGAAACATCAAGGAAAGTAACATGGCTGTTTCTGATGGTTGAGGCAATGTTAGCGACTATGATAAGAACGGAAGAAAATAGTGATTTGAGTAGAAACTAGACAGAAGACTCGTGGCCAGGGATGATCTGTTATTTGTGGGGGGTGTTTTGTTTTGATTTTTTAAATTGGAATATAATTGCTTTACAATGTTGCTAGTTTCTGCTGTACAACAATCTGAATCAGCTATATGTATATATACTTCTCTTCCTCTTGAGTCTCCCTTCCTCTCTCCATTCCACCCTGCTAGGTCATCACAGAGCTCCCTGTGCTATCCAGCAATTTCCCACTAGCTATGTATTTTACACATGGTAGTGTATATATGTCAATGCTACTCTCTCAATTTGCCCCTCACTTCCCCTCTGTGTCCACAAATCCATTCTCTACACCTGAACCTTTATTCCTGACCTGAAAATAGGTTCATCAGCACCATTTCCCTAGATTCCATATATATGCATTAATATACAATAATTATTTTTCTAATTCTTAAGTCCATATGATAGGCTCTAGGTTCATCTATATCACTACAACTGACTCAGTTTAGTTTCTTTTAATGACTGAATAGTATTCCATTGTATATCTGTACCACATCTTTTTTATACATTTCTCTGTCAATGAACATATAGGTTGCTTCCATGTCCTGGCTATTGTAAATAGTGCTATGATAAACATTTTGGGTACATGTGTCTTTTTGAGTTATGGTTTTCTCGGGGTGTATGTCCAGTAGAGGGGCAAGAAAGATGTGATCATGTTTAGAGGCTAAATAGAATCAGTAGGGTAAAGAGGAAGGAGATAGAAAGATGATTGAAATTGGGAACATGGGTGGAGAAAGCAAGAAGAAAGTTAACTTCAATAGATGAAAGGGCACTTTTATTGCAAAAAGAATGAAAGAATTAAGGAAGATTCATAGTCAGCAAGTTTGCAGGGAAAGGGGAGAAAGTTGATATCTATAGTTATTTCCTCTACAGACATAAAAACACTTTGGGAGAGGCAAGTACTGTGCATATACAAATTAAACTTTTTAAGCATTGATAAGATGAACATTTTCTCAAGTTACTTAATAGGATTAAAACAAGCAAGTCTTAAAAGTATGTCTTTCAATCTAGAAAGGATGTCCAGATTTGTCTTTTTCTTTTTAGTCTGTATTAGCATTTTTGCTTGGTGACTAGAGGACAGTCACTTTAATATGAGCTTAATTATATTCAAGAGGCATTGCACTGGCTGATGAAGTCAACAGAAGTTTTCAAAGATTAGATTCCATATATCCCCTCTGGAAAAGTAAATGCCCTCCCTGTCTGTCACTCTGCCTGCCCTGCATGTTTCCATGTTAACTTGATGCCTGACACAGGAAACTCAGTATCTTAGTCAGCTCCAGCTGCCACAGCAGAATATCACAGAATGTTTTGTCTTAAAGAACAGACATTTATATCTTACAGTTCTGGAGGTGGTAAGTCCAAGATTAGAGTGCTTGGTATGTTTTGATTCTGGGAGAGCCCCTTCTATTTGGCTTGCATATGATTGCTTTCTTGCTGTGTCCTCTCATGGCAGAGAAGGAGAGAGAGAAAGAGAGAGAGATGGAGAGAGAGAGAAATCAAGTGAGTTCTCTGGCTGATCTTGTGATCTCATCATGAGGACCTTATCCTTATGAGCTCAAAGAAACCTAGTTAGCTCTCCAAAGCTTGATCTCCAACTTATCTTTGCATTGGAGTTGGGGTTTCCCTAAACATAGGTATTTAGAGGGGACACAACCATCCACTCCATAATACTCTGTGGTCCTGAAAGACTTGTTTCCTTAGATAATCCCTGTTCCTTCTACTTTTATATTATCAGTTAAATCAGAATCTTACTGATCTTTGTTTACTTAAAAGGATTCAGTTGGTGTTATACTTTAAAAAAATAAATATATACATATACATACTATACTTTATTTGCTAAATCAATGTGGAAACTCATTTGTCTTTTAAAATCACAAGTCTCCTGTCTCTGACCTACAAAAGGCATCATAGAATGCATATTTGTGCATGCCTAGCAGAACACATGACACATGACATAATAAATATATGCCTTTTTAACTTCTAAGACTTCTAAATGTCTTTTACAAATTTTACGCAGGATTTTTGTTGTTGTTGCTGAGATTTTTGCTATGCCCTCATGGGGATTTTTGTTTTGTTCAAGCAGAATTTCCTGAAATCAAAAGCAGGGCCTTTAGTGGATACTGCCTGCCTGTTATTTCTTTAGAAAGCTGTTTTCCAATCTGCTGTCGGGTATCAAAACAGCATTCTAAATAGATGAATTATTGAAATGTTTGAGGATGACAAGGGAGCTGAGAAAGGTCCCCCACAGAGGCTGGGTTGGCATTTGGGAGAGAAGTGCCTCGGGCTACCTAGCGACAGACAAGGTAGCTCCGAATGAGGGATGTATTCCAAGCTTATTGCTGGCAAATACATAACATCTGAGTGATCAGTGATGAGTGGGCTTATGCCTTGAGATGACAAGGCATCAAGATAATGACACCTAAAAATCTGATTGTGCTATTTGATAGAGAAAAGGCCATGTTGGGAGAGGATTTTGAATTGTGTTTTTCTCTATCCCTCCCTCCTCTCCTCTCTTTCTTTCTCCTTTACTTCCTCCATCCCCTGCTCTGTATTTCTTTAACTGAGCTGTTTCTTGTTCTGGTACGATATATACTTTGCAAATATGTGTCATTTAGGTCCCTCAAAATGCTGAGAGGTAGGTCATGTTATGTCCTTTTTAGATTTGACAAGATCAAACAGTAAGTGGATGCAAATTATTTTGGAATAGTTTATGTAGCAAATACCATCTCTTCTGAAATCCCCAGTAAATCTAGCATTAATCACTAGTATTTTATAGAAGTGGATTTTTGGAAGGTGGCTTGAAAAGGAGTTTGAGAACTCTGCTGAAATGTAGGTTATGCTGCTGCTGCTAAGTCACTCAGTCATGTCGGACTCTGTGCGACCCCATAGACAGCAGCCCACCAGGCTTCTCCATCCCTGGGATTCTCCAGGCAAGAACAGTTAAGTGGGTTGCCATTTCCTTCTCTAATGCATGAAAGTGAAAAGTGAAAGCGAAGTTGCTCAGCGGTGTCCGACTTTGTGTGACCCCATAGACTGTAGCCTACCAGGCTCCTCCATCCATGGGATTTTCCAGGCAAGAGTACTGGAGTGGGGTGCCATTTCCTTCTCTGAATGTAGGCTGTACATTGAATGAATATCTAACTCAAAGTGAGGGAAGCAACTCAGATTGCCTCCAGGAAGAGGTATGATTTGAACAGACTTGTAAGAATAGGATTCTGCCAAAAGCACATAAGTAGGATATAAGGTATATCAGAGAGAGAGAGGAGCACGTTCTAAGGCTGAGAGTCAAGAGCAACTACAGCATATTTGAAGAGCTGTCAGTTGTTTACTTTTGGTACAGGAGGGTTATAAATAATAAAGAATATCACATAGGACTATGTTTCAGTTTCTTTCTTCCTGTCTTTACTTAATCATGGGTCCCCTTAGGGTTATACCAACAGTCAACATTCTGAATAAGCATAAAAGGTATAGAATATTGCAAAGCAGCTACTTCTGTAAAAAAATTTAAAAAGTGATTGTGAAGGAGAGATTCAAGTATAATAGGCTATTTTAAATCATTAGCCAAGGAGATCCAACCATTGTATTAAATGTATTTGTTCTAGTATTGTGCTATATCTATCACTGCTGCCTTTATTTTTTTTGTATGTATATTTCAAGATTTTGGTAAATTCACATTTTTACTTTATTCTCCCTTCTCTAGCCTCATATACTTCTTTTTAAAAATATATTTTCCTTTAAAATTTTATTGGAGTTTGATTGATTTGTAATGTAGTGTTAGTTTCAGGTGTACAGCAAAGTAAATCAATTATAAATATATGTATATACAATATTTTTTAGATTCTTTTTCCCATATAAGTCATTACAGATTATTGAGTACAGTTCCCTCTGCTATACAGTAGGTTCTTACTAGTTAACCTACTTTATATATAGTGGTGCGTATATGTCAATCCCAGTCTCCCAATCAATGCCCTCCCTTTCTGCCCTTGTGACCATAAGTTTGTTTTCTTTGACTCTATTTCTGTTTTGTAAATAAGTTCATTTATAACATTCTTTTTAGATTCTGCATAAATTGATATTATAAGATATTTGTCTTTCTATGTGGGACTTACTTCACTCAGTATAACAATCTCTAGGACCATACATATTGCTGCAAATGGCGTTATTTCATTCTTTTTTATGACTGAGTAATATTCCATTGCATGTATGTACCATATCTTCTGTATCCATTTATGGACATTCAAGCAGGTTCCATGTCCTAGCCATTTCTAAATAGTGCTGCAGTGAACATTGGGCTGCATGTGTCTTTTCAAATTATGGTTTTCTCTGAATGTATGGTTTTTTCAGGAGTGGGGTTGCTAGATCATATGGCAGCTCTATTTTTAGTTTTTAAAGGAAACTCCATACTGTTTTCCATAGTGACTGTACCAATTACATTTCTACCAATAGTGTAGGATGGTTGTCTTTTCTCCACACCCTCTCCAGCATTTATCTGTAGATTTTTTGGTGATGGCCATTCTGACTGGTGTGAGATGATACTGCATTGTCATTTTGATTTGCAGTTCTCTAATAATTAGTGATGTTGTGCATCTTTTCTTGTGTTTCCCAACCATCTATACGTCTTCTTTGGAGAAATGTCTATTTAGATCTGCCCATTTTTTGATTGGATTGTTTGTTTTTTTGATATTAAGTTGCACGAACCATTTGTATATTTTGGAGATTTGTAGATAACATTATTTGCAAATATTTTCTCCCATTTTTGGGTACTCTTTTTGTCTTGTTTTTGGTATCCTTTTCTGTGTAAAAACTTCTAAGTTTAATTAGGTCACATTTATTTATTTTTAAAAATTTTCATTACTCAAGGAACTGAATTAAAAAACATCTTGCTATGATTTATGTCAATACGTTTCTAATCCATATTGAGTTTTTGTTAGGGAGTGTTCTAATCTCTTTCTTTTATATGTAGCTGTCCAGTTTTCCCAGAACCACTTATTAAAGAGATTTTCTTTTCTCCATTGAATATTCTTGCCCTGTTATTGTTAAGGGTTTTTCTTTTTTTTTTTTTTTTTAAAAAAGCATTGAAGTAAAACAGATTTACAATATTATATTACTTTCAGGTGTATAACACAGTGGTTTTTATAGATTGCACACCATGCAAAGTTATCAAATATTGACTATGTTCCCTATACTGTAAATACATCCCTATGAATTATTTATCTTATAATTAGTAGTTTGTACCTCTTAATCTCTATCACCTATTTTGCCTCTCCCCTTCCCAAGTTTGTTCTCTGTACCTGCAATTATATTTCTGTTTAAATTGTTCATTTATTTTTTGATTCCATGTATAAATGAAAACATACATTATTTGTCTTTCTTTGTCTTACTTTACTAATACCCTCCAAGTCCGTCAGTGTTGACACAAAGTGGCAAGACTTTATTCTTTTTAATGGCTGAGCAATAGTACATTGTATATATATGTTTTACATCTTATTTATCCATTCATCTGTTGATGGAGACATGTTATTTCCGTATCTTGTGAGGTCAGGGTTTTCCTGCTCACCTTCTTTATCCTGCCTCTGACCTGCCTTTTCACCTTCAGAATTAAATTGTTGCATTTATTTCAGGAGCAGACATTTTCCACCTCAATTGAGACTGCTTTAGCTTATTTCACTGTGATGAATACTTAAAAAGTTATGGTCATGCTTTATCCCTGCCTCTTGGCGAAGCATGTTTTGCAGTCTCAGTATTTAAATGTGCACTTGGGATCCATTTGTGGCTCAGTATGATGGTAAGACAAGACTTGGAGGAGAAAGCCAGGGCACTAGTGCTTTTGTGTGTAACTCTGCCACTAACTAGCTTGAGACCTGGCACAAGTAATTTAGTCTATCTGGATCTCAGTCTTTTCCTTTATGGAAAAAGTAATTGGATTAGGTAATATTAAAAGTTGACTCCTTGATGTAGAGTTTTGTGATTTATGTATACTTGAGGTAAGTGAAAGGAATTTAATATGAAACCAGAAAACTTATTATTATGCATTTTATCAAGAAATGACATGAAGTGAACAAAAGTGATCTTTTGAGTTAACAGGAAGCTTAAATTTGTTTTCCAAAAGATTAACTATGGCAAGGAGAACTAACTCAGGGGACCTAGTGTATTATATTGATTTTCTTCTGGCATGCCACATATGGCCAATGGATCATACAGGAATGTATATAGTGGCATTAGGTGACCAAGAAGTACCAATCTTTTATCTTCATTCAGAAAATATTTTTTCATTTTGTTCTCTTGTAAAGTTAACACAGGGTCCCCTCCAGTTCAGTTCAGTCGCTCAGTCGTGTCTGACTCTTTGCAACCCCATGAATCGCAGCATGCCAGGCCTCCCTGTCCATCACCAACTCCCAGAGTTCACTCAGACTCATGTCCATTGAGTCAGTGATGCCATCCCTAAATACCTCTAAAGTTATTCTAAAGTTAAAACTTCAGCTAACTAGTACATATCCAATATTATGCTGTATAGGTTGTTATTTTAAAGTAAATTATAGGAAAATTTAAACCAACTTAGCAAGGTATCATACAGTGGGATTATATTGGAAAATCCTTTCAAAAGCTAATCTTGGCTCCATATGGATTTATTCTCTTGAAATGGGGTGGGCATCTCTTAAGATTAATTATTTGTTAGGCTCCTTAGCTATTCCAAGAGGATGCCAGCCATACTTCAGCTGATATGTATTTTGAAGTCTTTGGATTTTTAGACAACTTTAGACTTTTAGGCATTTAATAGTTTTTCAAGGGGTCACAATACCAACCTTATCATCATTGTATGAAATAAAGTATAATGTAGAAGTTAATAGCACCAACCCTGGAGTTACATTTTCTGAATCTAAATCGGTTGCCACCCCTTACTGAGGGAACTTGACAAGTCACTTCTTTTTCACAGTTTCCTCATTTGAAAACTAGAGGTAATGGTAAGGATTAAACGAATGAATATATTGTAAGAAATCAATATGTTAATATATGGAAAAGTTTAGAATAAACAATTCCTGGCACATAGCATGTGATATCCAAGCATTAGCTATTACTATAATATCTTCACTATCATCATCTCTAAGATTTTTTAAACATACAGTGGAACAAAACAATATTAGGGAGGACTGTGTGGAAGATTTAAAATCTGTCTATTCTTCTAGATATTCCAGACTTTACCCAGATGGTCAAATCATGTCTACAGAGAGGTGGGATTTTGAACCTGTACTGATAATGTTTGTTGTTTTAGTCAGGGAAATTACACACTAAGGTTTTGTTCTTTGCTTATAAGGTATATAAGCAAATTCCGATTGTATGGTTCTTCATGGAGACACTAATTCCAATTGTATGGTTCTTCATGGATATGCTCCTCTGGGCTAAGGATATAGACTCCTTCTATTGTGTGGGACTGCCATCTTAAATATGGTCCTTCAAGGTCACTGTGGAAGAAGAAAGTGAGGGGGTGTTATGCCCAGGCCTCAGCAGAGGGCACATCATTGTGCACTGGCCAGAATCCAGTCTCATGGCCCCAACCTGCCCTCACATGGCTGGGAAATGAAGAGTTTCAGTGTGGATAGGAAGAAAAAGTGAGGTTGAGGCAGTTTCTCTTACATATGCTCCTGCAGAGTCACTTTCTACAAGGCTTTGATCAAGTCAGTATAAGAAACAGTTCAATGCCACCACATCTTGTTTTTATTGAAGAGTGTCATCTTTATGTTAATCCCCAGTGGAGTACTGGGTCTGATCTTAGTTTAAGAATAGTTGTATCTATTTTAGGAAAATTGTTAATGTTTTTCATACGAAAACTGAACTGAGATTATATTTCTCTTTTCCAATTGGCAGACTGCTCAAATGTTTAGAACCAAATTTGTGGCCCATCTGGATAAAATATATTTCTTGCTCAGTTTTATGCCCCATAGACTTGGTTTTCTTACATTGTTTCTTTCACAACTAGTTCATATTAGTTTTTTGTTGTATTTTATAAATCTTATAAATCATAGCAAATATTTTTTGGAGTAAACAAGATGGCTAATAAGTATAGGTAAAGAAATTCCTTTATGTAGATGTATATATCATGGGAATAGTTATCACTGAATTAATTGGTTGGCAAAGATTCTCTTCCTTAAACCTCTTGAGAAATAAGACACACCCACTAGTAACCATGGGTCAATTTGGTAGTGATTCTCAACTCAGGAGGTGGGGATAGACCCTGTAGGAAAGTTTATCAGAATGTTGAGTGGGGAGGGAGGAAGGTGAGATTTATCCCCCTTTATATACACCTCAGTATCACTGGTACAGACAGACATTTAAATAGTAAAGCTCTCCTTCACTGCAGTAATACAGCTCCATCCTTCCTTCATAGTTCTGATAAAATGCTTTATATTTATCTCATATGTAAATCTCTATCTAAGAAAAGGGAACGTTCTTTCTCAGAGGACCAGGGAACCTTATCACAATTCAAGTTCAGCTCAAGAGTTGCTTTTGGGCTAAAGTGGATAGATATCTTCCTGGCCAGAGAGAAGTGAGGTGCGAGCCTGCTGTGGACAGGATCTCTTTTCTGAGAAAAACTTGGTTTGTTTGAATTATCCTTTCCTAACTTCTCATTAACTTAGAAAGGTTTATTTCCTTTGCTGTGGCTATTTCTCCCAAAGGAAAGCAGATTCATACTCTCCAGCGAAGGGCAGAATGCCAGAGAGGAAATGTACATTTCAAATGTACATTTGAAATGCTAGCACTTTGAAAGGAATTGTGTGTCTTTCCTACCACACTATATGTTTGATAATTTCATTTAGATATTGGTGAGGACTCACTGGCTTAGCTAATGCTGTTATGCACACTTTGTAAGTAGAAAGAGGACACAGATTTACCTTAAAGATACAACAGATGAAGCTGGAAAAAGATGGCGTATTTATGATTAGTGTGCTCTGTGCTCGATGTCACCAGCTGAGCCTCTAGCTGTTTCTGTGGTTGGCTGGTATACTATCTTGTAGGCTTCTTGTAAGTTAGATGACGTGGTGACCAACGTTCTTGATGACTACTGATGTTGGCTACCTCCTGATAGTCATAAGTTTGTGCAGCCCCCTCCCACACCGTACCAGGACTGGTCTGTGTGCGCAATACCATAGAACAGAAATGATGGTATTTCTCTTCTGAGACGAGCATATACACAATTGCAGTTTGGGTGCTCTCTCTCTCGGATATTTTGCTCTGAAGGAAGTAGGCTGCCATATTGTGAGAAGTCCGATTCAGAAGCCCGTAGAGTAAGGAACTGAAGACTCTGACCAACAGCCAGTGAGAAAGGACGACCTGTCAACAACCACATAGGTGAGGTTGGGAGCAGATTATCTGGACTCAGTCGAATATTGAGATGACTATAATTCTAGCTGACAGCTTCACTGTGACCTGGTGAGAAAGCCAGAGCCAAACTTCCTAGTTAAGCTCCTCCCAGGGTCTTGATGATTAGGAACTGTTGGAGATAATAAATGCTTTGTTTTGGTCTGAGGAATTTGGGGTAATTTGTTATATGGGGATAGATAACTAATACAGATAAGACAGAATGAACATAAATCTTTCCTCCCAAATACCAGAAAATAAATCACTGGGTTTTCTTGAACATTGAAAGATACCTGACTTTTCTTTCTACTTCAAATTCTTTCCTCCTTAATAAATACACTTACCACTTGGCATTGCAAAGGACATTAGATTCTCTGCTAATGTTGAAACCCATTTGACAGTATCTTGTAGTGGTGATTGAAGAGATGAGATTGCTCTCAATGCTTAGGGTAAAGAGAATTCCCTCCAACAAATCTTGCAGTAATGGTCATTATTAATTATCATCTAGGCAGCTTATTCTATTTTCTGCATTCTTTTGGAGATTCAGAGAAACATCTCCTGTGTTGGGAAATAAAATAATTGATTAAGACAGAATCAGTTTCTGGTCAGAGGTTAGCTTTTTCTCTCTACATGTTCTCTTCTCCTGTAGTATTTAGGATAATGGACAGAGAACACATTTCAGGAGCAAGATATTATGTCTTAAATTTTTCCATGAGATGCTGCAAAGCATCATGGAACAGATCCTTCTTTAACATAAAAGAGCTGAGTGGGGAAACTCCTTCAGACAACTGGTATCAAGTGTCTATCTTAATGTTTCATTTAAATGAAAAGTGCTTAGTATTTTACTAATGTTTTAATTTATAATACAACTTCCTTTGTAAAGTATAATAACCATAGTTTTACTTCCATTATCTCAGAGATTCAGATGATAATTACCCTAATTTAATAAGGGCTTCCCTCAAAGCTCAGTTGGTGAAGAATCCACCTGCAATGCAGGAGACCCCAGTTCAATTCCTGGGTCAGTAAGATCCCCTGGAGAAGGGATAAGCTAGCCACTCCAATATTCTTGGGCTTCACTTGTAGCTCAGCTGGTAAAGAATCCACTGGCAATGTGGGAGACTTGGGTTGGATCCCTGGGTTGGGAAAGTGAGATAGTACTAAAGGGTTCTGTGATTTGTCCAAAGCCTTTTAGATATTCAGGAGCGTTCATGACTAGAACTTCCATTTCCTACCTTCATTGCAGGCCTTTCTTTAAAACACAAGAATAAGCAGTTAGTTGAATTCAAAGAAATTTCCTATATACTCAAAGACTGGCTTTTGTACCATAAGGATGGGCCAAGATAGAGAGGTCCTGGGAAGTTTCTTAAATGGGACTCATTAATTCTCTGAGATAGTGGGTATAGCATTTAAAAAATTTTTCTCTTCCTCTCTCTCTCTATATTTTTAGTTTTGTTTTCTTGTCTTGGTTTTGTGTATATATTTTAAACAGCTTGGAACAGTTTGGACAAGAGCATACAATTTTTTATTACTACTTAATAAAATTAATTTTGATTAAAATAATACTAATGCTAAAATTGAATGGTACTTGTTTTTCTTGGATAACACAGAATTGTATAATATGATAAAAATATTCAGACTATGTTTGAGATTCAACCATGCTGTGTAAATAAAACATACCCCAGAAAAATCACTTTTGCTTGAATCTGCCTAAATTTGCTCATCTATCTTTACTGCACCTTGGCTGAAGTGTGTCGTAAAGGGCACACACTTATTCACAGGGCTGCCAGATATAAGCAGAGACTACTTCCCATCCAAAGCATGGTTAAAAGTAGAGTTAATCTTCATCTGGAGTGAGCTTTATTTCTGTTCTTTTGTCCATGGAGGACATAAATCAGTGCTTCCTTGGAAATAATGTTCTGGTATATGAGTTAAAATTATAATGAATCTAAAGAGAGGCAAGTGAATAAGTCTAAAAATAGATTCCTGTTCAGCAGAATTCATACCCCTCTCCCTTGGACACAATGCTCCTGTTTGTCTCTCTATAGCAGTCAAGAGCATGGAGTTTTGCAAGGGCTTTGTCCCTTGCCTTAATGCAACATGAGCACACCCAAGATCCAGGACCATTTGTCTCTTGTGCAAAGCAATTAAACTGCCAGATTCCAGTTGTGCAGCACCCTTTGGATTTTCCTAACATTAATTTCTATATGAGCCAAGGCAAATGAGCAACTGGGAAACCCAATTAGTCTTCCCAAGGCTTTCTCTGTGGACTATCTCATTTCTCCCCAATGAGAAGACTGTTATACAATTCTGCTGTGTGAATACTAAACATCCATTTATTATCTTAAAATAAGGAAGTACTCCTAAGTAACATCTCATAAATCCCAATTATATAATTTCAGTTTTAATCATTATGCAAATCTAATGAGCCACCTTTGATTTTTGTTGCTCTTGAATATCTTTCAAAAATATTAAAAAAAAAAATCATTACCCACAGAAGTATAGAATAGATTTAAAGAAGGCTGACCAGATAGGTGTTAAATAACTTGAGGAATTCCATCATTTATGAATAAACAAAACTTGGAACTGTGTGTGATGTTTGAATTGAAAGTTTGCCAAGGTCATTACTGTCATCATTGATATGGTTAGTATATGCTCTAACAGAGGGATTTTGATGTCTGGTGTTCTAATATATTTATTGGACATTATGCACCATGACTATTTAGGTACATGAGCCCTGCATTGCTGGTAAGGACATTGGCTTTCTGGTTGCTGATCCCGGCAAGATGCCCAGGCCTCTGTGAAGGTCTCAAGAACCGTTTTCCTCTAGACATAGCCAGGTCCTAGGGGTTCACTCCACTCCTTATGTGTAGGTTCTCCCTGGACTTTTGAGGGGCAGCCGGAAACTCAGTCAATTTTTGTCAAATGAAGGACTGAATTTTTCAGAACAAAGTTTGAGAAAAAGAAGTGAACATTTCCCCAAATCTAATTCTTTAAATAAACACTTTCTGCTTTCTTGTGAGAGTTCTGTCACTTGAGTGACATGGCTTCTTCTGAGTCTTCCTGAGCCCTCCATTGTATCCTCCATTGTATCCATTGTATCTTTCAGAGTGGCTCTTTCATAGACAAGACCTGGGAAGAGACAAAGTCTTGAGATCTCAGAGCCTGGGTATTTAAAGGGACCAGGAATAACTATGAAACAGGCGGAGCCCATGAGTGGACTTTGGGGCAGTTGTGAGTCCCCTGAGATGCCATGCAAATTTTAAGTATTTATCTATTTTTGTATATGTGTTTTTTTTGGAGGGGGGGGCTTGTGGAAAGAGAATCCATAGCTTTTATCAGATACTCAAAGGGTGTGGACTCCCAAACCACGAAGAATCATTGCCATTGAGGGTATCAGCAGTAATTACAGACAGACTTTGTAATGTAATTGCTAATGCTACCAGTATCCTAAGTGCTGGGGTTTTAAAAATGCAATTATGAAAGTGATTCTTTAGAAATAGTTTGCTGGGAGACACACAAAATGCTATTTGAATAAAAAGCCATGTTATCCAAATAATCAAGACATTGAGGAATGCTTCATTGTTCAAACTTAAACTCAGAGCTGACTGATTTTTTCAGATATGCAAGTTCTTTCCTTGTTCAGCTCTCATAGACTCTGGAACAGAAGTTGAGTGATAATGGAGCATTTGCAAATTATATCTTTCAGGACAACAGAAATGGAAGCTTCATTTTTCATTCTTTTCAATCTAGTAGAGCTCTGATCTCTCATGCCTGAAATATATATATATATATATATATATATATATGAATCTATCTTTTCTACTGGCTAAATATTCAAGATAAAAAGGAACCTTCTAGAAGCAGAATAAGTTGAGCACATTGTGTTTTATCTTTATGATGAAATGCCGACTTCCAAAAGGCAAATCCTTCTTTTGAAAAAGTTAAATAGGCAGTTATAAAAAGAGATGGATAAAATTTGGAGGGCTAAGAAAAACCTGTAAAATTTATTCAATCATGGATATATTTCCATTTATTTTTAATTAGTCCTGATACATACATACATACACATATGTATATATACACACACATACATATACGTGTGTGCTAAGTCTCTTCAGTTGTGTCTGACACTGTGTGACCCTGTGGACTGTAGTCTGCCAGGCTTCTCTATCCATGGGATTCTCCACTCAAGAATACTATAATGGGTAGCCGTGCCCTCCTCCAGAAGATCTCCCTGACTGAGGGATTGTACTCTCATCTCTTATGTCTCCTGACTTGGCAGGTGGGTTCTTTACCACTACTGTCACCTGGGAAACCCATATATATGTATGTGTATGTATGTATGAGACTTGGTAATTAAACAGCAATATGTATGTACACACACACACACACACACACAAACACTCTACAGTGAAAAAGAGAACAGAATGGCAGGCCGCCTAGTGTTTGTATGGAACTTAATAAGTATTGTCTTGTTTTACTGAAGAAAATTTAATAAGTAGCAAACTTTCAGTCACTTGTTTATTCATTCATTTATTCAGCAGACATTTGAGGTTTACAAGGTGCTAGTGCTTTTGTTAATCTCTGATGTGAAAATATGAACAAGAAGTGCTCTCCTTGAAAGCCAGCCTTTCAGTCAGACAAACTCAACACAACCCAATATGTTCAGGGTCAGTATTGTCAGTGGAAGTGGGTCATAGGGAGGTATTTTACTGTGAGATCTCCTAGGGGTAAACTTGCTGCTATTACATGTTAGTTTTGTGACCATGGTCAGTCAATGTACCACTGAAGACCTCAGATTCTTTATTTTTAAATTAAGTAGCACAACCTCATAGAGTTGTCATGGGTATGTAAAAGCCTGAGTAGAGTAACAATAAATCCTACATAACTATTAATTGTTGTGATTAATTTTTTAAAGTAAACAAAGTACTTGGGAACACAGAGGTGGGAGCTTTGGAAAATACTTAGAAAGGTTCTGGAAAGATACTACAGAGAATATATTCTCTGAGCTGAGTGTGTTTGGGGTGAGAATGATCTTCAGAGGAATAGATAGCATGTAAATACAGAGATGCTTGGTGGAGGAGGGTTAAAGCTATGAAGAAAGGGGCTTTCTAGGATGCTTATATTGTTTTTCCTTCTTATGTTCAACTTACTTTTTTATGGAAGTATAGTTAATTTACAATATTGTGTTAGTTTCAGGTGTACTTCATTAGCGATTCCATTTTTTTTCTGATTATATTCCATTGTAGTTTATTATAAGATGTTGAACATAATTCCCTGTGCTAAATAGTAATTTCTTATTTTTTATCTATTTTATATATAGTACTTTGTATCTGCTATTCTCATACTCCTAATTTGCCCCTTCCCATCTCACTTTCCCCTTTGGTAGCCAGAAGTTTGTTTTCTATGTCTGTGAATATGTTTTTGTATATAGATTCATTTGTGTTATTTTTTTGATTCCCCATATAAGGAATATCATGTATTAGTCTTTCTTTTTCTGACTTACAGAAATAAAGTATTCTCTAGGTTAATCCATGTTGCTGAAATGGCAGTATTTCGCTCTTTTTAATGTCTATGTGGAATGGCAACGCACTCTGGTATTCTTGCCTGGAGAATTCCATGGACAGAGGAGCCTGGTGGGCTACAGTCCATAGGGTCGCATAGTGTCAGACATGACTGAGAAACTAACACACACACACAATATCTCAACTTAGTTTTTTATCTCTCTTATAAAAGCACAACTTGCCTTTTAAAGACGTTCTATTCTTGATATCAAAAAGTAACTTAGGTCTAATGAGAAACTGTCATTTTAGGGCCTCTTTATTCCCAGGTAGCTAGTTTCTCAATGTGGATTTATTAAATCCATAATTTAACTAACAAATATAGATTTTCAAATAGAACTATATTTAATTTAAAGGCTAAGGTTTTTAATTTTTGTCTTTATTTCATATATGCATTTCTAAAATATTCCTATTCTTTATCAACCACCTTTTACTGAGAATTCTGTTTTATACAATGTGTTGTTTCATTCATGATTTAGTACTAAATTCTGTTCTTTATTTGCTGTTTTAATTAATAGTGCCTATCTCATTCTGCCATTCCACCCTAAGCAAAAGCTTTTGGAATTTACATATAATTATGTCTGCATGTGTGTACATATATGTATCTTACCAATTTGTAAACATAATTAACACACATTTTCCTAACTCCCTGAATATTTTATGAGATACTGAGAAAAGCAGAGTACAGAAATAGAAATACGGCAGTGACTGACTGACAAGATGAGAAAAGTGCTCTATTTCTTCAGTTGTCAAAAATGCCCTATCAGTTTCATTAAAGTGTATTTATCTGTGATCATCTTTAAATTTAGCCTGAACTCAAGGTCTTGAACCTATGATACTTGAATCCATACAGATGGTGTATCCAGTACGGCAAATAACATTTTGTTATGGGCTCCCCTTATAGTTCAGTTGGTAAAGAATCTGCCTGCAGTGCAGGAGACATGGATTCGATCCCTGGGTTGGGAAGATCCCCTGGAGAAGGAAATGGCAACCCATTCTAGTATCCTTGTCTTCAAAATCTCATAGACAGAGGAGCCTGGTGGGCTGCAGTCCATGGGGTCGCAGAGTTGGGCATGACTGAGCGACTAACACTTACTTACTTGTTGTTTAGTTGTTAAGTCATTTCCTACTCTTTTGTAACCCTATGGACTGTAGCCCACCAAGCTCTTCTGTCCATGGAATTCTCCATGCAAGAATTCTAGAGTGGGTTGACATTTCCTTCTCCAGGGGAACTTCCAGAAACAGGGACTGAACTGGTTGGCAGGTGGATTCTTTACCACTGAGCCACCAAGACAGCCCAAATAACAGTTTACTTGTTACTTTGAGGGACACAGACATTTTGAACAGACTTAGAATTTTTTAAAAAAATCCTTATCAGTTAATGTTTTCAAAATCAATACATATTGTCAGTGCATGCAAATGCTTTTAGAGAATATAGTACCTTCTCTGCACACAAGGGTACTCAACGACTGCTAGCCTTAATTTTCAGATATATTAGACATCAGGGTACTTGAAATACTATTATTTTAGCAATACCTATTCTCATGTTTAATAAAATTCTTATCTATGAAAACATCTGCAAAGAATTCAGTGCTATTAATCTAATTGAAACTATTTGATGACACTGAGATGAATGTTAAAATGACTAATATATTTTGGCGACAAATTTAATTTGCTCTTAAGTACTATAGCAAATGACATTCTTCTAGATCTCTGAATGGTATTGATGTTTATGTGTTCAGGTGTTGCACAAATTAAGGAACTAAATCACTTTCATAGGTAGGAGTTAAATGCAGTAGAGAAGCCATTAAAGTAATTTACAGCTGATGATACGTCAAAGCAGTTTCCTATAAAATCCTACAGAGATGGGAGGGAGTATGAATCATTGAGAATTAAAGAATTTTTGTCTCTAATTACTTTAGCTCTCTTAGGAACCACACATAAATTTTTAATGTAAAAAATAAAGACAACAAACACCAGAGAAGGAACATTATATTTAATGCTGGCTCATTCTTTTTTGTTTGTTTTTCAACACCAGAATTCGGGGATGAGGCTCAATTTGTATATTTGATCTTGAGTGCCTTCTCTCTTCATCGTCTCTAAAACAACATCAGCAACAAATTGTTCATGAGGCCTGTGAGATTTCATTTATTTGTCCTATTGTTTGACTAAAATGAGTGGAGAATGTTTAGAAAGTTTGCTGTCAGTCTGTTTTATTTTTTATGCAAGTTAAATCCTTAGACTTAAAAATAATTTTAGGTACCCTTAAATTTGTATATGAAGTGCAAGTGTGTTAATTGCCATTATTTAACTTAATTAAGATTGCAGTAGGCATCTATTGTTTGCATCATGTAACATCCATTCACTGTTTTCTGGATAAATCACCTCAGTTTTCTTTTGGGAAATCCTCATCTATTCTCCATGCATGAGGGCAGGGTGTGTGTGGCTGGTATGTACCTCAGATCTCCCGATTGGAACATCATATTCCCACAGCCACTGTGGTTGGCTCAAGGATGAATATATGAGCAGAGCTACTTTGTCACCTTGAGAATAAAGGGCCTTGAGAACAAAGTTAATGTGAAAGAAAGTAGAATGAAATAGCAGGGAGAGGCCAGGTGTCAGTGACTTTTGGCCCTTGGAAAAAAGACCTAGGTATTTTAGCTATTTCATCTAAGAAGTTCCCCTTTTCATTTATGCTGGTTTGAATTGGGTTTTCTGTTAACTTACAATTGAAAGAATCCTGGTCAAAACATACAGAAATTTTGAGCTGGAAATCAATGAGTTGCAAGGGTAGTAGGGGTTAAAATGTAGTACAGCTTCATTCCTGTAGCCAATTTCAGAGGCAGGGATTTGTTTTCTGTCTAAATATCATTTCTTTCCAAATAAGATTGCTAAAACTTATGCCTAGATGTAGGCATGTATAAAGAATCAATCTGGCAGTTTTGAAATAAAAATCCTGACAAACTAATCCAAGTTCTTTTATGTTTTCTGAAATAAATGACCTTTTCCTACATTGTGCCTCTGAGATGAAGACAAATCTAGGTTTCAATTTTTCAATAGTCCTAAGGGGAATGTGGCAGCATCCACATCTGCTGTGCCCAGTGCCGGAGGCAGCAGAGACTGGCCTGAAGGCTGACCTTGACCCTGCAGGCTTTGAGGCACAGAGCTGGGCAAGCTGTGCCCATGTGCCTGCCTTGAACTTAGCATTGGGCCAGCATGACCAGAGAAGATGCCCAGATATGTGGTGACATGGAGATCTGCATGCAAGCCTTGCATGAAGAACCTCAGGAAAGGCTGGCTCACCTGGCCTTGTAGAATCAGCTTTCTGGAGACTTTTGCAGGAATACCCATTAATGAACCATCTTACTTAGCCTGCTTAGTGTTTCACACTTAGTCCCTCTATATGCTATGCTTTGTTTGGGTTATGCTTTTAAATGTCCATTATATTTTCCCCATCATTTATTTGTAGTTTCAGTAAGATCAAGGTGTCTATTAGCTCAGTCTACCATGTTGATGTAACCTGAAGTCTGCAATAAGGTTTTAAGAATTAAATTCCCCTAGTAGTCATCATTGTACTGGGGTCATTATAGGGTTGTCAGGTAATTGCAGATTGTGTGTGAAATGGTTAGCTTAGAGCCTGACCCAGATAAGTGGTTATATGCAAGTTGGTGTGGGCAGTAGAAGAAATGGACATATGTGCAGTCCAACATGTGTCTACCTGGCCAAAATTAAGAAAGTATTCTGAAAAGAAAAGGGTAAATTTTCCCTAGCTTCTATCCCTTGGTCCCATCAGGTCTTCATCACTGATAAACACTCTCAGACAACTTCACTGAGCTGAGGGAAAATATCAGTTAACTGAGTTTTGTATGTAACCAAACACTCTTTCAAAAGTGAGGGCAAAATGAAAAAAACAAAACAAAACAAAACAACAGTCCAAAAAAGACTTGGAGAATTTACTAATCCGTGGTGTTTTATAAAGGAAATAAATGTAATTCAGCAAAAAGAAAAGTGAACCCAGAGGGAAGGTATGAATTACAAAAAATATAATAGAAACTTCAAGAAATGAAATTTAACCATTGATGGTGCTTCCCCCAACACAAATAAGATAAAAGCTCAATGCAATAGTAAGATATGTTGTAAAGTTCAAGGGTGCATAAATCATTATTAAGAAGAGTATATAAAGTTGAAAATTTGACTTTTAGAAAATTCACATATTAAGAGATACCTTAACACTTTAAGAAAGAGTTTTCTTCACTTTAAGAAAGATTAAAAGGAAATTTTTAATCATTAGCTTTCAAACAAATATATAAGAAGTTTTTTTTTTTTTTTTTTTTTTTTAAATCAGTCTAATCAAAGACAGGAAAAACTGAGGCCAAGAAATGAATGGTAAGTAGAAACTACAAAATAAGATGGTAGAAATAACTGTAAATGCATAAATATTCAGAAAAACAGTTGTCTAACATTATTATAAGTTACAAGCAATCTTGCCAAGTTACAATATCATGTTGACTTCAGGTTACAGAAATATATTTGTTGTTTTCAGTCACTAAGTTGTGTCTTACTCTTCGCGACCTCAAGGACTGCAGCATGCCAAGAGTTTGCTTAAATTCATGTCCATTGAGTCATGATGCTATCTATCCATCTTCTCCTCTGTCATCCTCTTCTTTGCCTTCGATCTTTCCCACCATCAGGGTCTTTTCCAATGAGTTGGCTCTTTACATCAAATGGTCAAAGTATTGGAGTTTCAGTTTCAGCAACAGTCCTTCCAAGGAAAATTCAGGGTTGATTTCCTTTAAGACTGACTGGTTTTATCTTCTTGCAGTCCAAAGGACACTCAGGAGTCTTTACCAGTATCACAATTTGAAGACATCAGTTCTTTGACACTCAGCCTTCTTTATGTCCAACTCTCACATCCATACAAAACTACTAGAAAAACCATAGCTTTGACTATGCAGACCTTTGTCAGACCTCTCCTTTTTAATATGCTGACTAGGTTTGTAATAGTTTTTCTTCCAAGGAACATGTGTCTTTTAATTTCATGACTGTAGTCACCATCTACAGTGATTTTGGAGTCAAGAAAATAAACCCTGTCACTGCTTCCACTTTTGCCCCATCTATTTGCCATGAAGTGATGGGACCAGATGCCATGATCTTTGTTTTTTGAATGTTGCATTTCAAGCCAACTTTTTCACTCTTCTCTTTCACTCTCATCAAGAGGACTTTTAGTTCCTATTCACAATGCAAGATTTCTGCCATTAGAGTGGTATCACTGCATACCTGAGGTTATTGATACTTCTCTTGGCAATCTTGATTCCAGCTTATGATTCATACAGCCCAGCATTTCACATGATGTATTCTGCATATAAGGTAAATAAGCAGGGTGACCATGTATAGCCTTGTCATACTCCTTTCCCAATTTTGAGTTGTTCCATGTCTGGTTCTGTTGCTTCTTGATCTGCATACAGATTTCTCAGGGGATGAATATGGTGGTCTGATACTCCCATCTCTTTAAGAATTTTCCACAGTTTGCTGGGACCACACAATCAAAGGCTTTAGCATCGTCAATGAAGCAGAAGTAGATGTTTTTCTGGAACTTCCTTGCTTTCTCCATAATCCAACAAATGCTGGCAATTTGCTCTCTGATTCCTTTGCCTTTTCGGAACTCAGCTTGTACGTTTGGAAGTTCTTGGTTCACATGCTACTGAAACCCAGCTTGAAGGATTTTTTAAAAAATAATTTAAAAATATTTTAAATTTATTTTTTAATTGAAGGATAATTGCTTTCTAGAATTGTGTTGGTTTCTGCCAAACATCAACATGAATCAGCCATAGGTGTACATATGTCCACTCCCTTTTGAATCTCCCTCCCATATTCCTCCTCATCCCACCCCTCTAGGTTGTCATAGAGCTCATGTTTGAGTTTCCTAAGTCATACATCAAATTCCCATTGGCTATCTATTTTATGTATGGTAATGTAAATTTCCATGTTACTCTCTCCATACATCCCACCCTCTGCATCCTCTCCTAACCCCCTCATGTCCATAGTGAAGGATTTAGAGAATAACCTTGTTAGCATGTGAAATGAGTGCAATTTTATGGTAGTTGGAACATTCTTTGGCATTACCCTTCTTTGAGATTGAAATGAAAACTGACCTTTCCCAGTCCTGTGGCCACTGTTGAGTTTCTCAAATTTGCTGGTATATCAAGTGCAGCACTCTAACAGCATCATCTTTTAGGATTTTTAATAGCTTTGCTGGAATTCCATCACCTCCACTAGCTCTGTTTGTAAGATGCTTCCTAAGGCCCACTTGACTTCACACTCCAGGATGTCTGGCTCTAGGTGAGTGACCACACCATCATGGTTATCTGGGTCCTAAAGACTACTTTTAGTTCTTCTATGTTCATGCCACCTCTTCTTAATCTCTTCTGATTCTGTTCAGTTCAGTTCAGTTCAGTCACTCAGTCATGACCAACTCTTTGCGACCCCATGGAATGCAGCATGCCAGGTCTCATTGTCCATCACCAACTCCCAGAGTTACTTAAACTCATGCCCATTGAGTCGGTGATGCCATCCAACCATCTCATCCTCTATTGTCCTCTTCTCCTCCTGCCTTCAATCTTTCTCAGCATCAGGGTCTTTTCCAATGAGTCAGTTCTTTGCATCAGGTGGTCAAAGTATTGGAGTTTCAGCTTCAGCATCAGTCCTTCCAATGAATATTTAGGACTGATTTCCTTTAGGATGGACTGGTTGGATCTCCTTGGAGTCTGAGGGACTCTCAAGAGTCTTCTCCAACACCACAGTTCAAAAGCATCAATTCTTCGGAGTTCAGCTTTCTTTATAGTCCAACTCTCACATCCATACATGACTACAGGAAAACCATAGCTTTGATTAGACGGACCTTTGTTGGCAAAGTAATGTCTCTGCTTTTTAATATGCTGTCTAGGTTAGTTATAACTTTTCTTCTAAGGAGCAAGCATCTTTTAATTTCATGTCTGCAGTCACCATCTGCAGTGTTTTTGGAGCCGAAGAAAATAAATTCAGCTACTGTTTCCACTGTTTCCCCATCTATTTGCCATCCAAAGTCTTCTGTTAGGTCCTTACTGTTTCTGTCCTTTATTCTGCCCATCCTTGCATGAAATATTCCCTTGATATCTCCAATTTTCTTGAAGAGACCTTTAGTCTTTCCCATTCTATTGTTTACCTTTATTTCTTTGCATTGTTCATTTAAGAAGACCTCTTATCTCTCCCTGTTGTTCTCTGGAACTCTGCCTTCAGTGGGTATATCTTTTCCTTTCTTCCTTGGTTTTCACTTCTCTTCTTTCCTCAGCTATTGTAAAACCTGCTCAACAGCCAGTTTGCCTCTTTGCATTTCTTTTCCTTTGGGGTGGTTTTGATCACTGCCTCCTGTAGTGTTAGAAACCTCTGTACGTAATTCTTCAGGAAATCTGTCTTCCAGATCTAACTCCTTGAATCTATTCATAACCTGCATTCTATAATCATAAGGGATTTTATTTAGGTTATACTTGAATGGCCTAGTGGTTTTCCCTTCTTTCTTCAATTTAAACCTGAATTTTACAATAATAAGCTCATGATCTGAGCTACAGTCAGCTCCTGGTCTTGTTTTTGCTGCCTGTATAGAGCTTCTCCATCTTCAGCTGCAAAGAATATAATCAATCTGATTTTGGTATTGATCATCTGATTATGACCTTGTGTAGAATCATCTTTTAGGGTGTTGGAAAAGGGTATTTTCTATGACCAGTTTATTCTCTTGACAAAACTCTGTTAGCCTTTGCCCTGCTTCATTTTGTACTCCAAGGCCAAACTTGCCTGTTATTCCAGGTGTCTTTTGACTTGCATTTCGGTCTCCTATAATGAAAATGACATTTGTGTGTGTGTCTGTGTGTGTGTTAGTTCTAGAAGGTCTTGTAGGTCTTCAGAGAACTGTTCGACTTCAGCTTCACTGACTTCAGTGATTGGGGCATAGACTAGGGCAATGGTTTGCCTTGGAAACAAACCAAGATCCTTCTGTTGTTTTTGAGATTGCACCCAAGTACTGCATTTTGGACTCTCTTGTTAACTATGAGGGCTACTCCATTTCTTCTAAGGGATTCTTGCCCACAGTAGTAGATATAATGGTCATCTGATTTAAATTTGCCCATTCCTGTCCATTTTAGTTCACTGATTCCTAAGATGTTGATGTTCACTCTTGCCATCTTCTGTTCGACCACCTCTAATTTACTTTGATTCATGAACCTAACACTCTAGGTTCCTATGCAATATTGTTTACAGCATTGGACTTTACTTTCACCATCAGACATATCCACGACTAGTGTTGTTTCCTCTTTGGCCCAGATGCTACATTCTTTCTGGAGCTGTTAGTAATTGCCGTCTGCTCTTCCCCAGTGGCATTTCTGACATTTTCTGACCTGGAGGGGTCCTCTTCCAGGGTCATATGTTTTTGCCTTTTTATACTGTAATAAGAATATTCGATGCTAAACTGCTTACAATGGTAAAAAACTGAAAACAGTATAAATATTCACTAGAGGAAAATTAATAAGCAAATTATAACATATTCATATAACATCTATAAAAAATCAAAATGATTATGTGCTCCAAGTATCATCATGAGGTATAATGTTGAATAAAAAAAAAGAAAAAGTAGTTTGTGAAGTTAAATACCTATATAGTGATAACTTTTCTTTAAGGTTTAAATATGCAATCCAATACTGTACAAGAAAGAAGAAGGTGAGCATATATATCAAGCTTATTTGGAATGATTCTGTTTTTAAAAAATGTGAAACAAGTTAAGTAAAAAGAGAATGTTATTAAAAAGTTACATCATAGTTACATGATGCATATTTTGGTTTTATTTTTTAAAACATTTACACGCATGAGTAGTTTATAATAAAAATATTTTTTAAAATAGGAAGACAAAGATGATATAATCAGAATAAAATAGGAAAAAAGAGCAAAAGATGTCAATAGTAATTACAGAGGACATCTGAATGACCAATATATATACTCAATTGCAATTGTAACCAGGTAAATGAAACTAAAGCAAAAATACAAGTTCACGCTACCCAAATAGGCAGAAATTAAAAAAAAAAAAATTGAAAATGCCAAATTGGTGAAGGTATAAGTTAAGATGACCTCTGATGGAAATTACATACTGTAATTCCTTTGTAAAACAACTTATAACTTTGAAGATAAGCATCTCTTATGGACAAAGTATAATTTTATTTTAGAAATCCCTTCATGCAAGTGCACAAAAACAGAAGTGTTCATCAGATCATATGTGAGTGGAAAACTGAGGACCAACCGAAATATACATAGAAGACTGAAAAAATTAAGGTCTATTCACATGATGAAATACTGCATCAATTAAAATGAAAAGAAAAAAACTAAGTCTGAATGTATCAAGATATCAACATTAATCAATATAAGCAATAAATGTTTAATAAAAAATTGTCAAATGTTGCATGGATCATTGTACGAATTATGCAGATTAAAAACATATAGACTCTTTATTTTGCTTTTTGATTCATTTGTCACCATGTCAAGAGCACACTACCCTAATTACTATTGTTTTAGAATAGATCTTGATATGTGTGGCAACATCTATCTACCTTGATCATTTCCAATAATATTTTCTCTATTCCTGGTCTTTTATTCTTTCAAATAAATTTCAAAAGTAGTTTGTCAAATTTAATTAAGATGTATTGATATTTTGTTTGAATGACATTGAGTCCATTACTCTGATAATTTAGTGGAAATTGATACCTTTATGAGACTGAGTCCCTCTACTCATAAAAAATGATACTTCTAGTTTTAAATTTTCTTCACCAGTATTTCAATGTTATACTTTCTCCAACAATATATTGTGCATCATTCAGCATTATGTTGTTGTTTGTGGCTGTCTTGTCCCACTCTTTTGAGAGTTGGGCAAAAGAGTAGCCTGCCAAGCTTCTCTGTCCATGGGGTTTTCCAGGCAAGAATACTGGAATGGGTTGCCATTTCCATCTCCAGAGTATCTTCCTGACTGAGGGATTGAACCTGCATCTCCTGCATTGCAGGCAGATTCTTTACTGCTGAGCTACCAGGGAAGCCTATTTTTTGGCATTATGGGTAACATATATATTTTGGGGCTTCTCTGGTGGCTTAGAGGGTAAAGCTTCTGCCTGCAATGCAGGAGACCCAGGTTCAATCCCTGGATCAGGAAGATCCCCTGGAGAAGGAAATGGCAACCCACTCCAGTACTCTTGCCTGGAAAATCCCATGGACAGAGGACCTCGTAGGCTACAGTCCATGGGGTCACAAAGAGTCGGACACGACTGAGCGACGACACATTTGTTTTGTTTATATATTTGTTGGCTGCCTGTTATCTCTGTTTTCTCCCACATTTCCACCTCCCCAGTTAAAAACTGTAAGATACCTTAGAAAATGAATGCAGCACTTACTCTTTAGAAATGAAAAATATTCTATTTCCTAACATGTCCCTATAATTAATGAAGTTGTGGGTGAGTAGAGGGCCATTAATATATGCCAGATTCTACCATGAATGCTAGTCAGAAATTAAGGGAAAATTAATTGCAAAGAATACACCACTGTGGCAAACATGTCAGAAGGTATGATTTACTAACTGTGTCTAGACTGTCTGATCCAGACAATAGTTGGCAGGCCAGCCTGAATTATGACAGATGTGGCTGACCGATCATCATATATGGGCAGCATTAATAATGTACTTCAAGAGAAAGTAAATTTAAAGTGGAAGATTGTGTTTACGAGTAGGGGAGTTGGAGATATTGCCCTGATTTTGTTCTTTTTCTTCACTAATCTGCTTACATATTAGCCATTCTAATGTTATGGTTCAGAATCAGCCAAGTTGTGGGAATATTTTTTCACTACTAAACTTATCTCAAACAACAATAAGAAGTTCTCTTAGTAAAACACATCCCAAAGAGCATTTATTTGTTACAGTTACCTATGTGGCCTTTGCTGTCATCTGAGTCTGTCTATAAACTTAGAATCAAGTATCTAAAAATAAATTATTACTGTTGTACCTCAAATGGAGGTTAAAGCTGGGAGGTAGGATAGTCCAGTTGCTACTTGTATTTAGGAACCATAAACCAACAGTAATTAATAAGTAGTTTTGGCAAAGCTTTGAATCTGGATCCATTGCCTACTTGCTGATGTGGGGAAGACCATTCAGTACCCTGTGGAGCATTTCCAGAATGCTTCTGCCCATTTGTACTACTAGGGCCTTCGGGTGATTTCAAGACTGATGAAATAACACTCTATGAAGAAATGTTTATTGATCCCAGCTTGTCTCTATATTTCATATCAGATAGTAATGAATTTGGAGGCATTTTTGGCTTCTGGTTATAATTTCTGAAGCAAAACTTAGTGCTTATCTATTTAAAAATATATAGCTCTTTGACTTTCTCCTTGGAGAGTTGTAGTAATCAAGAGCAAACAAATCTTAAGCGTGAACTGTTCACGTACCTAGTATGAATTTATTCAACTGTATGTTTATATTATTGGCTTACATGTTCCTTTATGTTCCCTGAATGCATCTTATGGTTTGTGTGCCTTGGGTTGTAATTTTCAAGAGGACAGCATGCATTGTGGTTAAATGTTGTGGGCCACATTATAAGCAAGTAGTTGCATAACAGGCGCCATTTGAAGATTGTAGTGGTTGTGGTGGTGGCTCTGTATACACCTGTCTTCAGCATTAGCATCATGGACCTGATTAGCATCATGGACCTGATTAGCATCATGGACCTGATTTGGAGCTGGATGTAATTGGTTTGCATGTAAATCTGGACGTGTGTTAGCATTGTTCTATAAAAATCAAAGAATTGGTTTCCAGCTTGCCTGCCAAACAGGAAACCATTCTTACTAAAGAGGAGCAGGAAAAACCTCTGACAGAGTTTTAGAGTGAGAGGATGCACAGAAAGAACCACAGTCTGAGGGTTCAGGATAAGAAGCATGGTGCCACGCCAGCTGGCATCACTAGATGTGCATGCACCTTGTGGAGCTTCCTGAAGAAAAGCCAAAGCTCCTTAGCCAGGACTTTGATGAAGACTCTTCTTTAAAAGGAATTTTATGCTAGAGCTCAAGACCAAGAACATTTGTGAGAACAGTAGTAGAGTGAAAACTTTGTCCTAGCACATCAAAATAAAAGGTGGAAAAAACTAAGGTATCAGAAAAAGATACACATCAGATATGTTTAGAAGATACGGAAAGTTAATCATGAAAAAATTACTCAGTGCACAGGGAGGATGGGATGGGTCTAGTTGACACCTGGGACATAGGGATTCCTGAATCCTTGGGTGTGTGGGAGGCTGGGAGGTCAGAATGGAAAGGAATGTATCTGTGAAAGTCAGGTGTCTGGCATGGAAATTGGATATTTTCTGGTTAAGACCTCCCTGAGGTGGCTTTCACTGGCAGGGAGCAGCAGAGGCAAGAACAGGTGTGTTTATCCATCTGCCACGCAGTGTCTTATTTGTTCTCCTTGCTCAAGGCCCTTTGTGTCTGAAATTATCCTAGGCAGATGTGGTTGCCATAGCAGCAAGACATCTGTTACTTTCAGTGGTGATAAGATCCTTGGGGCCTGCAGTGATGGCCAGTAGGTGATGACAGTCACAGGTATGTAGGAATTGGGAGAGCAGATATGAGATACCTCAGAAATCTTTATCCCACCACCTGAGTCAAAGAGGAGGGAAACCAAAGGTCAGACTCAGCAGATTCCTCGGTGTCAGCAGGACGGAAGTCAGGGAGCTTCCCAAGAAATTATGATCTGTAGCCCATGTTATCTCTGCCACACGTCAGAGCATCACTTGGTCCCTCATTCAGCTTAACAACTTTGCTCCACATTTTTTTGTCCCTTTAAATTTGGTCCCCCATTTCTGAACATCCACAGAATCTTGGTTCCGTGCACAGAACAGTATAACAAGGATCTTGGAAGTCTTGGGAGTATTTTGTGGCTGCTGCCATTGAATTGAACAAATGGAGTAAGGATTTTGGCTTTTGGACTAAGGGAAACTAATCAAGTTTGCTCTTGCAGGTTGCTGACATATAATTCCAGTTGAGTTCAAGTATTCAACATATCTATAATATAGTGAGAACAATGGCTGTTGCAAATATTGTGGTAAGGTGGAACAAATATTATTGATGGTTGCTTTGTGTCAGATGCTGTGAGGAGAATCTTACGATCCACGTGGGGTTATTAGGCACACATAGTGAGGAGAGGTCATTGGTGGTGCTAGTGGTGAAGAATCTGCCTTTCAGTGCAGAGGATATAAGAGATGCAGGTTTGATCCCTGGGTCAGGAGGATCCCCTAGAGAAGGGCACGGCAACCCATTCCAGTATTCTTGCCTGGAGAATCCCATGGACAGAGGAGCCTGTTGGGCTACAGTCCATAGTGTCGCAAAGAGTTGGACATGACTGAAGCAACTGAGCACACAGCACAGTGATTGCCCAATAAATGCAATGGACGTTCAAGGCCAAGGGAGACCAGGGAGAGAGAAAGTCACAGCTGAGCTGGAGAAATCATAGAATGCTTTGGATTAGGAATTAGGGGGATGTGGGCATGGAGTCAGTACATACCTGCCTCTTATACTGGAGTAAGTCACACAAACTTGCTGGAATGCCTGAGTTCTTTTCGGCTAATAAAAAAAAAAAGCAGTTTGGTCACAAATGATTTTCAGAATTCCCTTATTGTTCTAGCCTTAATGGTTTCAGGGTCTCCCTAAAATTAAGAATTAAATCAAACTTGAGGAATTTAGGATTTTGTTATGAGAATGAAGGCACAGGACTTTTCAGGAGCTGGAAACACATGAGCCGAAGTGTGGGACAAGGCAGTGTAAGGTTCTTTTTTAGGGATACATAGTGGTTTGTCCTAAATATTATAAATAAAATGTCAGAAGCCAGATATTTGGAATTAAAACTAATCAATACTACATGGTGGAGGAAGGGGGCAGTATAAATGGATCTAGGCTCATAGTGAAAGGTGTTGATTTCAATTTATCCTTTTTTAACTGTGGCTCACTTGAATCTTTAAAGTTTCTTATTGTGGCTTTTTGTCAATATCATCCTTCAAACTTTAGCAAAAAGCACACATTGAAGAATGATTCTATGTTCCTATATTTTTAACATTAAAGGAAATGGGGCTACATCTTTGATTTCCTGTCCTAGGGACCTGTAGTCTGTTAATAAGACATCACCACCCTCCTTGTCTAGTCCCCTGAGAACATGTGGTAATGGTGAATGTGGGTCCATATCATGAATTTTTGGAACATGTACATTTAGAAGCAGTGTATCTGTTACACAATATGCAGTGTCATACCAACAAGATAAATGAACAAAAACTTATAAATTTTCTCAGATTCTGTGGGAAATGGAGAGTGACACTCCAGTATTCTCAGATTTACGTGGTTCTAATTTAAGCAAATTAGCAGCAGCACTGTTTTAGGGGGTTAACAGCTTTTGTGCAGAAATGATGCCAAGTTTGTTTTGGTTTTGATACATCATCCTCACAAGGTTGCAGTCTTCTTATTAGCTGCCTTTTTATCTCAAAGGCTAGAAGATAGTATATTAAAGGGATTATTTTGATTAGATACTAGATATTTGCTTTCTATTTATAGTTTTAATCAAGTTTCCAAATGATTCATATTTGGAATTATATTCAACAGAACAATGAGTATTGAATATTTCCATTTTGAAGCTACCAGCATGACTTTTCTTGTTTGCTTTCACAGAAATATTTCTAAAGATAATTGGAATTGTGTGTAAATAATCACACTGTAAATATTTAAGTGTCACTTTCCCTTTTTAAAGCAAGGATCTTATCAGTGAAAAATGTAATTAGATTGCTAGCAGCAGTGCTTGAATTAACATCTCTAGTAAAGAGAATATTATTTCCATTATACTTCTCAGGACAAGTAAGATAAATGAGGAGTGGTATGAGTTATCATAGTAATTTGTTACATTACTGTGGAGTAACAAACTAGCCTTATATGCCTACTTGACAATGGAGACAAGTTACCAAAGAACAATGCCTAAGGTTTCGTATAAACTCATTAGCCACTCTTATTTGTAATTGAATAACAGACTAGGTGCAGGAGAAAGGTCCACACAGTTTAGGTAGATTACATAAAGTTTTAACCTATACTAGTTAGACTTCTCTAAAGTACTCATTAACATTGTGAATGCTCTCTATTCCACTCATCCACCCACCTAGCAGCTTGGCAATCTGGAATACACTGGCTTGTCATACAAGACATGGTAATCAGAAGTTGCATCTAGATGTTGCAGTTAATGGGTAGTCAAATGGTCTTGAAGTCATTATCAATGGAAGCACTGTAATACTCAAGAAGCTTTTATATCACTGCCTCTCCTCGTATGTGGAGATGTTAGTTTTTCCATTATTGAGTAGTATGGTTGGGGATGATTTCTAATATTGTCTATGGATATGTGATTAAGTGAATATAATTGAAGCATATACAGTTATAATGAATTTGATTTTGGATGTGAACCAAACAGGAAAAAACTGACTATATGAACTGTAGAGAAAAAGATGGATGTATGTTATTGATGGTGCTTAAGAGAACTAGTGTTCAGGGAACAGGTTTGTTGAGTCTAACATGCTACAGAGGCAGAAGAAAGATAATAAATTACCTTGGTCAAGATGTCTAGAGATACTGTAGAAGTAGAGACACAGAAGGGAACAGCCTTGCTCCCTAGTGGTTGTAAATGAGGATAACTCATGAAGATGCCTTGATCCCTTGCATGAAAGATTACTTACTTAATCAGATTTTAATTGAGTGCCTTATGTTCTAGGCCAACGTCTAGGCAACTAGAAATATTTAATAGAACAAAACTGTCTCTCACTGGAAATTTACATTCTAGTGAGGATACACAGGTGACAAACAAACAAATATATAATTTCTTTCTCCAGAGTATAATAAGCACTATGGAGAAAAATGAAGTAGGATAGGTAGAATAAGGAGTGACAGGTAGAGGGAGGTTTTATTGCTGTTTTATAAAGCTGGTAGCATTTGGGACACCAGTTCCTTTTTGAATGGGAGATATTACAGCAGGTGGATTTTCATAGGAATGATCTAAAAGGGAAGGGATAGAGGGAAATATCATGAGATGAGTTACTGACTAAGGATGGAGTATGGGGTCCAGTATAAAAGTGGAGTCTTGGATGTAGATTGAAGCCTGGATAAGTGTGATGATGGGATGGGGAGGGAGGTGGGAGGAGGGTTCTGGATGGGGAACACATGTGCACCTGTGGCTGATTTATGTTGATGTATGGCAAAAAAAATCACTATAATATTGTAAACTAATTAGCCTTCAATTAAAATAAATTAAAAAAAAAAAACCTGAGGCTAGTGGAGAGGTACAGTTAGTAGTAGTGCCATGATCTGGCTGTGAGAATAGGCGCTAAGTTTTAGGACAAGGTCATTGGGGAGGAGAAATTCAAGGAATGAGTAACAAGGGTATTATTGGATAGCTATCTGGTGGATATTGAAATCAACAAAAAGTAGGACAGGAGGGGTATTGAAGAGAGTTACAGTGAACCAAAGGCTAAATTCTTCAAGGGATAAGTGACATGATCCAGGGGTTTTTAGATTGCAATAACAGTATTTAAAAACATAAATATAAAACATTTACCACTTGGAGAGAGACGCTCCTGTCTGAGCCTTCCTCCCTGACTAGAAGACTGGAGAGCAGTTGCGGTTTGCATTGGCTCAGTGGGACTATCCTTTATCTGGAACTTCAGAGACATTGAAAACCAGAAGGTATACAAAATTGATAGTTAAATGTCATCAGTCAAATCAGTCAACTGAAGAAATGGGTACAATTAGGTCATCAAAATGAGGTAGTGCTTGGGTAAAGTAAGAGATATGAGGACCAGGAAGAGGAGAGCATAGGAATGTATGGGGGTCAGATAACTGGAAGGTGACTTAGAGATGGGAAGGACAGAACAGTGAGGCAGAAAGTGGGTGTTATGTGGGCCTTTTAGAGGTCCCTAAAGTGAATGTGGGCCTCCCTGGTGGCTCAGATGGCAAAGCAAATGTGACAGAATTTGTCCAGCTTTACTTAAGTTAAAGGACCAAGATCAGGATAGATCACACTCAATTGCCAAAGAATGTTGTCTTTTTTGTATAATGACTACTTTACAATTATGACCACCCCAACCAGTGCAAAATCCCATCTCTCCATTCTGACCATTGCTTATCAAAGTTGATATTTTTATCATTTCACCAGCCTCTTTTATTTGGGCATATTGGTGCAGGAAAATTGAGAAGCATTTTTCTTGAATTAAGAATGTTACATCAGTTTTACTGGAAGGACTGAGGGTTTTCATTTGAGACTACCCCACTAGAGGACATTGGGAGCAGCAAGGCAGCATTTGCTGATGACTTCAGGGTGGATGATGGCTTCCCTGGTAGCTCAGACGGTACAGCGTCTGCCTGCAATGCAGGAGACCTGGGTTCGATCCCTGGGTCAGGAGGATCCCCTGGAGAAGGAAATGGCAACCCACTCCAGTATTCTTGCCTGGAGAATTCCATGGACAGAGGAGCCTGGTAGGCTACAGTCCATGGGATTGCAAAGAGTCAGACACGACTGAATGACTTCACTTCACTTCACTTCAGGGTGGATGAACAGTAATTAATATAAGTAGGGTAGGATGAGGTGTAGTGAGGTCCTGTTTACCCCACTGATGCTCTTGGGACCCTGGCTGCTGTCTTTTGTACTGACATTTAAAATTCTCCTTTTTCCATCATGTGGTCTGCTCCTCTTATTGAGTCTTTTTATGTTCACAGCCTGTGTAAGATTTTCTAACTAAAAAAGCTGCTCAAAATGCAGAACCTTGCTTCCCATCTCCTCTTTTTACTTCCTGCTGCTGTTCTTGAAAATAATTGCTGTATATAATCAATCCACAAAACTCGAGAATAGGTAGAACCTTTACAGAGTCTACATTATAAATTTAAGATCGCAATCTCTTCCTTTTCACAAATGCCAAAGATGGGGGTCTCTTCTTTCATTTCTTTCCTGTCAAAAAGGCCTAAGTTTAGTTTACTTTTTTTTTTATCATCCAAACATTAATTTTGCAAAGCTAAGGAGCTTTTCCAGTTGGAATTTTAAAAGATAATATACCTGAACCCTAAAGCCCCCAATCAGAGGTAATACTTTAGGGACTTTTTCTGGGAGTAAGGATTTTTTTCACATTCCTATTTATCATTTAGTAGATTTCCTGTCTATATGCAAAAATAAGGTGTGAGAGTATGCATTCATCTGTATTTTCTATTAAGGCAAAACGGGCACATATCTTCAGTATTATACCATATTATACAGGTTATAAATGAACCCTTAGAATTTTGACTTTCAGTCTTGACATAAACATATTATTTACTTACTTTCCTTAATTTATGCTATTTGGTTGTGAGATAAATGAGTTGATTAGAAATAGATTTCTGAAGTTTGAATGTTTTTGGAGAGGACAGTCATTTTGAGTTGGTGCATTATAAAACTCTGGACATGGCCATAAAGTTATTGTCATGTATCTCCTTAAGTGAAAGTGAAAGTTCAGTTATTGTTCCAAACCTTTTTCATACATATCCAGCTTTTACCTTTCCATCATACTTTAGGTAACCTTGCTTTACTTTAGTTGGGAGATTTTGAAGCATCTTTGAAACCATTTGGCTGCCTCAGTTTTCTCCTACATTAAACTCACTTTATCTTTCAAGGTAAACCACAGTGCTATAACATGGCCACAGTTTTCTAATTGACTCTTGTCCAGGCTGTTTTTAGGGCCCTTCAACTGCAGTTGGTGCTTTTGAGAGATCAATCTAAGAAGAATCTGTATAATAAACTTATTTAATCTAGATTCTGTTTATATCCAACCAGTGCTTCCTATGAAGCATTTTAACATAATTTTTACATTTCTGAGTTTTTAACTTTGATTCACTTTTGTTCAGATATTATATAAAGGTGTTGTATTTGCTAGTACACTTGAGAATGTGTAAAATGTTGCAGATTAGAAGTATCCTAATGCCAAGATTTAAAATGAGGATGTTATATGATTCTTTTATAATCTGTATAGCTGGTCCATTGAAGATGTATAACTGGGATGAAATCTTAGTTGTATTAACTAGAAATTTAGCTCACAGTTATCCTGGGAGCAAAGTACTGATTCATTTGTTCATTAATTCCACAAATATTTATTGACCACCTGCTGTGTGCCAAGCATTATAATATAGGCATTGGGAATACAGCAGCGAAAAAAATGGGATAAAAATTTTTGCCCTCAATGAACTCATTCTCCTCTACAATAAACTTCATTAATAACTAAAATACAGGGTGATAAGTGCTAGGAGAAAGAACCAAAGAAGAAAAGGAAATGTAGTTGTTGCTTTGGAGACTGAAACAGTAGATTGGTGAGGGAAATACTCATTAAGGAGGTGATTCTTAAGTAAAGATGTGATTTATGAAGAAGGAAAATAACTTGCCTTTTAAAGTGAAGGCAAGTGAAGGAGCATCACTCTTTATGATTACATAACCACAGACTGGTGCTTTCTTTACCCTGTGTTTTATTGAGTTAGAGGTGGGGATCAGAGCAGGGGTAGATCTTTCTAGATCTTGAGCCAGTGGAGCAAACTGTGTGTCCAGGTTTGAGTGTTGTATGTGTTTTTTGACTTAGGTAACTGGGGACCTAGAAATTAATGTCAAAGTTGGAAATGACTCCCAGAAACAATCTGGCTTAACCCTTTCACTGTATGATGAGAAAATGGAATCGCCCCCTAAATGCTTGTTAAGCTAAATTGACCAAAATACTATTTGTGAAGACCCGGCACTAAACCTCATATCTCTTTCCTGGTAGAGTGTTTATTCATAATACTGTTATCAAGGCTGTTGCCCCAGAATCATACCCCTGACTCTCCATCCAACATAAACTATTTACAGTACTCCTATGTAAGTTTCAGAAGGAAGCTGCAAGGAGTTATAAACCTGTTAGAACCAGCTAGGCCCAAGATGGTAGAAGATTTGACTTCCAGTAGACCTTGAGTCCCATTATATGCTCATTGTAATACCTTAGCTTGCTAAACGACACACCCATTAGCATCTTGACAATAGATGATTACATGACAACAACCAGAAAAGAGCGTACCAAGACTGAGAAGGAGAGTTGCATCAGTTCTGGGTCCAAACCACACCCATGTTCTAAAATAAGTCATATATATTCCTTCCACTCTTTCTAATCCTCTTGATTTTCACCTTGACTCTTCTATATATAGTACCTCCAATGGAACTGGGTTGAAAAGTGGATTTGTAAACTAAGTTCCCACTTCTCCATTCTTTAGCCATTGAGTAAAGCTTGTGCTGTTCCAGCCTCAGTATTGGTTTCCTTACTGGCTGCATGAATCTGACTAGAGAAAGCACCTCCCTGGCTGAGACAAAGGGTGTCGGCCCAGATTAGGATGCTGGCGCTGGTCCAGCTGATCCATTCAGTAATATATTTCACGTTCTTGCTGCACCACCACTGCCATGATGGTCATTGTGAGCTATTTTAAACTCAGTTTATATAAGATGTGACTGGGAAACTTGGGAAAATAATCCCCAGTGATTTCTCTTCTCTATCATTTCTCTTCTTTAAAAGCAATGAACATTGTCATGGCATTGATTTCTGAGACATTGACAACATCACAAGAAGTCTTAAATGGAAGCTCTGGGTCTCCCATTTCAGTTCACAAGACTTTCTTTCAAGTTTTATTTTTTCTTTCTCTTCGCTCTTTAAATGGGCACAGCAGTTGGTTCTCTCTGAGCTACTGATTAGGATTTGATTGCAGTGATTGTTTAGTTCTCTGTGCATCATTCAGCTCTAATCTACCCCACTCCACAAAAGACATTTGTGGTTGAATGAAGGTGTGCATATGTACTTCAGCAGGGACCCGTTTAAAGCACAATGCATCCTAGAAGCTCTTCTATTTAATGCAAAATATCCCCTAAATTTTGTAATTATGAATTTGAATTTTTAGTCTTTTGTATACCTAATTTTACGGTTCCCTAGATACTGAAGTTGAGATTTGTAGCATTTCGGGTTGGTGAGCAGGTTGTTTATGAAGTAAGCCTACATTAATGCAAAAACTGCTTCGTCTCTCTTATATGCCCATTGCATTAGAGAGATGACTTCTGCAATGTGTAATCATAGAGGACATCTTCAGATACTGCTTTTTTGCTAGGCCCACTGAAAATTAAGGATGTTTGTGAGATCAGTTGTATAACTAGAAGATATCTACTAGCTAGACATTTTTTTCTATTAGCTAGACATCTTAATCTACTTAAGATATTTTTTTACATTGACCAACCCTAGAGAAAGAATGTTCTTGATCATTAATGTATTTAATACATTAAATATATTTAATTGTTTCAGATAATGCAAATTGTTACTTATCTGGACTGAAATCAAGTAAATATTTCTAGCAGTGGTGGTCTTCAAAAGATGCTGCACACATAGCCTAAGCTATATAAACAGGTATAGGTTAGTTGACCATGGATTCTGTCAATTCTTTTCATTCGTTTAAAAAATTGTCCAAGTGTGCATGCTTGCAGAGTGCAACAAATACTTATTATGAGTCCATAATGCCTTGGTGGTGGTGGTTTAGTTGCTAAGTCATGTCCGACTCTGGCGACCTCATGGACTGTAGCCCACCAGGCTCCTCTGTTCATGAGATTCTCCAGGCAAGAATAAATGGAGTGGGTTGCCATTTTCTTCTCCAGGGGATCTTCCCGACCCAGGAATTGAATCCGGGTCTCCTGCATTGCAGGCAGATTTTTTCCCAACTGAGCTATAAGGGAAACCCCCATAATGCCTTAGATTCTGGGTATACAATAGTGAACAAGAGAGAGTTTTATCCCTCAAGGCATTCATCCCTTACAATGGATGATAAGGAAACTTCTAAGGCCATTTTGTTGAATTATATATGTTATGTCAAGCATCCTGAATGCATTGCCCTATGCATGGTACTAACAATACAGAGAAGATTAATGAAGTACTCTTGCCCTCAGGGAACTTACAGACTAATTAGAAAGCAAGATGTAAGCACATGACTGGATAACTAGCAGTGTAAGGCCTTGTACAGTGACAGATGAGTGATGCTCATTTGGTCCTTTCCTCTGTGTTCCAGACACTGGAACTGTCACTCTGTCACTCTCCTATACTCCGTGGAGGGAGTTCCCAGATGCCTCCAGTGATTTTAATTTCTGAATTTAGAATTCTTCCCTGTTTTACTTTGATCTTTGATTTTTAAACTTCTTTCTCATAATCTCTGAAAGTTTCAAAGGGAAAATATCTAGTCACTCTATTCTCATAGAATCCTCTCTGCTTGGAAGAATAATAATTCAGCGCAGGGGCTGGATTTTCCAGGCATATTATCTCCATTGAACCATTTAAATCCCTTTTTGCTCTCAGTTTTTGATCATTTCAGATTGCATCTGGCGAAGACCCCAATATTGCCACAAACTCTTTATAATCAACTCAGTGACCTTCATCACATGGTAGGCAAAGATCCAGAGAGGTAATTTTAGCAGAAGTGAATCCCAAATGTTTGATTTGGTGAAGGGATAAAATCACTCTATTCAACCTAAGTGACCCTATTTGGACTTTTTATTTAACAAAATCCTGGATTAGCTTAGAATGTCAGTGACCATCCTTGCATCAGATAAAATATAATTACAAGACAATGTTAACCTCTTGAAATTGGTTTTAAAAGGGAAAGAGATACAATTTGGTAGAAAAAGTGAGAGAGAAAAGGAGAGAGGGCTTTAGAGTAGATTCAGTAGATTTTTTTTTAAGATTCTTTATTGCAGATGCTAAATTCAGATTTCTAAATGTGAATACAGCATGTCAGAGTGCTTTGTCATGGTGCAGACTGCATCATTTATTCTGTAGATGACTGAGCAGAGGAATGCTCTCAGGTTTTATGACTAAACCAGAAATACATTTCCTTTCTTGTAGATGCCTAAATAATACATACTCCATAAAGCCTCTAAATATTCTTTTATGGGAAAGGGGTATAATCTTATCAAAAGACTGGTTATTTTGGTCTATGTTTATATAAAGAGATATATTTGGTTCTTTCTTGTTTTGACTGTTGGAGCTGACTTTTCACTTATATCACTGCCTACAATTTCTCTTTATTCCAGTCATTTTTGTATTCTGATATTGAATTAATCTTTGGGAAATGCTTATATCACTCTTCTGCTCTGAACTTTAGCCTCATGTTGTTTCTCTAACAAAGCTCAAATATTTTATCCTCTTATTCTAAACAATCATTTTTTAAAATGTTATTTATGAGTGTTTCAAGCAAATGAAACTACTGCTATTTGTCATATCCAATATAAACTTTTCTATTTCTAAGCCTTTTCCTTAAATATACTCCCTGTTTTCTTAAAATATGTTTCTCTGAACTCTTTTACAGCTAAAGCTTTTCTATATTTTGAGACTGAAAGGCCACTACTTTTACAAAGTTTTCCAGGATCTCCACTACCATCAGTCATCTTTCTCTGGCTTAAACTCCCAGTAAGTTTTATTTGTGTATTTTGATTGTCTACTACTTCTTATCATAATCCATGTTATGTATATGTATATGTATACCTGTGTAGATACACACAGAGTTTATACGTATATCTTACTTACATTGCTAGACTAACCTACTGAAGAAAATAATGATATAATCTTCTTCATTGTGCCTTATCTTGGTGTACTGTCTTCCACACAATAGGCATCTAATAAGTGTTCCTAATTTAGAATTTGATATGAGGCTTGTCTGTTTTAATCTATAGCCAAAGATGTAGAATTATGGAAATGCAGAAGTAAAGAGATCCTCACCATAAATAATTTTACTGTGGAGAACAATGAAAGTGATTGTTTCATGATGAAACTATATAAGAGGGTATGTGGTAGCCCATCCATATCAGTCAGAATTTCTGTCAAGGGAATAGAAGGGCATGAAAATAGCTTGTGTAGTTAATTCACATACTGAAAAACATTAAAATGTGATGCAATTGAAATATTACAGTATATTCAAAGAGGAAGAGTAACAGCATGTTTTAGACTACAGTATTTGGTCCTGGTACCAATAAAGAGGAACAATAGGGTCAGAAATCAAAGGCTACACACAGCTTAGCAGCTATAAATACTTGATTCAGAGAGGTGGCTCTCATTTTTCATGGCATTCAACTAAAGAATTGTGTGGGTTGAGTTTAATATTTAAGATGCAGGGTACACATATTTGCCACCTCTGAAAAAGGAAAGCAAAAGTGGAATAGAATGAATGTTTAAAACCATATTCAAGAAAATGTGTTAATATAAATGAAGATCTGAATGTACATATTAAGAGATCCATTTGTGTATGTAAAAACGAACCCAGGGTATTATCTATGAGACAGCAAAGACAGAAGACAAAGTCATTTATAAAGGAAAGGAAGTAGTTTGACATTGACTTTCTTAATAAATGTTGAAAACAATAAGTAAAGGAATAATATCTTCAAGACACTTAAGAAAAAAGATGAAGGATATTATTCCATTCAAGTTGTACTTTAAATTTGTGAAGGTTATAGGAAAAATATGGAACATTCAAGAATTCAGGAGATATTGTCCCTAGGAAACTACTACAAATAAAAAATTTAAAAAGTGGTATGGGGGACTTTGACAGAGAGATCAGTGGTGAATACTTCATATATTTAACTCTAGGTTGAAGATCTTAAAGTTGTAGACAATGGTTAAAGAAGTGTTTGTTAGTGGTAAATGTAATATCAAAGTAAAAATGACAGAAAGGTTGGAGGGAGGAAATTAAATGATTTCTTTGGATATTATCTAAAGCTGACAAATAATAGAAGCTTTACTATATTTAAGTGTACAAAGATTAGGCACTTAAGAAAGATATGAATATTGACTAAAAGAACATGATGAAGAAGAAAGGGTGGAAAAGATGTTATAAATGAATTTTATTGTGATATAATCATGACTCAATATATATTGTCCAGAGGAAAAGAGGGGCTATTACTAAAAATATTAATAAAAAGACAACTGACATAATAAAATTTCAACTTCTTTGATGCCAGAAGAATACAGACACAAAATTAGTGGCATATAGCTAATAATGAAAAGAACTCCAAGGAAATCTTAAATATCATTCCTTGATGTTGTTATTAACAGTGATGTTGATATTGTTACTTTGTGTTTTCTTATATATTACAGAATAAGCCAATAATTAAACAGAGATCTTTCCAGTGTATGAAAAACAAATACTAGTGTTGAATCAAAGAAATTAAATGAAAATCCTGTAATGTTAAATTTATTTCATGATAATATGATATCTGTTTCTGTTCAGTGGAAGGACATGAGAGCAGTGGCAGCTTATCTGGAATCAGCATTGTAATGCCCAAATTTTGTTTTCTAAATACCATTCACATAAAGGAATCGGGATTCTTTGGAGAAATGGCTGACTGTGGACTTGAAGGAAGGAAAATTCATGGTGAATTTAGGAAACCTTATTGTGCTAGAAAGCAAGGAAACCCTTACAGCCTGAAGGGTTGAGTCAAAGGGTCAGAGGGACAAGCACTAAGAGGTTCTCATTTGGCCAAATTTGGCACATTTTGTACATCTGAAAGAATATGACTATAGTTGATTGAAACACATAAGTATTCATGGGTCCATAAAGATATAAAAGAAGAAAACATTTAAAAAAAAATGAATTATGTGCCACCCTTGGAGGCAACCATTAAATTGAATCCTTCTGAAAATTGGTAATTAAAGACCATTATTATACATTTATCTTAGTTCTTCAGTGGGAACTCTAGTTGTGGCAAGCTGCTGCTGCGACTGCTAAGTCACCTCAGTCATGTCTGACTCTGTGCAACCCCATAGACAGCAGCCCACTGGGCTCCCTCATCCCTGGGATTCTCCAGGCAAGAACACTGGAGTGGGTTGCCATTTCCTTCTCCAATGAATGAAAGTGAAAAGTGAAAGTGAAGTCACTCCGTCATGTCCGACTCGTAGTGACCCCATGGACTGCAGCCTACCAGGCTCCTCCGTCTATGGGATTTTCCAGGCAAGAGTACTGGAGTGGGGTGCCATTTCCTTCTCTGATAGTTGTGGCAAGCTAAATACTCTAATTCATGAGCAAACATTTTCTCTGTGGAAGAATATTATGTAATAAATACAGAACAAATGAAAAAATTAAAAAATGCACAAATAATATTGATATATGCTATGTATTTCTATGTTATGTATATACACACACACACACACACACACACACACATATATATCCAGGAAAACCTATTATTTTATACAAAAGTTTTCTGTTAATATTTTTTTGCTGAAAAGCATTCATTCATTCAACAGTCATTTGAGGACCTAGTATGTACCTTTCTCCACTGATCTCCAGTAGCATATTGGGCACCTATCAGCCTAACTCATAGTTTCATTGAGTTAGAAAATGCGGCACTCATCTCACATGCTAGCAAAGTAATGCTCAAAATTCTCCAAGCCAGGCTTCAACAGAACATGAATCATGAACTTCCAGATGTTCAGACTGTATTAAGAAAAGGCAGAAGAACCAGAGATCAAATTGCCAACATCCGTTGGATCATCAAAAAAGCAAGAAAGTTCCAGAAAAAACATCTACTTCTGCTTTATTGACTGCGCCAAAGCCTTTGACTGTGTGGATCACAACAAACTGTGGAAAATTCTGGAAGAGATGGGAATACCAGACCACCTGACCTGACTCCTGAGAAATCTGTATGCAGGCCAAGAAGCAACAGTTAGAACCAGTCATGGTACAACAGACTGGTTCTAAATCGGGAAAGAGGTATGTCAAGGCTGTGTAATATCACTCTGCTTATTTAACTTATATGGAGAGTATATCATGAGAAACACTGGGCTGAATGAAGCACAAGCTGGAAACAAGATTGCCGGGAGAAATATCAATAACCTCAGATATGCAGATGACACCACCCTTATGGCAGAAAGTGAAGAAGAACTAAAGAGCCCCTTGATGAATGGGAAAGAGGAGAGTGAAAAAGTTGGCTTAAAACTCAACATTCAGAATACAAAGATCACGGCATCTGGTACCATCACTTCATGGCAAATAGATGGGGACACAATGGTAACAATGAGATACTTTTATTTTATTGAGCTCCAAAATCACTGCAGATGGTGACAGCAGCCATGAAATTAAATGATGCTTGCTCCTTGGAAGAAAAGCTATGACCAACCTAGGCAGCAGTTTTTAAAAAGCAGAGACATTACTTTGCCAACTAAGGTTCATCTAGTCAAAGCTATAATTTTTCCAGTAGTCATGTATGGATGTGAGAGTTGGACCATAAACAAAGCTGAGTGCTGAAGAATTGATGCTTTTGAACTGTGGTGTTGGAGAAGACTCTTGAAAGTCCCTTGGACTGCAAGGAAATCCAACCAGTCCATCCTAAAGGAAATAAGTCCTGAATATTCATTGGAAGAACTGATGCTGAAGTTGACACTCCAATATTTGGCCACCTGATGTGAAGAACTGACTCATTTGAAAAGACCCTGATGCTGGGAAAGATTGAAGGTAGGAGAAATGGACGACAGAGGATGAGATGGTTGGATGGCATCACCAACTCAATGGACATGAGTAAGCTCTGGGAGCTCATGATGGACAGGGAAGCCTGGACTACTGCAATCCACAGGGTGTCAGTCAGACATGACTGAATGACTGAACTGAACTGATGTGCCTTTGGAAGAAAAATGATGACTACGGATTTTTTTTTGCATTAGGTTTTCAGTCAGGTCATTTAAATAAGCATTATAATTTTTATTTATCTAAAAATTACTGATGTTTATCATGTTTTCATGTGCAAATCAAAATTGCAATGAGGTATCACTTCACACCAGCCAGAATGGTCACCATCAAAAAAATCTACAAACAATAAATTCTTGAAGAGGGTATAGAGAAAAGGGAACCCTTTAGCATTGTTCATCGGAATGTAAACTGATACAATCACTATGATGAACAGTATGGAAGTTTCTTGAAAAACTAAAAATAGAACTACATTATGACCCAGTAATACTACTCCTGGGCATATATGCTGAAAAAACCATAATTCAAAAAGACACATGTACCCCAATATTCATTGCAGAATTATTTGCAATAGTTAGGATATGGAATCAACCTAAATATCCATCAACAGATTAATGAATAAAGGAGATGTGGTCAGTACAATTCAGTCATTCAGTAGTGCCTGACCCCCTGCAACCTCATAGACTGCAGCACACCAGGCCTCCTTGTCCATCACCAACTCCTGGGTTTACCCAAACTCATGTCCATCTAGTTGGTGATGCCATCCAGCCATCTCATCCTCTGTTGTTCCCTTCTCCTCCTGCCTTCAATCTTTCCCAGGATCAGGTTCTTTTCCAGTGAGTCAGTTCTTTGCATCCGGTGGTCAAAGTATTAGAGTTTCAGCTTCAGCATCAGTCCTTCCAATGAATATTCAGGACCGATCTCCTTTAGGATTGACTGGTTTGATCTCCTTGTTGTCCAGTGGACTCTCAAGAGTCTTCTCCGACACCACGGTTCAAAAGCATCAATTCCTTGGCACTCAGCTTTCTTTATGGTCCAACTCACATCCATATATGACTACTGGAAAAACCATAGCTTTGACTAAATGAACATTTGTCAACAATGTGTCTGCTTTTTAATATGCTGTCTAGGTTGGTCATAGCTGTTCTTACAAGAAGTAAGTGTCTTTTAATGTCATGGGTGCAGTCACCATCTGCAGTGATTTTGGAGCTCAAGAAAATAAAGTCTGCCACTGCTTCCATGGTTTCCCCATCTGTTTGCCGTGAAGTGATAGGACCAGATGCCATGATCTTAGTTTTCTGAAGGTTGAATTTTAAGCCTTCTTCACTCTCCTCTTTCACTTTCATCAAGAGGCTAGTTAGTTAGTTTCTTCACTTTCTGCCATAAAGGTGGTGTCATCTGCCTATCTGAAGTTATTGATATTTCTCCTGGCAATCTTGACTCCAGCTTGTGCTTCATCTAGGCCGGCATTTCACATGATGTACTCTGCATAGAAGTTAAATAAGCAGAGGGATACTATACAGCCTTGACATACCTCTTTCCCAATTTAGAACCAGTCTGTTATACCATGACTGGTTCTAACTGTTGCTTCTTGACCTGCATACAGATATCTCAGGAGTCAGGTCAGGTGGTCTGGTATTCCCATCTCTTGAAGAATTTTCCACAGTTTGTTGTGATCTACACTGTCAAACGCATTGGTGTAGTCAATAAAGCAGAAGTAGATGTTTTTCTGGAACTTTCTTGCTTTTTTGATGATCCTATAGATGTTCACAATTTGATCTCTGGTTCCTAGCCTTTTCTAAATCCAGCTTGAACATCTGGAAGTTCATGGTTCACATACTGTTGAAGCCTGGCTTGAAGAATTTTGAGCATTACTTTGATAGTGTATGTGATGAGTGCAATTGTGTAGTAGAGTGAACATTGTTTTGCACTACTTTTCTTTGGGATTGGAATAAAAACTGAACTTTTCCAGTCCTGTGGCCACTGTTGAGTTTTCCAAATTTGCTGGCATATTGAGTGTAGCACTTTAACAGCATCATCTTCTAGGATTTGGAGTAGCTCAACTGGAATTCCATCACCTCCACTAGCTTTGTTTGTAGTGATGCTTCCTAAGGCCCACTTGACTTTGCATTCTATGATGTCTGGCTCTAGGTTAGTGATCATACCATTGTGGTTATCTGGGTCATGAATATCTTTTTGTCTAGTTCTTCTGTGTATTCTTGCCACCTCTTCTTAATATCTTCTGTTCCTCTATGTCCATACCATTTCTTTCCTTTATTGTACCCATCTTTGCATGAAATATTCCCTTGGTATCTCTGATTTTCTTGAAGAGATCTCTAGCCTTTGCCATTCTATTGTTTTCCTCTATTTCTTTGCACTGATCACTGAGGAAGGCTTTCTTATCTCTCCTTGCTATTCTTTGGAACTCTGCATTCAGATGGGTATATCTTTCCTTTTCTCCTTTGCCTTTAGCTTCTCTTCTTTTCTCAGCTATTTGTAAGGAGTTGTGGTAAATATACACAGTAGAATATTACTCAGCCATTAAAGGAACAAAATTGGGTCATTGTAGATATATGGATAGAGCTAGAGACTGTTATACAGAGTGAAATCAGTCAGAAAGATAAAAACAAATGTCATGTATTAATGCATATATGTTGAATCTAGAAAAATAGTACAGATGAACTTATTTGCAAAGCAGTAATAGAGATACAAATATAGAGAGCTAATATATGGACACCAAGCGGGGAAAGGGGCATAGAATAAACTGGGATATTGAGATTGACATGTATACACTGCTATGCATTGGATAGATAACTAGTGAATGCCTGCTGTATGGCATAGGGAACTCTAGTTGGTGCTTTGTGATGTCCTAGGTGGAAGGAAAATCCAGAAGAGAGGGATATGTGTTTACATATGACTGATCCTCTGATTTGCTCTATGGTAGAAATTAGCACAGTGTTGTAAAGCAACTATATCCCAATACATAAAATAAGTAAAAAATAAGAGTTATGAATGTCATTAAACTATATGATTTCAGAACTGGAAGGACCAAAAGAAGTCATTTGGTCACTCCCTAATCCACACCCCTTCTCACTTTCTAAACAGGAATCACATTATCCAAACTCATATAATGGATACTTTATGAATCCTATCAGTAACTGAGGAAAGAGAAAGAAATTGACAAACTTCTAAGTAGGTAAAAAATCATTGCACCATATGAATGTTTAGCATATATTTTTAAAATACTAAGTACGTCTTTCATTAATCTGTTTTTAACCTTCAGAAAATTAAAACACACAGATGGCCAATCTAGGTCATTATGATTTTTTTCTTTTTTGACCAAATTGATATTTCCTCTAGATTGATATCAGACTTGAGCTGTGTGACTTAGGCAGCAGTTCAGGGACCAGGGCAGGCAAGTGCCCTCTCCACTCAATAACCAGCAAACTAATTTGATGTTCCTATTGACTTGAATCTGTCTGCTTTATATCTTGAGCCTATGAGTGTGTGACCTCTTCTGCAGAGATCTGCTGCTTCTGGGCATTTTGTAAAGTGCTGAAATTGTCTGGAAAACTGCTCTCTGTGTTTTGTAAAATAATGGAAAGAGAGCATTTCCTATCTGCTTCCTGCAGTGATTTCCCAATAATAAAATTGAAGATGTACATTTAATTTTATTTCCATTTAGTTCTGAGAAAAATCTTGAGGTATTTTAGTTTCTAACTATGACTCCTTATCTGTTATCTTTTCTGATTAATTATGTCTCCTAGCTGTAATTTCTTTTTGACTCTTCTTCATAAAAATGAGCTCCGTATTTTCCTGAGTCATTTTCCTTTTTTGAAACAAAGTAGAAATACAGAGGATAATATTTGGCCAGAATCTCAATCTTGAAACTCCATCCATGCTCTAATGTGTTTCACAACTAGGCAATTAAGAAACTAGCCTTCCCTTTAATCATCTCAGGAAATTAAAGAGATTTTTTTCATGGTTAAATGGCATTTCTGAAAACAATCGAGAGCACTTTTTGTAATTTATGCTGAAATTTTGTTTTCTTTGAACTTCTGTGTGTATATTGGTCACTTAAGAAACAAGGAACTCAATTTTCTCCTTTTCCTTTCTTATTCTTACCTTTGTAATTGTCCTTTTGAAATCTTGTGTGTGTGTGGGGGGGGTGGTGGTGGCAAAAGGAGCTATTTCAATGTACAGGCAACTCTGCTTTTGTTTTAGCCATTATAATAACAAAGCATGTTATTTTATGGAGGTTATGAAGCAATTTAATAATTTGTTTTTGTGCTCACACAACATCAGGCCTTCCATGGGGGCTTTGAAACACTTTCTGGATACATTTATTTCTCCAGGTCCTGGGTCTTTATAGACAAGAAATCTAAAATGGATTAGGTAGGAAATAAACTTTGTCCTAGGATTTGCACTTATGTCACTGTCCTCTTTTTGCCAGGACTGTTGTTTCTGATTCCCTGACTGAACTCTTGAGACCTTGGATCTGCCTGGATTGACTTGCCCTGTCAGATGTTTTCCCTAATGAAACTCCCTCTCCAGACTCCTGCTCACCCTGGCCGCAGGCTCCCGGTAAGTTTTTTTGCTAAGGCTATGATGTCATTGCAGGCTGGCATCCCTTTTCTTCATTCCTGTATCCTCTAACTTAGCATCTTGCCCAGAGTGGGAACTTGATAAACAATGACTGAATGATGGCATTGATTGCAGCACACAGTAACTTGGTCAGAGGTTATGTTGGAGATACTGGGCTGCTGAGAATTTGTGTGGAATCTTCATGTGAGAAAGCCAAAAAGGATGGAGTGGGTACTGAATTATTTACTTGTACACATCTCTTCTTCCTCTTCTGTATTTATTCACATTGAACTGAAATAAGTGTTGATCAGTGCAGGACTGGAAATAGACCATCCTTTGAGTCATATTCTCATTGGCTACCTGGTTTTTCCAGTTTCTATCCTTCATGCCTCCTGTCAGAATGATATGAATCCCCTTTACCTGAGTAATAGTGGAGGGAGGGAATCATAACCATCTTCATTTCAAAGGTAAAGTGCAATGTCTACATGACTCTGGGAGAGAGGGAGAAATTTGGATTGCGAGAAGTTCACAGCTCAATGACAGTAAAAAAAAAAAAAAAAAAGAAAAGAAATACTTAAATCTAAACTTTTTTGATGGGGCAAAATGTTTTAGGAGGCTCAAGAGGCAAGAAACATATAAGTTGTGCCTTCTGTGAACAGCAGGAGCGTAGGGGTCAGGGAAGGAAAGAGACAAGAGAAATGCTCTGAAGATTGGAGGCCTCAGTGTGCTGGGATCCTGACCACAGGCAGCTGTTGAGCTGTAAGTGTGCCTATGAGAAAGCCAAGACTTTCTTGAAGTCTTGAGTAACTGGTGCCTTAAACATGGGCTTTTGTGCCTGTCCTCTTGGAACAGGGTTCCCTGTAAAAGCATGTATGCACTTCATTGACTGTTCAGATGATGGACAGAACTCTGCCTTCTGTTACTTTGTTTATCTTCTGCCAGCCTCCTTCAGGAGCCAGGAAATGTCTTTCTCTTTATATTTTCAACTTAAATGCATCATGTGGATTTGTATGGCTGCTTTAAGATAGGGATTTGTTTTATTCTTTTTTTTTTTTCCTTTTCTTTCCTACACCTTATCTTGCCATTAACCTTAGACTAGGAAAATGAAAACTCTGGGGGCACTTTGGAGCTTCAGCTGCCCAGACAGCAGAGGCTGAAGGGTTCTCTCCTCTCTGTGTTTTTATGTCCTTTCAAAATGTCAGTTAGTACTTTTAAAATAAAGTCTGCCATCAAAGACATGCTCTTCTCCTCCCTGTCTGGTGTGCCAAAGATAGACATTACTCTGTCTGCTTTAGTTCTCAGTTTCCTGTCATGTTTGGCAAAAATTTAATTGCCTCTCCTTTCAGAACAACTTTTATTTGTTTTCTTTGCTTCAACATTTCCTCTAAAGGAGAGTTCTTGCAGCAGGGGAATGCAGACAGCTTTTGTTTTTGCCGCTCCATGATTGGCTTCCCAGTGTCTTTTAAAATGAAATTTTGTGCCCAGAAAAGATGCCATGGAGGCCAGGCAGTGTTGCCTTATCCAAGGGTGACAGTTCACGTAGGGGGCCAAGTATACTCAGGTTTAATTGCAGGCTGGGGCTCAGAGCAGACAGTGGCATTTCTTTTCTACCTTTGAGTACTGTTCTTGTCCTGTCCTTGCAGACCGAAGTAGGTAATAATGTTAATAACAATAATACTGCCTATCAGTCAGCTTCTCTTACCCCATACTTAACGTTCGTTCTCTTTAGAGGGTTCTTGCTCTCCATCTTGGTGATTTTAGACTAATCCTTCAAAACCTGGCTCTCATGTCATAAGGAATTAACACACTTTCTGCTCTGTTGCCATAGCATTTTTCACATTTATTGTGTATTGACTCCCTTCATGGTTAAAGGATTCATTGTACATGAACCTAACAGCTTAGCACTCCCATTGCTCCCACCCAAGACTGTGAGATGTTTAAGGTTAAGGAATAATAAGGTCTCTTATACATTCTCAAATCCCCAACTTTTAGCTCAGGGTCTGATACATAATAAAATATATTTATCATAAAATCTTAAATGAGACAAAAATGTAAATGGTACTTTTGCATATAGATCTCCCTGTACTTGTCCCATTGGATGCAAGTTTATGTTCCTGACAGCAAAATGGCTTTAACGGGAACTGATTTTTTAAGTATTCACATGAGATCCAAGGATAAAGGAAAAAAGAAAAGTGTTGAAAATGAGTAAAGAAGGGTGACTAGCTGTCTCCTTTGGATTTTTGCAAGAAGTCAGAATCTCTTGAGATTCATAAACAAAGGGAATGATAAGGCTTTACAACTGAGGAAATGAAAGAATATATTCACAATGGTAATATGAACCAACATGAACAAGAAGACATTCTGAGAGGGGATGGGGAGTTCAAGCTTTCCAGGTAAAAAGCTTTGAAGCAGAGTTGAGGACACTGCCACAGGTCTTGAACAAAAAGGAGGAGTGACCCCAAGTGTGAATTCCATTTGGGGGACAAAACATTAGGAGAGGTTGCAACCAGAGCTGGGGACTCTGGAGTCTCAAAGAGAAAGTGTGTTGTAAATCCAGGTGAGGGATGAACTATGTGTGGACTGTGTTGTTAATACCCTCCCAGACAAGTCAACAAGGAGAGGATCTCCAAATTCATGACTCTGTCATGTGTCTTTCACCATTACCTAATTAGGCAGTGTGTTATGGCAGGAGAAGCTCTTTCAGGGGAAAGCAGGCAGGTGGCATGAGTTGTCATTCTTTCCTCTCACACATTAGCTGCATAACCTGAAGGAAGTCACTAATCCTCACTGGTTCTCAGTTGATTTATTTGTAATATGATAATAACTGTACTTTATCTGTGTTAGAGGAAATTATTACATGGAATGATTGAGCTCTTCAGCTATTATAAAATCTATGTATCTTCCTGGAAATCCTACAGTGTCACTTAACATGGCTATTCTTATGTGTCTTTTTTTATATAAATTTATTTATTTTAATTGGAGGCTAATTACTTTACAATATTGTATTGGTTTTGCCATACATCAACATGAATCTGCCACAGGTGTAAACATGTTTCCATCCTGAACCCCCTCCCCACACCATCCCTCCGGGTCATCCCAGTGCACCAGCCCTGAGCATCCTGCGTCATGCATTGAACCTGGACTGGTGACCCATTCCACATATAATATTACACATGTTTCAATGCCATTCTCCAAAATCATCTCACCCTCTCCCTCTCCCACAGAGTCCAAAAGACTGCCTTATACATCTGTATCTCTTCTGCTGTCTTGCATACAGGGTTATCATTGCCATCTTTCCAAATTCCATATATATGCGCTAGTATACTATATTGGTGTTTTTCTTTCTGGCTTACTTCACTCTGTATAACAGGCTCCAGTTTCATCCACCTCATTAGAACCAATTCAAATGCACTCTTCTCAATGGCTGAGCAATACTCCATTGTGTATATGTACCACAGCTTTCATATCCATTCGTCTGCTGATGGATATCTAGGTTGTTTCCATGTCCTGGCTATTATAAACAGTGCTGCGATGAACATTGGGGTACACGTATCTCTTTCAATTCTGGTTTCCTCGGTGTGTATGCCCAGCAGTGGGATTGCTGGGTCGTTTGGCAGTTCTATTTCCAGTTTTTTAAGGAATCTTCATCCGTTCTCCATAGTGGCTGTACTAGTTTGCATTCCCACCAACAATGTAAAAGGGTTGCCTTTTCTCCACACCCTCTCCAGCATTTATTGCTTGTAGACTTTTGGATTGCAGCCATTCTGACTGGTGTGAAATGGTACCTCATTGTGATTTTGATTTGCATTTCTCTGATAAAGAGTGATGTTGAGCATCTTTTCATGTGTTTGTTAGCCATCTGTATGTCTTCTTTGGAGAAATGTCTGTGTAGTCCTTTGGTCCATTTTTTTATTGGGTCATTTATTTTTCTGGAATTGAGCTGCAGGAGTTGCTTGTATATTTTTGAGATTAATTCTTTGTCAGTTGCTTCATTTGCTATTATTTTCTCCCATTCTGAAGGCTGTCTTTTCACCTTGCTTATAGTTTCCTTTGTGGTGCAGAAGCTTTTAAGTTTAATTAGGTCCCATTTGTTTATTTTTACTTTTATTTCCAATATTCTGGGAGGTGGGTCATACAGGATCCTGCTGTGATTTATGTCAGAGAGTGTTTTGCCTATGTTCTCCTCTAGGAGTTTTATAGTTTCTGGTCTTACGTTTAGATCTTTAATCCATTTTGAGTTTATTTTTGTGTATGGTGTTAGAAAGTGTTCTAGTTTCATTCTTTTACAGGTGGTTGGCCAGTTTTCCCAGCACCACTTGTTAAAGAGATTGTCTTTTCTCCGTTATATATTCTTGCCTCCTTTGTCAAAGATAAGGTGTCCATAGGTGCGTGGATTTATCTCTGGGCTTTCTATTTTATTCCATTGATCTATATTTCTGTCTTTGTGCCAATACCATACTGTCTTGATGACTGTGGCTTTGTAGTAGAGCCTGAAGTCAGGCAGGTTGATTCCTCCAGTTCCATTCTTCTTTCTCAAGATTGCTTTGGCTCTTCAAGGTTTTTTGTATTTCCATACAAATTGTGAAATTATTTGTTCCAGCTCTGTGAAAAATACTATTGGTAGCTTGCTAGGGATTGCATTGAATCTATAGATTGCTTTGGGTAGTATACTCATTTTCACTATATTGATTCTTCTGATCCATGAACACGGTATATTTCTCCATCTATTAGTGTCCTCTTTGATTTCTTTCACTAGTGTTTTATAGTTTTCTATATATAGGTCTTTAGTTTCTTTAGGTAGGTATATTTCTAAGTATTTTATTCTTTTCATTGCAATGGTGAATGGAATTGTTTCCTTAATTTCTCTTTCTATTTTCTCATTATTAGTGTATAGGAATGCAAGGGATTTCTGTGTGTTGATTTTATATCCTGCAACTTTACTATATTCATTGATTAGCTCTAGTAATTTTCTGGTGGAGTCTTTAGGGTTTTTTATGTAGAGGATCATGTCATCTGCAAATAGTGAGAGTTTTACTTCTTTTTTTCCAATTTGGATTCCTTTTATTTCTTTTTCTGCTCTGATTGTTGTGGCCAAAACTTCCAAAACTATGTTGAATAGCAGTGGTGAAAGTGGGCACCCTTGTCTTGTTCCTGACTTTAGGGGAAATGCTTTCAGTTTTTCACCATTGAGGATAATGTTTGTTGTGGGTTTGTCATATATAGCTTTGATTATGTTGAGGTATGTTCCTTCTATTCCTGCTTTCTGGAGAGTTTTTATCATAAATGGATGTTGAATTTTGTCAAAGGCTTTCTCTGCATCTATTGAGATAATCATATTTCTTTTTCTTTCAATTTGTTAATGAGGCGTATTACATTGATTGATTTGCGGATATTGAAGAATCCTTGCATCCCTGGGATAAAGCCCACTTGGTCATGGTGTATGATCTTTTTAATTTGTTGTTTGCCGGGTGCCAGTGTGAGGACCTCTGCCTGTGGCAAAGGTCATGAGGAAGGAGGCTTGGCATACGCAAAGGCCGGATCGAGCCTCAGGAGTCCCCCTGGAAATTCTCGAGCATCTACCCCCAAAACCAGAGTCTGCCTATTTTACTGCATTGTGCTCTCACCTACACCTCTGACTTTACGGGGGGCTGTCCCCCACCACCTCTCTCTGAAAAAGAGTTAACTTACAGCTCCAGTTAATAAAGTTCCTGGGTGTGACAAGAGTGTTTCAACCTACAAACTCCTTTGGAAGTCCTCTAGCCTGCCTGAATAGGTTTTTCCGGCCACATGTGATTGTTCAGAGCCTCCCAACTGTGAGAGGCATGAGATGTTCTAAACTGTCTAAATACAGATTCCTTTGAGCAGTTAAAAGATTGATTAGAAATTGTATTGGTGAAGGGTTTTTCACTTCTTGGGCCAATGTTTGCTACTAAGTTTCCATATCCCTTACCTACTGTGTCCCTGGGAGTGTATTGATTAATATAATTGGTGTATAGGAATGTAAGTAATTGCTTTAATGTTTGTAACCTTGGACCCTTGAGTTAATTCTTTTCTTGTTATAGCCCACCACACCTTTGCCCTATAGGAATACAACTGTAATGCTTTTGGAGGGTGGCGCCTGGCTTTAGAATAATCACCATTAGAGAAAAATAAGTTTTCTGAAGAAAGGATCATAAAATGTTAACGGGCCTCCTGGCCAGAAGATGATGTAAATCACCTAAACTTTTGCATATGATACGTTTGCAGGAAGAAAGCCTGGCTTACTGTTGACTCTACCCCTTCCCCCATTATCCTCTATGCACAACTTAAGGTATAAAAACTACTTTGGAAAATAAAGTGCGGGCCTTGTTCATCGAAATTCGTCTCCCCATGTCGTTCTTTCTCTCACCTTCTGGCTGAATTCCCATTTGGAGCATGGAGGTTCGTCAGCCTACTAATTATGCCTGGGCTTCTAAGATCCAAGCGGGGGGGCCTTAGTGTCTCCTTTCCTTTGGGAGAACGGGAGGATGCCTGCGGCCTACGTAGGTGACACAAATTCCTTATCTTGGAATTTTATTAGCTTTCCACGTAAACCAAGTTATTCAGCCTCTTTTCTCCACTGAATTATCTCACTGAGCTATCTTTATTTAGCCACTTTTTATATCTTTAATTCTATCGTATCCTGATTGCCGAAGCCATCTCCCCTTTGAATCCTCTGACTCCACTGGGGCTGGACCCCGGCAGTTGTTGGATTTTGATTGTTAGAATTTTGTTAAAGACTTTTGCATCTATGTTCATCAGTGATATTGGCATGTAGTTTTCTTTTTTTGTGGCATCTTTGTCAGGTTTTGGTATTACGGTGATGGTGGCCTCAGAGAATGAGTTTGGAAGTTTACCTTCCTCTGCAATTTTCTGGAAGACTTTGAATAGGATAGGTGTTCGGTTCAATTCAGTTCACTCACTCAGTCGTGTCCGACTCTTTGTGACCCCATGAACTGCAGCACGCCAGGCCTCCCTGTCCATCACCAAATCCAGGAGTTCACTCAAACTCACATCCATTGAGTCAGTGATGCCATCCAGCCATCTCATCCTCTGTTGTCCCCTTCTCCTCCTGCTCCCGATCCCTCCCAGCATCAGAGTCTTGTCCAATGAGTCAACTCTTCGCATGAGGTGGCCAAAGTACTGGAGTTTCAGCTTTAGCATCATTCCTTCCAAGGAATACCCAGGGCTGATCTCCTTTAGAATGGACTGGTTGGATCTCCCTGCAGTCCAAGGGACTCTCAAGAGTCTTCTCCAACACCACAGTTCAAAAGCATCAATTCTTCGGTGCTTAGCTTTCTTCACAGTCCAACTTTAACATCCATACATGACCACTGGAAAAGCCATAGCCTTGACTAGACGGACCTTTGTTGGCAAAGTCATGTCTCTGCTTTTCAATATGCTATCTAGGTTGGTCATAACTTTCCTTCCAAAGGAGTAAGTGTCTTTTAATTTCATGGGTGCAATCACCATCTGCAGTGATTTTGGAGCCCAGAAAAATAAAGTCTGACACTGTTTCCACTGTTTCCCCATCTATTTCCCATGAAGTGATGGGACCAGATACCATGATCTTCGTTTTCTGAATGTTGAGTTTTAAGCCAACTTTTATACTCTCCTCTTTCACTTTCATCAAGAGGTTTTTGAGTTCCTCTTCACTTTCTGCCATAAGGGTGGTATCATCTGCATATCTGAGGTTATTGATATTTCTCCCGGGAATCTTGATTCCAGCTTGTGTTTCTTCCAGCGCAGCATTTCTCATGATGTACTCTGCATATAAGTTAAAAAAGCGGGGTGACAATATACAGCCTTGATGTACTCCTTTTCCTATTTGGAACCAGTCTGTTTTTCCATGTCCAGTTCTAACTGTTGCTTCCTGACCTGCAGATAGGTTTCTCAAGAGGCAGGACAGGTGGTCTGGTATTCCTATCTCTTGAAGAATTTTCCACAGTTTATTGTGATCCACACAGTCAAAGGCTTTGGCATAGTCAATAAAGCAGAAATAGATGTTTTTCTGGAACTCTCTTGATTTTTTGATGATCCAGTGGATGTTGGCAATTTGATCTCTGGTTCTTCTGCCTTTTCTAAAACCAGCTTGAACATCTGGAAGTTCATGGTTCACGTACTGCTGAAGCCTGGCTTGGAGAATTTTGAGCATTACTTTACTAGCATGTGAGATGAGTGCAATTGTGCAGTAGTTTGAGCATTCTTTGGCATTGCCTTTCTTTGGGATTGGAATGAAGACTGACCTTTTCCAGTCCTGTGGCCACTGCTGAGTTTTCCAAATTTGCTGGCATATTGAGTGCAGCACTTTCACAGCATCAACTTTCAGGATTTGAAATAGCTCAACTGGAATTCCATCACCTCCACTACCTTTGTTTGTAGTGATGCTTCCTAAGGCCCACTTGACTTCACATTCCAGGATATCTGGCTCTAGGTGAGTGATCACACCATTGTGATTATCTGGGTTGTGAAGATCTTTTTTGTACAGTTCTTCTGTGTATTCTTGCCACCTCTTCTTAATATCTTCTCTTTCTGTTAGGTCGATACCATTTCTGCCCTTTATTGAGCCCATCTTTGCATGAAATATTCCCCTGGTATCTCTAATTTTCTTGAAGAGATCTCTAGTCTTTCCCGTTCTGTTGTTTTCCTCTATTTCTTTGCATTGATCGCTGAGGAAGGCTTTCTTATCTCTGCTTGCTATTCTCTGGAACTCTGCATTCAGATGCTTATATCTTTCCTTTTCTCCTTGCTTCTCTTCTCTTCACAGCTATTTGTAAGGCCTCCCCAGACAGCCATTTTGCTTTTTTGCATTTCTTTCCCATGGGGATGGTCTTGAGCCCTGTCTCCTGTATAATGTCATGAACCTCCATCCATAGTTCGTCATGCACTCTATATATCAGATCTAGTCCCTTAAATCTATTTCTCACTTCCACTGTATAATCATAAGGGATTTGATTTAGGTCATACCTGAATGGTCTAGTGGTTTTCCCTACTTTCTTCAATTTAAATATTAATTTGGCAATAAGGAGCTCATGATCTGAGCCACAGTCAGCTCCTGGTCTTGTTTTTGCTGACTGTATAGAGCTTCTCCTTCTTTGGCTGCAAAGAATATAATCAATCTGATTTTGGTGTTGACCAACTGGTGATGTCCATGTGTAGAATCTGACAGAATGTGGTCCACTGGAGAAGGGAATGGCAAACCACTTCAGTATTCTTGTCTTGAGAACCCCATGAACAGTATCAAAGGGCAAAACGATAGGATACTGAAAGAGGAACTCCCCAGGTGAGTAGGTGCCCAATATGCTACTGGAGATCAGTGGAGAAATAACTCCAGAAAGAATGAAGGGGTGGAGCCAAAGCAAAAACAATACCCAGTTGTGGATATGACTGGTGATAGAAGCAAGGTCTGATGCTGTAAAGAGCAATATTGCATAGGAACCTGGAATGTTAGGTCCATAAATCAAGGCAAATTGGAAGTGGTCAAACAGGAGATGGCAAGAGTGAATGTCGACATTCTAGGAATCAGCAAGCTAAAATGGACTAGAATGGGTGAAATTAACTCAGATGACCATTATATCTACTACTGCGGGCAGGAATCCCTCAGAAGAAATGGAGTAGCCATCATGGTCAACCAAAGAATCTCAAATGCAGTACTTGGATGCAGCCTCAAAAACGACAGAATGAGCTCTGTTCGTTTCCAAGGCAAACCATTCAATATCACAGTAATCCAAGTCTATGCCCCAACCAGTAACACTGAAGAAGCTGAAGTTGAACTGTTCTATGAAGACCTACAAGACCTTTTAGAACTAACACCCAAAGAAGATGTCTTTTTCATTATAGGGGACTGGAATGCAAAAGTAGGAAGTCAAGAAACACCTGGAGTAACAGGCAAATGTGGCCTTGGAATATGGAATGAAGCAGGGCAAAGGCTAATAGAGTTTTCCAAGAGAATGCACTAGTCATAGCAAACACCCTCTTTCAACAACACAAGAGAAGACTCTATACATGGACATCACCAGATGGTCAACACCGAAATCAGATTGGATAGGTGTTAGCTCGTCTCTAAATTTCTGGTAGAATTCAACTGTGAAGCTATCTGGACCTGGGCTTTTGTTTGCTGGAAGATTTCTGATTATAGTTTCAATTTCCGAGCTTTTGATGGATATGTTAAGATTTTCCTTTTCTTCCTGGTTCAGTTTTGGAAAGTTGTACTTTTCTAAGAATTTGTCCATTTCTTCCATGTTGTCCATTTTATTGGCATATAATTGATGATAATAAGTAGTCTCTTATGATCCTTTGTATTTCTGTGTTGTCTGTTGTGATCTCTCCATTTTCATTTCTAATTTTATTGATTTGATTGTTCTCCCTTTGTTTCTTGATGAGCCTGGCTAATGGTTTGTCAATTTTATTTATCCTCTAAAGGAACCAGCTTTTGGCTTTGTTGATTTTTGCTATGGTCTCTTTTGTTTCTTTTTCATTTACTTCTGCCCTAATTTTTAAGATTTCTTTTCTTCTACTGACCCTGGGGTTCTTCATTTCTTCCTTTTCTAGTTGCTTTAGGTGTAGAGTTAGGTTATTTATTTGACTTTTTTCTTGTTTCTTGAGGTATGCCTGTATTGCTATGAACCTTCCCCTTAGCAGTGCTTTTACCGTGTCCCACAGGTTTTGGGTTGTTGTGTTTTCATTTTCATTCGTTTCTATGCATATTTTGGTTTCTTTTTTGATTTCTTCTGTGATTTGTTGGTTATTCACCAGTGTGTTGTTCAGCCTCCATATGTTGGAATTTTTAATAGTTTTTCTCCTGTAATTGAGATCTAATCTTACTGCATTGTGGTCAGAAAAGATGGTTGGAATGATTTCAATTTTTTTGAATTTACCAGGGCTAGATTTATGGCCCAGGATGTGATCTATCCTGGAGAAGTTTTGAGAAAAATGTGAAATTCATTGTTTTGGGGTGAAACAATGTCCTATAGATATCAATTAGGTCTAACTGGTCTATTGTATCATTTAAAGTTTGTTTCCTTGTTAATTTTCTGTTTGGATGATCTATCCGTAGGTGTGAGTGGGGTATTAAAGTCTCCTACTATTATTGTGTTATTGTTAATTTCCCCTTTCATACTTGTTAGTATTTGTCTTACATATTGCAGTGCTCCCATGTTGGGTACATATATATTTATAATTGTTATATCTTCTTCTTGGATTGATCCTTTGATCATTAGGTAGTGTCTTTCTTTGTCTCTTTTCACAGCCTTTGTTTCAAAGTCTATTTTATCTGATATGAGTATTGCTACTCCTGCTTTCTTTTGGTCCCTATTTGCATGGAAAATCTTTTTCCAGCCCTTCACTTTCAGTCTGTATGTGTCCCCTGTTTTGAGGTGGGTCTCTTGTAGACAACATATGTAGGGGTCTTGTTTTTGTATCCATTCAGCCAGTCTTTGTCTTTTGGTTGGGGCATTCAATCCATTTATGTTTAAGGTAATTATTGATAAGTATGATCCCGTTGCCATTTACTTTATTATTTTGGGTTCGAGTTTATACACCGTTTCTGTGTTTCCTGTCTAGAGAAGATCCTTTAGCATTTGTTGGAGAGCTGGTTTGGTGGTGGTGAATTCTCTCAGCTTTTGCTTGTCTGTAAAGCTTTTGATTTCTCCTTCATATTTGAATGAGATCCTTGCTGGGTACAGTAATCTGGGCTGTTATTGTCTTTCATCACTTTAAGTATGTCCTGCCATTCCCTCCTGGCCTGAAGAGTTTCTATTGAAAGATCAGCTGTTATCCTTATGGGAATCCCCTTGTGTGTTATTTGTTGTTTTTCCCTTGCTGCTTTTAATATTTGTTCTTTGTGTTTGAAATTCATTAATTTGATTAATATGTGTCTTGGGGTGTTTCGCCTTGGGTTTGTCCTGTTTGGGACTCTTTGGGTTTCTTGGACTTGGGTGATTATTTCCTTCCCCATTTTAGGGAAGTTTTCAGCTATTATCTCCTCAAGTATTTTCTCATGGTCTTTCTTTTTGTCTTCTTCTTCTGGGACTCCTATGATTCGAATGTTGGGGCGTGTAACATTGTCCCAGAGGTCTCTGAGACTGCCCTAATTTCTTTTAATTCGTTTTTCTCTTTGTCCTCTCTGATTCATTTATTTCTACCATTCTATCTTCTACCTCACTAATCCTATCTTCTGCCTCCGTTATTCTACTGTTTGTTCCCTCCAGAATGTTTTGATATCATTTATTGCATTATTCATTATATACTGACTTTTTTACTTCTTCTAGGTCCTTGTGAAACCTTTCTTGCATCTTCTCAATCCTTGTGTCCAGGCTATTTATCTGTGATTCCATTTTGTTTTCAAGATTTTGGATCATTTTCACTATCATTATTCGGAATTCTTTATCAGGTAGATTCCCTATATCTTCCTCTTTTGTTTGGTTTGGTGGGCATTTATCCTGTTCCTTTACCTGCTGGGTATTCCTCTGTCTCTTCATCTTGTTTATATTGCTGTGTTTGGGGTGACCTTTCTGTATTCTGGCAGTTTGTGGAGTTCTCTTTATTGTAGAGTTTCCTCACTGTGGGTGGGGTTGTACAGGTGGCTACCAAGGTTTCCTAGTTAGGGAAGCTTGTGTCAGTGTTCTGGTGGGTGGAGCTGTATTTCTTCTCTTTGGAGTGCAATGAAGTGTCCAGTAATGGGTTATGAGATGTCAGTGGGTTTGGAGTGACTTTGGGCAGCCTGTATATTGAAGCTGAGGGGTGTGTTCCTGTGTTGCTGGAGAATTTGCATGGTATGTCTTGCTCTGGAACTTGTTGGCCCTTGGGTGGTGCTTGGTTTCAGTGTAGGTATGGAGGCGTTTGATGAGCTCCTGTCGATTAATGTTCCCTGGAGTCAGGAGTTCTCTGGTGTTCTCAGGGTTTTGACTTAAGCCTCCTGCTTCTGGTTTTAAGTCTTATTTTTACAGTAGTCTCAAGACTTTTTCATCTATACAGCACTGTTGATAAAACATCTAGGTTAAAGATGAAAAGTTTCTCCACAATGAGGGACACCCAGAGAGGTTCACAGAGTTACATGGAGAAGAGAAGAGGGAGGAGGGAGATAGAGGTGACCAGGATGAGATGAGGTGGAATCAAAAGAGAAGCGAGCAATCTAGCCAGTAATTGCTTCCTATGTGCACTCCACAGTCTGGACCACTCAGAGATGTTCACAGAGTTACACAGAGAAGAGAAGAGGGGGGAAGGAAACAGAGGTGGCCAGGAGGATAAAGGGGGGAATTAAAAGGAGAAAGAAAGATCCAGCCAGTAATCAGTTCCCTAAGTGTTCTCCACAGCCTGGAACACACAAAGAGATTCACAGAATTGGGTACAGAAGATAAGGGGGAGGGAGGAGATAGAAGTGACCTGGTGGAGAAAAAGGAGAGTCCAAAGGGGAGAAAGCAGTCAAGCCAGTAATCTCTCTCCCAAGTAGAAATGGGTACTGAAGATTGAATTCTCAAAGGTACAAAATTGATAACAAATACCAAAAAGCAAAGATTAACAATCTAGAGTAGAGGTTGGATTTTTAAAAATACAATATTAAAGAAAAAAAAGTCACAAAAATTATAATATATATATATATATATCAAGTTTGCTTTAAAAAATAGGATCTCTCTTTTTTTTTGGCAAAGTAATAGTAGGTTATAAAAATGAAAATTAAAGGAGTAATAGAGGACTTAAAATTTTAAAAAATTAAAGAAATTAGAGAATGATAGTAAAAATATATCTAGGACTTTCTCTGGTGTTGTTGTGGGCAGTGTGGGGTCAGTTCATTTTTGGATAGTTCCTAGATCTGGCTTATATTTCTCAAGATCTATAGGCCCCTTCCTATGTAGTCAGTACTAACTACAGGGTTTTAATCTATTGCACCTGTCACTTCCAAGGAGGTTCCCTCTGGTTTAGCTTCTTCTGTTTGCTGGTCTCTTCAGTGTCTAATTTCTGCCCTGACACAAGGGGGCGGTGGTGGACACTTTTTTAGGCTCACTTGTTCAGTCGTGCTGTGGGGAGGGAGGGACTCTGCAAACAAATAACACTGGCGTGTGCTCACAGTGTCTCGGCCACACTGGGTTTGCCCCCATTCACGGTGTTTGTGCTTTCCATGTCTACACTGCTTAGGCTCTAGTTTGCTCTGCCGGGAACTGTCTGAGGCCAGCCCTGGGTTGTATGCACTTCCCAGGTCTAAGCCTCTCAGGTTCAGGCACTTGGGTACCCCTCAGAGGCACGCAGACTCGGTTGGGCCTGCATTTTGTGCCCTTCCCAGATCCGAGCAGCTCAGGTGACCAGGTGTTTGGTGAGTGCGGTCGCTACAACTTATCGCCTCCTCCCCTGCCGCCCTTCTGGGTGTACAACCGGTGCCCCTTCTCAGGTGGATGTTGACCGTCCAGAATCCCAAGAAGTCTTGGTTAGCAATGAAGCCTGCTTTCAGTTTGGTAGATAATGCCTCCTTGGGGCCATGATTGCCCCCTTCCGGCTCTGGTTGCCCTCGCCTGCCTGTCACTGGAGGGGGATGGACCAGTCTGCAGCCAGCTAGTTCTGCTCAGTCCTTTGTTCTGTGAGTGGGCCTGACAGTGTCATAGGTTAGGGCTTTTCTCGTAGCTCTAGTCAGTCCCTTGTTTTGTGAGCAGGTCTGGCAGTGTCTTAGGTTAGGTCTTTTCGCGAGGTAGCTATCCCACAGTCTGGTTTGCTATCCCAAGTTAGTTCCCTCAGATTGCCCTCGGAGCATTCAGGGCTGGTCCTTACTCTAAGCAATGCAGCCTGCGCCTCCCTGCCCAGCCTCCACTTGCTAGTGGCGGATGCAGGCGTCTGCACTGCTTCTCCACTGGGGGAGTTACTGCTGGGCACGTAATCTGTGGATTTTGATTATTTATTTTTCCTCCTGGTTATGTTGCACTCTGTGGTTCCAAGGCATGCCACAGACTCAGCAGTGAGAGTGTTTCCTGGTGTTTGGAAACTTCTCTCTTTTTAAAGACTCCCTTCCCAGGACGGAGCTCCGTCCCTACCTCTTTTGTCTCTCTTTTTATCTTTTATGTTTTTTTCTATCTCCTTTCGAAGACAATGGGCTGCTTTTCTGGGTGCCTGATGTCCTCTGCCGGCATTCAGAAGTTGTTTTGTGGAATTTACTCAGCGTTTAGATGTTCTTTTGATGAATTTGTTGGAGAGAAAGTGGTCTCCCCGTCCTATTCCTCCGCCATCTTAGGACTGCCCCCCCCCCCCCCCCGTGTCTTTGTGTAATTAGTTGATCATATTCACAATGGGTAATTGTCACACAGCACACTTGCGTCATGTGATCCTAAGCAGGACTATCTTGGAAAGGACTTTGTAGTGTTGAAAATCTACATTTAAGAGAGATGAACTTTATATTTTAATAAGAGCATTAAATGTTAAAAGTTGATTTTTCCTTAAGATCTGAAATGTGTAGGGTTGAAGTGATATTTAAATATTACATAGCAGTAGAATTCTCAGAAAAACATAACTTTCTTTTAACTTGAATAATTCTTGGCACTTTGAACTCATCAAAGATATGTCTAGCTTTCTGAAGAATTAGAGGTTCCAGAAGGTTAAGACTATTTCTTAAAATGATTTTTTTATTTCTTAACAGAAGAAATAACATTTAATCAGGTAAATAATCTCTTTTCGTTTCCACCCAGCTCTCAAACACTGTATAAACACAACCATGTTTTTAAAAATATTTTTAATGACAAGATAACATACATATTTATTGTAAGAAAAATGAAAATGAAATGGAGCCTAAAGAAGAAAATTAAAATTATTCTTAGAAATAACTATAGTGAATATTAACATCTATCTTTCAATGTATCTGTACGTATCTATCTTCTAATGTGTGTGTCTGTCTGTTTATGTGTATGGAATCACACATATGCATATACATACAGACGTATACATACATAAATACACAAACATAGATACCATTTTATACCTTGCTTTATTGTTTAATAGATTATCATTTCAGAGTCATTCAAATTATTTTAAATTTTAGGAAAATGCAAATAATAAAGAAAATAATCAGAGCATAATAAAAAATTAAAAATTTCTTTGTCTTTCTTTTCTCTTTCAAAGTTCTACTCTCCATAGATTACTGCTTTCAGTTATTTCAGCTTCAGATTTTCTAATTAATAAACTTAAGTGTCTGTTTCTTAATTTTATCCCAATAACTATTACTCCTTGATATAGAAGTTGAGAAACCAGGACTAAATTCCTACCTTTCTTTCTCTTCTCTATACTTCCTCATTTTAAAAGTTATATTATTACTGTGTTTTGTCTTTTGGTGGGTTTACTTATATCTATGACTTATATTCTGAAAAGTACATTCTATAATGAATCGACTTTGGAAAATATACCATAGCTCTTATGTATGTAAGATGAAGAAAGAACATACCTCATTTTCCTTCAGTCTTACATCAACAAGGTGTGTAACACTGATCCTTTGACCTGTAACTATAATTATGCTTCCTATGTTTCATTTCAAAGTTAATTATAAAAATTGAAGACCCAAATGAACTAATGTAGCTGGTAAAAGCATTGGCTGCAGAACTCTACCACATGACTTCAAAGTCTAGTTCTGCCACTGTCCGTCTGGCCTTTTCAGTTGTGGATATATTTCTTAACTTCTCTGTGCCTTCATCTCCTCTTATGTAAGATGATCATAAAATAGTACCTACCTGATAGTGTTGCTGTGAACATTATGTAAGAGAGTACTTATCAAGTTCCCAGAATAATGCCTGGCACATAGTAAGTGCTTAGTAATATCATTTTACAAGGAGCCCCATGTTCCTTGGAGGAAAAGCTATGACAAACTTAGACAGCATATTAAAAAGCATAGACATTACTTTGCCAATAAAGGTCCATATAAGTCAAAGGTATGGTTTTTCCAGTAGTTGTGTATGGATGTGAGAGTTGGACCATAAAGAAGGCTGACTGCCAAAGAAATGATGCTTTTGAAGTGTGGTGCTGGAGAAGACTCTTGAAAGTCCCTTGGACTGCAAGGAGATGAAACCAGTCAATCCTAAAAGAAATCAACCGTTAATATTCACTGGAAGGACTGATGCTGAAGCTGAAGCTCCAATACTTTGGCCACCTGATGTGAAGAGCTGACTCATTAGAAAAGACCCTGATGCTGGGAAAGATTGAAGGAAGGAGGAGAAGGGAATGACCAAGTATGAGATGGTTGGATGGCATCACTGACTCAACGGACAAGAGTTTGAGCAAGCCCTGGGAGATTGCGAAGGACAGGGAAACTTGGCTTGCTACAGTCCACAGAGTTGCAAAGAGTCGGATATGACTTAGTGACTGAACAAAAACAATATGTTATATGAATGACCCTGTGTCACTAAAGCTGTGCTGCTCAAGGGATTATGTTCTAGGAATCAAAGTGAAATGGTTTACTTCTGTTCATCTCATCGATTATTCAAAATCCTGTGATGTATTAGTTTACTTCACATTTGGACTACGACTTTCTTGTACAACTTTTTGTTTTGCTTAGAATTTCTGATTGTTTTTCATTTATTTTCTGCTAATGAAAGAGAAATTGCCCATATCACATTATCACATTGTTAACCTCTTCAGGAACCTATTTATTACATCCATTTAAATAGAGATTGAAAATAAAGCAGCAACTTAAAGAGGCTTCATTTTTGTAGATTATTGAATTTGATTTGATGTCTATCATGAGGCCTTTTAAGTATCAGATTAGATTCTCTGTTTGACCTCAAAGACCAGCTCAACATATCAATTGCAAGTAGAATAGTTTGACTTCCCCCCCCCCCCGCCCCGTGGTACTTTCTCCATTTCTTATTATTCTGATTTAATGTGTCAGATATGACAGCTGTATGTAATCCTGACTTTTCAAGAGTTTAGTTCCTCTGGAAAAATTTCCTGGAGAAATAAACTAGGGTTTTTTTTTCTCCCCTCTTCAGGTCAGTGCTTCACCTTCTTTTCTCTGTGCACTACCTCTCTAGTACTTTATTTAAGGCCAGGTCTCTTAGACTGAAGTTTGAAATTGTCCAAATAGCCTTAGTGATTCACTTCCCTGAAAGGAGCTGTGCAGGAAAGCCTTGTTCAGAGCCATCCACGTTTGGATAACTATCTATGTTAGGGGAACGAGAAATAGTTCAGCATTTCTGTAGTTAAGAGAGTATCTGAGGGAGTAATAAGGATAAGGCTGTATAAGTAGACAGGGGTAATGGTGGGGGAGATTATGAAGGATGTAGAACAATTTGGAAAGGAATTTTAAATTTGTTCTATCCTATAGGGAGGGGAATGATGGAAAATATTTTAGGAGAGAAGTGCAATGATCAGACTTGTGTTTCAGAAAACAAATCTTTGATGGAAGTTTTGAAGCTGATTACAAGGAGAGCCTGGAAGGAGAGAGAACCAATTGGAGGCTACTGCATTTAAATTTTTGGCAGTAGAATTTTAACATCAAAACATTTTTTGATAGAATTAATCATATGTACTATTCAGTTAGATATGACAAATCAAAAGCAGAGCTGAAGACCGTGTTATACTGTGAGAATAAGAGTAGGTTTTAGAGGAGAAAGTAAAGAATCCCGTTTTAGGTGTTTGCATGCCTGTGGGATATGCAGATAGAGATGTTTAGTTGGTCCAGTGAATTGGGTATGCTCCTTTTGGGAGATTCTTTGCATAAGAAGGCTGAAGACAGGAAAATCCCAGGGACCACAAGTGTTTAAGGGATGACTGGAGGAAGAGAGGTCGGTGTTAGGGAATGCATCTTGTTCATCTGTGTGTACCCAGTGTCCAGCACAGTCTTTCACAGAAATACTTAATGGTGGATTCTATGGGACTGAAAAGAGACTTTAGGAATGAAGACATGATATCAGGAGTAATAGTGACCTAAAAAGCAAAGACAGAAATATATTTAAGCAAGAAGGACATATTAAATAAGATGAGGAATGTCCTTTGGATTTGACAGTTAGGAGGTCATATTCTACATTAGGTAGGTAGTTTAGTGGGATGGTGGGGCCAGAGCCCTCTTGCAATGACTTGACGGATGTGTGCTATATAAAGAGGAGACAGAAGCTATATTAGTCTTTGAAGAAGTTGAATTGTGAAAGGAAGAGAAATGTGGCATTTATAAGATAAAGGGTAAGAATCTTATTGACTAATAAGCATTCATATTTGATATTTTTTTCAAGGATAAAGGGATGTGAGAAAGGACAGACTATAGAATGGAGAGCAGAGGAATGACCTCTCACTTGATACTGAATGTTCATTCTCTAATATTGGTCACTTGTGTGTGTGTGTCATTTACCTCCAAGAAGACCATCGTTCACTAAGACAGGAGTCTCACCCTATATTTCTATTCTTCCTCAGACAATTAATGCATGGTGTCTTTATTACTGCTTGAGTTACAGCCATTCCATATCACTGTATAAGGAAATATTTAAAGGCAATTCTCTGGATAATTCCTTACTTATTTGTTTTTAAAAGTAGACTCAGTGTTGAAACAGAGCCACAGATCTCTCAGCGGTCAGCTGCAGGCCTCTTGCTGCATGGGTTGGTATGTAGTTGGACGCTCGAATTGGCCCATTTAGTTTTGGCAGATTTGAACATTGTCACCTCTCTCTAAATAGTAAAATTGGCTCTCTTTTGGTCAGATCATAGAGTTGCTAACTCTATAATTTGGATCAGGAAAGCGTGTTCTCTCTCCAAAAAACAAAAGAAAACCTAGTGTGATATTATCCCCATTTCTTTCCATTTCACCTGTTCTGAAACTTTCTTTTTGGAGGGCAAGGATTTTACAAGAGCTCTGGGCCCACAAGGCTTCTTCTATGAATAACTGGCTTTTCAATTTCCTGCATGTCTTTGCACATTCACCTCTCTGCCTATATTCAAGTGAAAGAGGAGACATGTTTCACAGTGAAGCCTTGAACTTGGTGATACCAGTAGATGTCACTCTGGACAGCAGGATGGAGCATCCCTGTTCTTAGCTGTGGTTCAGAATGAGCTGTGGTATTCCTGCTCCTAACCACTTTGAGCATCTCAGGACTGACACATCTGAATTATGACATTCTCTGCATTGCCAGTTTTACCTTTATGTTGTGAAATAAGAGGGCTGGGAGAGCTGCCATTTCATCTAATTCTCATTCAGCTAGAATGCCAAATGCTTACATAGTTATACCAGTTGACTAGGCAAGAAGAAAATGGTTCAGGGAAAAAATGGAGGAAATTCCACTGAGACTTAAGGCAGGGGGCACACAAATAATTTCCTGAGTGTATGTGGCTGGACCCAGACTAAACTGACCTCTTCCCATCTATATAATATTACTTTCCACTCTTGCTCTAATCAGTGATTCTCGATAAAGCTTCTGAAATAGGGAAAAAGAAGAATCTTCCTAAAATTCTCAGAAAACTAATAAAGTTCATAAGTTTCCTTAAATCTTTTTTTCCTTCCATACTCCACCCCCTCTTCACAACTTTTGAAATCTGCTTTAGCACCTGATAAGATCAATGAGCAATTGCAAACAGGTAATGTTGGGGAAAATGAGTCTAGTTAGACAGATTTATATTTTGTAGGCATATGTTTATGGTTGTCATGGTGTATACAATTGTATATCATTATACTTTCTTTTAAAATTGCTGCCATTGAGGACATAGTAAATAATGTGTATGAGATGGTATATGTCAGTTTGATATTCAGTCGCCTGAACAAGAGCAAGGACTGTGCCTCTCATGAATCACCCTCACAATGAGTCTTTGATACTCATTTTACCTTGTGTAACCCCTGCCCAGTTCTGGGTCAAAGTTCTTGGTTGAGCTTTCATGCTTGACTTGGAATTCTCTTCTATCTCCCTTATCAAATGTATACAATCCAGTCAACACTCAAGACCCATCTCAAATTTTCCTCCCCTCCCCCCCCCCCCCCAACGAAGTATTGGTCAGGCAATAGGGTTATTAAGAAAGTGAAGAACAGAACAGTAAATGCAGGAAAAATAAGGATTTTTCCTTGGGAAGTAAACGTGTTACAGATGTGGGGGTTAGATACAAGGGCTCTGGAAGTTCATGCAAGGAAAGATTACTTCCAGGAGGTGTGATGGGACACATTTGTTGAGGAGGAGATTTGACATTCATCTTCTGAGGCTGAGAAGTGTGTGACTGCTGGCAAAGAGTGAGGAAGAAAGCCCTTTAGGAAGAGAAGATATAAAGAAAAATAGAGATGGGCAAGGCTGAAGGGGGGATGGTGGCCCTAAGCTACTAGGGAAGCATGGGTCCCTAATAACTAGAATTAATAAGGATCAGGCTGGTAAGACTTCCTGCCCGCATTCCCTCTCTTTACTGAGACTGAAGACTAAGGAGCCATAATAAATATTTTCCCTAGCCTGTGTGGCTCTCTTCCTTTTCTCTGTCAGCTGTGATTTCCTATCAATCCTATCTTCCATATTTTCTTTATGATATCTTCTTGAATGGGAATCAATGTGAAGATGCCTGTTTAATAATGTGTGTGAAAGTCACTCAGTCATGTCTGACTCTCTGCGACCCCACGGGCTATAGCCTGCCAGGCTCCTCTGTCCATGGAACTCTCCAGGCCAGAATACTGGAGTGGGTAGCCGTTCCCTTCTCCAGGGGATCTTCCTAACCCACGGACTGAACCCAGGTTTCCCGCATTGCAGGGAGATTCTTTATCATCTGAGACAACAAAAGACAATACTTGGCTTCTCTCTGTATCTTGTCAAGGTTTGAGAACCTAGGACTACTACTGATTACCAGTGTGGTATTGTCTCAAAATATGTTATGAAAGACAGGTATATAGAACTTAAAGGCAAAATCTCTTAGATAAAGATGTAACACTCTTATTGAGCAAGAGGAGAAAGAGACACAGACAATGCTGCTTTAATTAAGAGTCTTCTTAATATTTCCTTTATAATTTCCTTCTTGCAGGGTTACATAGCTGTTGAATATATGACATTGCATTGAATAAGTGATTACCTTTCAATTCTAAAAACAGTTTTCTCCCTAATAACTATATTTTCAAAATTCTATTTTAATGCTGTTTTTTTTTCAGAGGTTAAGGATGATCCCAACATTTTATAAAATGAGAATAGGTGTGCTTCCAGGGGCTTTCTTTAAAATTTCATATTATTTTATTCTCAGAAATTAATATATTTACTTACTTGGAAAATAACCGACAGGGTAATCTATAATTTAGATCAGCGGGGAAAGAAAAGGATGACATCCCATTATGTGAAAAGTTTTATGCTAAATTGTCTCTATCCAGTTGTGTGTATTTACCATTCAGCTATATAATGCAGTGAGCTATTGGATTTTCCTATAAGGTATAAAATGTTTATTAATCAAAATGTGTTGGTACAAAGGAGAGGATTGTTTGCTTTGAAAACTAAGGAAAGGGCATAAAGAAGAGAAAAAAAAATTAAATAGCATAATATTTCATTCAGTTTGGAGTTAATGAACATAGAGATCACCTTATTTGAATTCCTGATACTTTTCATTTTATCAAAATTCATTATGTACATAAAAGCTATGGAGATTTCAGATCTATTTGTTGTGGACCTAGATGACTCAAGAAAATTAGTGTTAACTTATAGAAACTTTGTAATAAGGATTCTATGATGTCATTTAAATTAAGGCACATGGTTAATATCTTTTAGTATTGACTTGTATAGTATTTGGGGCTTACCTGATAGCTCTGTTGGTAAAGAATCTGCCTGCAATGCAGGAGACCCTGGTTCGACTCCTGGGTCAGGAAGATCTGTTGGAGAAGGGATAGGCTACCCACTCCAGTATTCTTGGGCTTCCCTTGTGGCTCAGCTGGTAAAGAATCTGCCTGCAATGTGGGAGACCTGGGTTGGGAAGATCCCCTGGAGAAGGGAAAGGCTATCCACTCCAGTATTCTGGCCTGGAAAATACCATGGACTGTATACTCCATAGGATCTCAAAGAGTCTGACATGACTGTATAGTATTTACTTGGCTGTAATATAAAGGTGTAAAAGGATTTCACTCCAATGTTAGGGTAAATATGGTCACCCTTTTTCAGAGCTTTCCATTTTACAGAAGAGTTTTCTTCTCTTAGACTCATAGTACTTAGGACTTCTTATAGTACGTTACATAGGCCACCTAATATATGAGAACAAAGACCATGTTTTTTCTACCTTCCTATCACTGACAGAATCAAAGTGAATTGAACTTAAAATGGGTAAATAAATATTTATAAGTAAATGTCACAGCCCACTCTACAGTCCAGTGTTTAAAACCAAAATGCTAAACATAAAATTACAATTGGGTTAAAAGAAACGAAAATCATGTTGGTGCTACATCCTTTGTATTGTAGTTTAAGCCTTTTGGCTCCAACTCTTACCATGAAAGGTTGAAACAAGCACATGAAAGAACGTAGACACTTTTCATTTCCAGTGCTTTACATGTCAGTAAATCTCTTTCTTCCTGCAAAAGTAGCACCTGAATACAAACCTACTACTGTGATTCTGATTCAAATCTGAAATAGTTTTCTAAGATGCAAATGCATAGGAGAATTCCAATATTATATTATAGATGTAGGAAGGGAAAAAAGTCATTTATAAATTATCTCCACATAATCTAAATTATAAGATTCCCAGGTGGTGCTAGTGGTAAAGAACCCGCCTGACAATGCAGGAGACTTAAGAGATGCAGGTTTGATCCCTAGGTCGGGAAGTTCCCCTGCAGAAGTAAATGGCAACCCACTCCAGTATTCTTGTTTGGAGAATCCCATGGACAGAGGAGTCTGGTGGACTATGGTCCATGGGGTCCCATAGAGTCAGACAAGACTTAAGGGACTTAGCACCAATCTAAATTATGTTCAATATTGTCAGCGATTTTCTTCATATAAGGCTTTAGATTGCAAACTTCTTGTCATGGCTATCCAGGAGCAAAACTTCTGTCTTTCCAGACAAAGATTAATTTCTTAAGTAACTTTCTCTACAGGGCTCAGTAGTATAAACTGGAGAGGCCTTGGCAGGTACCAACTTGGAACGCTGATTATTCTCTTTAATGGAAGACACATCAATCAAGAATATTAATGTTCACTCTGCTATCCTAGATGTATTTCTGAGGTTAATAATAATACTAATAATAATATTACTAGGATAACAATAATACTAATATTCACTGATACTTGAGTGTTATTTAGGTTCAAGGCACTGTTCTTATCTCTTAACAGATATTACATCATTATAGCAAACCAATGAGCTAAGTAATTGTATTATCTCATTCTCTCGATGAGAACACTAAGGCATATGTCATTCAGGTTATTGCTCCATGCCCTTTGTGAAAAGCATGTGTGCCAACTAATTATCCTGACTAAGGCTAATCTAGGGGTCATAAGTCAGGGCCTATACTTATATAACAATAGGATAGACACATTTGAGTTTGAGAAAAAGAGAGAAATTTTACTGTATTTCCTAAGCATGCTAACTAATGGTATGAGTTCTTAAAATCTCAAATTAATTTTGCTCTTTAATCCAAACTTTAAAATAGGTTTAGGGTTGTTAAACACTCCAGTCAGCTAGCAATCTTTAGCTGTAGGTTATAAACCAGAATGTTGTGTTCAGTACTTAGGTCTGCTCTTTAACATTACTAATTTTTTAAAGAAAATGTGTTGCATGAATATGGTTATTGGGCATATTTTTAACAATTCTGAATCTGTCTGAATAATGTAAACTTTGATTTTTGTGGGAAAATTAGCTTTAGTTTGAGTTTCTCACAAATGTACAGTAAATGCCAATCTGTAAGCTTGGTAGAAATGCTTCAGTTTTGTTTATCTGTTTGCCACTGGAGTCGGTGTGGAAATTTGAAGCTATTTATGGCATGTATCACTCAGATGTTTCTCATTAAAAAATTAGAATCTATCAGAATAAAGGAAAACTGAAGTAGGGAACAGATTTGAAGCTGAGATTTCCTCTAAGATGAAGGTTGCATGTAGCTTGCTTTTGGTTAGACAATGAGACCTCCTGATGGTTCTTTGTGCAAGGGCATTTTTGCTCTTAAAATTTTGGGAATCTGGAGTCCTGAGTTCTATTTTTGTCTATACCATGACTCTGGGCAAGTTACACTATTTGTGTTTGTTTCCTCAACCACAAAATGAAAGAAAGGAATGATTGGATTACATCATCTTCAAGACCCTTTCCAACAACAAATGCATCATTTTATCCTGTTCTAAACAGAAAATGGCACAGATAAGCTTTACCCCAGTTTGAAGGGGAGCCAACCAATCTAAAATGACAGTGATAAAAAATGGTTAATATTTATTGAGCACTCACTGTGGGCCAACTACTGTGCCGAGAGATTAGCATATATTCACTAATTTTCCTTGTACAGCACTGGGTTGTTGAAACTGGTAAGGATCAGGGTTCTTGGTCCTCTTAATCAATAGGAATTGATCAGAGGCCAGACTTGAAATTCAGGCAAGGTTTTATTGGAGTCCCTGCTGCAGCAGTGGGAGCAAGAGCAAGCCACAGGGTCCCTTACTTGCTTGCAAAGAAAGAGGCAGTTGAGCTGGTTCCTTAGATGGGGTGAGGGTAGGGGTGTGTTCAGGGGTACCTTAGGTGGTCTCCCATCTCTTTGGTAGTGGTGTGTGCAGGGGGCATGTACAACACCCAGCTTTTGCTCCCAACCTCCTGCTTTTGCTTCTGGCTCTTCAGAAGTGGCAGTTGGGCTCTTTTGGTCTCTTTGTATCTTGTTGTCCATAATTTGCCCCAACCGTGCACTGTGTGCAGTTATTTTTAGTCCCTTACAGTTTCTTTGTATTTTGTTGCTGGAGGAGACATTTGTCCAGGTACAAACATTTGCAGCAAAATGTCCTAGTTTCAGGCCTGTCTCAAGACTTCCCACTTAAAAAGGAGGAGGCAGGGGAATAGAGACACAGGTAAAACTTGAAGATCCTTCTTTTTGCAGCCAGTAAAATGTAGAGCAGAAATCCCAATCCAGTGAGCAGGACTTCAGGACCCAGAGCCCAAGACAGTAATATGCCATCCTAGAGGGATTAGAATACTTCTGTGTAGAATTGTTTCTTCCCTGTGTTCTCATCCCCAGTAGGGATAATGGAAAAGATGGAGAAATACTTAATAGCTGGAAAATCTACTCTAAATCTCTTTGGGGACTACTTTATCACTTTGAATGATTTCCAGAACATTCTTCTTTCATGCTTAAGCAAAATGCTGATATAGTATTATGTTGGCAGAGGTTGTAAAGTGGCTGTCAGGTTGGCATTATAGTGCTACCTTGGGCTTTTTCGATGTCCAGCTCAAAGCAATATTTATATGAGAGACCACAGAGGCTGAATTGCAAAACCTTTCTCATTAAGGCCTTGCTGGTGGCACTTGAGTGTGTCAGTTTTAAGCAGCCACAGGCTCTGGTGAATAGTTGGGGAAACAGAAGACATGCTGCACACATGTGCTCCTCTTTGATGGAATTAAAATTACAAAGACACAGTTCTCCAAAACATTTTGTGGGAGGCATGTCTATGCATTATAAGTGTTCTCTTAGCTTTAGACTATTTGTTACATAATTATATTTTTAAATTTAATTTATTTTTGGCCATACTGAGTCTTCCTTGCAGTGTGTGAGGGCTTTCTCTAGTTGTATTGTGTGGACTTATTGTGGTGCTTCTTTTATGCAGAGTTCATTGCCCAGGTTTTTAGAATCGTGAGGATAGAATGGCTCTTGGATCCGTGGGAGAATATGATAGCTGCGTTGATAATTCTATGAGCTGGAAGGGAATTGAAACTCTAAGGTGCACGGGCTTCAGTAGTTGCAGCACATAGGCTCAGCAGTTGTGGTTAGCGGGCTCCAGAGTGCAGGCTCAGCAGTGGTGCACGGAGTTAGTTGCCCTGTGCCATGTGCTATCTTCCCGGACAAGGGATCGAACCCATTTCCTCTGCACTGGCAGGTGGAGGATTCTTAACTAGTGGATCACTAGGGAAGTCAAGTTTTCTTTATTATAGAGATTTCCTGGTATTCATTCATTCATGTTTACAGTTTATGAACTGTTTTTAGAGTCACATGGCTTGAAAATTGCTAGAGAAACTTATGGCTGATGTGTTAGTCAAAACCACACAGAAGTGAGAGTGAGGCATGGCCCCATCCAATTTTAATGTAATTTTTCATTTCATTTGGAGGGCCTCACATAATGTGTGAAGGGAAGTCTATCTCCACTGCTCTAACAGGTCAGAGAATCTGATTTTAGGTGGCTTTTTCAAAAAATATTCTAGTTAAGACAGTGGTAAAAGTTTATTCTATTAAATCAGACCTTTCAAGTACCTCTGGTGGGCAGGTACTTTCACCCCACTGGTGAAAAAGGGATTCCCAGCCTATGGTTATGGAGGTGACCAAACATATAGTACTCAATACCAGACAAATGAGACTGACAACAGTTTATTAATCCCATTACTCATTGCCCAGGTTTTTAGACTCACAAGGATAGAATGGCCCTTGGATCCATGGAGAATGTGATAGGTGTGTTGATAATTCTATGATCTGGAAGGGAACTCAGGGATAGCCAGGAACTGTGCCTGGTTGCTTTGATAAGGAACTTTGTTTGGCTGTGAATCTGATCTGTGGGAGTGGAGTGGGATTGGAAATTGCAGTTAGGTCATTTGAGGTTTGACCAGATGTCAAGGCCCGTAATATTTGGTCTTAACTTGAGGCCTTACACCAGACACTGCAAAATTCAACCATTGCTCTTTGTGTCTAGATCTTCCTTCTGTGTTAATCTGTTTGGGATACTATTAAAAACACACACACACACATACTGGGTGACTTAAAAAAATGGAAATTAATTTTTTCATAGTTCTGGAGTCTAGAAGTCCATGATCAAGGTGGCAACAAATTCAGTATCTGCTGAGAACACTCTTCCTATCTTGTAGATGACTGATGATCTGTTTCTTCAATGGCCTTTCCTTGGTGTGTGTACATAGGAGGAGAGAGAGAGCGAGAGAGAGAAGGAGAAGGATAGAGAGGAAGGGGAGGGGGAGAGAGGGAGGGAAAGAGAGTATCCATTGTGTTTCTTCTTTTAAGGACACTGGTCCGATAAGATCAGGGCTGTACCCTTATAACCTCATTTAACCTTAATTACTTTCTTAGAGGTCCCATCTCTAAAAACAGTCACATTGGGGTTTGCAGCTTTAACACATGAATTTGGGGAGAATTCATTCAGTCCAAAACACCCCCCCCCCATATTTTTCAATACTCCTCACACTTTTCATAATCAGTTAGTATCTATTTCTTTTCTGATAGATTGAATCTTGAAATGTTACTAGTTCCTACCATAGTCTCCCCCACAAAATAGATGCTCTACAATTTGTTGAATAGAGAGAGGAATTTGGATTTTGTTTAAGATACTCAAAACATATCCAACTTTCTTCAAAATTAACTTCTGAATATCATTAGTTAAGGAAATAAGAGATTTGGTCAGCATATTATATTTTTCTTTTTGTCTTTACTGTTCAAAGGAGCACCGATCGTGGTTTTAGTTTTGATTCCTAGATCTGCTGATACCTAATATTTGTCACATTTTGGGGCTTTATCTGTAATATGGAATCAATGATACCTATCCTATGTCTCCGTCTGTGAAGATAAAATGAAAGCATGAATATGAAAGTTCTATATAAGTTACAAATCACCATACAAAGCAAGATAGGATCTAAGAACACATTGCACATACTACAGCAGCATTACTTTGACCGGATTTTTAAAGAGTCTGAGATGCTGTTAAAAATGTCAGTTCCATTCTCCTACATTGGATTTACTGAGTTATTGTATCTGATAGGACCCAGACATTTGAATTTTAGCAAAACCCCAGGTGATTCTAATGCATATTAAAATTTGCAAGCCAATGTACTCTGTTACAGTTAGTTGAAATGAATTAAATAAAAACATCCTCAAGTTCACAAGGAGATACTAGTTTTTAATCAAGAAAAAGCAAATAGTGAAATTGAGTAATTTCCCCCAAATAGCGGCTTCCCATGGCTCAGTTAGTAAAGAATCTGCTTGTGATGCAGGGAAGATCCTTTGGAGAAGGGATTGGCAACCCACTCCAGTATTTTTGCCTGGAGAATTCCATGGACAGAGGAGCTGGGCTGGCTACAGTCCATGGGATCTCAGAGTTGGACACCACTGTGAGACTAACTTTCAGCCTTTCAGCCCTTAAACAGCAAGAAGGGAATGGGTTTACTTGGTTTCTATTGTGTATTTGCTCCAGATTCAGAGCTGTGAATTTAGTGATTCCCAACCCTGATTGATTTCAGAAACACATGAAAACTTTATATCAATTCCTGACCCCGTTTCAGTAAGTCAACTGCAGGATCAGGAAATCTGTTTCTCAAATGCGCATGCGATGGTTATAGACATTGGGGGCAGGCCATTGAATTATGGTAAAACTGATTGTAAAGCCAATAAAATTCACAATTTCTTTACTTAACAAACTTCCTATGTACCAATATCAGTGTTGACTTATGTGATAATGACATTCATTAGTCCTGATACACAAAATGTAGTTTTAAAAAAGGGTGACAAAACTTATTATAGGCCTTGCATCTTTTTGTTCAGTATTGAATTGTGTATCTACTTGGAATAGAGTCACTTTTTTTTTTTTTGGTTTAAGATGTGCAATTGAAAGCTGGAAACTGACAGAGCCTAGCTGTTCTGACTGAATGAGTTTTAACTTTCAAAGTCTTATGATTTTTATTACCGTCTTCTCTACCATCCCAAGGTTTGAGATGGAATCTGAACACAAAACCTATCACAAACTTATCTGAACACAAAATCTACTTTGTAAAATATATTTTTAATAGTATTTATTCAATTGGAGAGAAGTGAGTCTTAAACACTTCGTTCAGTTCAGTTCAGTTGCTCAGTTGTGTCTGACTCTTTGTGACCCCATGAACCCTAGCACACCAGGCCTCCCTGTCCATCACCAACACCTGGAGTTTACACAAACTCATGTCCATTGAGTCGGTGATGCCATCCAACCATCTCATCCTCTGTCGTCCCTTTCTCCTCCTGCCCTCAATCTTTCCAGGCATCATGGTCTTTTCAAATGAGTCAGCTCTTCACATGAGGTGGCCAAAGTATTGGAGCTTCAGCTTCAACATCAGTCCTTCCAATGAACACCCAGGACTGTTTTAGGATGGACTGGTTGGATCTCCTTGCAGTCCAAGGGACTCTCACGAGTCTTCTCCAATACCACAGTTAAAAAGCATCAATTCTTGGGCACTCAGCTTTCTTTATAGTCCAACTCTCACATCCATACATGACTACTGGAAAACCATAGCCTTGACTAGATGGACCTTTGTTGACAAAGTAATGTCTCTGCTTTTTAATATGCTGTCTAGGTTGGTCATAACTTTCCTTCCAAGGAGTAAGCGTCTTTTAATTTCATGGCTGCAGTCACCATCTGCAGTGATTTTGGAGCCCCCCAAAATAAAGTCTGACACTGTTTCCACTGTTTCCCCATCTATTTCCCATGAAGTGATGGGACCAGATGACATGATCTTAGTTTTCTGAATGTTTAATTTTAAGCCAACTTTTTCACTCTCCACCTTCATTTTCATCAAGAGGCTCTTTCAGATGCTTGTACCCCAGTGTTCATTGCAGCACTGTTTACAATAGCCAGGACATGGAAGCAACCTAGATGTCCATCGGCAGATGAATGGATAAGAAATTTGTGGTACGTATGCACAATGGAATATTACTCAGCTATGAAAAAGAAGGCATTTGAATCAGTTCTAATGAGGTAGATGTAACTGGAGCCTCTTATACAGAGCGAAGTAAGTCAGAAAGAAAACCACCAATATGGTATATTAATGCATATATATGGAATTTAGAAAGATAGTAATGATGACCCTATAAGTGAGACAACAAAAGAGACACAGATGTAAAGAACAGACTGTTGGACTCTGTGGGAGAAGGGGAGGGTGGGTTGATTTGAGAGAATAGCATTGAAACTTGTATATTATCATATGTGAAATAGATCGCCAGTCCAGGTTCAATACACGAGGCAGGGTGCTCAGGGCTGGTGCACTGGGATGACCCTGAGAGATAGGATGGGGAGGGAGGGCCAGGATGGGGAACACATGTACACCCATGGCTGATTCATGTGAATGTATGGCAAAAACCACCACAATATTGTAAAGTAATTAGGCTCCAATTAAAACAAAAACAAACAAACAAAAAAAAGAGGCTCTTTAATTCTTCACTTTCTGCCATAAGGCTGGTATCATCTGCATATCTGAGGTTATTGATATTTCTCCTAGCAATTTTGATTCCAGCTTGTTCTTCCTTCAGCCCAGTGTTTCTCATGATGTACTCTGTATAGAAGTTAAATAAGCAGGGTGACAATATACAGCCTTGACGTACTCCTTTTTCTATTTGGAACCAGTCTGTTGTTCCATGTCCAGTTCTAACTTTTGCTTCCTAGCATGCATACAGATTTCTCAAGAGGCAGGTTAGGTGGTCTGGTATTCCCATCTCTTTCAGAATTTTCCACAGTTTGTTGTGATGCACACAGTCAAAGGCTTTGGCGTAGTCAAAAAAGCAGAAGTAGATGTTTTCTGGAACTCTCTTGCTTTTTTGATGATCCAACGCATGTTGGCAATTTGATCTCTAGTTCCTCTGCTTTTTCTAAATCCAGCTTGAGCATCTGGAAGTTCATGGTTCATGTATTGCTGAAGCCTGGCTTGGAGAATTTTGAGCATTACTTTGCTAGCGTGTGAGATGAGTGCAATTGTGCAATAGTTTGAGCATTCTTTGGCATTGCCTTTCTTAGGGATACACTTCTTTAAACTTCACTTACCCAAATGCTTGCATGCTAAGTCACTTTAGTCATGTCTGACTTTTTGTAATCCTATGGGTAGCCCACCAGGCTCCTCTGTCCATGGGATTCCCCAAGCAAGAATACTGGAGTGGGTTTCCATTTCCTCCTCCAGAGGATCTTCCCAACTCAGGGATAGAACCTGAATCTCATTGTTATATGACTTACGATTGTATCTTCCGAGGCTTTCAGACATTCTCGTGATTCTTAGTGAAGTGAAAGTTGCTCAGTTGTGTCTGACTCTTGTGACCCCATGGTCTATACAGTCTAGAATTCTCCAGGCCAGAATATTGAAGTGGTAGCTTTTCCCTTCTCCAGGGCATCTTCCCAACCCAGGGATCAAACTCAGGTCTCCTGCATTGCAGGTATTCTTAACCAGCTGAGCCACAAGGGAAGCCCTTTGATTCTTAGTGAGTGAAGTGAAGTTATTCAGTCGTGTCGGACTCTTTGTGACTCCCTGGACTGTAGCCTACCAGATTCCTCCGTCCATAGGATTTTCCAGGCAAGAGTACTGGAATGGGTTGCCATTTCCTTCTCCAGGGGATCTTCCTGACTCAGGGATCGAACCCAGGTCTCCTGCATTGCAGGCAGACGCTTTACTATGTGAGCTACCAGGAAAGCCCGGGGCCCCTGGTGCTGATAAGCCTCCCCCACCCCCAGGCCCTGAGTGATCCGCATCACACCTGTCTCTGCAGGACCTGTCGCTGAGTCTGAACTCCCCTCCTTTCTCACCCAGTTCCTCAGGTGAGGTGGTGCTCAGGCCCTGTGTTCTCACTGTTGCCGATCAATTAGGTGATTCTTAAAAGAAGCCTAAATGCTGAAAAAGTTCTGTTCACTACCCTCCTTTGAGAGAAGAAGAGAGATGGAATGGCTAACCTATCATGGGCCATGGACTTAATTAGTTGTCAAAAACTGTGCTAAAATGCAAGTCTTCTGGACATAGTTCACTTCTTACTGAAACAGGTGGGCAAAATACATCCCATCCGTATATGAAAAGAATGCTATTGTTACATCGCATGAAAGTGAGTTTAAATGGATGTGGATATTGTCAACATCAGGCATCAAATAATTTTTCGACCTTCCCTCATTGTACTTCCAGTATTCAGAAATTAGCAGGAGCAAGAAAAGATTATGCTACTCCTGCTTTGTGTATCTGCTTCTCGAAACTGTAGCCCATAATTCCTTATTGGTCAACTTCTGGGGACATGATTTATAGTTTTCCAAGAACAGAAGTAATTTAAAGGCTCTAAATTCTATTAGAGATTAATTTTAGATAAGGGCCAGAAAGTATTTGACACATTAATGGAATTAAGTTCATGGAATCATCTAGATACATATAATGCTCATTAAAAAACAAAGTGGAACACTGAAGCATAGGCAATGATTGTTTTGAGAGCTCTGGATAATCAAAGAGCAATCTCAGGTTATTAGCATACAAGTTTTATCTTATCTTTGTTACTGATTGTGCTATATTATATAATTTTTATTTTAAAGGAGAGTTGGCAATGGCACCCCACTCCAGTACTCTTGCCTGGAAAATACCATGGATGGAGGAGCCTGGTAGGCTGCAGTCCATGGGGTCGCTACGAGTCGGACATGACTGAACGACTTCACTTTGACTTTTCACTTTCATGTATTGTAGAAGGAAATGGCAACCCACTCCAGTGTTCTTGCCTGGATAATCCCAGAAACGGGGGAGCCTGGTGGGCTGCCATCTCAGGGGTTGCACAGAGTCGGACACGACTGAAGTGACTTAGCAGCAGCAGCAAGGACTGCCTTAAGTCACAGATACATCAAAAGACCCTTCTGATAAGATGTAGTAAGAGAATTAGAGAAAGGAGTTAACACTAACAAAATTTTTGTATTTTGACAGAACCAATACTCACTTTTTAAGTATCCCCAGTCTGTAGTGTTTGTTACAGCAGCCCAAGCAAGCTAATACAATTACATACATATGGATGTGTATCCTCTTAACATCTTCCCACCTTGTCAGAGCCTAGAAATCTCTTGAAATTGTATGTAAAATATTTTTAGAAGCAGGGCTGGCTACATACTTTCTGAGTTTTCTTGCAAAATGAGAACATGGGCCCTTTGTTCAAAAAGAGCAAGAAAGTACCTTTCTTTTTTATAACCTATAGTACCTTTAAAGTACTAAAATACAATGTTTTTTAAATTTCTTCCATGACGTGTCTTTCAACTTGCCATTCTTAATTTCCCAATAAAGAAAAATGAAAATATTTAAAAGTATTAGTCTGCATTTTCACATTTATATTTATTGTGTACTGCAAGTTTGAAAGGCAAATAATTTTACTAAAGCATTTAACTTGTACACAGAATCACCAAATTTGTACAGTTCTTAATTTGTAGTTTGTACATATATATTTTGTTCTTACCAGAACAGTAGAAACACTGCACATAACTAACGCAACAGTTTTTACCATTTCTTGGTACACATACAGTCAATCAACACTCAATACTGATGGCTTTCCCATATGTAAAGAAGGATTTAAACGATCTATGGGTTACCTTGTCTTTTCCTTCTATGTCATCATTTCAGCATAGTGGGTTGGCTAATGCAGGGAAGGGACAGAAACCAGAAAGGATACAACAGGGCTCCTTGGTCATTAGTTTTCTTTCTGTATTTGAAGCAAAAGTTTTGATTTGATTTGAAAGAGTGGCCTCTTGGGGCAGTTAGTGCCCTGCTTCCTCGTTAGTAGATGCTCATGTTTGCCTTGTTCTTGTTTTGAGTCTTAGTAAACGTCCACGTATTGAGGGTTCACTGAATTCTGTGCTCATGGGTGTTGCAAATTCTATATACAAATAGAGTGGCAAGGACAGGGGACATGTGTATTTTCCATTCTCCTCTGCTCATGTTCCATCATCCCACTGAACTTCTCTTACAAAGCATACGTTCAAAGGTAAAATCATTAAGAATTCAAGATAGTGACATCAGAGTATTAAAACAAGCATGAGAACCTTCTGAACAAGGGACCTTTTGTGACTGCACAGGTCGCATGTGTATGAAGTCAGCATGTGTAGGGGTGTGTGTGTGTGCTCATGAACATCCAATAGTATTTTCCTAGCAAGAAGATGCGGAGAAGGCAATGGCAACCCATTCCAGTACTCTTGCCTGGAAAATCCCATTGATGGAGGAGCCTGGTAGGCTGCAGCCCATGGGGTCACGATGAGTTGGACATGACTGAGCGCCTTCACTTTCATTTTTCACTTTCATGCATTGGAGAAGGAAATGGCAACCCACTCCAGTGTTCTTGCCTGAAGAATCCCAGGGACCGGGGAGCCTGGTGGGCTGCCGTCTATGGGGTCGCACAGAGTCGGACACAACTGCAGCGACTTAGCAGCAGCAGCAGCAAGAAGATGAAGACTCTTTTTCATACTTTCAAATGAGTGCCTGGCCTCACAAAATGAAGAGAAGATACTGTTTTAGAAGGATTGTGTTTCAGAGCAGAACTTTGTCACTCTGCAAGGGAGGTGGTCATTCTTATTTTCCTCCTCTGGAGAGAACTGACGCTAGTAGATTTGCTGGTACCAATTGCAAGGCATTAATTGAGCCAATAAGTTTGGAACTACGCCTCTAAAACTTTTACTGAAAGGAAATATGGGTGTTCCAATCACAAAGCATCTGAGCTAGGGTATCTATCAACTTCATTTTTATATATAAGAAAGAGGGACTCTAGAAAGGAGCTTTCCTGAAGAGCTTGTAACTGTTTAAAAAGTATGTCCTGAGCTTTGTCCTTCAGGACTACACATAAAGCTAGGGGAGAGAGGGGCTCTCAGATGGCCAAAGAAAGGCTGAGACTTTCTTAAATATTTGAAAATAATGCTTTTGGCAAAAGCAGTTGCTGTTCAGTGGTGAGTAACATCTTGGGTCACATGCGGCTGGCAAAATAAATTGCCTGCATCCTGCCTCATCACCTCTGTTAGACATTGATATCACACAGTGTAAAAATGGGTGTTTTATGCAGGAAAAGACACTGACATTTGTGTGCACCACTCTGGAGTCTTTGCTGCTGGTGAATGCTGTGATAATTACACGCAAATACTCATTCAGTCTGCCAACCATTTCTTTGTAATTGACAGTTCCTGACTCCTGGGCTTACTGGAGAATTGTATACTTGGTGCAGCTCAATAAAAGCCAGGAACGGGTTTGTATACATTGCTCTGTCAGGCAGAGTTCTGAGATGTTGGAGTCGTTCATTACAGCCTTTGCTGCATCATCCCACACAACTCCAGCCAGGATTTAGTCACTTGAAAGATTGTTTTCAAGCTTTTAAAGTAAGATGGTTTGTACTCTGAGATAGAAACTAAGAACACCATGAATTTATGGTTCTAACAATACTTTTCTTAGTCATTTAACAATGTGGAGTGGAGAATTTTTTAAATGTTTATTAATTAATACTTACAGGTTGGAACAAATTATTTCTTTCTTTGATTTTGCCCAATAGAAATGGAAATAATTTGAAAAAGATAGTATAGAGACAGTAGGTGGCAAAATGCAAATGGTTTCTGTCTGTGAAACAGAAATGGCAAGGTTAGGAAAATTCAGAGGTTTCTTTTTCCCCTTCTAGTTTCAAACTCAATATAATGTCAGAAATAGTCAACATAATGGATCATCGCTATTCAACAAATGAAGCAGTCCCTGTTTACAATAAAAACATATGGTAATTTAGAAACAGCAAACACATGCTATAAACATTCTGGGACTGAAATATTTACCTAAAGGCTTGGCTGATCAGTTGCATTTTATGCGCTTTATCAGACGCCTATTCCTTAAGTGTCAGAAAAGAAAGGCAAAGGAATGCATGCCATCAGTGTCAGGGAAAGGGAAAGGTGACTGACACATGGAACACATGATTTCTATACATGCTTTGCTTCCTGTCTCTTAAAAATAATGTGGATAAATGAAAACTCTGAGGTCCTTACAAGTATCTCATTTTCTGCTAAGTTTTATTAATTTTTTTTCCTTTATTACTTGGTTATGATTTCAATCTTATTTCTTCATTTGTTTCTAGACCAAATTCTCAAAATGCATGCCTGTCATGAATCCTCTTGCCAGGCATGCACGATCAGTTAGAAATAAAAGGCCCAGGAACTGTTGTTGGCAATAATTTTTTTCCTTATTGGGCTTGCCACTTCTGCTCTGTTTTTGTCCTAAACTGCCAAGTTCCCTTTGAACAAGGAGCTTTTTATTCCAGCTAAGAGCATTCACCTTCGGGGCCAGGAGACCTGCCCTGACTCCTGCCTTTTCTTCTCCTCCCCAAACATCAGGGTCTCAGCAATAAAGGGGTGTTAATATTCTAAATTTCATATCTCACAGGATTACAGTGAGCATGACATGAGTTAATAAACATACTCGGCACTAGACTTGCTTAACATTATTGAGATTTTTATTGTAGTATTAGAAAGAGAAAGCAAGTTCTAATTAAAAAAAAAATGTATAGACTGTTTAAACAGTTACCCAAAGCCTTCAATTGGTCCTCTATATACTGTCACCTGATTTTATAATCTCTATATCTTTCTTGGAATGTGAAGTCAAGTGGGCCTTAGAAAGCATCACTACAAACAAAGCTAGTGGAGGTGATGGAATTCCAGTTGAGCTGTTCCAAATCCTGAAAGATGATGCTGTGAAAGTGCTGCACTCAGTATGCCAACAATACTGGAAAACTCAGCAGTGGCCATAGGACTGGAAAAGGTCAGTTTTCATTCCAATCCCAAAGAAAGGCAATGCCAAAGAATGCTCAAACTACTGCACAATTGCACTCATCTCACACGCTAGTAAAGTAATGCTCAAAATTCTCCAAGCCAGGCTTCAGCAATACGTGAACCGTGAAATTCCAGATGTTCAAGCTGGTTTTAGAAAAGGCAGAGGAACCAGAGATCAAATTGCCAACATCTGCTGGATCATGGAAAAAGCAAGAGAGTTCCAGAAAAACATCTATTTCTGCTTTATTGACTATGCCAAAAACTTTGACTGTGTGGATCACAATAAACTGTGGAAAATTCTGAAAGAGATGGGAATACCAGACCACCTGACCTGCCTCTTGAAATTTGTATGCAGGTCAGGAAGCAACAGTTAGAACTGGACATGGAACAACAGACTGGTTCCAAATAGGAAAAGGAGTACGTCAAGGCTGTATATTGTCACCCTGTTTATTTAACTTCTATGCAGAGTACATCATGAGAAATGCTGGGCTGGAAGAAGCACAAGCTGGAATCAAGATTGCCGGGAGAAATATCAACAACCTCAGATATGCAGATGACACTACCCTTATGGCAGAAAGTGAAGAGGAACTCAAAAGCCTCATGGTGAAAGTGAAAGAGGGGAGTGAAAAAGTTGGCTTAAAGTTCAACACTCAGAAAACTAAGATCATGGCATCTGGTCCCATCACTTCATGGGAAATAGATGGGGAAACAGTGGAAACAGTGTCAGACTTTATTTTTCTGGGCTCCAAAATCACTGCAGATGGTGACTGCAGCCATGAAATTAAAAGACGCTTACTCCTTGAAAGGAAAGTTATGACCAACCTAGATAGCATATTGAAAAGCAGAGACATTACTTTGCCAACAAAGGTCTGTCTAGTCAAGGCTATGGTTTTTCCAGTGGTCGTGTATGGATGTGAGAGTTGGACTGTGAAGAAGGCTGAGTGCCGAAGAATTGATGCTTTTGAACTGTGGTGTTGGAGAAGACTCTTGAGAGTCCCTTGGACTGCAAGGAGATCCAACCAGTACATTCTGAAGGAGATCAGCCCTGGGATTTCTTTGGAAGGAATGATGCTAAAGCTGAAACTCCAGTACTTTGGCCACCTCATGCGAAGAGCTGACTCATTGGAAAAGACTCTGATGCTGGGATGGATTGGGGGCAGGAGGTGAAGGGAACGACAGAGGATGAGATGGCTGGATGGCATCACTGACTCTATGGACGTGAGTTTGAGTGGACTCCGGGAGTTGGTGATAGACAGGGAGGCCTGGCGTGCTGCGATTCATGGAGTCGCAAAGAGTCAGACACAACTGAGTGACTGAACTGAACTGAACTGAAGAGCATTCCCCTTGGGGGCCAGGAGACCTGCCCTGACTCCTGCCTTTTCTTCCCCTCCCCAAACATCAGGGTCTCAGCAATAAAGGGGTGTTAATATTACAAATTTCATATCTTACAGGATTACAATGAGCATGACATGAGTTAATATACATACTTGGCACCAGACTTGCTTAACATTACTGAGATTTTTATTGTAGTATTAGAAAGAGAAAGCAAGTTCTAATTAAAAAAAAAATTGTATAGACTGTTTAAAACGTTACCCAAAGTCTTTAATTGGTCCTTTATATACTGTCACCTGATTTTATAATCTCTATCTCTTTCTTGCTGCTTCTAAAATTAGCCCTTGGCTTCTTTTCTTCCTTATCGTTCTACCTCTTGTCCTGTTTCTTCTATAAGGAAAGCTTCTTTTCTTCTCCTAATGCACTAAATGATTTTGTTAAGGCAGTTCAAGACTGGTGTCCTTCAATGAGTTTGCACTGGTTGTTCCGTTTGGCAGTCAACACCTCTGACTTTTGTGTCCATAGCCTTTTCTTATGTGATCTGTTGCTTTTTGTGTGCTTATGTGTGTTATAGCTTTCTCTAATACGCTTATTTAGATAAATTCCAAAGTACTACATTTTTCTACATCATACCTGTTAAAGCAGTGCCAAATATCTTTCTTTCTCTCTCTCTCTCCATACACACAAAGGGTACTTAATAAATGCTTGCTAAACAAATAAACTATCATCAGCATGCCTCATCTAGGAGTTACAATGAAGTAATTTCTATTTGGAAATCTAGTTTTTCTTGTGCATTGTTATCCTAGCTCTCTGCCTCAGTTTCCATATATACCATTTAGAATATTTTGAGTTATGGCTACATAAAAATGCATTTGAGGATGTTTTACATTTTTTAAAAAATATTTTATTACTAATATGTAAACATTACATTGCTGATGATTCTTCTTATATCAAACCTCAGATGCTGGCCATCTAGACAGGGGACAGCAAATATTTTCTTTCAAAAGTTAGGGTCAGATAGTAAATATTTTAGACATTGGCCACACACAGCCTTCATTGACATATATTCCTTAATATTTTTCTTTTCATTTTAACAACCCTAACAACATTCAAACCATTTTTAGCTTACTGGACAAACACCAAAATGCTGCAGACCATGGTATGTGACTACTGATCTAGATCTCTTGAACTTCAGCTCTTGATGGTTCCATTGCACAGAACTTTCAGTGCATTCTGCCTACTGTACTCTATGCAATTTTTAAAGAGTGAATTTTCCTTGTGAAAATTATTTAAGAAGAGCTGCAAAGATGAAGTATGATCAGTAAGGAACCAGAGGAGTGTTCCTTCAGTATCAAGTTCTCTTACTATCATTGCTGGCTTCACAGCAATTCTGTTAACCCTAACAGCTTGTGACAGCTGGCTAATTCATGGAAGCCTCACCAATTAACCTGTGCGATGTCTCCGTAGGCCCAGGATAATTGTGTTTGGACTAAATATTCCAGGTGGTGTCTTAACATACCTTTAGGGACATTTCTAACACCCTGGGGGAGATTCCAGGCATGACACCTGTGGGCTCGACCCCAGAAATTTTCCTTGGAGGACAACTCAAATGCCATGTTTTTCAGAAAGCTTTTCTTATTCCCAAGATCTCATAATTTTCTGAGCCCCGTGACACCTGATTGTCACTTTCGTGTCTTTTAATAGCTTTTCCTGACTTCATCTGTAGCTATTCAAATCCTGTTTTTATCCTCTGTGTTACAGCTTATGTACGAAGGTTTTTTTTTTTTTTTTCCTTATGTATTTAAAATGCCTCTCTCCTGGTAGATGTTCAAAAACATTGAACTGAATTCAAAACCTACTGATACCCAATTAAGTGATATTTTTCCTGCATCTTCTGTTGGCTTTTAAAGAGATGGAGAACAATCGTACTAAATGATTTACTGCGAGTCTTTTTCCATCAAAAGAGAGCCTAAAGAGAAATGGTTTCCCCACAATATAATTTTCTAGGAGTCTATTCCCTTGCAGTCTTGTCAAATTTGATACATTTAATCATTTCTGAGTCTATGATTAATTCTGGAAGTCTGGCACTTAAGTTTTTAGTAGTTATTTTTAGTCAAACTGTGTCCAAAAAAAAAAAAAAAATCCAAAAAACTGACTCTGACTTTTTTCCCTTTGGGGTCAGATTCCCACATCCTTTCTTTCTCTTTCTGTTCTGAGAACATATTCCAGGGAAGTCAGTGCTGTTCCAACACTAGAGCACCTGTTAATAGCCACTTAACCATCCCAAGGAGGCATAGATCTTCATCCTGGGCCTGTAACAGTAGGTAAAGAGAAAGCTGGCTTAGTCAAAGTCTTTCTCACCAAACTGGAATATGATCTGACTGCTTGGAGAGGCATCTGTGCAAGCAGGCAACAGCTTTCCTAAATTCAACCAAAAAGGAAGGGGAAAACATATCCTACTGAAGACTCATGCTTTGAAATTTCTTTGGAGAGCACAACCGAGTCTTTGTATAAATCTTACCTGGTGTATTTGCTAACAATAGTTGGTGGAGGCATAGAGAGAAGGAGGAGAAATACCTGAATTAAATGGCTGCCCTGGCAAATTAGTGTGAGAGCAAGTTCTCATTTGACCATCTGGACAATAAGTTATTTGCTGGTGGTCATTCAGAGAAAATAAAAATTGTCCATTTGATGTGTGAAACGTATTTTCTTTAGTTTTTTGCTTCCCCTGTGATAAACCAGTGAATTTCCCTAAGCTGTTTAGCTGTACTATGGGGATTCAATATTGATTCTAACCTTGTAAATGGGGGTAGAATGTGAAGCTGGCTGATGGGCCCCCTAGGGAAGGACACTATGTTTTAGGTCTTTCTTTTATAGAAAACTTAGAGATAAGTTGCTCCATTTCAAAGAATGAAAGTAGACAGCCAAGGAAGACAGCCCTTTTCTTAATCAAATTAATATGAACAGGCTGCCTATGGTATGATGAGTACAAAGAGAAAAAAAGTGGCTTATACCTGCCTTTTTGGTGGACAGTGTCCAAAGTGCTGTTTGCATAAGTGACAGTGAGTGTATTGCATTTTAGAATGTGCAGTGCACAGAGATTATGAGAGCGAATTCTTCCTGTCAGCTGGACCCTTTTGTATCTTGGGTTCGTTGTTAAGTCAGTTCGCTTGTGGTCTGTTTCCTCTGAAATTTGACTTAAAGTTGAGGGCAAAGATAAAATCAGCTGAGAGAGGAAGTTGACAATCTGGTAAATAGCTGTGGCTTTTCTCTTTTAGGCAATAGGTGAGATAACCAAGGATCAAAGCAGTGAATAATATTTCCTTAGGAAATAAGTTTTCTGCTGCTGTCAGATGGTCTTGAATATTCAAAATTGCCCACCAGATAAGCTGACCTACAAATACACAGGGAGACTCGGGGAGGACTGACCTCCCTACCTACCCGAGATTCTTGGCAGCAGTATACAGACTTTTCTCGCCTAGGTGGCAGCAAGGTTCAGGGGTGGATGGAGACTAGTGTACGCTGTTCTTTGAGTTTTTTTTTAATGGACAGCCTGGTTGGGGGGAGGGGGTCTTTTCTCCTTTCATGGAAAATCTATCTTACAAGAGGAGATGAATAGAATAGAAAAGATAGACCTTTACATGTAAATGAAGTGGTGTATGGATAGAGACAGCAAAAGACTGATTCTTATGTATTGTTTCTTTAAATAGCATGATGTTTTTCTTTGGACCTCTGCATTATTCTAGTAATTGGCCTATTTTATACATTTTCACATTATTTTGCACAGAATAACACTGTATAAATTCAATTTTTAAAAGTCCTCCTTTTAAATAGTGTCAATCCCAACTAGTTTGGTTCTATTAATGAATCAACTAATTAACTTACTGATGTTTTAAAAAATTACTGGGAATACTGTATGCCAGTCATTGTACTATATACTGTCAGATAAGAACCAGGAAACTTTCCTACACTAAATTCTTGTACTTTTTAAGCCATAATCATGTGATTGCAAGTTTTTATTTTGTTTGCAATTGTATTGTACATGCAGTTTGTACAGTAAAACTGAATTTTAATTTCTTAACAGCAATTAGTGTTTAATACTTTTATTAAATGTCCTATGATACCCAGAACAGAGTAAAGCATATAGTACTCAGTTCATTTCTTTTGACTGTCTTTGGTTAAGTTTGAGAGTGCTTTTTATATACTGAGAAACAATGACTGTTTCTATACCCACAGGCTGAATTTTTTCTGTGCTGTCTCTTCCCTCTCAACCTGAACTTTGATCATAACTTTATATGGGAAAAATATAAAATCAGACCTGCCTTGAGAAGTGGGAAATTTGAGAAAGCCCATCCTGGGTCGGGAAGATGCCCTGGAGAAGGAAATGACAACCCACTCCAGTACTCTTGCCTGGAAAATTCCATGTATGGAGGAGCCTGGTAGGCTACAGTCCATGGAGTTGCAAAGAGTCGGACATGACTGAGCAACTTCACTTCACATCAGATAAATATGTAAGAGAAAAACTCTGGGGCAAATATGAGCTAACATCTTGAGAAATGGAGCACAAATGAAGTGGTACAGGTATGTGAACAGTATCCTCTTCAGCTTCTTGTCCTCTGTACCATCGTAATAAGTGGTAATCCTGGAATCATTCTTTGATTCTTCTCATTTACTCTCACTCTATGGCAAACACTTTATCAGGTCCTGTCAATACTACTTCCTGAATCGTATCCCCAAACCAACCATTGAATACGACCACTCTGGTTCAAACCACCAATCTGTCAACTGGACTTTTGCAGTAGCCTCCCACACAACAGCCACTTGACTTTAAAAAATAGAAACCATTTGATGCTACTTCTGTGCTCAAACCTCTGTTTCACAGCAAAATAACAGTAAAAATAAAATGCCCAGGTTAAGCATGAAGTTTGGTCTATAAGGCGCTATAAGAACTGGTCCTTGTCTATCAAAGCGATTGTCTTCTGACCTCCTTTCCACCTCTTCCACTCCAGCTACACTGTTTTCCTGCTGTTCCTTGAGCTTGCTGATCTTATTCATGTATCTGGGCTTTTGGGCTTGCTATTTCCTCTGCTCCAAATGTTTATCTTTGATTTTTGAATGGTTCTATTACTCCCTTCTATCCTAAAGGAGACCAGTCCTGGGTGTTCATTGGAAGGACTGATGCTGAGGCTGAAACTCCAATACTTTGGCCACCTCATATGAAGAGTTGACTCATTGGAAAAGACCTTGATGCTGGGAGGGATTGGGGGCAGGAGGAGAAGGGGACGACAGAGGATGAGATGGCTGGATGGTATCACCGCCTCAATGCACATGAGTTTGGGTGAACTCCAGGAGTTGGTGATGGACAGGGAGGCCTGGTGTGCTGCGATTCATGGGGCCACAAAGAGTCGGACATGACTGAGCAACTGAACTGAACTGATCGCTCCCTTTATTTAATTTTTGATTCAAATTTTACCTTCTTTGATAGGCCTTGTTTATTTTAGTATTTGAACATAGGCCTAATTGTTCTCTTTACTCTGTTTCTTTTAAAATTTATTTGTAGCACTTTTAATTATCTGATATCATATTCTTTATTTTTTTAGTGTCTTTTTTTTCTACCATAATGTAAACTAGATGAAATTTGAGGGATTTTTTCCCCACCCCATGAGTAATGCTGGAACACGCAGGTACAAAATAAGATTTACTGAATAAATAAATAAAGGGAGTAATGCTATAGCTATTTCTGGGGGCAGGTGTTCAGTGCTGGTACAATGATCTTGATTTGCTTCATGCCATTTCTGTTTGTTGAACCTGACCTTGTGTTAGTAATTTGTTAAAGAGTCAGTGTCTCCTTTGGATCACCTCTGTTTTAGGCATGGGGGCCGCAAGCCACTCAGAACAGGACAGAAATAGAGAAACTTCCAAGTCACAAGGTAGAATGTCATAGAATCATTGCCAAAACAGTCTTAATTGTTTCAGTTTGTAAGTGACAAAATGAGGGTCCATAAAAATAGTAGCTGGAAATACCTGCATGTTCTTGGTTGTTCATCCAGGATTTTTAAGTGTATTAAGTTATTTGATCTGTCCTTCTATTATGTAGGTATTATTATGTTTCATACTTGATGGATGAGGAATGAAGTTTCAGGCACAGTTGCCCAGTGTCTCCCAACTATCAGTAAAACTGGATTCAAACCGCAGTCTCATAATTACCACTTAAGTAATATTTAATGTTTTTATTCCCTGGGGACAAAATGTTCTAGTCTAAAGAAATGGTTTTGCAGAAAATCCCAATCAGCTCTCCTAATTACTGTCTGATTATATTTCTTATATTCTAAGAACCATAGTTTTAACTTTAGTGGATATATGTGTGTGTGTGTGTATATATCTATATCTATATATCAGGCTTCATTGGTGCCTCATATGGCAAAGAATTTGCCTGCAATGCAGGAGACCTGGGTTCAATCCCTGGGTTTGGAAGATCCCCTGGACAAGGAAGTGGCAACCTACTCCACTATTCTTGCCTGGAGAACTCCATGGACAGAGGAACCTGGTGGGCTACAGTCCATGGAGTCACAAAGAGTTGGATATGACTGAGCGACTAACACTTTCACACTTTTTTTCACAGTAGATATTATATCACCTGCTTCATATCATTGAGAGAAGTGATTGATCATGTATTATGTGCTCAGCACAATGCCTGGCACATGTAAATGCTATTGCTATTAATAAAGTATTAACTACTTTTATTCAACCCTTTGGTACCATTTATGGGTATTGCATTACCACAGTTACTTTCTTCCTAGAAGAAAAACATTTCATAGACATCTGGAAATCCAAGGGACTGTAGAGACATCTTACCTTTACTGCTGCTGCTGCTAAGTCACTTCAGTTGTGTCCGACTTTGCGCAACCCCATAGACGGCAGCCCACCAGGCTCCCCCGTCCCTGGAATTCTCCAGGCAAGAACACTGGAGTGGGTTGCCATTTCCTTCTCCTATGCATGAAAGTGAAACGTGAAAGTGAAGTCGCTCAGTCATGTTCGACTCTTAGCGACCCCATGGACTAGGTGGTATATAAGCATGATTTTTAAGTCAAATTTGTTTCTTACAAAGCACTGTGGGAGTTAATGGAAGATATATTTCGCCACTGGAGAAGGACATGGCAACCCACTCTAGTACTCTTGCCTGGAAAATCCCATAGACAGAGGGGCCTGGTAGGCTACAGTCCATGGGGTCGCGAAGAGTTGGACACGACTGAGCAACCTCACTTTCACTTTTCACTTTCATGCATTGGAGCAGGAAATGGCAACCCACTCCAGTATTCTTGCCTGGAGAATCCCAGAGACAGAGGAACCTGGTGGGCTGCCGTCTATGGGGTCACACAGAGTCGGACACAAGTGAAACAACTTAGCAGCAGCAGCATATTTCACCAGTTTTGGCACAAGTCACTCTCCAACTGGTATCAAAAGTCCAATGAATCATTAAACACACTTTATTTTCAATAGAACCACTGAAGAGAAAACGGAAACTTGTCGTTTTCCCTTTAAGGCCATGCACATTACTGAGTTTTCCATCGGCTTGCTGTGCACACATGACTTTTAAAATGAAAATACTATTCCTGTGAAGAGGATGATCAAGGTAGACTGCAACGGATTGTCAATGCAGTAGTTTGGGATGTCAGTAATTCTTAAGCTAAAAGGAATGCTTTCATGATTCAAGAGGATGCCTCTAATTTTACATTTGTTGTCATCTTTCATTTGTTTTCCTATTTTGGAAACATTTACCAACTGCACTTATTAGGCGGCTTCTGATTCCTATGGAAGAATGGTCTGTCTGAAAATTTGTGATACAAGAGGAAGACAGGAGACATTTGTATTTTGATTTCAAAGTATTTTAAAGATTTGATTGTTTATCTACTGTGAGCTTTTGTATTTCATTATTTTAGGCAGCACACAGAAAAGGCTACTTTGTATATTTTTTTTCTGAGACACTTATCAATGAAGCAAGCTTAAAGTACTTTTCCAAAAGAAAAAATCACATGTAATTAATATAAAGAAATCAATTGGATCTATTTATTCTCCTCTCCTTATTACAAGAATATATTTAACCTTAGAAGTAAAAACAAGAAGTTTCGGTGTTATTACTTCACATGGCAGAATCACTCAGCTGTGTTTGAAGTATGGATTAGCTGTGTCTTTGGTAGCTGCTGTGACTATCATGCCCCTTAGGTACCCTTCAAGGAAGTTGGAGTAGGACTTTTCAACCAGAGAACGATAATACGATCCTTGGATTCATGGTCCTGGAATATTATCCTTTGGTTGATTTCTGAACTTTATAAAATTGTGAAAGTGAAAGTTGCCTAGTCGTGTCCAACTCTTTGTGACGCCATGGACTATACAGCCTGTGGAATTCTCCAGGCCAGAATACTGGAGTGGGTAGCCTTTCCCTTCTCCAGGGGATCTTCCCAACCCAGGGATCGAACTCAGGTCTCCCACATTGCAGGCGGATTCTTTACCGTATGAGCCACTTTAAGACACCCTAAACAGACTATTGTAAGTATTTACATAAAATGAAAGTGCAGATGAATTTTTTTTATCAGCTTGTTCTAAATGACTGGAAACTGCTATCAATAGGCCAACTAATTATACCTGAAATCCTCAAGGTAAAAAAATTCTGCTTAATAAGGGACTGATATACCTGTCCCCATTTGCCAGAATCCCATGAAAACATGGCCCAAAGGAGGACATTCACTTTCAAACTATTGGGAAGTAAGAAGCATGAAAAATCAAGTATAGAAGGGACACTTTAGAAACTTCAAAGGACAAGAAGAATAAGCAATATAGTAATGTGATGTGAACAAAAATTTCAGTGGGGGAAACAAAGGACTGTTCTTATTAAACTGTCATTTGTGGATTGGTCTTGCCACACTTCTGAGCGGACTTCACAAAAAAAAAAAAGAAAAAAAAATCATCTCTTCTATCTGTGATTGTTTTGACTGGTGCTTTCTAAAGTTCTTGGGAGGTAGATCATACTGGGAAAATTTAATCAATTCATTTACTCTCAAAACATAGAACTCTTCATTACTCATCTTTGCTGAGCTGGGCTATAATTCTGATTCCCATGAAAATTTCTTGGCTTGGGAGAAGACATCTGTGTCACTAAGGCAGTAAGATGTACCACCCAATGAATTCAGGGCTTTCTTTCATCAAAGTATAGTACTGAGGGTAAATTATAATAATCAAGATTTGGCCCTTAATGAAAGCCAATCTGCAAGCAGATCTGAAATGAAAACTCTTGAAATCTGTTATTTAAGGCAGCTTAAATATCTTAGGAATCCATGGACTAGGAAAGTCCCAGTTATAGCACTCCAAGTTTCTACAAATATTCTCTTTGTACAAAAGCATGCTTTTTAACAAGTACTATGCCATTGAAGAGGAGAAGGCAATGGCACCCCACTCCAGTTCTCTTGCCTGGAAAATCCCATGGGCGGAGGAGTCTGGTAGGCTGCAGTCCATGGGGTCGCTAAGAGTCAGATACGACTGAGCGACTTTACTTTCACTTTCATGCGATGGAGCAGGAAATGGCAACCCACTCCAGTGTTCTTGCCTGGAGAATCCCAGGGACGGGGGAGTCTGGTGGGCTGCCGTCTATGGGGTCGCACAGAGTTGGACGAGACTGAAGCAACATAGCAGCAGTATGCCATTGAAGAATAGCAGGAAGGAAGGCATAGAGTTGCAGTGACACATACTATTGTCATTCATACTAGCCATTCTGCAGACTTTGTCACCAGTCATTTTCCTTTCCTGCTAATTTACATGGTTGCTTCTTCACTGGGTGGTTTTCTATGTGTTAAGCTTTGAGTAATTCATTCTTACACCACTCTCCTCCCCTTCCTTGTTTATTTATCACAGAGCCTATAAAGCTCAGTGACATTTGACTTTGCTCTGTTGCTGACTGGGTCATGGAATGCAGAAAGCATGTATGTATCATTGAGTGCATCTCTGAGTGATGGTCTCAGCATCATGTCACATCACATCATGCTTGATGTAGACACATGGCTCAATTCTAAGTATCCACATGTAATCGGGAAGTGAGCCTTCACAGCAGTCTGAGCAGTGGTTTCAGATAACAGGAAATAGAGCAGATTGACCTCTCCATTTTTACCACTGCAATTATAATGAACCCTGTTAGAAGTTGTGTGTGTGTGTGTATATATATATATATATATATATATATATTTATTTATTCACATCTCATTGATAAAACAAATTTTGATAATAAAATTTGATAAACAAATTTGATAAATATTTGATAATGATAAAATTTGATAAACAAATTTTGTTTTGATAATACAAAACAAAAGTATCTGTATAAGGCATTTTCTTTCTGAATTCTTCTCATAATGATGAGGCAGTGCCCCTCCTGGGTTTATTATTGCGATGATAAGATCTAATTCCTGGAACCAGGTATTACTCTAAAGGAATCTATTGACAGAATGAGCTACATGATAGTTATTAGGGATTTGCAATGTGACAATCAAACTAAGGCTATTGAAAAAAAGTTAGACTAGGCCATTGAGAGATTATTTCTGCAAAATGTCTCCACTATAAAATCAATCCAACCTGATACATTAGGCTTCTGTTGCTTGATAAATCAGGAGTATGAATATATTAACCAGTAACACTGAATACTTCCAATTTAAAATTTTTCCTTGATTAAGAACTCTAAGGCACTGAATATTAGTCCTCGAAACTCCTTTGCCTTTAATCCTCCATCCTAAGTCTTTTCCACATTAGAAGCTAATAAAAACTAATCTGAATAAAACAAGATTCTTGAAAATTAATGAAGTAATTAATGAATAATAAGTTGATGAACCTATATTTTTAATATTTGTGGTGTTCCAAAAAACTCAAGAATCTACAATAGAGAGAGATGGGAATGTTTCTGAAGCTTTCACCAGTGGAGAAGTAGGTTGTTCTTTAAAGAATGTGAAGTTGACATACACTTCCCTGGAACTCAGGAGTGTTAGATGGAGGTATTACCCTTGTCATCAGAAGCATTGACTTTCATAAGCACTGGTGGTCCAGTAAAGCTTTCCTGAGTGCGCTCAGTCTCCTGTTCCATAGCCCTTCTGCTCATTTTACTCTATTTATTTATTTTTCTCCGTTATGCTTCTCTTTCATTCTCTATCAAAGCTTCCTCTCCTAGCTATGCCTGACAACTTAATGTGATTATCGGATAAGTGAGGGGTGTTTCGGAAACAGTAGACTGAATTGGTTAACCCTGAAATGATAAACATGGTTAAAAAAACGTATGCTCTATTTTTAGGTAAATTTATCTTTGGTCTATAACATTACTCTAAAATATTTACATTGCCATCAACTAATATTATTTATCACAGACTCACTGGTAGGTTGTGTTTTAATATGCTATTGTGAAAAAGACTTCCTCATTTCAGTTGATTGTAGATTCAGCATGCATATGTTATCGCTGCTCAGAAAGCTAATGAAAACTTTAGTTACATTCATAATGTATTGTGTTTTGATCAAGGGCAGTAATATTCCCTTTGTTCTCTGTGCTGATCCTGCTACATCTGGAATACTGAATTCACTTCCAGATGCCTTATGATTGTGTATTGGACCATTCCAGTTGGATTACAAATAAAAGATCAAATGTATACATGTATTGATATAAAAAGACATATTGTTTGCTTAAATTTAAAGATATTGCAGGAACCGATGGCCTCTGAAACAGTCTTTCTGATGTGGGGTAAGAGTGAAGTTAAGATTGGATCAGGGTTAGAATGAGGTGAACAATGGGCTGGGAGTGAGCACAGCGTGTCCCTAGGGTGATTTGGGTACAAGTTGAGCTTTAGGCAAATTTAGAGTGTTGAGGGAATGGGAAGAAGCTCGTGAGTGAGTCTAGAGAGGACCAAGTAACACTTTCAAGCTTGCATAGCAGATTGATACATTCTATGAATTTAGGGCACACGTCAGGCTTACCAACATAATACCTCTAGACAGAGTCAACCTAACAATGGACAAAATTAACCTTAGCAGACTGCTCCTGAACTTTTTCACCATCTTTATTATATTCAGTCATCTGAGCATCTTTTATGTCTGCTACAGCTGCTGCTATTTAGTTGCTAAATCGTGTCTGACTCTTTGCAACTCCATGGATTGAAGTCTGCAAAGCTCCTCTGTCCATGGGATTTCCCAGGCAAGAATACTGGAATGGGTTGACATTTTCTGCTCCAGGGGATCTTCCCAACCCAGGGATTGAACCTACATCTCCTGCATTGCAGGTAGATTCATTAGTGCTGCGCCACCAGCTCTTGTGCCTGAAAGTAGATGTAAATGTTAGTAGCTCAGTCATGTTCAACTCTTTGCGATCCCATGGACAGGTAGACTGTAGCCCACCAAGCTCCTCTGTCCATGGAATTCTCCAGGCAAGAATACTGGAGTGGGTAACCATTCCTTTCTCAAGGGGGATCTTCCTGACCCAGGGATTGAACCCAGGTCTCCTGAATTGCAGGCAGATTCATTACCATCTAAGCAGGAAAGCCCTTATGTTCTTATGCTTGTGTATGTGTGTTAGTTGCTCAGTCAAGTCTGATTCTTTGCGACCCTATGGACTGTAACCCACCAGGCTCCTCTGTCCATGGAATTCTCCATTCAAGAATACTGGAGTGGGTTGCCATTCCCACCCAGGTCTCCTGCATTGCAGGCAGATTCTTTACCATCTGCGCTACTAGAGAAGCTCAAACGATCCTCAAATATGGAAAGGGAATTGATGAAGATGTTAAAGATTAAGAGTTACCCCAGGCTTAATTGTATAAGTTGGGAGTTTGTCAAGAAGAATAATTGGGAAGCCATAGTTCTTGTCACCTAATAACTGAAATGAGGGGCATAATGTGAAATGAATAGCTCTCTTGGCCTTGAGCTTATCAGATATCAGAGTTTAAATGGGTACCTGGAGTTTTGTGGGAGATATCTGAGGAAAGCTTTCTAATAATAAGGGCTATGCAGGGATGGTATGAACCCCCTTATAACCAGGGGGTTACCCATTTCTACACATGTACAAGAAGAGGCTGGTGAACTTTGCCTGAATTGGAAATGTTATTGGGGGATCTCAAAGGTCTTTTCTGAGACTGTGATTCTGAGAGGCTCTGAATTCTTCAACCATGAGTTTCAAGATTTTCCTGTTTCAAAATTTTCCCTGAATCTGAAAATTCAGATCACTGAATTTTCTTCTTGAGGTAAAAGCAGAAGTAAAGGAGGTAATGTCTCTAAAGCATCTAGCACATACCCCTTTTTCCTAATCACTGTCTTCCTTTGACTCTTAAAGAAAACATATCAGAAGAAAATTGAGTAACTGAATAGGATGTGCTGTTTAACACAGCAGCATTTCTGTTGGGTGAGAAACAGCCCGTCAGGCAATGGAAGATTTATGGTGTGACTTACAAACACAGTTGATTGAATATTTTCCTTTTAGACTTCCCAAACTGTTGCTGACCACCAGTTCTTTGTACTTCTATTTTTGCTCATTTTTAAAAAGCAGTTTGAAACTCCAGCTGCTAAGGCAAGAATGCTCTTTTTCACTGGCAGCATTTTCCTCCATTGGCAGAATCCACAGGCAATTGCTTTGATGCTTTTTTGGAGTTACATTTGGTCTCTGTCATAATTCATGTAAAGATAAGCTGATTGGGTTGTCTGGTTGGTCCCAGATGCTTTTGGCTTTAATGTCCCATCAATTCTCTTTGAAAATGAAGTCCTGGGCCAATCTTGGGTCTCAGGAGACATTTGCAGATGACTTGTTCATGATCAAAAGGCAACATAATTTCCTGATGTCCATATGCTTTCTCTGGAACTTCTTTTGGTGTCCTCAAAAGTGATGTTTCTTATAAGTGGATGGCAGATCATCATTTAGAAAAGGTCTCTAAGCTTCAGAAGTGTCCCTGCAAGTGAGAGTGATGAGGGCTGAACTGTTTTCTCCGAACTCCAGGGAGTGGGTTCTAGAATCCAGAGCCATAAAATCATCCCCCACAGAAATAAAAAACTGGGTTTATTGTTTACTTTTGCATCATGATTATATTAAGTGGGGATGTGTAGAGTAGAAATTATCCTCATTTTTCAGTCTTACATTAATATCTGATCACATAATTCCTCCTAGACAGTTACTTGCAAATCACTTTGTTATAAAGAAATTCAAGGGGCTAGGTAAACCAGTGGTATGATCATGTACAACATAGATTTTCTGGAACTAAGGTTTTAAAGATCGACAGAAAACCATGCAAGTGGCATCTTTGAACTCCATCTGACATTCTACATGTTTATTTATTAATGGGCAAAAGATTTAAACATACATTTCACCAAAGAATATATACTGGTGGTAAATAAGAACACAAAGAAATACTCAACATCTTTACTCATTAGGGTTATATAAAATCACAATGGGGTACAAATATGCTCTAAAATTGGCAAAAATTAACTGACCAAAGTAAGTTTTGGCAAGGGTGTGGAGAAAATAGAACTCTCTTGCACTGCTGGTGGTAATGAAAACTGTACAAACACTCTGGAAAACTATTTGACAATTTCTTAAATATTTAAACATGCACTTACTGTATAATCTAGCCATTCCATTCTTAGATATTTACTCAAAAGAAAAAAAAAAACACCTCAGCACTGTTCGTGTATATGCAAATATTCATAGCATCTTAATTTGTAATAGCCAAAAGCTGGAAATGACTTAATGTCCTTCAATGAGTGAATTGATAAAACAAATTGTGATACATCCATCAATGAATTATTACTCAGCAATAAATTTTAAATGATTAAAATATGTGTGTATGAGAGTGTATGACACTCTATATGTTACACACTTCTGCATCTCTTTAGGAGCAAGCATGGAAGGCAGATAAAGATCCTTCTGTTTTCTACATTTGTTTTCCAAGAAGGACACATCCAACTAGAGGAGACCATGCCAAGGCTGAGCAGCAGGATTGCTCTAAGAGCCAGAGTCTGTGCTTTTTGTGGTCTCAGAGGGACAGTGTGGCACTTAAATAATAGGCTTATTCAAGTTGAGCTTCTGAGTCTCATTTTTCTTTCCCCAACAAATAATCCCCCTTTAAAACTTCTTTTGGCGGGGGGGGGGAGGGGGAGGGGAGAGATGTTTGGGCTAACTCTGTGTATAGTCCTGATTGAAATGGTTCCCACCTTGCATGTAACAGAGGAGGAATGATAAAATCCCTAATTAGGAAAATTTAAGAACACCACATAAACCTCTGAAATAATGCTTTCATTTGTGTAAGGAAGAAAAATGAAGATGATAGTGCAAATTCATAAAGTTTTTGGGTGGTGTCAAGGAGCAAATCATTCCCACTTTAAATAAAACAGCTCAGAAGTACAATCAGTGACATCAAAACCATCTGTCAGCTACCTGTTCTTATCACTCATCTTAACCTTTGCCTTCCAGGGTTGTGAGCATTCCAGAGACTGTTGGAAAGATGTGTGTGTCTCACAAGCAGCCATCATCAGGACGCAAACTACTGAACTGAAATAGTGAACTCGTCAACAATGATTAAAGTTATAGTATTTTTAGAAAGGGGAAAGCTCTGTGTTGGTACTTCATGCAAGTGATTTGAAATATTTATTTCAACAAACCTAAGTTTGATATTAGACCACCTTTACTCTATAAATTGAGGCTGTATAAATTGCCCAAGCTCATATAGCAATCCCATGGACAGAGGAGCCTGCTAGGCTACAATCCATGGGGTAGCAAAGAGTCAGACATGACTCTTTGACTTAGCATGCACACACTCATATAGCTGGTAAAAGTTGAGCTGAGATTTGACTCAATTGGACCTCAAACTGACTCTAAAATCTCACTCTTTCCAGGGCCTCTGTTTTCTTTCTGGTGGACAAGATAAGTTGCTTTCTAGACATTGTAATTTTTCTCTCTCTTAGAAGGTTCCTTTTATATTTGACTTTATATTGTTTAAGTATGAACTTGAAGGACCTTCCTAACTGTTACCTATCTCTACTTCCCAGAGATATATCATCACAGAAATAATTTAAAATATTCAGATGCATGAAAATTTGGTGTTACTTTCAAATATCTAATTGTCTATAGGCAAATAGGTCTGGATATTCTAGGGGCACCTGAATTCAAGAAGTCAAAACCTGAAGATTATCTTTCACACTGATAGTTCTGTTGTATTTTTCTCGGTTTCTGTGAATGTCCTAAGCCTCCACCCAAACTGCTAATCTCTGAACCCGGGTTTTATCCCAGATGTCCTTTCTTTAGCTTTCTCTTACCTGTTTCCCCTTCGCATTCCTTCAACTAGTGCTTCAAGTCCTTAACCTTTTCTTACCCTCATTATTCAATACTGATTGCCAGTCTTTCTGCATGCAGCCTAGTACCTCCTGGATCCAAATTCTCCACTACCACTAGAGAGAGAGAGCTTTTGAAAAATAAGTAATGTGATGTTTTATTCCCCTTCAAAACTCCAGACTTTTTAGGGCATCAGAGAAGGCCATCCATGGTTTTATCTTGTTTACTATTTCCAGATTTCCACTGTGTCATGTTCTTCTGGCATTTCATCCCAAAGGCAGATACATCTACTTGAAATTTTCCAGTTTTGTTTTTGTCATACAGATCATTCTGGTACATCGTTCCATTCTCCCCATTCATTTACATAGTAGAAGGTACCTATTTATCTTTTGATATTCAGCTCAACAACGAATGGCTTTCCAAAGCCATTCTAACATGTTCCTGTAGATAGATAGATTATCTCCAGCTAAGCATTCTCTTCTCTGTTTCCTCTCTGTATTCAGATGTCTGCTGTTGCAAGTTTAAGTTATTTCCTTCTTTACTTTTCTATCTTCCTTGACTGTAAGTTCCTGATGGCAAGATCTGTGGCACCAGGATCTAGCCAGGGCATGGCTCAATTGATTCGCAGCAGTTTGGGGAAACAAATAAATTGAGAGTAAAACCAAGATCTCAAATCTAAAGACTCTAAAAGACAGCATTCTGGCAATGGTCTAAAGGAATAGATCAATAGTGAGCTGAATAGTCAGGATTACATATTTTGCACTTATATTAGTTAAGAAACTTCTTAGAGAATCCATAAATTAGTCTACAAAACCTACTCTGAAGTTTTGTTAGTATCTATACATGAATTGTCATTTTTCTATAAATGTATTTCAATGTGGTCTAGAAAAAAATGAGTTAGCCTAAAACAGTGCCAAAATAACGACTTCATCCCTAATAAAGTGAATGAGTGTATTATCTTAACAAGATGTTGGGTCTAATTAATGCTGATAAAATAGAATATTTTCTCATGCCTATTATGAAACAGCATAAAGTAGACCAATGTAATGGCAAGCACCTCAGAAAATTAGAAATGATTCATTAAATGTGAGATACAACTAAAGAAAAAATGTTAGAAAAATCAAATATCAAAAAACTGATAATCTAAATTATCTATATTTACATATATTCATAATTTATTTTCCCCAACTGTCTGTATTTAGCTCATTTGGAAGTCATGTACAAGTTGCAGCTGTTGCTTAAGTCATAAGTGTTTCTATATTCTGAGATAATAAGAATCAATTTAAATTCCAGTGCCTCAAAACATAATCAACTTCATATAGACTTCATTGCTTAAGGGCAGTGCAGAAATTGAGAATGTATGGTCTTAACAACTTGGGGTTCTAAGAAATGCAAGTTATTCTCTTTTCCTTTGTTTCTGCTTAAACCACTCTGTTTTGAGTATACCTTTTGCAGTTCACTATTGGATGATCTATTTTTGTTTTCTTCAAATTTATGTCATTTGGTTAGAATAAAAAGCATATAGGCTCACAAATGACAATTTTTAACTGGGAGAAAATAGATTAAATAAAACCAGGGTGTAGGCACCAAAGACCTTATGTCTTCTCATTGGGGTTTGGAATGGGGAACCAACAACTGAAGCGCACTAGCCTCCATGGTGAGGGCCCATGAGTTCTGACACGCAAATGTGCAGCCAGCTGCCTTAACTCACATTCATGTGAATGTGGACAAGTTGTTTTAGTTTGGTAAATAGTTCTTAGGCATTGTTAGAAGCACATTTATGCAGGTCAGTCTTTCAAATTATAATTGATTTGGTCTACATTTGCTAACATTTACTCATGGTGGTGACGCTGTCCCAGTGGTTTGTACTTTAGTTGTTCCACATGTGTATGGGTATACTCAGCACAGTCAGAGTTACTGAGTAGCTCTTCTTTTTTGCCTCTCTTTATTTTTCATTTCTTCATCTTTTAGTTATTTTTTGCCTCTTCCTGCATTCACTCACTCACTCTAGTCCCCTCTGAATATTAACCAGGTACTGAGCTCCTCAGTTCTGGGCTTGTAACCGATGCCTTTTCTTTAAGAAAGGCAGCTGTGCACTTGGTAAAAATCCTTTCTCCTCACACTTCCCCCTCTTTCCTTCATGCTGCCGCTCCATCCTCCGCTCTCTGAAGTTGTGCATGCTGTCATTTATTGGGTAGATATTGCATGTCAGGTCCTGTATGGCCACTGCATATATATTATTACATCACTTCACACAACCACCTATGAAGGAAAACCAGTTACCTCATATTTCATCCAGGAGAAAAAACAGAGCCCAGTGTAAATTGCCTCAAAGTTTAGAGTTAGTGAGTAAATAGGCCATGAACAAAATCCAGAAGTGTCTGACTCAAAAGTCCATTCTCTTCTATTGCTTCATTTTTACTTCTTTAATAGATTTTTAACTTAACTTACAACTTCTAAAAGTTTTAGAAATCAAGACACTGAACTTGTTACGAGGGCTTTTTTATGGCTGTGACATCTCTAATGTTGGTTTGACTTTCAGAGAGATTACTTTTCAAAATGAATTTGTAGAAAAGTGGGGAGTGTACATGGAAGAGTGATTATTTTCAAAATTCAATTGAATGCTTATACTTTTATAACTAAAACAGTAATTGGAACATAAAATATTTTGACAGCACTTAAGTTTTTATTTTAGAGTAACAGGTCCCTTAATAAGGATCTGTTTAACGGCTGCTGCTGCTGCTGCTAAGTCGCTTCAGTCGTGTCCGACTCTGTGCGACCCCACAGATGGCAGCCCACCAGGCTCCCCCGTCCCTGGGATTCTCCAGGCAAGAACACTGGAGTGGGTTGCTATTTCCTTCTCCAATGCATGAAAGTGAAAAGTGAAAGTGAAGTTGCTCAGTCATGTCCGACCCTCAGCGACCCCATGGACTGCAGCCTACCAGGCTCCTCTGTCCATGGGATTTTCCAGGCAAGAGTACTGGAGTGGGGTGCCATTGCCTTCTCTGCTGTTTAATGGAGACCTTTACAAATTGAACAAATGCAGAGCTCTCCCTCCCAGTCTGACAAGAAGGTCAGCCATCTGCCCTCAGAATTTGAATGATGGGGCTGTCATTTAGGTTGGTGTTGGAAATCAAACTATTGCTATGAATTTCTAAATTACAAAGTGAAGAGAGGAGGACGGTTGGTTTATCAGGATGATATGGAAATTATCTTCAAATTCTTTCCCCTAAATGTCCCAGTTTAGAAGCCACGAAGTATTTTCTCTGGTTTGGGCAATACTAGACCACCTCTCCAGAGAAGGCAATGGCAACCCACTCTAGTATTCTTGCCTGGAAAATCACATAGATGGAGGAGCCTGGTAGGCTGTAGTCCATGAGGTCGCACAGAGTCGGACATGACTGAAGCGACTTAGCAGCAGCAGCAGACCACCTCTCAATCAGACTAAAAAAATAAAATAATTTCCTGTTTTAAATCAGTAATTATTTCCTCAGATTCCAGTGTGCATTTAACACTGTGCTCCATATTATGGATAATATAATATACTTTTAGATACGATACTTGAGCCCAATCTAAAACATTTGGGCTTGCAGTACAGTTGTTGAAATAAATACTTATCAGTTCCAAGAGATTTTGAAGATCAAGAAGAGGAATAAACTCCACAAGTGAAGCTCTTTACTCTGTGGAAAATTTTTGTTTGATTAGAGCAACACACTCACATCCTCAAATAGAATACAAACTGACATAATAATAATAGTTTCCACTTCCAGTGTGTGATTCCAACTTATCAAATAGTCTAGGTTGCAATAATACAGAGACATTTGTATCTAGGAGAAAACTAAAAGGTTCTTGGTATAGTAAACATGCTTCTAAGTGGGGAGATACATCAAATATCATTTTAGCATTCTGGGTACTATGACAGGATATATAGGTAGGTTGGAGGGGCAGTATGTGTGGAGCAGAAAACACAAATGAGATGGAGATGAACTTATAGAGATATATGCAAGAAGTCTCTCAACACTATGTCATTAAAGACCTGTGGCGGATTCATCCTGATATTTGGCAAAACTAATACAATTATGTAAAATTTAAAAATAAAATAAAATTAAAAAAAAAAGACAATAAACAGTGTCACCTTCTAATCTTTCATCTTAAAACTGTGTAGATTCATAATTAGAATTAGATTTTGGATTTTTCACCTTTCCTCTAATGAGGTAAAGCCACATTAGCTTGGTGGTTGCCTTACCTGTTGATGCTAGATACTAGATAAAGCCCTAAGATATTGCTGTTATGGTGATAAGAAAGGAAAGGGAATTATACATTCTTTGGTAATATGTAGGGTATTTGAATCACAAAGCCATCTGGTGAGAGCCTTTTAGTGTGGGATTGATGTGTCATACTGCCCACTCCATCATGATGGCATGAATGATGAGGTCCATAAACGTTCCATATAGCTGGTAAGTCGGAGTGGTCTCTATCCTTAGTACTTTAGGGAAGAAGAACTAAGGGTCCATTTATTCTTATGTAAATGAAATAAATGTATTAGTAATTATAGTTTTCCATCCAGTCAACTTCAGTTAGGCATTTGGATGCAGCTTTGGCATAATTTGGCTGCAAAGAATATAATCAATCCGATTTCGGTGTTGACCATCTGGGGATGTCCATGTATAGAGTCTTCTCTTGTGTTGTTGGAAGAGGGTGTTTGCTATGACCAGTGCATTCTCTTGGCAAAACTCTATTGGCCTTTGCCCTGCTTCATTCCATATTCCAAGGCCAAATTTGCCTGTTACCCCAGGTGTTTCTTGACTTCCTACTTTTGCATTCCAGTCCCCCATAATGAAAAGGACATCTTTTTTTGGGTGTTAGTTCTAAAAGGTCTTGTAGGTCTTCACAGAACCGTTCAACTTCAGCTTCTTCAGCATTACTGGTTGGGGCATAGACTTGGATTACTGTGATATTGAATGGTTTGCCTTGGAAACGAACAGAGATCATTCTGTCGTTTTTGAGATTGCATCCAAGTACTGCATTTCGAACTCTTTTGTTGACCATGATGGCTACTCCATTTCTTCTAAGGGATTCCTGCCCACAGTAGTAGATATAATGGTCATCTGAGTTAAATTCACCCATTCCAGTCCATTTTAGTTCGCTGATTCCTAGAATGTTGACATGCACTCTTGCCATCTCCTGTTTGATTACTTCCAATTTGCCTTGATTCATGGACCTAACATTCCAGGTCCTATGCAATATTGCTCTCTACAACATCGGACATTGCTCCTATCACCAGTGACATCCACAACTGGGTATTGTTTTTGCTTTGGCTCCATCCCTTCATTCTTTCTGGAGTTATGTCTCCACTGATCTCCAGTAGCATATTGGGTACCTACCGACCTGGGGAGTTCCTCTTTCAGTACCCTATCATTTTGCCTTTTCGTACTGTTTATGGGGTTCTCAGGCAAGAATACTGCAGTGGTTTGTCATTCCCTTCTCCAGTGGACCACATTCTGTCAGACCTCTCCACCATGACCTGCCCATCTTGGGTGGCCCCACACGGCATGGCTTAGTTTCACTGAGTTAGAAAAAGCTGTGGTCCATGTGATTAGATTGACTAGTTTTCTGTAATTATGGTTTGTGTGTCTGCTTCTCGCAACACCTACCATCTTACTGGGGTTTCTCTTACCTTGGGCGTGGGGTATCTCTTCATGGCTGCTCCAGCAAAGTGCAGCCGCTTCTCCTTACCTTGGACGAGGGGTATCTCCTGATGACCGCCCCTCCTGAACTTGAACATGGAGTAAGTCCTCTCAGCCCTCCTGCGCCTGTGCAACCACCACTCCTTGGACCTGGGGTAGCTCCTCTCAGCCGCCACCCCTGACTGCAGCTCAGATCATGAACTCCTTATTGACTAATTCAGACTTAAATTGAAGAAAGTAGGGAAAACCACTAGGCCATTCAGGTATGACCTAAATCAAATTCCTTATGATTATACAGTGTAAGTGAGAAATAAATTTAAGAGATTAGGTCTGATAGATAGAGTGCCTGATGAACTATGCACGGAGTTTCGTGACATTGTACAGGAGACAGGGATCAAGACCATCCCCAGGGAAAAGAAATGCAAAAAAGCAAAATGGCTGTCTGGGGAGGCCTTACAAATAGCTGTGAATAGAAGAGAAGCAAAAAGCAAAGGTAAAAGGAAAGATATAAACATCTGAATGCAGAGTTCCAAAGAATAGCAAACAGAGATAAGAAAGCCTTCCTCAGTGATCAATGCAAAGAAATAGAGGAAAACAACAGAATGGGGAAGACTAGAGACCTCTTCAAGAAAATTAGAGATGCCAAGGGAACACTTCATGCAAAGATGGGCTCGAAAAAAACAGAAATGGTATGGACCTAACAGAAGCAGAAGATATTAAGAAGAGGTGGCAAGAATACACAGAAGAACTGTACAAAAAAGATCTTCACAACCCAGATAATCACGATTGTGTGATCACTGACCTAGAGCCAGACATCCTGGAATGTGAAGTCAAGTGGGCCTTAGAAAGCATCACTACAAACAAAGCTAGTGGAGGTGACGGAATACCAGTTGAGCTATTCCAAATCCTGAAAGATGATGCTGTGGAAGTGCTGCACTCAATATGCCAACAATACTGGAAAACTCAGCAGTGGCCACAGGACTGGAAAAGGTCAGTCTTCATTCCAATCCCAAAGAAAGGCAATGCCAAAGAATGCTCAAACTACCACACAATTGCACTCATCTCACACGCTACTAAATTAATGCTCAAAATTCTCCAAGCCAGGCTTCAGCAATACGTGAACCGTGAACTTCCAGATGTTCAAGCTGATTTTAGAAAAGGCAGAGGAGCCAGAGATCAAATTGCCAACATCTGCTGGATCATGGAAAAAGCAAGAGAGTTCCAGAAAAACATCTATTTCTGGCTTCTTGACTATGCCAAAGCCTTTGACTGTGTGGACCACAATAAACTGTGGAAAATTCTGAAACAGCTGGGAATACAAGACCACCTGACCTGCCTCTTGAGAAACCTATCTTCAGGTCAGGAAGCTACAGTTAGAACTGGACATGGAACAACAGACTGGTTCCAAATAGGAAAAGGAGTACATCAAGGCTGTGTATTGTCACCCTGCTTATTTAACTTCTATGCAGAGTACATCATGAGAAACACTGGGCTGGAGGAAGCACAAGCTGGAATCAAGATTGCTGGGAGAAATATCAATAACCTCAGATATGCAGATGACACCACCCTTATGAAAGAAAGTGAAGAGGAACTAAAAACCCTCTTGATGAAAGTGAAAGAGGAGAGTGAAAAAGTTGGCTTAAAGCTCAACATTCAGAAAATGAAGATCATGGCATCCTGTCCCATCACTTCATGGGAAATAGATGGGGAAACAGTGGAAACTGTGTCAGACTTTACTTTTTGGGCTCCAAAATCACTGCAGATAGTGATTGCAGCCATGAAATTAAAAGACGCTTACTCCTTGGAAGGAAAGTATGACCAACCTAGATAGCATATTCAAAAGCAGAGACATTGCCAACAAAGGTCCATCTAGTCAAGGCTATGGTTTTTCCCATGGTCATGTATGGATGTGAAAGTTGGACTGTGAAGAAAGCTGAGTGCCAAAGAATTGATGCTTTTGAACTGTCATGTTGGAGAAGACTCTTGAGAGTCCCTTGGACTGCAAGGAGATCCAACCAGTCCATTCTAAAGGACATCAATCCTGGGTGTTCTTTGGAAGGACTGGTGCTAAAGCTGAAACTCCAATACTTTGGCCACCTCATGCAAAGTGTTGACTCATTGGAAAAGACTCTGATGCTGGGAGGATATTGGGGCAGGAGGAGAAGGGGATGACAGAGGATGAGATGGCTGGATGGCATTACCGACTCAATGGACAGGAGTTTGGGTGAACTCCGGGAGTTGGTGATGGACAGGGAGGCCTGGTGTGCTGCAGTTTATGGGGTCGCAAAGAGTCAGACACGACTGAGTGACTGAACTGAACCGATTGACATAATTTTGTAAAAAATTAAAAATTTTGGAGCAGATTTGCAATTAAACTGTAGTTTACTTTATATGTGTTAACTCTGTGCTTGGAATTTGAATGAACCTGATTTTTTTTATTTTTCATGGTTTTGGAAAAGAGGGAACATTATATGATATAAGACATCTTGTATTTTGCTGACTACCTAAAACTTTCTCTCTGAAATCTGGTTAATGCTTTCTTGATTTTTCATGTTATACACATTAAAGATCAGTTGACTAGGCAGATTGTGAATGCCAGTCTCATTTTTTATTACAAATAAATTAGGTAAATTTATCAGTAGACTAGGTAGCCTTTAAAAAAAACAACACAGTTTTATTTGTTTAGCTAACGCTATTACTATTATTTTCATAGAAAAATGTGTTATGTGGTTATATCCAACTCCAAATGTAATGATTTGGGACTGTAATTCCAAAATTATTACATCTAGCTATAATTTCAAAGGTCTATAACTTGTAGGAAAAAGACTACAGTGTGTAATCAAAGCAGTTGTAGTAGAAAAAATTTGAGTCAATCCATTTTCAAGATAGAATATAATTATAATGATCATGGATATGGATAAATTGGATTTGTTAAAATAACAGTATTTGTTCTAATCTCATTTTCGTCTCTTTATTTTTAAGTATTGAACAGCAGTTTAATTCTTTCTGCCTCCTTTTTCCGTTTCTCTTTATATCCCCACTATCCAAGTCAATCAGGAATTAATTCCTCTTATCTCCTTGCAATATTCTTGAATCTTATCTTACCATTTTCTTTCCTTTGCTACCAATCATATCTAAGCCTTTATTTCCTCATACTTGGATTATTGCTTTGTTCTCTAAAAGTTTCTCTCCCACTAACACTGTTTCCCAAAAGGTCACATTTTTATATAGTTTTTGGATTAATCTTCCAAATGGAGAATTTTCATTAAGTATTTCATTAAAGCAAATGCTTTTACACTCACTTTACAATTTTCACCGTTATGATGAAGGCCCACTTCCTGTCCTAGTGTATGTGATATTCCATCAGCCACCTACATCTGCATTCCCAACCTTATCCTTGCTTTAATCCTCTTCTGGATTCTATGCTAAGACAGAATGGTTTAACAGCTGCAACATTCCACCTTCTAATGTGCTCATTCACTCTATCCCCAGCACTCCAATTTGTACTGTCTTCATTTAATTCCATCAAAACCTAAGATACAAGTTTTACCTCCTTGGTAAGAAAAATAATTGATGAAACTAACTTGCAATGCTTTGTCTACTTCTGAGCTTTCATAGCACTCATATCTATACACCTTCATGGTGATCTGAAGGATGCATGTGTTTGTATATGTGTGTTTATATTTGTATATACATATGCATTCATACACATATATCTCTTTCTCAAACATCAGTTCAGTTCATTTCAGTTGCTCAGTCATGTCTGACTCTTTGTGACCCCATGGACTGCAGTATGCCAGGCCTCCCTGTCCATCACCAACTTCTGAAGTTTACTCAAACTCATGTCCATTGAGTGGGTGATGCCATCCAACCATCTCATCCTCTGTTGTCCCCTTTGCCTCCTGCCTTCAGTCTTTACCAGCATCAGGGTCTTTTCCAATGAGTCAGTTCTTTGCATCAGGTGGCCAAAGTATTGGAGTTTCAGCTACAGCATCAGTCCTCCCAGTGAATATTCAGGACTGATTTCCTTTAGGATGGACTGGTTGGATCTTTTTGCTTTCCAAGGGACTCTCAAGAGTCTTCTCCAACATGACAGTTCAAAAGCATCAATTCTTCGGTGCTCAGCTTTCTTTATAGTCCAACTCTCACATCCATATATGACTACTGGAAAAACCATAGCTTTGACTAGATGAACCTTTGTTGGCAAGTGATGTCTCTGCTTTTTAATAAGCTATGTATGTTGGTCATATCTTTTCTTCCAAGGAGCAAGCATCTTTTAATTTCAAGGCTGCAGTCACCATCTGCAGTGATTTTGGAGCCCCCAAAAATAAAGTCTGTCACTGTTTCCCCATCTATTTCCCATGAAGTGATGGGACCAGATGCCATGATCTTCGTTTTCTGAATGTTGAGCTTTAAGCCAACTTTTTCACTCTCCACTTTCACTTTCATCAAGAGGCTCTTTAGTTCTTCACTTTCTGCTATAAGGGTGGTGTCATCTGTATATCTCAGGTTATTGATATTTCTCCCGGCAATCTTGATTCCAGCCTATGCTTTATCCAGCCCAGCCTTTCTCATGATGTTCTCTGCATATAAGTTAAATAAGCAGGGTGACAGTATACAGCCTTGACTTACTCCTTTCCTGGTTGGAACCAGTCTATTGTTCCATGTCCAGTTCTAGCTGTTGCTTCTTGACCTGCATACAGGTTTCTCAGGAGGTAGATCAGGTGGCCTGGTATTTCAATATCTTTCAGAATTTTCCACAATTTGTTGTGATCCATACAGTCAAAGGCTTTGGCGTAGTCAGTAAAGCAGAAGAAGATGCTTTTCTGGAACTCTCTTGCTTTTTCGATGATCCAACGAATGTTGGCAATTTGATCTCTGGTTCTTCCATCTTTTCAAAATCCAGCTTGAACATCTGGAAGTTCATTGTTCATATCGTGTTGAAGCCTGGCTTGGAGAATTTTGATCATTACTTTGCTGGCATGTGAGATGAGTGCAATTGTGTGGTAGTTTGAGCATTCTTTGGCATTGCCTTTCTTTGGGATTGGAATGAAAACTGACCTTTTCCAGTCCTGTGGCCACTGCTGAGTTTTACAAATTTGCTGGCATATTGAGTGCAGTACTTTCACAGCATCATCTTTTCAGATTTGAAATAACTCAATTGGAATTCCATAACCTCCACTAGTTTTGTTTGCAGTGATGCTTCCTAAGGCCCACTTGACTTTGGACTCCAGGATGTCTGGCTCTAGGTGAGTGATCATACCATCATGATTATCTGGGTCATGGAGATCTTTTTTGTATAGTTCTTCTGTGTATTCTTGCCACCTCTTCTTAATATCGTCTGCTTCTTTTAAGTCCATACCATTTCTGTCCTTTATTGTGCCCATCTTTGCATGAAATGTTCCCTTGCTATCTCTAATTTTTCAAGAGATCTCTGCTGCTGCTGCTAAGAGGTTTCTAGTATCTCCCATTCTAATCTTTTCCTCTGTTTCCTTTCATTGGTCACTGAGGAAGGCTTTCTTATCTCTCCTTCCTATTCTTTGGAACTCTGCATTCAAATGGGTATATCTTTCCTTTTCTCCTTTGCCTTTCACTTGTCTTCTTTTCACAGGAGGCCTGTTTTTAAGGCCTCCTCAGACACCTATTTTGCCTTTTTGCGATTCTTTTTCTTGGGGATGGTCTTGATAACTACCCCGTGTACAATGTCACGAACTTCTGTCCATAGTTCTTCAGGCACTCTGTCTATCAGATCTAATTCCTTGAAGCTGTTTGTCACTCCCACTGTATAGTCCTAAGGGATTTGATTTAGGTCATACCTGAATTGTCTAGTGGTTTTCCTTACTTTCTTCAGTGCAAGTCTGATTTGGCAATAAGAAGTTCATGATATTAGCCACAGTCAGCTCCTGGTCTTGTCTTTGCTGACTGTATAGAGCTTTACAGGCATAATTATTGAAGATGAGGTCACACTAGATAAGGATGGGCCCTAATCCTATTACTGGCACCCTAATAAGAAGAGAAAACACACAGAGAGGTTGTCACATGCAAACAAAGGCAGACACTGGAGTGAGGAGTCCAAAAGCCAAGGAGGTCAAGGATTTCCATCAACCTGGCTAGGAAGCTTCCAGAGGTGAGAGGATTTCTTCCCCTGGAGTCTTCATAGAGCATCAAACTGCCAATGCCTTGAATTTTGTCTTGCTCCCAGAACTCTGAGAGATCACATTCTGAGATTCAAGGTAGGCATGAATTTTGGGGGCTGCTGCTGCTGCTGCTACTAAGTCGCTTCAGTAGTGTCCGACTCTGTGCGACCCCATAGACGGCAGCCCACCAGGTTCCACCGTCCCTGGGATTCTCCAGGCAAGAACACTGGAGTGGGTTGCTATTTCCTTCTCCAATGCACGAAAGTGAAAAGTGAAAGTGAAGTCGCTCAGTCATGTCCGACTTTTCGCAACCCCATGGACTGCAGCCTACCAGGCTCCTCTGTCCATGGGATTTTCCAGGCAAGAGTACTGGAGTGGGGTGCCATGAATTTTGGGGGCACATTATTTAATCCAGTGTGCTACTTTAGGACTATTTTAAGGATTTAATGAGATAATTCATGTAAAGTGTTTGGTGAAATTCACTGATACATGATGAGTGCTCATAAAGTTAGATATTGATATGGTTATTACTACTACCAGATAGATACCCTTGATATCATCAAAGGATCATGTATTTGAAATCAGAGACTTTAGTCATTTGATCACACTGTTAAAGATGTTTTTAAAATCCAAAGCTCAAATATTTAATAAAGAGATAAGCCATTCTCTATAAATATAAACTAACTACTTTAAAACTATTAGAAGTTTTGAGGGAGCACATGTTTATGAAAATATAGCCATAAAATACATAAAAGGGATAACATTTCAGAGGTATTATTAGGATACTTTGAATCTCGTGGAAACAAGATAGGAAATTAAGGAAAGAATAAGGATATCACTGGAGGAAAATGTTCTACTGTGCAGAGATGTTTTGTTGTTTAGTCTCTAAGTCCTGTCTAACTCTTTTGCGACTCCATGGATGTAACCCTCCAGGCTCCTCAGTCCATGGGATTTCCCAGGCAAGAATACTGGAGTGGGTTTCCATTTCCTTTTCCAGGGAATCTTCCCGACCCAGGATCAAACTCATGGCTCCTGCATTGGCAGGCAGATTCTTTACCATTTAGTCACCAGAGAAGCCCTGTAGAAATGTTAGAAAGCTTAACTACTCAGTCTCTGTTATCCTTTGTTCTTCTTTATCAAGGAAAATAAATTACAAACTGACAAGTAGAGTGTAAGGAAACATAAGTAAGGGAAAATGGAAGCTCAAGCCAGATAACTGTGGGTTACTTTCTCTTTTGAATCAAGTCAGTTCTTCAGAACTAAGGGAATACTTTTGGGATGGAGGTTGAACAAAGATGCAGAGGTGGAAAAGTAGCCACTGTTTTTAATTTTCAAGAATTGCAGAAAATGGAGAGATGCTAGCAAACAGGGCCTTGCAGAATTCCTGGCTTAGATATAGTATTTGCCATACTGTTTTCCTTTTTAAGTAGACTAATAAAGTTGGTATCTCCCCCAAACAAATTTTATAAAACTGATCATTGAATTCACTAAGAGTAACTAGGTCAAACTTTTCCTTTTGTAGTAAATGATACAAGTATTTGAATAATACAGGTATTTGAATCTCAGCAGAACATGTGACAGTTTTTTTATAATGTTTTCAGTAACAAGTATAATAAATATGAGTATGACAATATCCTAGTTTGGGAAATTTGTAACTGGCAACATAACTTTATTCAAGGAATTTTACATGCATATAAAACTTAGAAAAATATAATAGGTAGGAGGGTGGGGTCACCTTTAAAATTATCATAATATGGATTTCTGGTCAAGATAGGACCATGAGTTAATGCTGTAATTCATATTCTCTGCTTCAAACACATAGATAAACTATGACAAGGCAAAATAAAAATTACACTGCTATGCTAAAATACAAAACAAAACTAAATCATAAACAAAGAAAAAGAATCTCCATGGATCTGACTCAGATGGAAAACAAAAAAAATGATAACTGTAGATGGACTACACAATTTCTGGCCCTTGACCTCAGCATAAAGTTGTGGTTTCATTCGACCCTTTAGGGACAGAAGAAATCCCCCCAAGTACTTCATGGGGGATGGGACCCTGAAGAAGACTCCTCAATTGTATCCAGGGACTGCTCAAGAAGCTTATGAAAGTAAACTGAGAGAAAAATAAAACCTTGCCATTATATGAGGTATTGGATGTAAGCAAGCAGCTGAAATAGAGATTTGCATGATCCTCTATAATCTCCCAACCAGGTCTGGACTAAGCTGTGCTCTGGACCACTAATTGGATCTGTGATTTTATCACCACCACAATGGGCACGAGTCCTCAATTTCCGTTAGAGTCCTGAGGGCTTGGAAAGTGACAACTGCAAAACCTTTCCATGTGGAGGAAGAACACAGAGAAGGATGGGAAGACAAAATAATAACAGGAACAAAAACTAAATATTCAAAATGGGCACTCAAACCAAAATTCAGATATGCATAAGTAATTGTAATCGCAAAAGACAGCCCATCAACACTCAAAACATGGATTTATTCCCAAAGAAACTAACCATAGTAACCATAGCACAAGGGATTTTAAATATGTGTCTAGAATACTTAAGACAATTTTTTATGAAAAAGCATAATGTTATAAAATATGTAAGCATAAATCAAGGAAGGACAGATGGTTATGTAAAAGGAATGTTAATAATGAAATATGTAGTCATTAAAATATTTTTAAATGGAACAAATTAGATGAACTCTAGATTATACCTGGTGAGTGAGTTTTTGAACCAGAACATGATGGTAAGAAATTCACTCAAACTAGCACACTGAGACAAAGAATATGAATGAGTAGTGAGTAGATATAAAAGGGAGACTTAAAAGTTCCAACATAGACCTAAAGGAGCTTTACAGGAGAATTGCAAGAACTATAGAACATAAATATTTGAAGAGATAAAATGTACAAATTTCCAGAATTAAATCCCTGAATCTTGAGACTGATAGAATGAATAAAACAAATCTACAACTTGGAAGATTATTGTGAGACTATAGTATATAAACAATAAGGAGAGACTCTCTTGCTAATTTTACTAATTAGCCACCATTGCTTATTTTCAAGAATTGCAGAAAATGGAAGAGATGTTAGACAAAAGGCCTTGCAGAATTCCTGTCTTAGATACAATATTTGCCATACTGTTTTTCTTTTTAAGTGACTGATCACTGAATTCACTAGAAGTAACTAGCTCAAACCTTTTTTATAGTAAATGATATAAGAGATGAAATAATACAGGTATTTGAATGTCAACAGAACATCTGACAATCCAGTAAGACAAGATAGGTTTCCCTCAAAGGAATAACACTTCAGTGGAGAGCTGACTTCTCTACACAAGTATATACTAGAAAATAGTAGAACAGTGGTTTGTAAGTGCTGCAATCAGATGATATCCAGCCTAAAACTGTTTAGCAATCAGGAGTTTTTCCCCTAGGCCTATATAAGTTGAGTTTTTAAATGTTAAAAATTATTAAATATTTTAGGAGAAAAGTTTTTAGTGCAGACATTAAAACCATGTAAAATGTGTACTGACTACAAAACAACATTTAAAAAGACAAATGTAAACCACAAGAATTAGAGACAGGAGGATAATTTTCAGTGGGTAATGGAACTTCATATTTGAGACATATTTGGGATGAGATGGAAATTTAGCATAACCTTTGCTTTGTTATAATAATTTATAGTTCAATGTGTTACAAATATAAGGACAGTTACACCTAGGGCTACTATTAAAAAAAAAATCAACAGTTGGAAAGGACATTTAGAAATTGGGACACTTGTGCCCTTTTGGTGGGAACATTAGCTGGTGCAGCTGCTATGTAAAACAGTGTGGAGGTTCCTTCACAAATTAAAAATAGACTAGCCATGTGATCTAGTGATTCCACTTCTGGGTATATATCTAAAAAAAAATTAAAAGAGAGTCTTAGATATATTTGCACACTCAAAGTCATAACAGCATTATGTACAATGAATAAAAGGTAGACACAATTCAAATGTTCATTTACAGATGAATGGATAAGCAAAATGTGGGATATATAGTCAGTGGAAAAAAAATAAAAAAATAAAAAGGAAATAAATTCTGACACATGCTACAACATGGATGAATCTTGAAGATAGTTTACCTTCAAGATGAACCTTGAAGATAGATTGGCTAAAGGAAATAAGCCAATCACAAAATGATAAATACTATAAGAATTGCCTAGAGTAGTCAAATTCACAAAGACAGAAAGCAGAATGGTGGTTGCCAGGGGCTGGAATGAGAGAGGATGGACGGCTATGGTTTAACAGGTATAGAGTTGCAGTTTTGCAAGGCAAAGTAATTCTGGAGATGCATGGTGGTAGTGGTTGCCTAACAATGTGAATGTGTTTTATACCACTGAACTATGTACATCTAAAATAGTTAAGATGGTCAATTTCACTGTTTTTTTTTTTAAACCACAATAAAAAATTAAAAATGTTAATTATTGAAAGAATAGATATATAATCTATGACACACACCAGCAAAGGGAAAATATAATACTTTAGTAATTCCAATAAAGGAAATAAAAAGGGAAAATAAAACCAAAAGACAGGTTAATACATAGAAGAAAATTAGGATGATAGAAGTCAGTGTGATAAATCTCAATATATTATCATATATTCAATATCCTGCCTTATGATGATACTTGGAGTACAAAATGAAGCTGGGCAAAGGCTAACTGAATTCTGCCAAGAGAATGCACTGGTCATAGCAAACACCCTTTTTCAACAGCACAAGAGATAACTTTACACATGGACATCACCAAATGGTCAGTACTGAAATCAAATTGATTACATTCTTTGTGACCAAAGATGGAGAAACTGTATACAGACAGCAAAAATAAGACCTGGAGCTGATTGTGGCTCAAATCATCAGCTTCTCATAGCAAAATTCAGGCTTACACTAAAGAAAGCAGGGAACACCACTAGACCAGCCAGGTGTGGCTTAAATCAAATCTGCTATCAATATGCAGTGGAGGTAATGAATAGATTCAAGGGATTAGATCTAGTAAACAGTGTACCTGAACTATGGATGGAGGTCCGTAAAATTGTAAAGGAGGCAGCAAATAAACCATCCCAAAGAAAAAGAAAAGCAAGAAGGCAAAGTGGTTATCTGAGGAGGCTTTACAAATAGCTGAAGAAAGAGGAGAAGTGAAAAGCATGGGAGAATGGGAAAGGTACACCCAACTAAATACAGAGTTCCAAAGAAAAGCAAGAGACAAGCATGCCTTCTTCAATGAACAATGCATAAAAATAGGGGAAAACAACTGAAGGGGAAAGACTAGAGATCTCTTTGGGAAAATTAGAAATATCAAGGGAACATTTGGCTCAAAGATGGGGACAATAAAAGACAAATGATAGAGACCTAGTAGAAGCAGAAGAGACCAAGAAGAGATGGAAAGAATACATGGAAGAATTGTGCAAAAAAATGTCAATGAACTGGATAACCAAGATTGAGTGGTCAATCACCCAGAGCCAGATATTCTGTAGTGTGAAGTCAAGAGAGCCTTAGGAAGCACTGCTGTCAGTAAAGCTAGTGGATGTGGTGGGATTCCATTCGAGCTATTCAAAACCCTAAAAGATGATATCAAAGTGTTGCATTCAGTATGTCAGCAAATCTGGAAGACCCAGTAGTGGCCACAGGACTGGAAAAGGTCAATCCTCATCCCAGTTCCTAAGAAGGGCAGTACTAAAGACTGTTCAAACCATTAGGCAGTGGCACTCATCTTCCATGCTAGTAAGGTCATGCTTAAAGTCTTGCATGCTAGGCTTTATTTAGCATCATGTGAACTGAGAACCTCCAGATGTCTAAGTGCTGGGTTTAGAAAAGATAGGGGAGCCAAAGATAAAAATTGCCAACTTTCCCTCTATCACAGAGAAAGTAAGGGAATTCCAAAAAAAAAAAAAAAAGCTACCTCTGTTTAATTGACTACACTAAAGCCTCTGACTGTGTGGATCATAACAAACTGTGGAAAGCTCTTAAAGAGATAGGTATACCACCACTGGAGTGGCGGCTACATGGGGCTGGAGCAACTGTGTGGTGATACCGCACATCCAAGGGCAGAAAAGCCCCAGCAAGATGGAGCAGTGGCTGCACAGTGCTGGAGTGATGTTGAGGAGATATCCTTAGTCTAAGGGCAAAGGGAAGCCCCAACAAGATGGTAGAAGGGTCGATATCACGTTTAGAATCAAACCCCATACCCACCAGAGACACTCGGAGGGCTCAAAAATACCTTGTGCACAACAGGACACAGAGACCCCACACAGATTGAGACAGAACTGTGTTTGGGTGTCAATTCAACTTAGATGCAGAGTACATTATGAGAAACACTGGGCTGGAAGAAACACTAGCTGGAATCAAGATTGCTGGGAGAAATATCAATAACCTCAGATATGCAGATGACACCACCCTTATGGCAGAAAGTGAAGAGGAACTAAAAAGCCTCTTGATGAAAGTGAAAGAGGAGAGTGAAAAAGTTGGCTTAAAGCTCAACATTCAGAAAACTAAGATCATGGCATCTGGTTCCATCACTTCATGGGAAATAGATGGGGAAACAGTGGAAACAGTGTCAGACTTTATTTTTTTTTTGCAGATGGTGACTGCAGCCATGAAATTAAAAGACATTTACTCCTTGGAAGGAAAGTTATGACTAACCTAGATAGTATATTCAAAAGCAGAGACATTACTTTATCAACAAAGGTCCATCTAGTCAAGGCTATGGTTTTTCCAGTGGTCATGTATGGATGTGAGAGTTGGACTGTGAAGAAAACTTGAGCACTGAAGAATTGATGCTTTTGAACTGTGGTGTTGGAGAAGACTCTTGAGAGTCCCTTGGACTGCAAGGAGATCCAACCAGTCCATTCTGAAGGAGATCAGCCCTGGGATTTCTTTGGAAGGAATGATGCTAAAGCTGAAACCGCAGTACTTTGGCCACCTCATGCGAAGAGTTGACTCATTGGAAAAGACTCTGATGCTGGGAGGGATTGGGGGCAGGAGGAGAAGGGGACGACAGAGGATGAGATGGCTGGATGGCATCACTGACTCGATGGATGTGAGTCTGAGTGAACTCTGGGAATTGTGATGGACAGGGAGGCCTGGTGTGCTGCAATTCATGGGGTCACAAAGAGTCGGACACGACTGAGCGACTGAACTGAACTGAACTGAGGAGGTACAAGTCAGCAGTGGACTACTGCGGGGGCAGGGGCTCTGGGTGCAGTAGACCTGGGTATGGCATAAGCCCTCTTGGAGATGGTCACCATTATCCCACCATAGAGCTGTAAGAATTTACACAGGACTGGGGAAGCAGACTCTGGGAGGGCACAAACAGAACCTTGCCCACACCAGGACCCAGGAGAAAGGAACAGTGACCCCACAAGAGACTGACTCAGACTTGCCCATGAGTGTCCAGGAGTCTCTGGCAGAGGTGTGGGTTGGCAGTGGCCTGCTGCAGGGTTGGAAGTATTGGGGTAGCAGTGCCTGCATGGGACCTTTTGAAGGAGGTCACCATCATCTTCATTACCTCCATCACAGTTTGGCCTCAAGTCAAATAACAGGGAGGGAACATAGCCCCTTGGACTGCAAGGAGATCCAACCAGTCCATTCTAAAGGAGATCAGTCCTGGGTGTTCTTTGGAAGGAATGATGCTAAAGCTGAAACTCCAGTACTTTGGCCACCTCATGCAAAGAGTTGACTCATTGGGAAAGACCCTGATGCTGGGAGGGATTGGGGGCAGGAGGGGAAGGAGACGACAGAGGATGAGATGGCTGGATGGCATCACTGACTCGATGGACATGAGTTTGGGTGAACTCCAGGAGTTGGTGATGGACAGGGAGGCCTGGTGTGCTGCGATTCATGGGGTCTCAAAGAGTCGGACACAATTAAGTGACTGAAATGAACTCAACTGAACTGAACACAGCCCCACCCTTCAACAGATAATTTGATTAAAGATTTACTGAGCATGGCCCCGCCCATCAGAACAAGAACAGTTTCCCCCTCAGTCAGTCTCTCCCATCAGGCAGCTTTCATAAGCCTCTTATCCTTCTCCATCAGAGGGCAGACAGACTGAAAACCACAATCACAAAAAACTAACCAGTCTGATCACATGGACCACAGCCTTGTCTAACTCAATGAAACTATGAGCCCTGCTATGTAGGGCCACCCAAGACAGCAAGTCAGAGTGGAAAATTCTTAAAAAAATGTGGTCCACTGGAGAAGGGAATGGCAAACCACTTCAGTATTCTTGGCTTGAGATCCCCATTAACAGTATTAAAAGGCAAAAAAATAGGACATTAAAAGATGAACTCCCCGGGTTGGTAGTTGCCCAATATGCTACTGAGGATCGGTGGAGAAATAACTACAGAAAGAATGAAGAGACAGAGCCAAAGCAAAAACAACACCCAGTTGTGGATGTGACTGGTGATGGAAGCAAGGTGAGGCTGTGAAGAGCAGTATTGCATAGGACCCTGGAATGTTAGGTCCGTGAATCAAGGCAAATTGGAAGTGGTCAAACAGGAGATGAAAAGAGTGAACATTAAATTTTAGGAATCAGAGAACTAAAATGGACTGGAATGAGTGAATTTACCTCAGATGACCATTGTATCTACTACTGTGGGCAAAAATCCCTTAGATGAAATGAAGTAACCATCATAGTCAACAGAAAATGCAAAATTATCTCTGTTCATTTCCAAGGCAAACCATTCAATATCACGGTAATCCAAGTCTATGCTGTGACCAGTAACGCTGAAGAAGCTGAAGTTGAATGGTTCTATGAAGACTTACCAGACTTTCTAGAACTAACACCCCCAAAAGATGTCCATTTCATCATAAGGGACTGGAATGCAAAAGTAGGAAGTCAAGAAATACCTGGAATAACAGGAAAATTTGGCCTTAGAGTACAGAATGAAGCAGGGCAAAGACTAATAGAGTTTTGCCAAGTGAACACACTGGTCAGAGCAAACATCTTCTTCCAACAGCACAAGAGAAAACTCTACACATGGGCATCAGCAGATGGTCAATACAGAAATCAGATTGATTACATTCCTTGCAGCCAAAGATGGAGAAGCTCTATACAGTCAGCAAAAACAAGACTAGGAGCTCACTGTGGCTCAGATCATGAACTTCTTATTGCCAAATTCAGACTTAAACTGAAGAAAGTAAGGAAAACCACTAGACCATTCAGGTATGACCTAAATCAAATCACTTATCTGCCTCTTGAGAAATCTGTATGCAGGTCAGGAAGCAACAGTTAGAACTGGACATGGAACAACAGACTGGTTCCAAATAGGAAAAGCAGTACATCAAGGCTGTATATTGTCACCCTGCTTATTTAACTTATATGCAGAGTACATCATGAGAAACGCTGGACTGGAAGAAACACAAGCTGAAATCAAGATTGCCGGGAGAAATATCAATAACCTCAGATATGCAGATGACACCACCCTTATGGCAGAAAATGAAGAGGAACTAAAAAGCCTCTTGATGAAAGTGAAAGTGGAGAGTGAAAAAGTTGGCTTAAAGCTCAACATTCAGAAAACTAAGATCATGGCATCCGGTCCCATCACTTCATGGGAAATAGATGGGGAAACAGTGGAAACACTGTCAGACTTTATTTTTTGGGGCTCCAAAATCACTGCAGATGGTGATTGCAGCCATGAAATTAAAAGATGCTTACTCCTTGGAAGGAAAGTTATGACCAACCTAGATAGCATGTTCAAAAGCAGAGACATTACTTTGCCAAAAAAGGTCCGTCTAGTCAAGGCTATGGTTTTTCCAGTGGTCATGTATGGATGTGAGAGTTGGACTGTGAAGGGTGAGCACTGAAGAATTGATGCTTTTGAACTGTGGTGTTGGAGAAGACTCTTGAGAGTCCCTTGGACTGCAAGGAGATCCAACCAGTCCATTCTGAAGGAGATCAGCCCTGGGATTTCTTTGGAAGGACTGATGCTAAAGCTGAAACTCCAATACTTGGGCCACCTCATGCGAAGAGTTGACTCATTGGAAAAGACCCTGATGCTGGGAGGGATTGGGGGCAGGAGGAGAAGGGGACGACAGAGGATGAGATGGCTGGATGGCATCACTGACTCGATGGATGTGAGTCTGGGTGAACTCCGGGAGTTGGTGATGGACAGGGAGGCCTGGCGTGCTGTGATTCATGGGGTCGCAAAGAGTCGGACACGACTGAGCGACTGAACTGAACTGAACTGAACTGAAAATGACTGCAGGAGGTAACTTCAGCCATAAAATTAAAAGATGCTTACTCCTTGGCAGAAAGGTTATGACCAACCTAGACAGCATATTCAAAAGCAGACATTACTTTGCCAGCAAATGTCTGTCTAGTCAAAGCTATGGTTTTTCCAGTAGTCATATATGGATGTGAGAGTTGGACTATACAGAAAGCTGAGTGCCAAAGAAATGATGCTTTTGAAATGTGGTGTTGGAGAAGACTCTTGAGAGCCCTTTGGACAGCAAAGAGGCCCAACCAGTGTGTCTTAAAGGAAATCAGTCCTGATATTCATTGGAAGGACTGATGATGAAGCTGAAACTCCAATATTTTGGCCACCTGATGCGAAGAACTGACTTATTTGAAAAGACGGTGGTGCTGGGAAAGATTGAAGGTGAGAGGAGAAGGGGACAACAGAGGACAATTGGTTGGATGGCATCACTGACTCAATGGACTTGAGTTTGAGTAATCTCCAGGAGTTGGTGATGCACAGGGAGGCCTGGCGAGCTGCCGTCCATGAGGGCTCAAGAGTTGGACACGACTGAGTGACTGAATGGAACTGAATACCAGATTGTCTTGCCTGTCTCCTGAGAAAACTGTATGTGTGTCAAGAAACAATAGTGAGGACCCTGTATGGAACAACTGATTGGTTCAGGATTGAGAAAGGAGTACGATTGGGCAGTCTGCTGTCACCCTATTTGTTTAACCTATACACTGAGCACATCATGAGAAATGCTGAGCTGGATGAGTTACAAGCAAGAATCAAGATAGGCAGGAGAAACATCAAGAACCTCAGATATGTGGATGATACCAGTCTAATGACAGAAAGAGAAGAGAAAGTAAAGGCCCTCTTAATGAGGGTGAAGGAAGAGAATGAAAAAGCCAGCTTTAAAGTAAATATTTAAAAAAACTAAGATCATGGCACCTGGCCCCATTACTTTATTGCAAATAGAAGGAGAAGAGGTAGAAGTTGTGACAGATTTCTTCTTCTTGGGCTCTAAAATCACTGCAGATGGTGACTGCAGCCATGAAATCAGAAGATGATTGCTTCTTGGCAGGAAATCTGTAACAAACCTAGACAGTGTGTTGAAAAGCAGAGACATCACACTGCCGACAAAGGTCCATATAGTCACGGCTTGGTCTTCCCAGTGGTCACATACAGTTGTGAGACCTGGACCATGAAGAAGGCAGAGCACCAAAGAATTGATGACTTCGAACTGTGGTGCTGGAGAGGACTTCTGAAAGTCCCTTGGACCACAAGCAGTTCAAACCAGTCAATCTTAAGGAAATCAACCCTGAATACTTACTGGAAGGACTGATGCTGAAGCTGAAGTTCTAGCCTTTTGGTCTCCTGATGTGAATAGCCAACTCATTGGAAAAGTCCCTGATGCTGGGAAAGATTGAGAGCAGAAGGAGAAGAGGGCATCAGAGGATGAGACGGCTGGATGGCATCACCGTGCAATGGACATGAGCTTGGGCAAACTTCGGGAGATGGTGAGGGACAGGGAGTCTTGCCATGCTGCAGTCCACGGTGTCGCAAACAGTCAGACATGACTGGGTGACTGAACAACAACAACATGATGGTACTAACAACAGAAAGACCTAGAGAAAAACCATGCCGGATATTTGAACATAAAGGGATAGAAAAGAATTTATCAGACAAATGTGAACTAAAAGAAAGCTGCTGTGTCAAAATTAATGTTAGAAAAGATAAAATTTAAGGCAAAAATCATGTATAGGACTAAATAGAGTTACTATATATTAATCAAAATTAATCCACCAAGAATATGAAAAAGTTATATACTTGGCACCATTCTGGTTACTGGAGAGGAAAAGTGAATGCAGAGCCAAAAGTTCTGGTCCTCATGGACAGAACACAGGCAAATTTGAAAAATATACAGTCATAGTGGGAGATTTAATCACACCTCTTTGAAGCTGAGGGGAAAATTTTTAGAAGGATTTAGAATGTTTAAATAAGAAAACTAGTGAGCCTGATCTAAAATGTATTTAAAATTATACATGGCATTTGTAAAGATATATATTCTTTTCAAGTGCCCATAGAGCTAAAAACTAAATAACCAGGAATAAATTTAACAAAAGTGCTTAAGGATCTTATTGAGAAAAATATAAGATACTATTGAAGAAGGTTTTAAAAATCTGATTAAATGGAAAGATATAAAATTGCCATGTATGTGGTTACTTAATGTGAAAAATATCACTTAATCTATACATTTAATTCAGCTTCTATTTAAATCCTAATAGGAACTTTCCTGTGCAAACTGATCACTAAAATGTTCGTTGAAGAGCATAAAGTCAAGTATAATTAAGGCAGTTTTGAAGAGAAGTGTATTAGAGTTCTCCAGAGAAACAGAACCAATAGGATGTAATCACAGGAAGAGATTTGTTATAAGGAATTGGGTTACGCAATTATGGAGGCTGAGAAATCCCATGATCTGCCACGTGCAAGCTGGAGACACAGGAAAGCTGGTGGTTCAATTTCAGTACAAGTTCAAAGGCCTGAGAATCAGGGGAGTTGATGGTATAAATTCCAGTCCAGTGGGGATGAGACTCATATTTTAGTTCAAACAGGCAGACAAGAAGTAAGTAAGGGGCAAATTTCTTTTTCCTCTATCTTTTGTTCTATTCAGGCCCTCAGCAGATTGGATGGTACCTACTCACCCTGGGGAGGTGAACTACTTTAGTAAATCCATCGACTCAGATCCTTATCTCGTTGTGAAACACTCTCCTAGACACAGCAGAAATAATGTTTAATCTGGTCACCTCTTGGCCCAGTCAAGTTGACACAAAAAATTAACCATTGCAGAGAGGCACATGGTAGTAGTGCTTCCCTACAAGACACCAAGGCTAATTATAAATTAGGGCGATTAAAATAGTGTGGGGGGAAATGTGGCATTATTTCAGAGAGTATATCGAATGATGGAAAAGAACAGAGAATCCTGAAATGAACCATTAAAATACAAAATATGACAAATGACAGAGATGCCATTATAAATCAAGGGGAAAAGACTAGAGCAGTTAATAAATGGTGCTGGGACAAATCTTATCTCTGTGGATAAAAAATAACATCGTTTTATCCATAGACACAAGGATATGAGCCAGGAAGATGAAAAACAGAAATGTGGAAGCCAGAATTTTAAAACTTTTAAAACAAAATGTATGTTATTTTTATGACCCTCTGGAAAGAGGGAAATTTGTTTAGACTGGACACAGTAGGCACAAACCATAAAGAATAATATTCACAAATTTGATTGCATTAGTGCTATAAAAATATCTGTATAGCTATAAATAAAAGTCACATGTTAGAGAGACTTGAATGATTTATGTCAGAATATATAAAGTTAAAAAAAAGAGAGACCAGTAACTCAGGAGAAAAAAAAAAAGTATACAAAAAAGCAATTCATGGACAAAGAAAGCTAGATGCTCAAACACTATAAGCAAAGGCACTTTAGCCTTTTGGTAATTAGAGAAATGCAAATAAAACAACAATGAAATAGAATTCCCATCAGATTAGCATAAAGTATCAAGTCTTAAAATACCAACTGTTGTCAAGATAGTGGAGGAGTAGGCTCTTGGTGTGTGTCTAAATTGGTTTAATCCCCTTACAGTGCTCCTTTATACTATAGCCAAGTAATTTAATGTTAAGGTTTATACCCTAGAGAAACTCTTTCACATGTGCTCAAGCACACACATTTTTGCAGTATTTAATTTTTTATTTTGGTTATTCAGAAGTTAAAATAAATTGACTGGAGCTGTATGTATCAACCCAGACAAATCTCAGAAGTTAAATAGAATAAAGCAAGCTTTAGAATATGACATATGTTTAGTTGACTCTTGAACAACATAGGCTGCCAATCCTCTGAGCTGTGGAAAATTATCTGCATATAACTTGTAGTGTGTGCTAAGTCACTTCAGTCATGTCTGACTCTTTGAGACCCTATGGGCCATGGCCCACCAGGCTCCTCTGTCCATGGAATTCTCTGGGCAAGAATACTGGAGTGGGTTGTCATGCCTTCCTCCAGGGGATCTTCCTGACCCAGGGATTGAACCTGAGTCTGTTATGTCTGCCTGCATTGGTAGGTGTATTCTTCACCTCTAGCAGCAGCTGGGAAGCCCCATATAACTTATAGAGGACCCTCTGTATCCAAGGTGACTCCATATCTGTGGTTTCATTCCCCTTGATTTAACCAACACAAGATTGTGTAGTACCACAGTGTTTATTATTGACAAAAATCCACATAAAGGTGCACCTGTGCAGCTCAAACCCCAGTTGTTCCAGGGTCAACTGTGTGTGTATATCTGTCTATCTGCCTACCTATCTACCTATATGTCTACTGAGAGACTGATATCATTTATGCAGAATTTAAAATATTAAATATTTCTATATTGTTTATAGGATATGTACATATGAGCAGTGAGCAAAACTATAAAATGCAGAGAAGTGATTTGAGGCAAATTCAGTATGGTGGTAAGTTCTTGGGAAAAAGGAAAGGAGTTAGGTTTTGGGAGGATCACACAGGATGATTCAACCATGTTGTGAAATTGTTGGTTGTTGTTTGATTTACTTTGTTCTGATTTGCTTTGTTTTAATATTTAAAATAAACATGGCCAAACATGAAAACTGTGAAAAGTTAGTTGGTGTGTAAGCATTTATTGTTTTAGGTTTTTCTGTGTGTTTAAAACATTTCACAATAAAAGTATATTGTAAATTTATTTTAATATTGGCCTAAAATAACATGGAGAACAAGGCAAACTTTCAAGCTAGTTTCTAAAATTAGATCCAAGAGACTGGCTGACTTAAGAGTGCAAATGAAAATGTGTCATGGCACTTAGTTAACTGTAACTCTTTAGAGATCAAAAGTAAAATAAATGCAGTCAACTCATTGCATATATATTTGGGGTGAAAAAGAATTCAGTTGCCCAAATTGGAGGGACTAATGGCAGGGAGTAACCTCCTTTTTCTTGGAAAGTTTTAAAACAGAACCAGTGACCACAGTCAGTTTCGGAGGGATGGGCATAGTATTTTCTGTGTAAGAGTCAGTGAGATAAGTACTAAGGTCTCTTTGGACAATTGTTGCTAAATATGATCATTTTATTTTCCCTTGTCAATTAAATAGGCACTTCTCACAGGGTTTTCAGGTCATCTCTTTTCACACGAACAGTCATTATCCTGTGACCATGCACACATTTTTACATTCTTATTTTAGGTGGTCTCAACTTTGGATTAGGCTTTGTAGTAGCTAAAATTATTCTCTTTCATGAGCAAATATTTCATTAAAAATGTCAGATGAAATCACTATTCAGTAGCATTTAATAACCACTTACTTAGTGCTACTCTCTAAGCTTTGTTTGTCGTTTCCTTAGATTAGAAAGAATTTTTAAAAGTCTAACAAATTCAGTTTTTATCCATGTACTGCTGCTGCTGCTGCTAAGTCGCTTCAGTTGTGTCCGACTCTGTGTGACCCCATAGACGGCAGCCCACCAGGCTCCCCCGTTCCTGGGATTTTCCAGGCAAGAAGAACACTGGAGTGGGTTGCCATTTCCTTCTCCAATGCATGAAAGTGAAAAGTGAAAGTGAAGTCGCTCGGTCATGTCCTACTCTTTGGGACCCCATGGACTGCAGCCCACCAGGCTCCTCTGTCCATGGGATTTTCCAGGCAAGAGTACTGGAGTGGGGTGCCATTGCCTTATCCATGTACACTATTCTCCAACTATTGAAATCAAGTTATTCAATGGTATTAAAAATAAACTGTATCAATATTATTGCATTGTTTTAGAGGTAGAAGTACAACATCTAACATTGTTTGCAGCTTAGCCTGCAATTTATTTTCCTATTTGTGTTAGAAGTAGAGAAACCAACCTTGGCCTCTGTCTCTGGAGATCACTTGAAAGAAACAGAGGCATGGTCCACTAAGATCACCCTAAAAACCATTTAAAAATTTATTAAAGACTTGAGTTAGTAGTAGGCAGATGGAAAATATAAGTATCCAAATAGAAAATAGATGTTGTGGTGCAGCAGGAAACATAGCTATATAGCCATGAAAAATCAATGGAAGTAACTCAAAAAGGTAATAAATCTCTCTTAAAGAATATTGTCATGTTTTCTGAGCCTGCAACTATAGCCTATATTAAACTTTTTATCTGATGAGTTAAAAGTCCCTTGCACTTTCTTATCTAGTAACAAATTAAGAGTGTTTTCTTCAGTGATTGAGTGGTGGGATAGAGAGATTTTTTCTGGAAAAAAAAACAATCTATTGAAGCCCTGTGCAATTATTCTGATAGGATCTTTGCTGCAGAAAAAACAAGAAACTATATAATTGGTTTCTAGTTTTTATGAGTAAGAATATAGTGGTGTGACCCAGTTGGTCATTTCCTGAATCCTGAAGGAATGCCTGTTCCACAGCCCATGTCTCCAGATCACAGATGCATAATTAGTCGGGTATTAGCTGCCTGTTTGAATCAAAATACATATAAAATGATGGTAATGGAAGGTGGGGAGGATGTCATGTTTATAGAAGAGTGACTGCTAAATAAGAAAGAGAAGTAATTTTTGGAATGTCTGAAAATTTTGTTCTTTTACTCAGAAAGTCCCAGAAAAGATCTAGTTGTGTTGCTAGAAGGCAGTTAGTGGGCATTTTTCAAGCCAGAGACTGAGAACAATGTTTCCACTCCAAACAATTTTAGAATTTGTGTCTAAATGAGCAACTGAAAGCTTCAGGAATGGGTGGTTCCTCATGCTGCCTGGACTCTTTGCATAGTGTTTGTGTCTGTCAATTCTTGCCACTTGTCTTCCCTGTGATGATATCTATTCAGAGAGCTCTTATGGAAAGGACTTTTTCTTAGTGAGTTAAACATTTATAAAGTGTGATATCTTAAGAGAACTCATCACTGCAGAAACATACTCCATGGCTAACATTTCCAGGTTGATTAGAGGCATTTCTAAATTGCTCTGGATCACATTGACTTGGTGGCTTTGAAAGTAATAGAGGGAAACCTTCAAAATAGTTCGACAATATTGGCAGTGCTTCAGAAAGAGGAGAACCAAATGGAAATGTCCCAGGGGAAAATGCACTGCTGAGACAGTTGTAATAGAGTGGATTAAGACAGGACAATGCATATCATGTTTTGCTCATGTATCAAGGCCAGATACAAACATGTTCTGTGGTCTTTTGTTATGAACCAAGCTTTCACTGCATATTGACAGCTCTAATTTTGTTACAAGGACATAATAGATTCATTACTCTCTTAGTATCCTAGTCTGAAAATAACATAGATATTTTTCTTTCAATATTATTTGAAGAAGGTTGCTTATGAATAAAAGATGTACTGGCTTTATGTGTTATACATTGTTTTGGCAAACATAGTTATGGTCCTCAGCTGAGATTTTGACACAGAAACATAGTAACTATATTTCTATTGTGTACAGAAGTTATTCTAGACAAGCAAATGTAATAAAAAGGTACTTTCTAGTCTACCAATTTATGACAGAAAATTTATCAAAGTTTTGTTATTGTATACTGTGTTTTGGCATGTAATTTTTAAGAAGTCTTTATTGGTTGATCTTAATATCATGAAAGGTGAGATAGATTGACAGGTTTTCTTATGATGTATAATATATCCTTTATGACTTGCTTTTTGGATAGCAAAATTGCCAATTCCTTTTTTTAACCTTCATATTTAAGGGGAAAACAAAATGCCACCTTTGTTTCGATTCTTCAACAGCCCAGGGAAGTACAATAAATGATATCATGGCCTGGAATTGAATTTCTAGCACTAAAATGAAATTTTGTAGAAATTTAACATCTTCTGCTTCAGAGGCTAGACAAATTCCATTCCAGTATATAAAGTGTCTCATTTGTGTCTATAAATTTTTTTCTTTTTTGGCAGGAGGAGGGAAGAAGTATGAAGGTGACAGCAGAGGATAGATTTGATTTGACTTTGTCCCCACATGGCTGAAGTGATTCTCTAGGAGATCTTAGGGAAAATTGGGAAGGGGTTGATGGCCTCTGTATTTGAAGAGAAGTAAGCATGAGACAGATACATGATTTTTGTCCTATTATTTGATCTTGTTTACTTTTTTGAATTATATTTTTTCTTGTGTACTATTGTATACTGGACTTCACTATTTTGTATACTATTGTATATTGTATACTATTGTATACAATGTTTTATACACTATATTGTATACTATTGTATACTGGACTATATTATTTTGTGTACACTATTTTGCATATACTAGAAGGCAATGGCACCCCACTCCAGTACTCTTGCCTGGAAAATCCTATGGACAGAGGAGCCTGGTGGGCTGCAGTCCATGGGGTCGCTTAGAGTCAGACACGACTGAGCGGCTTCACCTTCACTTTTCCCTTTCATGCATTGGAGAAGGAAATGGCAACCCACTCCAGTGTTCTTGCCTGGAGAATCCCAGGGATGGCAGAGCCTGGTGGGCTGCCATCTATGGGGTCACACAGAGTCAGACATGACTGAAGCAACTTAGCAGCAACTGCACTATATTGTATAGTGGACTTCACTATTCCCTTTGGTGGGTATAAAAAAAGATGTACTCCATGAAAGCTTTCTTTTCACAAAGTTTTTCTTTTAAAGAGAGAGTTATGCACATATCACAAACCATCCCCCACAACACACATATTCATGTACACTAAATGCTATAAGAATGCTTATAACAGATATATAATCTGCTTCATGAGTTCCCAATTCTAATCTCAGAGCTTCAGAGCCACTGATTTATAGCTGTTTCTAGTTTGGTTATTTTCTTCTCATCAATAAACATTTATATATATAATTCTGGATTTAGACATTAAACTTCTTAATATGCCAAAGATTTAGCTTTACTGCACTCAATATGCCAGCAAATTTGGAAAACTCAGCAGAGGCCACAGGACTGGAAAAGGTCAGTTTTCATTCCAATCCCAAAGAAAGGCAATGCCAAAGATGCTCAAACTACTGCACAATTGCACTCATCTCACATGCTAGTAAAGTAATGCTCAAAATTCTCCAAGCCAGGCTTCAGCAATACATGAACCATGAACTTCCAGATGTTCAAGCTGGTTTTAGAAAAGGCAGAGGAACCAGAGATCAAATTGCCAACATCTGCTGGATCATGGAAAAAGCAAGAGAGTTCCAGAAAAACATCTACTTCTGCTTTATTGACTATGCCAAAGCTTTTGACTGTGTGGATCACAATAAACTGTGGAAAATTCTGAAAGAGCTGGGTATACCAGACCACCTGACCTGCCTCTTGAGAAACCTATCTTCAGGTCAGGAAGCTACAGTTAGAACTGGACATGGAACAACAGACTGGTTCCAAATAGGAAAATGAGTACATCAAGGCTGTTTGTTGTCACCCTGCTTATTTAACTTCTATGCAGAGTACATCATGAGAAATGCTGGGCTGGAAGAAGCGGGCTGGAAGAAGCACAAGCTGGAATCAAGATTGCCGGGAGAAATATCAATAACCTCAGATATGCAGATGACACCACCCTTATGGCAGAAAGTGAAGAGGAACTAAAAACCTTTTGATGAAAGTGAAAGTGGAGAGTGAAAAAGTTGGCTTAAAGCTCAACATTCAGAAAACAAAGATCATGGCATCTGGTCTCATCACTTCATGGGAAATAGATGGGGAAACAGTGGAAACAGTGTCAGACTTTATATTTTGGGCTCCAAAATCATTGCAGATGGTGATTGCAGCCATGAAATTAAAAGACGCTTACTCCTTGGAAGGAAAGTTATGACCAACCTAGATAGCATTATTGAAAAGTAGAGATATTACTTTGCCAACAAAGGTCCGTCTAGCCAAGGCTATGGTTTTCCAGTGGTCATGTATGGATGTGAGAGTTGGACTGTGAAGAAGGCTGAGCGCCTAAGAATTGATGCTTTTGAACTGTGGTGTTGGAGAAGACTCTTGAGAGTCCCTTGGAGTGCAAGGAGATCCAACCAGTCCATCCTAAAGGAGATCAGTCCTGGGTGTTCATTGGAAGGAGTGATGCTAAAGCTGAAACTCCAGTACTTTGGCCACCTCATGCAAAGAGTTGACTCATTGGAAAAGACCCTGATGCTGGGAGGGATTGGGGGTAGGAGAAGAGGATGATAGAGGATGAGATGGCTGGATGGCATCACCAACTCGATGGACATGAGTTTGAGTAAACTCCGGGAGTTGGTGATGGACAGGGAGGCCTGGCGTGCTGTGATTCATGGGGTAGCAAAGAGCTGGACACGACTGAGCAACTGAACTGAACTGATATGCTCTATCAGATAGAAAAGTGTCTAACTATAATTTTTTCCTCCATTTTGTGGCATGCTTAGAACACTTTTCAGTTTCTGTTGGTTGTTTTTATATCTTCAAATATTAATGATTAAATCTCTATATCTGTGTCACTATCTACATGAAGTATGTATCTTTTAATGTGTGTTTATTTTTATAGTCATAGTTGACTTATTATCTAAGGTCAAAAGGGAAAGTTTTAAACCAACTTACGTGGCAAACTTCCCTGGGAATGCCTTGTGTAACATAGCAGCCTTATCAATGCACTGATTTTCACATGGTGCTCTGTAGATCACTAGGAGTATCTTCAGGTGTTTCACTATCGATGATCTTTCTCTTCTGCTATTCTGCAGATCATTTGTCTTTTTGTTTTTCTGTGTCCTATGTTTTGATTTTTGTTTTAAAATGAGGCTGGTTTCCAGGATACATGGATTCTAGCCCAGCTCTTCTAACTTGCTTTGTTACTTTGACTAGTCGTTTTGGCTCTCAAAAGCAGCACCAAGCAACAAGAAGATGGGATTGTATTGGGCTGCTCAGGCTGCCATTACAAAGTATCATAGACTGAGTGGCTTAAACAACAGAAATTTACTTTATCATAGATCTAGAGGCTAGAAGTCCAAAACCAAGGTTTCAGCAGGGTTGGGCATTTTCTGAGGCTTCTCTCAGCTTGTGCATGGTAATCTATTTTTTTTCTTTTTAAGAATTTTAAAACTTTATTTTTTAACATTGAAGCCTTAATTGGCTTGACTCAATTTTTTGTCTTTTTTTAAAATTTATTTATTTTAATTGAAGGATAATTGCTTTGCAGAATTTTGTTGTTTTCTGTCAGACTTCAACATGAATCAGCCTTAGGTTTACATATATCCCCTCCTTCTTGAACCTTCTCTTTTTTAACTTTTTATTTTATATTGGAGTATAGCTGATTCACAACATGGTGATAGTTTCAGGTGGACAGCAAAGGGATTCAGCCATACGTACACATGTACCCATTCTCCCCTACACTCGCCTCCCTCCCATCCAGGCTGCCATATAACACTGAGCAAAGTACCCTGTGCTACATAGTATTTCCTTGTTGGTTGCTGTTGCTTAGTTGCTAAGTCATGTCCAACTCTTTTGTGACCCCTTGGGCTATAATCTGGCAGGCTCCTCTCTCCAAAGGATTTTCCAGGCAAGAATACTGGAGTCAGCTGCCATTCCCTTCTTCAGGGAGTCTTCTCAGCCCAGGGATCAAATCTGTGTCTCCTGTGTTTGAGACAGATCCTTCACCACTGAGCCTCATGGGAAGCCCCCTTGTTGGTTTAAATATAGCAGTGGCTGCGTTTATATTGTGTCCTCAGATGGTCTTCTCTCTGCCTCTGTTTTTTAATTTTTTCTTAATAAGGACACCAGTCATTTTGGATTATATCCCACACCATTAACCTCATTTTAACTTAATTATTTCTTTAAAAATCTTATATCCAAATACAGTCACATTCTGAGACTTTTAGCATATGAATTTGGTGGTGGTGGGGGGCACAATTTAGTCAACAAGATTGGTAATCTCCAATTTTATTTGACTCTAAAATTAAATGAATATTGCTAACCAAGAAGCAGGGACTTGTTCATATTTAATATTTATTATTTAATTTGTAGGTAAAGACAGTATGATGCAGAAAACAATCACTGGTCTTTTCACTGTGTCTTACACAATTGTACAATAGATATTTCTGCCTCTAGGTTTTTCCCTCTGACTTAGCTGCTGACTGGTAATCAAAAATTTTCATTCCTGGGTCACCACAAAGGGCTACATATAATGTTGGGTATTAAAAAAAAAATACAAACATAAAACAGGAACAGTTAAAAAAAACCCAGCCCAGGTTTATCCAATAGGAAAGTAAGTCTTAGAACAAACATCTGGAAGGGCCAATGGATCACAATTTCTTACTGTAAATATAAGCAAGTGATTAAAAGCCAACTTGGTGACTGGGTGGTAAAAAGAATTCACCTGCCAATGCAGAAGACACTGGTTCAGTCTCTGGACTGGGAAGTTTCCCTGGAGAAGGAAATGGCAATCCACTCCAGTATTCTTGCCTGGGAAATCCCATGGACAGAGCAGACTGGCGGGCTAGGGTCCATAGGGTTGCAGAAGAGACGGACATGACTTAATGTTAATGTAAACATTAACAACAAAAGCTGATTTACCAAATTTAACTCTGCAGTTCGAGAGTATGGTTCCAAATATTACTCCTGACTAGTTGCAAGAAAGGTAAATGCTAATATCCTCTACTCAGAATTAAGGAACTTCCTATCTTTTGGATACATCCTGACAATATAAGATGAAACCAGTTGTCTATTTAATACATTTTTGGGGCATGGATCTTTTGCTATAACTGCATACCCAGTGTGAAAAGAGGTCAGGTATACACAGGATATCTTTCCCCAGCATTTTATTTTCAATGTCTTTTTTATTTACCTTTAAAAAGCTTGTTTTTTTCTTTAGTCTAATAATATTAAGGGGGGTACTTATACCATTATCATGATATAATTTTTAATATAATGTAGTTATATTTAAATCTACTGTTTTTCTATTTATTTTCTGTTTAATCCCAATGGTTCTTCCATTCCCTGCTGCTGCTGCTGCTAAGTCGCTTCAGTCATGGCCGATTTTGTGCGACCCCATAGATGGCAGCCCACCAGGCTCCCCCATCCCTGGGATTCTCCAGGCAAGAACACTGGAGTGGGTTGCCATTTCCTTCTCCAATGTATGAAAGTGAAAAATGAAAGTGAAGTCGTTCAATCATGTCCGACTCTTCACGACCCCATGGACTGCAGCCTACCAGGCTCTTCTGTCTATGGGATTTTCCAGGCAAGAGTACTGGAGTGGGGTGCCATTCTATTCCCTAGGGTTAGCCAAATAACCTATTGAATTTAGTATTCAATATTGAATATGAAGTATTGAAAATGGTGTTATCTTTTGGCTATACCCTTTTATATTTTTTGAAGAAGTCACTCTAACAGTATCATGACTTATTTTAAATTAATATTATACTACTTGATGTCTAATGTAGCCAACTTAAATAGTATAATTTCATTCATCCCCTCCCAATCTTTGTGCTGTTAGATTTTTTCAGCTCTAGATTTGTTTACTTTATAGGGTAATAGTCACAAGTCATAGAAAGTAGGGCTCAGATGTACCCTTGGGAGGTCACCATTCAGCTCTATGCTATCACTTTTCTATTTAAAACTCTCCAGTTTCTTCATCTATCACTCAGAGTTAAAGACAAAGTCCTAAAAATGGACTGCAAGTTCTTATACAGGACTCCCTGTCTTTGACCTCATATCTAACTAATTTTCTTTTTTCTCTTTCTACTCCAGGAACACTGTCATCCTTTAATTTTGAAGCATAGCAATCATGTACTCCTCAGGGCAATAAACTTAATGGAACACTTTTGCTCCAAATTCCAAGCTCTCACGCCTTCATTTTAGGGCTTTGATCTGAGGTTTCCTTCTTATTGAGGCTTTTCTGGACTTTCTGTTTAAAATTGTAACTCTTCCAAGCATCCTTTCCTATTTCCCACAGTCAGTCATTGTCTTCCCCACCCCCCGACAACATATCACTCATTTCTAATGTATATTCTATTTATTATTTTGCTTACTGTCAGCCTCAGTGACAGTGCAGATGGAAAATGAGAGTACTATGAAGGCAGAAGTTTTTGTTTATTTTGTTTACTATATTAAACATAACACAATAGCATAGGGAACTATACTCAGTACTCTGTAACGATCTCTATGGGAAAAGAATCTAAAAAAAAAACCAGTGGATATAAGTGTAACTGATTCACTTTGCTGTACTGCAGAAACTAACACAACATTATAAAACAACTAACTATACTTGAATAAAAATTAACTTTAAAAAACACATAGTAAATAGTAAGTATTTCTTGAATAAATGAATATATGTTTTGAGACTTCCATTTTCACTATTGAGAAATCTGTCAGTTTGGTTATTTTTATTTTGTGGATAAAAATACTTTCTGACTAATGATATTCTTATAGAGTTTCTGGTTTCATGGAACAGTAGCTATGTACACATTTATTTTTATGTATTCTGCTTAATGTAGGTTATATTTCCACACCTTGGATTCATTTCTTTCTTTAGCTCTAGAAAATTTGTAGCAGTCATACCTTATGTGTAACTTCTCTTCTTTCTCTTCTCACCTATGGGACTCTGATGCTATCTTCTTTCTTTCATTATTTTTTCATAACATCCACCATAACTACTATCTACTACATATCTAGTACATATCCAGTATCACAGATGCTACACATCTACCACATAACTACTGTCTGCTACATAACGATTATCTACCTCCTACTTGCTTTGGATCTTTTTTCCCTCACCTTTTTCCTTCAGGGAGTAGAAAGTGACTAATATACATTTGATGCTTAATGAAACCTTATTGAATGCTTATAGAATGGGTGAATAAATAAATATTAGCTGTTTTCTTTCTATTCTCAATATTGAACTTCTCTTTCAAATTTTCCATCTGCATTTCTATCTGTGCTACATATGAAATAATTTCTTAAATGATGTCTCTGAATTCATCTTTTCAGTTTTGCTTATTCCGTTGTTTATCTATTAATATTTTTATTTCAACCATTTTTAAATTTCTTTTTTAAGGCAGATGTATTAAAGTTAATTGATGCACAATAAACTGCACACATTTAATGTATACAGTTTGATGAGTTTGCTCACTACTGTAATCAAGGCAATAGCCATATTCACTTCAGTTCAGTTCAGTCACTCAGTCATGTCTGACTCTTTGCGACCCCATGGACCACAGCGCACCAGGCCTCCCTGTCCATCATCAACTTCTGGAGTTTACCCAAACTCATTTCCATTGAGTTGATGATGCCATCTAACCATCTCATCCTCTGTTGTCCCCTTCTCCTTCCACTGTTAATCATTCCCAGCATCAGGGTCTTTTCAATGAGTCAGTTGTTTGCATCAGGTGGCCAAAGTATTGGAGTTTCAGCTTCATCATCAGTCCTTCCAATGAATATTCAGAACTGATTTTTCTCTAGGATGGACTGGTTGGATCTCCTTGCTATCCAAGGGACTCTCAAGAATCTTCCCAACACCATGCTTCAAATGCATCAATTCTTCAGCACTCAGCTTTCTTTATAGTCCAACTCTCACATCTATATATGACTACTGGAAAAACCAAAGCTTTGACAAAATGGACCTTTGTTGGCAAAGTAATGTCTCTGCTTTTTAATATGCCATCTAGGTTGACATAGCTTTTCTTCTAAGGAGGAAGCATCTTTTAATTTCATGGCTGCAGTCACCATCTCTAGTGATTTTGGAGCCCAAAAAAAGTCTGTCATTGTTTCCACTGTTTCCCCATCTATTCGACATGAAGTGATGGGACCAGATGCCATGATATTAGTTTTCTGAATGTTGAGTTTTAAGCCAACTTTTTCACTCTCCTCTTTCACTTTCATCAAGAAGCTCTTTAGTTCTTCACTTTCTGCCATAAGAGTGGTGTCATCTGCATATTGATATTTGCAGATATTGATATTTCTCCCGGCAATCTTGTTTCCAGCTTGTGCTTCCTCCAGCCCAGCGTTTCTCATGATGTACTCTGCATAGAAGTTAAATAAGCAGGGTGACAATATACGGCCTTAATATACTCCTTTCCTGATTTGGAACCAGTCTGTTGTTCCATGTCCAGTTCTAACTGTTGCTTCTTGATCTGCATACAAATTTCTCAAGGGGCGGGTCAGGTGGTCTGGTATTCCCATGTCTTTCAGAATTTTCCACAGTTTGTTGTGATCCACATAATCAGAGGCTTTGGCATAGTCAATAAAGCAGAAGTAGATGTTTTCCTGGACCTCTCTTGCTTTTTCCATGATCCAATGGGTGTTGGCAATTATTCTCTGGTTCCTCTGCCTTTTCTAAAACCAACTTGAATATCTGGAAGTTCACGGTTCACATATTGCTGAAGCCTGGCTTAGACAATTTTGAGCATTACTTTACTAGCATGTGAGATGAGTGCAATTGTGTGGTAGTCTGAGCATTCTTTGGCAGTGGCTTTCTTTGGGATTGGAATGAAAATCGACCTTTTCCAGTCCTGTGGCCACTGCTGAATTTTCCAAATTTGCTGGCCTGTTGAGTGCAGCACTCTCACCGAATCATCTTTTAGGCTTTGAAATAGCTCAACAGGAATTCCATCACCTCCACTAGCTTTGTTTGCAGTGATGCTTCCTAAGGCCCACTTGAAATCACATTCCAGGATGTCTGCTCTAGGTGAGTGATCACACCATCGTGATTATCTGGATCCTGAAGATCTTTTTTGTATAGTTCTTCTGTGTATTCTTGTCACCTCTTCTTAATATCTTCTGCTTCTTTAGGTTCATACCATTTCTGCCCTTTATTGTGCCCATCATTGTATGAAAAGTTCCCTGATATCTGTAATTTTCTTGAAGAGATCTCTCTCTATATAATGGTATATACCAAATATATATATATATATATATATATCATTTGATACATAAATGAATATATTTACACACACAATTTTCTGAGTCTTATATAGCACCATATATAAAACAAAACCTGTAAACCTACAATTCAGAAGCTTTTCTTAGAGATAATTTGCATTTGTTTAACCTGGCAGCAGCAAATCTTTAGTTTTCTTCCAGAATCTTGGCTTAATTCAAGAATCTTGAATTCAGCTCTACCTTTTTACTCTTTGCCAAGACTAAATGTCTTATTGCAGTGCTGTTACTGACACTTGTCTTCAGAGCAACATGACTTTCATATTTGCTTACTACTTTCTGATTTTAATTTCTGATTTCACTTTTCTTTTTTTTTTTTTTAATATCTCCTTCATTTATCCCTTACCTCCTTGAAGTACAAAAATGTAATAAGCATTATGGATGAATATGTTCTTATCTCTATGTACCTATATGTATATTTGTATGTGTATATATATAGTTTTTTTTCTCCGTGAACTTTCATTTAATCTAGAATATCTTGGTGTGTTTTCTCTACTTTTAATTGAATTTCTTATAGAATTGTGAGAATTTTACTAAAAGGATACCATACTTGGATAAATAATCTATTGTTAACAAATATGGAAGCATCACTGTGTAAGTCTATCAGTTATTTGTATCATTAACAGTAAATATCTGTGTGCTCATAAGGTCAGGTCTACCACTAAAAGGACATTATAATTCTGTATGGAAAGTGAAAGTGGAAGTTGCTCAGTCATGTCCAACCCCATGGACTATACAGTCCATGGAGTTCTCTAGGCCAGAATACCAGCATGGGTAGCCTTTCCCTTTTCCAGGGGATCTTCCCAACCCAGGGATATAGCCCAGGTCTCCCGCCTTGCAGGTAGATTCTTTACCAGCTGAGCCACAAAGGAAGCCCTTTGTATACCTACAGAATATTTCTGACAAATAAATTAAAACTGATTTTTCTGCTAATCTCCTTTAGTGAGATGTTTTTAATATTTTTCCTTTGATGGGAAAAAATAAATTACCACTATATCCCTTTGCAAACAACTTTGGAACTGACAATTATTGTTGCTTTTTGTTGGTATAAAAACATGAACCTGTACATTTAATATTAGCTATGGCTAAATGCTTCCTCCATGTATCTGTTTTTCTGTCTTTTATCTGAAAACACGTCCTAATTGAGTAGCACTCAAAAACCTGGTGCAGATTTTAGACTTGGGAAGAACTTCAGGATAAATACTTACTATGCAATAGTATAATGTTTTAAGACCTGTAGAGGAAGTCAGTGGTCTTTTTTTTTTTTTTTAATGGAGAACTGTGCCTCCTATTTAAAATACAGGCTCTAGTGGTTGCTGTTGATATAGCAGTCGTGGGCATTGTGACAATTTCTTATTAGATATTTTGCATAGTTTTGGAAGAAATCATGCTGATAGGTTTCCTGACCTAAAGTTGATCTTTCTTTCATTATCTAAGAAATTCACTGACATTTAATATTATTTTTATTAAAATAGAGTTAGAAATTATTTTATTTAAAAGTTAGCAATTATTTAGGATGTAGTATAAGTATCTTTAGAAATCTTTTAAGCTTTACCCGTAAAAACCTTTGACTTGAGAATTCTTACTGCTAGACTTCATCCTTCCTTTTTCTCTATGTTACACTTTCAGACCAAAGCAATTAGAAGTGTGCAATTTAGAGATCAGAGAGGGTAGAAGGACAGGAAAGAAGGAAGGGAGGAAGGGACAGTAAAATGTCATATTGAAGAAAGAAGAAGCTGTGTTCTGCTTTAAAAAACGCAAAAACTATCTGGGGTGCCCAAGCCTCCACATACAAAAAAATCCAATTAAAATGATGAAATGAATGACCAAATATTTCTCCAGTTTTTAGACAGATGGGCTGTGTGTTTTAAGTGAATGTCTTAGTTTTTATTTAAAACTGTTGAACTGTGTTATCATCAAAATCTTTCAGGTAACACATTTAAAGAAATAAGCGTGTGTGCTAAGTTGTGTCAGTCACGTTCAACTCCGTGACCCCATGGACTGTAGTTTGCCAGGCTCTTCTGTCCATGGGATTCTCTAGGCAAGAATACTGGAGTGGGTTGCCGTGCCCTCTTGCACAGAATCTTCCCAGACCAGGGGTGGAACCTGCTGTCTCATGTCTCCTGTATCTGCAGATGGGTTCTTTAGCACTAGCGCCACCTGTGGAGTCCTTAAAGAAGTATGTTTCCTTTTAAATTATGAACATTTTGCTCTCTTGCTTAAGACTTTCATTTCTCAATGTGATATGTAAAGCCAATCCACAGTGTACAATTTATTTATTTGTTTTACTTTTTTTTTTTAATTTTATTTTTAAACTTTACATAACTGTATTAGTTTTGCCAAATATCAAAATGAATCCGCCACAGGTATACATGTGTTCCCCATCCTGAACCCTCCTCCCTCCTCCCTCCCCATTCCATCCCTCTGGGTCTTCCCAGTGCACCAGCCCCAAGCATCCAGTATCGTGCATCGAACCTGGACTGGCAACTCATTTCATACATGATATTTTACATGTTTCAATGCCATTCTCCCAAATCTTCCCACCCTCTCCCTCTCTCACAGAGTCCATAAGACTGTTCTATACATCAGTGTCTCTTTTGCTGTCTCGTATACAGGGTTATTGTTACCATCTTTCTAAATTCCATATATATGCGTTAGTATACTGTGTTGGTGTTTTTCTTTCTGGCTTACTTCACTCTGTATAATAGGCTCCAGTTTCATCCACCTCATTAGAACTGATTCAAATGTATTCTTTTTAATGGCTGAATAATACTCCATTGTGTATATGTACCACAGCTTTCTTATCCATTCATCTGCTGATGGACATCTAGGTTGCTTCCATGTCCTGGCTATTATAAACAGTGCTGCGATGAACATTGGGGTACTCGTGTCTCTTTCCCTTCTGGTTTCCTCAGTATGTATGCCCAGCAGTGGGATTGCTGGATCATAAGGCAGGTCTATTTCCAGTTTTTTAAGGAATCTCCACACTGTTCTCCATAGTGGCTGTACTAGTTTGCATTCCCACCAACAGTGTAGGAGGGTTCCCTTTTCTCCACACCCTCTCCAGCATTTATTACTTGTAGACTTTTGGATCGCAGCCATTCTGACTGGTGTGACATGGTACCTCATAGTGGTTTTGATTTGCATTTCTCTGATAATGAGTGATGTTGAGCATCTTTTCATGTGTTTGTGAGCCATCTGTATGTCTTCTTTGGAGAAATGTCTATTTAGTTCTTTGGCCCATTTTTTGATTGGGTCATTTATTTTTCTGGAGTTGAGCTGTAGGAGTTGCTTGTATCTTCTCGAGATTAGTTGTTTGTCAGTTGCTTCATTTGCTATTATCTTCTCCCATTCTGAAGGCTGTCTTTTCACCTTGCTAATAGTTTCCTTTGATGTGCAGAAGCTTTTAAGGTTAATTAGGTCCCATTTGTTTATTTTTGCTTTTATTTCCAATATTCTGGGAGGTGGGTCATAGAGGATCCTGCTGTGATGTATGTCAGAGAGTGTTTTGCCTATGTTCTCCTCTAGGAGTTTTATAGTTTCTGGTCTTACTTTGAGATCTTTAATCCATTTTGAGTTTATTTTTGTGTATGGTGTTAGAAAGTGTTCTAGTTTCATTCTTTTACAAGTGGTTGACCAGAGTTCCCAGCACCACTTGTTAGTGTACACATTAAAATGCCAAGTTTTGCCTTTCTGTATGGCTTCTATTGTTGTCACCCAGAAAGAGGAAGTGTTAAATCTCTTTTCTCCACGTGGAGAGGAACTCAAGGAAGCTGATTAAGAGCCTGGGAAGTGAAGTGAAGTCACTCAGTCGTGTCCGACTATTTGCGACACCATGGACTGTAGCCTACCAGGCTTCTCCATCCATGGGATTTTCCAGGCAAGAATATTGGAGTGGGTTGCTATTTCCTTCTCCAGGGGATCTTCCCGATCCAGAAATTGAACCCGCGTTTCCTGCATTGCAGGCAGAGGCTTTACCCTCTGAGCCACCAGGGAGCATGGGAAAAGAAATTAAAAATGATTATCTGCCTTGTAATAGTGATGAAAAAGTACCTATTCTCTTTCTATAATTCAAAAGTTAATAGCACTTTGGGATTGTAGAAAATGTAAAATCATCAGGGTGAAGGCTGAGACCTGTAGCCCATTATAAGGGAACCCTGTTCTGTTTGGAATTCCAAAGGCAAATTTTATCTGGTAAATCTGAGAATATCAATTCATATTTATCCATTACTTGCACAAAAATAACTAATATTCTCAATTTATGCTTCTAGTCCCGAATTATGACCCTTTTCTAACCTCTTGAAAACGTTGCCAAACCTTGTCCTCTTTTCATCATGTCTTCCCATTTCCTTTTCCTCCATCTAGACTTTTGTTTTCTTCTAATACTACTTGTGACTTGGAGGTTGTGGTCAAAGGCAGAAAAATAGCATGCAATGAAATGAAAGAACTCTTTCACATTCTTTCTCCTCTCTCTCTCTTTTTATTCCTGAAGGAACACTGATGAATTCACATTTATTTCCATGGCTCCAGGATCTGAGCTAGTGCAATAACTCTGTCCCCACCAACATTACAATTTCTTCCCTCACCCAGGTTAGCTCTAATGATGTAATCTTTGAGTAATCTTTGCCAATTTTTGTTAAAGTATTCAGGAAAAATGAGATCTATATCTATATGTGAATTTCACAGGTAATACCTTAACCTGTGAGGTAAAGCTTTAATCCCCAATTCGATTCCTGGGTCAGGAAGATCCCCTGGAGAAGGCATAGGCTGCCCACTCCAGTATTCTTGGGCTTCCCTGGTGGCTCAGCTGGTAAAGAATCTGCCTGCAATGCGGGAGACCTGGGTTATATCCCTGGGTTGGGAAGATCTCCTGGAGAAGGGAATGGGTACCCACTTCAGTATTCTGGCCTGGAGAATTTCATGGACTGTATAGTCCATGGGGTCACAAACAGTTGGACACAACTGAGCAACTTTCACTTCACTTCACTTCAAAGCTATTGAGGGTGTTGCACAAAGCGTGTCTTTATATAAGACGCTAATCAAAGTTTTCCTTTACTTCAAGTAAAATCTCTGTATTACTCCATTTCTGCAGCACATAAATAGGCCTATCTTGGATATGAAAGAAACATACTATAGAAATATATGAAAGTCAACTTCCTCTCTCTCTTTTTGTGATCAAACTAAAACTGAAGTGGAAATCTGAATATGTGAGGCAGATTGGTAGAATACCTTAATAGAGGAATAATTAGGATATTAAAATAGTTGTAGATTTTGCTCTTCTGTTTGTCAAGAACATACAATTGCATTTTTTAACCTAGGTGGCTTCATTTTGAATTCAGATTTAGTGGGGCATCCTCTGGTAAGAACGGGGTCAATTAGGATCCAATGACCATTTCTTAGGATCTTCTTTGAAATGAGAGAACACTACAAGAATACAGAGAAGCTGAGAACAAGAGCGAAAGTAGGAGCTCCAGAACTTGGAAGGTATGCCGATATATATATCTTGAAAATATATTTTTTCCTCCCTCATTGCATGAGAACAAGACTACCAAAATACTACTCGAACTTTGGTTAAAACCAAAATTATGAGTCTCAACTTCCTGGGTATCCTCTAATGCTAAGCATTAGTAATATATTAGTTTTATATAATTTATTGTATATTATATAATTTATACTATATTAGTAATATATTAGTTTATTATTTTAAGCATTGGAGTTATTTAAGTACTTAGCTATTAAAAGGTCATTGTAGTCAGAACTGGGTAAACTTAATTTTCATCTTTATGAATGAACTTACTGAATAAGATAGTTTTCATCTTTCTACATTAGTTTGTCATCTTTAAAATCAGGATGTAAACCCCTAGTTTATAATATTTTTGTGGATATTAAGTGAAAATAAGTATTTACCACACACATTTGTTATTGTTGTTCAGTCACTTAGTCATGTCTGACTCTCTGAGACCCATGGACTGCAGCACTCCAGTCTTCCCTGTCCTTTACCATTTCCTGGAGTTTGGTCAAACTCATGTCCATTGAGTCAGTGATGCTATCCAATACCATTTAATAATTTAGTTTTACCATTCTTAAGTAGGATGAACAAAGTTACAAAATGTAATTCCTTTTATTTTAAAATCCCTCATTTTAGATAGGGAACATTTTATTTTGTTTTAGCTCTGAGAATGTAATTATGTACTGTAATCACGTTAGTGATACTGAATTGAAGTATGCATGAGTTAGTCTGCTTAAATCTCCTTAGGCTTAAATGTACTTTGTATCTGTGTGCATATAGAGCCCAGTGTCTAGCTGAAAAGGTGAAACGATTTAGTGAAAGCACTGTGTATTTACAAAGTTTAGATATTGGGATAATAAAGTAATAGACCTTTTGCCTGACTTGTCTTTCATCTGGAGGTGTCTTATGATCGCAGCTGAGGTCCTGTCTATCCAAAGGATGGACAACACAGTGGTAATTTGTTTGAATTAGTATGTTTCTAAATCTTTGAACTTACCCAATTTCTTAATGGGAGAATATTTTAATCTGTGTTTAATTGAAAGAAAAAAAATCTATATTTTTGCTTTTTCTTTTTTGGGGGGATACACTTGATAGACATTTAAACTCTGAGTGTTCTTTTTAATGTAAAAACTGAATTGCCTTTTCATGTGCTTTAAAACAAAATCCAAGCTAAAATATAAAATTTCTTGCCTCATTTGTTGACAGTGTTAGTCCTTTTATAGAAGTCTCCCAGACTTGCTAAAAGTTCAAAATGACTGAAATTAACTTTATCTATTGAAAATTCCCCCTAGAAATAGAATCTTACTGAGACAAAATGTCAAATCTCATGCCAACAATAAATTAGAGGTGGAAAGAACCTACTAAGTTATTACCTCCATCCAAGTAGCAAGAAATTTTCTGTCTCTGACAGAAAATTATTTTGATATATAATTTATCTCATAGCAACACTTGGAAGACCTTCCAAAGCTTCTGCAAAATTGCCATGTGTCAGGGTGATGTATTTTTAATTTTTATAGCATTTATCTAAAGTGAAGAGTGTGAATGTATAAATTAGTCAATCTGAGTTGACACATGTAGAGTGAAAGGGAAAGAGCACTGGGGCAGAGACAACAGGACTAGAGGTTTATAGGTATTCAACTCCATACCCTGCCACTTGATAGTCTAATATAGATGAAAGTGCTGAGCTCATAACAGATGATTAACACAACTCCTGGTATTTACTTATCAGGTATTTCAGTGATTTTAATCAAAATCTACATTTAATAACTTATATATACATAGACACATATGCATTTGGTAAGGTATATAATAGTGCAGCAGGACAGTCTGTTAGAAGTGTTAAAATTTTTGCTTCTAAATTTTTTATAGCAGTATTAAGATATTGTTTCTTTGAACTTTAATAACATCTCCAAAGTGTGAATACAATCTGGCTCCTGATTCTCTAGTAGTTTCTTGCAGGTAGATTTTTTTTCTTTTTATCTTCCACAATACCTCTGATGCAGTACTGAAAATACACCTTAAAGTTTTTTCTTTTAAAACACTATTTCTGTCTCAGTATTGAAAACACACAATGCTTAGAGTTGTTGAAGAAAAGCATTTTAAAGTAAAAAATGGTTCTAATAGAGAATTAAAAAATCTCTGGAGGCCTATTAGTTGACCTGAGCACTCTGTCTTCTATCTTTGAACTATGAATCTACTCCCACTCTTCTCCTTGGGCCAAAAAGAATTGCAGGAGGCAACCTAGATAGCATATTAAAAAGCAAAGATATTACCTTGCCAACAAAGGTCTGTCTAGTCAAGGTTATGGTATTCCCAATGGTCATGTATGGATGTGAGAGTTGGACTATAAAGAAAGCTGAGTGCCAAAGAATTGATGCTTTTGAACTGTGGTGCTGAAGAAGACTCTTGCAAGTCCCTTGGACTGCAAGGAGATCCAACCAGTCCATCCTAAAGGAGACCAGTCCTGGGTGTTCATTGGAAGGACTGATGCTGAGGCTGAAACTCCAATACTTTGGCCACCTCATGCGAAGAGCTGACTCATTGGAAAAGACTCTGATGCTGGGAGGGATTGGGGGCAGGAGGAGAAGGGGATGACAGAGGATGAGATGGCTGGATGGCATCACTGACTCGATGTACATGAGTTTGAGTGAATTCCGGGAGTTGGTGATGGACAGGGAGGCCTGGCGTGCTGCAATTCATGGGGTTGCAGAGAGTCGGACACGACTGAGCGACTGAACTGAGCTGAACTACAGTTGTCAGGTTTCCCAGATGGCTCAGTGGCGGTAAATCCACCAGCAATGCAGGAGACTTGGGTTTAAACCCTGGGTTTAGAGGATCCCCTGGAGAAGGAAATGGCAACCCACTTCAGTATTCTTTTTTTTTTTTTTTGCTTGTATACTTTTTTTTTAAATTTTATTTTATTTTTAAACTTTACATAATTGTATTAGTTTTGCCAAATATCAAAATGAATCCACCACAGGTATACATGTGTTCCCCATCCTGAACCCTCCTCCCTCCTCCCTCCCCATACCATCCCTCTGGGTCGTCCCAGTGCACCAGCCCCAAGCATCCAGTATTGTGCATCGAACCTGGACTGGCAACTCATTTCATACATGATATTTTACATGTTTCAATGCCATTCTCCCAAATCTTCCCACCCGCTCCCTCTCCCACAGAGCCCATAAGACTGTTCTATACATCAGTGTCTCTTTTGCTGTCTCGTACACAGGGTTATTGTTACCATCTTTCTAAATTCCATATGTATGCGTTAGTATACTGTATTGGTGTTCTTCTTTCTGGCTTACTTCACTCTGTATAATAGGCTCCAGTTTCATCCACCTCATTAGAACTGATTCAAATGTATTCTTTTTAATGGCTGAATAATACTCCATTGTGTATATGTACCACAGCTTTCTCATCCATTCATCTGCTGATGGACATCTAGGTTGCTTCCATGTCCTGGCTATTATAAACAGTGCTGCAATGAACATTGGGGTACACGTGTCTCTTTCCCTTCTGGTTTCCTCAGTGTGTATGCCCAGCAGTGGGATTGCTGGATCATAAGGCAGTTCTATTTCCAGTTTTTTAAGGAATCTCCACACTGTTCTCCATAGTGGCTGTACTAGTTTGCATTCCCACCAACAGTGTAAGAGGGTTCCCTTTTCTCCACACCCTCTCCAGCATTTATTACTTGTAGACTTTTGGATCTCAGCCATTCTGACTGGTGTGACATGGTACCTCATAGTGGTTTTGATTTGCATTTCTCTGATAATGAGTGATGTTGAGCATCTTTTCATGTGTTTGTTAGCCATCTGTATGTCTTCTTTGGAGAAATGTCTGTTTAGTTCTTTGGCCCATTTTTTGATTGGGTCATTTATTTTTCTGGAGTTGAGCTGTAGGAGTTGCTTGTATATTCTTGAGATTAATTGTTTGTCAGTTGCTTCATTTGCTATTATCTTCTCCCATTCTGAAGGCTGTCTTTTCACCTTGCTAATAGTTTCCTTTGATGTGCAGAAGCTTTTAAGGTTAATTAGGTCCCATTTGTTTATTTTTGCTTTTATTTTCAATATTCTGGGAGGTGGGTCATAGAGGATCCTGCTGTGATGTATGTCAGAGAGTGTTTTGCCTATGTTCTCCTCTAGGAGTTTTATAGTTTCTGGTCTTACGTTGAGATCTTTAATCCATTTTGAGTTTATTTTTGTGTATGGTGTTAGAAAGTGTTCTAGTTTCATTCTTTTACAAGTGGTTGACCAGATTTCCCAGCACCACTTGTTAAAGAGATTGTCTTTAATCCATTGTATATTCTTGCCTCCTTTGTCAAAGATAAGGTGTCCATATGTGTGTGGATTTATCTCTGGGCTTTCTATTTTGTTCCATTGATTTATATTTCTGTCTTTGTGCCAGTACCATACTGTCTTGATAACTGTGGCTTTGTAGTAGAGCCTGAAGTCAGGTAGGTTGATTCCTCCAGTTCCATTCTTCTTTCTCAAGTATTCTTGCCTGGGAAATCCCATGGACAGAGGAGCCCATCAGGTTATAGTCCTTGGGGTCACAAAAGAGTTGGACATGACTTGGTGACTAAACAACAGCAAATAACAATAGTTGTCTTTTTCTCCTATAGCTGTGTTTTGAACTTAAGGTAGCTACTTGTTCCTAGCCAGGGTATCTATCAGGTTCCTCCTTCAGTTTCAGAGGAATTCTGCCACACTCTTAATGAGAATATGCATGCTATTTTTAGGGTCAGACATCTCTGAGGGGAAATCACTAATGTAAATCTGTCATTCCAACTTCCCATCTCCTATTAGTAACAATTTCCCTTTGCCCCCTTTATGTGTTTTGCTCATTAACACCTGTCATTTTTTAGGATCTTCTGGTTTTCAGATACCATGCTAAGTTCTTGAAGATGTAACAAGTGAATGAAATATGCTGACTGCCTTTAAGTCACTAATAGTCAATCTCTTTGAATCATTTCTTTCTCTAAGCTTCTGTACCTGTTTTTAAGTGACATCTTTTTCTCCTATTAAATTTCTATCTTGCAGTATCTCTCTCTACCACACCTTTGTGATGTCATTGATCTCATGACTGTACACACCACATGAACACTGACCAATACCAAAAGTACATTGGTGGCCCCTTATTTGCACTGAGTTCCAGTTCCTGTATGCAATTTACTACTCCCTACTCATTGTCTCAAAATTAAATCATCCTGAAATAAACACATGATTCCATCTTCTCCAAACTTGCTCTTTCCACACCTCTCTCCATCTCAGAAAATGGACTTTTCTGCTGCTGCTGCTGCTGCTAAGTTGCTTCAGTCATGTCGGACCCTGTGCGACCCCATAGACGGCAGCCCACCAGGCTCCCCCATCCCTTGGAGTCTCCAGGCAAGAATACTAGAGTGGGTTGCCATTTCCTTCTCCAATGTATGAAAGTGAAAAGTGAAAGTGAAGTTGCTCAGTCGTCTCCGACTCTTAGCAACCCCATGGGCTGCAGCCTGTCAGGCTCCTCCGTCCATGGGATTTTCCAGGCAAGAGTACTAGAGTGGGGTGCCATTGCCTTCTCTGGTTTCTTTCTGAGGTCTAAGCAAAAAACATTGGAGTCTTTCCTAATTTTGGTTGTTGTAATAGTTATTAAATCTTGTTGCCTCTAATACTTTCAGCTCTGATTCTTACAGCTGTGATACTTTAAACCACCTCTATTACTCTAACCTGAATCGCTGTTGTACTAGTTTTCTGTGCTACATAAACAAATGGCCATACATTCACAGCTTAAAACAACATATTACTATATTAATACATTTATTATCTCACAGTTTGTAGGTCAGAAGTCTAGGTGTAGTTTTCCTGGGTGTAGTCTGTGTTCTCTAGTTTGGAGTTGTACTTCCTCAGGGTCCGGTCCAGCTGTTGGTCTAATCGGCAATCTCATCCGAGGTGTGACTGGGGAAAGGTTAGCTTCAAAGTGCCAATAGGTGATTGTCAAAACCTATTTCCTTGTGGCTGCATAACCAAAGCTTCAGTTTCTTGCAGGAGGCTGCCATTAATGATTCAAAACCTTCTGTTGATTTCTGATCCAAGTGCTTCTTGAACATACCTTGTGGAAGTAAGCTAGTAAGAGGAAATTTCTCCACTGGCTTTGCAAGCAAGATGAAGTCTTAAGGTAATCATGGTAATGGCATCCCATCATCTTGACCATTTTCCACTGGTTAGAAGCAAACAAGTCCCATACCCAGAGGATAGGATTGTCCAAGGGTGTAGACACCAGGAGGCAAGTATCATTGAAAGTCACCTTTCAAAGACAACAGGAGTTGTCTGCCACAACTGTCGTCTCTTGCCTAGATTTTTGAAATTGCCTCTTAACTCCTTCCTGGTTTTCCCCTCTCCCACTCTCATTAAATAGTTAGGATGATCTTTAAAAAAAAAAAAAAAAAAGCCACATCACATCATTCCTGGACTCAAAGCCTTAAAAGGGTTTCATTTCATACACAGTAAAAGCCCAAGTCTTTGTAAGGCCATACAGGATCTGAACATTTACCTCTCTGATCTTACCTTCAGAGGGAACTGACTACTTTTCTGAAGTGCTTTTCTTGGTTATCCATATTATTCTCTGTATTCTCTTACCTCTTTCAAGTCTTCACTTTAAAATTATCCTTTAAGTGAGGCATTACTAGGATACCTACCTACTATTTAAAAGTGTGACATTCAACTATTCTTCTTTGCTCTGTTTTCTTTCTTAGCATTTGTTACCATCTGATAGCATATATAGTTTTACTTTTTAAATTTATACTGCCCACTCTTCTCCCTTGAATATAAAATTCATAAAACATGGCTCCATGAGACTGTTCTAATTCCTGCTGTATTTCCAGCGTTTATCTAGTGGACACACAACAAATATATGTTGAATAGATTAATGATATATCTCAGTTAGGCCTCATTTTCTTAATATAGATTTCTTATTATCCAAATCCATGGAAATATCTTATAAAAATTCCATTGAAATAATTTTCTGTTCAAATTTTCCCTTTATCTTTACAAGTTTATTCATATATATATAATTTTATTATATGTAAACTATATAGTTATATATATTTTTATATATGTACATATATAATATAAATATGTAGTTTTATTTCTCTAAACATTTTGGGAATTCTTGACGAGTGAAACAGCGGCTCTAACTAGAATGACTTGTGTTGGTTTTCGTAACTATTTGTTCATTGGTTTTGAAACTCACACATTAAGGACTTCTAGTAGAGTGATATTTTAATATGCAGCATGAATCTTTTTGTAGAAGTCCTATTTGGTTATAGGGCTTCCCTGGTGGCTCAGAGGGTAAAGCGTCTGCCTGCAATGCGGGAGACCTGGGTTCAATCCCTGGGTTGGGAAGATCCTCTGGAGAAGAAAATGGAAACCCACCCCAGTACTCTTGCCTGGAAAATGCCATGGATGGAGGAACCTTGTATGCTACAGTCCATGGGGTCGCAAAGAGTCATACATGACTGAGCAACTTCACTTCTTACTTCTATTTGGTTATTACATAAAAACTAGGTTACTTCAATCAGGGCTTTCAGAGTTTTACTTAGGACTCTGATTGGGCTTGTTAGTTGATCAAGAGTTTTTGCTACTATTTGGCAGTTAAGGACTGGTCAAATAAGGTTCTATCTTAAAGATAAGGTTTTATTTTAAAAATCTCAAAACAATAAACAATGAAGGCTTTGATGTGTCTTTTGCAGGAAAATATTCTTTTTTATTTTTAAAATAACTTTATTGAGGTATAATTGATATACAGTAAACTTCACTTGTTTAAAGTGAATAGTTTTGTTTTTTTTTTTGACCTTTATATCCATGAAATTTTTACCATGGTCAAGATAGTAAACATACCCATTACCCTCAAAGGTTTCCTTTTGGCTCTCGGTATCAATAATTCTTCTATCCTCCCTTAAATGTGCTGCTGCTCATTGGTTCCCACTGAGAACCATTTCTGAAAGAAACCATTTCTGGAAGAAAGAAAGATTCTTCTTTCTGTTACTATAGATCCATTTGCATTATATCGGGCTTTGTGTAAATGGAATCATACAGTATGTAATTTTCTGTCTTATTTACTCAGCAAAATTATTTTGAGATTTATCCTTGTGTATTCATCAACCCCTTTTATTGCTAAGGAGTATTCCATTGTATAAATATGCTATACTTTAATTTTTTACATTCACTTTTTGATGGACGTTTGGGTGGTTTCTAGTTTTTTTTTACTTTTGTAAATAAATATTCTATGTATATCTCTGTCCAAGTATTTGTGTAGGTAAATATCAAATTGTTTTCCAAAGTGGTTGGGATTTCCCAGCAACAACATGTGAAAGTTCTAATTGCTCCGCATCCTCTCCAGCACTGGATAGGGTCAATCTTTTGATTTTAGACTTTGTAAATAGAGTCAAGTGGTATCGCATTATGATCTTAAATTTCTTTTCCCTGGTTACTAAAGATATTTACATCTTTTCATGTGCTTATTTGATATCTATATATCTTCTTTGGTGAACTGTCTTTTCACATCTTTTGCAGACTTGTAATAGAATTTTTTCTCTTCTTGAATTTTGAGAGTTCTTTACTCTGGATAAAGTTCTTTATAAGACACATGTTTTGTCAATATTTTCTTTTAGTTTATGAATTATACTTTAATTTTCTTAATAATGTCCTTTTGTTAATAGTGTCTTTTGATGAGAAGTTTTATTTTTGATAAGGTATAATATATCAGTTAATTTTTTTTCTAGGTCAAGATTTTGCTATTTTATCAGAATGATATTTAAAATCTTAAAATGGCATGATGAATTAAGAAGCACTGACTTCTTTAAGATATACTTTAATATAGAAATAACATACAAATCTAGAAATAAACTATAGCCCAGTTAGTTTTTATATGCTTTGACCAATAATGAAATCTCATTGAATTTAATGTATTGTGTTTCTAACTTTAACTTTTCATCTGCCTATCATTTATACACATGGGTATTTCCCTGGGCCTGGGTTTCTTGACCTTGATGCTATTGATATTCAGGGACAGATAATTCTTCATGGTGGGGGATAATATCCTGTGTATTTTAGGATGTTAGCAGTATCCTTGGCCTCTATCCACTAGTTTCCATGGAAACCTCCAACTGTGATGATCAATAATGTCTGCAGATATTGCTAATTATCCCCTGGTGGGCAGAATCACCCTTGGCTAAGGATTATTCTAGTCTATTGTACTGATGGGCCTAATACTCCCTGCCCCAGACTGCCTAATTTAATACTTTAAGTCAGATGATGAATCCAGGAAAATATAGTTGTTCCTTTCTCCCTTGATTTGGCTGCTAATTATATTAAGAGAGAGAGACATCCCTTGCTGAATACATATCTATGTAAATAGGCCCTAAATGGTACATTAAATTGTTATTCAATGGAATCCAATTCCATTTTCTATTTTAATGTGAGTAGACACAGGAAAACCATTTGAGTCCTTTTCTTGTGATAGACACAAAGAATTCTAAGTGTACTGTTATTTCTAATTCTAGAAGTGGTGATTTTCTACTTCATAAGAGTTACTCAATGCTCTTCTTTTTCATCAACAGATGATACTAACTTGTATATGAGTTTTTATGATAGCTTACTTCAGGTAGAGAATGTATTATTCACCAGTTAAACTGACTCCTAGTTGCCAGCATGTGTACAATTTTAGCTCAAAATATAAATAACTTTATCTAAATTATACAAAGTAATACAGAAAATTTTGAGGGCAAAGAGAAGGAAGAAAATACTTGTAAAATAATCACTACCTTTAGTTCAGTTCAGTCGCTCAGTCATGTCCAACTCTTTGCGACCCCATAGACTGCAGCATGCCAGGCCTCCCTGTCTATCACCAACTCCTGGAGTTTACTCAAACTCATGTCCATTGAGTCGGTGATGCCATCCAACCATCTCATCCTCTGTTGTCCCCTTCTCCGCCCACCTTCCATCTTTCCCAGCATCAGGGTCTTTTCAAATAAGTCAGCTCTTCACATCAGGTGGCCAAAGTATTGGAGTTTCAGCTTCAGCATCAGTCCTTCCAATGAATATTCAGGACTGATTTCCTTTAGGATGGACTGGTTGGATCTTCTTGCAGTCCAAGAGAATCTCAAGAATCTTCTCCAACACCACAGTTGAAATCACTACCTTATATATCACTTAATGTTATTCTTTCAGTTTTATAATACCCATGGGCTTAATTTTTTCCAAAGTATCCACTCCCTATTCCAGACCATTTGTAAGATTTAAAGCATTATTTGGGATAGTATTTTAATTTCTCCTTTGCTGGGGTTCCCTTGGAAAAGATTGGGAATATCTTCTCCCATGACAAAGAGATGGTATTTCTACTATTCTATAGGTTTCAGAAAACAGTTGAGCTTCTTGTCTTCCTCACGGAAATATAAGATTTGAATTTCATTTTTTCCTTTGGGAATGCATATTTACAAATGACACAGGATGAAGTTTGAAAACAAGCAAATGCCAATGACAGTAGGAAATTTCTTGGAATAAGAGTCTGCAGGAATTGTTGGCTAAAACTGAACATTCCTTTTAGGCTGTTATGCCACATTAAGAGACTGTTAGTGCAATTAAAGGAGCTCAAAAGTAAGATAATAAGAGATGCTGATGAAATTCTTGTTTTGAAAGCTGACACCAAGTATTATGATGTCAGTATTAACAGAACTACCCTGTGCTGTGGTGACTCAAATAGTGATAGTTAGGTCCTTCTGAAATAATAAATTTGTGGTAAACCATTTATTTTCAGAGCAGGGAAACAAGTGATTGTTGCTTTGAGGCCTTTAGGTCACCAATAGACATCACATTATTTTAATGGGTGAGCCAGTTGTCATTCACCCAAATTACAAGGCAAGTTGCTGGAAGGCAGCATTATATTGTACCATCATGCTGAATGTGGGATGTCATTTTTTCAATTCAGGCTGAGAAAGTTAGAGAAGAATGGTGATTAAATGCTGGGAGTCATTGAGAGTTTGATCTGATTCCACAAACTGGCAGAATTCAGAATGGAAATTCCTGTTACCACCCTTTCTGTGGCAGGGTGAAATGATTGCTAGGGTGGAAGGATCTTTCTCCTCCCTTGCTCCCTTTTCCCTTCCATTTCTTTCTTTCTTCCCTCCTTCCTTTTCCTATTCAAGATGTCAAGAAATTGAAATTCTGTTTTAAAATCTTATTTTATCTCATTAAACTTATTTTTTTCTTTTCACTTTTGCCTTTTTATTACCCCCTTTCCACTTTTTCTCTCCCTAGTCTTTTTCTCTCAATCACTTTGATCTTCCTTATGTGATTTCTTGTCCTTTCATAATTGCAGTTTGTGATAAATACTAACAAGGAGCTACTGTATAGCAGGGAACTCTTCTCAATAGTCTTTATTGACCTACATGGGGAAAGAATCTAAAAAGGAGTGGATATAAGTATAACTGATTCGTCTTTCTGTGTAGCAGAAACTAACACACCATTGTAAATCAAGTACACTCCAATAAAAGTTAATTTAAAAAAGATACTAGGAACACAAAAGAATTAGCCAACTATATCTCAGAAGCAGCATTGGCTGTTTCTCTGGTTAGCTGTTTTTCACTTTTGTTTCACATTGGTTTCAAAACTAGTCCTGCTTATGCCCCTGAGGTTCACTGTCATAGAAGTAAAATCATTACTAATTTAAGTTACATATTACATGGAAAGCCAAAAACAAAATAAAATAAACAAATAAAATACATTATTACATATTAATAAGTTACATATTACCATGGAAAGCCAAAAACAAAAGTGTGCTACTTCTCAATTCTTATTTAGGAAATGGGAAATCACATTATATTTTGGGGTAAACAGGCCATGTGGCTCAGTAGAGCATGTTCTATGCACCAAATTATTTAGTAAGCAAGGATGCTACTATATTTCAGTAAACTTGTATACAGTAAAAAATAAAAAAGATACCTATTTGTCTTACTAAAAGGAGGCAGTGTAATAGGCTTCTCCTAGCTCTGTGACCCTGGGCACATGATTGAAATTCTGCAGGGCTCATTTTTCTTATAGAAGATAGAAATAATAGTTTCTTCCTTGTGACTTCACAAGATTAAATGCATGTAAGGCAGACTATTCTAAAAGCTCCAGAATCAGAGCTGTATTTATTTTTTGCTCTGTCATTTGTGATTGTGGTAATATTTAACCTTTGTCTGATAATCATCTGTTATATGGAGATTGTTTTCAAGAGTAAATAAGATAATACATATTGGGCACTTAGGCTCTTGTAACAGGTGTGATTGTAAATGTTATTACATAAAAATGTTTTCCTTTTTAAAAACTACTTTTGCTATAAAATATTAGATGCATAAGATCATGTTTGTGAGATTTATCCTTGTTTTTACATATAAGTATTGTCTATGCATTCTTACTGCTGTTACAGTGTTCTATTGAATGAAGATAATTAAATCATCCAATCAGTTGTACCTGGACATTTAGGTTGAGTCCAGCTTTTGACTGTTAATAATGAGGCTGCTATGAAAATTCTTTATCTCTTGGTGTATATGAATGAATTTTGGTGGAGTCAATACACAGGAATGAAATTGCTAAGTTATAGAGGGTGAGTGGCTTCAGCTTCTATAGATAACACCAAACTTTAAGAGTGTACCTGTTTCTCTTTATCCTTGCAAGCACATACATTGTCAGTCTATTTAATATTGGATACTCTGGTGGGTGTATGTGATATATCACTATGGTTTTAATTTGCCTTTCTCTGATGATTAACGAGAGTCCCTTGGACTGCAAGGAGATCAAACCAGTCAATCCCAAAGGAAATCAGTCCTGAATATTCATTGGAAGGACTGATGCTGCAGCTGAAACTCCAATACTTTGGCCACCTGATGCGAAGAACTGACTCATTGGAAAAGACCCTGATGCTGGGACGGATTGAGGGCAGGAGGAGAAGGGGATGACAGAGGATGAGATGGTTGGATGGCATCACCGACTTCATAGACATGAGTTTGAGCAAGCTTCAGGAGTTGGTGATGGACAGGGAAGCCTGGCATGCTGTGGTCCATGGGGTCACAAAGAGTTGGACACAACTGTGTATGTGTGTTAGCTGCTCAGTTGTGTCTGACTCCATACAACCGCACGGACTGTAGCTTGCCAGCCTTCTCTGTCCACAGAATTCTCCAGGCAAGAATACTGGAGTGGATTGCCATTCCCTTCTCCATGGGGAACTTCCCAATCCAGGGATTGAACCCCGGTCTACTGCATCACAGACAGGTTCTTTACCATTTTAGCTACAGGGAAGTCCTTATTAATGATGATTAATGAAGAGGACAAATTTTTCACTTGATGGTGGGCCATTTGAATGTATCCTACTGTGTGGTGTCTATATTCTGCATTTATACTTCCTTTATTGATTTGATGGCAAACTCCAATTTAATTCTATGACTTGCCTTCAAATTCTTGACACTTGTAGGAAAAAATAATTTAATTTTAATGCAGTCAAAATACCAGTCTTCTAATCTATGGTTAGTGCTTTTGATTTTTCTGTTAAAAAGAAACTTAAAATATTTTCTTTCCCCAAGATTTTATGATATTCTTCTCTATTCCTCTAAAAATTTGATTGTTTTAGTTTAAAATCCACTGGGAATTGATTTTTTGTATGGTAGAAAGGAGGAGTAAAGTTTGTTTTCTTCTTACATGGATGTCTAATTGTCCCAGCATCATTTATTGAAGATCATCCTTTTCTTGTGGCTTTATAGTTCACTTTTGTGATCTGTCAATAGAGGTTCCATATATCTATATATCTGTTCTAGAATCTTAATTTTGTTTCATTGGTCTATTTTTTATCTTTCTGCCAATGCCATACTGTTTTGTTAATTGTTACTTTATAATAAATAGACCAGATTATCACTTCTTAGTTGGAGAAGGCATTGGCACCCCACTCTAGTACTTTTGCCTGGAAAACCCCATGGACAGAGGAGCCTGGTAGGCTGCAGTCCATGGGGTCGCTAAGGGTAGGACACGACTGATCGACTTCACTTTCACTTTTCACTTTCATGCATTGGAGAAGGAAATAACAACCCACTCCAGTGTTTTTGCCTTGAGAATCCCCGGGACGTGGGAGCCTGGTGGGCTGCCATCTATGGAGTCACACAGAGTTGGACACGACTGAAGTGACTTAGCAGCAGCAGCAGAAGCAGTCACTTTATTTTAAAATTTTCTTGACTAGTGCTTCCCAAAGCTGTGTGTGAGTCCCTAAGAACCTCTCAGAGGGTACCTGATCCAATCTTTTCTAGTTATGAGTGAGGCTGGATATTCTTTACAATCTTCAACCAAACAGCATATGCAATAGATTTAATTCTGAAGAAGATTTGAGAAAGTGGTAGAAATTAGCAAACATGCAAAACAGGTTTTGTCTCTTCATGTCTGACTTATTTCACTTCCAGATCATCTGTGTTGTTGCAAAAGGCACAATTTCATTCTTTTTTATGGGGTAAGTAATATTCTATTGTGTCTATATGTCATATCTTCTCTATTATAAATAAACCTAAGAGTCCATATATCTCTTCAATTTAGTGATTTTATGTTCTTTGGATAAATATACAGAAGTGGAATTTTTGGATCATATATTCAGTTCAGATCAGTTCAGTCGCTCAGTTGTGTCCGACTCTTTGTGACCCCATGAATCACAGCACACCAGGCCTCCCTGTCCATCACCAACTCCCGGAGTTCACTCAAACTCATGTCCGTTGAGTCAGTGATGCCATCCAACCATCTCGTCCTCTATTGTCCCCTTCTCCTCCTGCCCCCAATCCCTCCCAGCATCAGAGTCTTTTCCATTGAGTCAACTCTTCGCATGAGGTGGCCAAAGTACTGGAGTTTCAGCTTCAGCATCAGTCCTTCCAATGAACACCCAGGACTGATCTCCTTTAGGATGGACTAGTTGGATCTCCTTGCAGTCCAAGGGACTCTCAAGAGTCTTCTCTAACACCACAGTTCAAAAACATCAGTTCTTTGACGTTCAGCTTTCTTCACAGTCCAACTCTCGCATCCATACATGACCACTGGAAAAACCATAGCCTTGACTAGACAGACCTTTATTGGCAAAGTAATGTCTCTGGTTTTCAATATGCTATCTAGATTGGTCATAACTTTCCTTCCAAGGAGTAAGCATCTTTAATTTCAGGGCTGCAATCAACATCTGCAGTGATCATATATTAGTTCTATTTTCATTTTTTTGAGGAATCTCAAACTGTCTTCCACTGTGGCTATACAGATTTACTTTTCCATCAACAGGGCACGAGGATTCCTTTTTATCCACAACTGTGCCAACATTTGTTATTTTTGTCTTTTTTATAGTAGACATTCTAGTAGATGTGAGGTAGGTGATTTCTCATCATGGTTTTTGTTTCCATATCCCTGGTGACTAGTGATGCTTGAGTATCTTTTCATGTACCTGTTGGCAATATGTAAGTCTTCTTTGAAAAAAAATGTCTCTTCATATCCTTTGCCTATTTTTTAATTGGTTTGTTCGCTATTGAGTTATATGAATTCTTTATATATTTTAAGTGTCAACCCCTTATCAGATAATACCATTTGCAAATATTCTCTCATTCAGTAAGTTATCTTATCACTTTGTTGATTGTTTCTATTGCTGTACAATAACTTTTTAGCTTGCTGTAGTCCAACTTATTTATTTTTGCTATTGTTGTCTTTGTTTTTGGAGATAGATCCAAAAAAATCACCACCAAGACCTATGTCAAGGAGCTTACTGCCTATGTTTTTATCTAGGAGTTTTATGATTTCAGGTCTTACATATTTAGATCTTTAGCCCATTTTGAGTTAAGTTTGTATATTTAATACACAAATAGAATAGTAAAATGGTGTAAAATAGTGGTTCAGTTTTATTCTTTTGCATGTGGCTGTCAAGTTTTTCCACTACCATTTAGACTGTCCTTTCTTGATTGTATATTCTGGGTATACTTTTGTCATAAATTAGTTGACTTTTGTTGTTGTTGTTTAGTTACTAAGTCATGTCCAACTCTGTGACCCCCGTGGACTGCAACAGGCCAGGCTGTGAATTAACTTCTAGGCTCTCTATTCTGTTTTGTTGATCTATGTGTCTGCTTTTATGAGTTCTGGCTATTCTTGATCTTTGCATTTTCATATAAATTACAGAAACGTCTTGTCAAGTGTAAAAAGAAAACGAAAAATCTATTTCCACTTTCACTGTGACTGCATTGAGCCTCTAGTTCAATTTGAGGGATAATTGTTTAATGTTAAGTCTTTTGAATATAAAATTTTACATCTTAATTTATGTTTTCTTACATTTCTGTCAGCAATGTTTTGTAGAGTTTTGTGTAGAGACCTTACATATTTTAGTTTGATATTTTTTGTGCTACTATAAATAGAATTTTCTTTCTTTTCTTTTTTGTTTTTGTTGCTTATATACAGAAATACTGTTGAATTGTGTATATAGGTCACTAATTAAGATTTTTCTGCATTTTATTTTGGATTTTCTACTTATGTAATCTTAAGTCCCCTGATAAAGGAAATTTACTTACTTATTCATTTCCAAGTCTTATACTTTCATTTCTTGCCAATTTTTCTTGCTGGATCCTGTAGTACAGGGTTGAATAGGAATGATCACAGCAGATATATTTTTCTTGAACCCAATTTTAATGGAAAAGTTTTCAACTGTCAGTGTTAAATGAAAGCAGCTTTATGTACCATAGGTTTCCTGTAATTATCCATTCTTGTATTAGGGAAAGCATGAAAGTCACTCAGTCGTGTCCAACTCTTTGCGACCAGGCCAGAATACCAGAGTGGGTTGCCTTTCCCTTCTCTATGGGATCTTCCCAACCCAGGGATTGAATCCAGGTCTCCTGCATTGCAGTTTATTTACCAGCTGAGCCACAAGGGAAGCCCAAGAATACTGGAGTGGGTAGCCTATCCCATCTCCAGTGGGTCTTCCTGACCCAGGAATCAAACCAGGGTCTCCTGCATTACAGGCAGATTCGATACTTACTGAGCTATGAGGAAAGCCCTTATATTAGGGAGGTTTATATTTCTAGTTTGCTAAGAGTTATAATCATGAATGAATGTTAAATTTTGTTCAATTCTTTATCTGCATCTATTGAGATGATTATATAATTTAAAATATTTTTCTTTAGTTAATATGGCATACCACATGGATTGATTTTAAACATTATTCTGATATTTTTATTCTTGAAATAAATGTACCTTTGTTGTCTCTCTTACATACTTCTGAATTAGTTTTCAAGTATTTTGTGAAGACTTTTGTATCTATTTTATGAGTGAGATTGACTGGTAAGTTATCCTTCTCAAAATGTCCTTACAATATCTTGATACTCTAGTTGAGCTGATCGTAAAAGTTTGGTAGAACCCTTGAGGCTCCTGGGGCTGATTTTCCCTGTAGGATCATTTTAAACTGTGTGTTCAGTTTCTTTCAAAGTTATAAGACTCTTTATATCTTGGTAAATTTATATTTATTGACATGACATTTTTAATAATACGCATTATGTATGTACAGAATGTCTAGTGAATCTTTGCTGGTGTTCCCTTTTCTCTTCCTGAATTTGATATTTTTTAAACATTTGCCTTATTTCTTTTTTGAAAATTTACCTTAGGAATTTATTACTTTTATAACTCTTTTCAAAAAACCAAATTCTGGCTTGCCAGTTCTTTCTATTGTATATTAATTTTTTATTATATTCTTATTGTTATTTCTTTTAATATATTTTTAAATCACTTTCCTAACATTTTTATGGATCCATAATTTATTAATTTTTCAGTCCTATCCCGTCCATAATTTCATGTATGAAATTAAGGCTACAATTTCCTGAGTAGTATAGCTTCAACTATTTCTTATAAGTTTGATATGTAGAATTTTAGCCAACTTTTAAAAATGTTCAAAATATGTTCTAATTTTCTTGTACTTTATTATTTACCCATGAGTTCTGGGACAGAAGGTTAGTCTATAATTTTAGATCCACCCTTGCTGGAAATAGATACATTTTATCCTTTTTGAATATCAGAATGGCATTTGTCTGTGTCTACCTTCTGCAATAATTCTAATCTTCAGTTTAGTTCAGTCACTCAGTCGTGTATGACTGTTTGCAACCCCATGGACTGAAGCATGCCAGGCTTCCCTGTCTATCACCAACTGCTGGAGCTTGCTCAAACTCATGTCCATTGAGTTGGTGATGCTATCTCATCCTCTGTCGTCCCCTTCTCCTCCTGCCCTCAGTCCTTCCCAGCATAAGGGTCTTTTCCAATGAGTCAGTTCTTTGCATATGGTGGCTGAAGTATTGGAGTTTCAGCTTTAGCATCAGTCCTTACAATGAATATTCAGGACAGATTTCCTTTAGAATTGACTACTTTGATCTCCCTGCAGTCTAAGGGACTCTCAAGAGCCTTCTCTAATACCACATTTCAAAAGGATTAATTCTTCGGTGCTCAGCTTTCTTTATAGTCCAACTCTCACATCCATACATGACTACTGGTAAAACCATAGCTTTGACTATATGAACCTTTGTTGGCAAAATAATGTTTATACTTTTTAATATGCTATCTAGTTTGGTCATAGATTTCCTTCTAAGGGGCAAGCATCTTTTAATTTCAAGGCTGCAATCACCATCTGCAGTGATTTTGGACCCCAAGACAATAAAGTCAGTCACTGGTTTCCACTGTTTCCCTATCTATTTGCCATGAAGTGATGGGACAGGATGCCATAATCTTAGTTTTCCGAAGTTGAGTTTTAAGCAAGTTTTTTCACTCTCCTCTTTCACTTTCATCAAGAGGCTCTTTACGTCTTCTTTGCCTTCTCTATCTACTATGGTGGGCACAAATCCCTTAGAAGAAATGGAGTAGCCATCATAGTCAACAAGAGTCCAAAATGCAGTTCTTGCATGCAATCTCAAAAATGACAGAATGATCTCTGTTCTTTTCCAAGGCAAACCATTCAATATCACAGTTAACCAAGTTTATGCCCCAACCAGTAATGCTGAAGAAGCTGAAGTTAAACAGTTTCTATGAAGACCTATAAGACCTTCTGTAACTAACAACCAAGAAAGATATCCTTTTCATTAAAGGGGACTGGAATGCAAAAGTAGGAAGTCAAGGGATACCTGGAGTAGCAGGCAAATTTGGCCGTGGAGTACAAAATGAAGCAGGGCAAAGGCTAAAACAGTCGGAATCAAGATTGCTGGGAGAAATATCAATAACCTCAGATACGCAGATGACACCACCTTTATGGCAGAAAGGGAAGCAGAACTAAAGAGCCTCTTGATGAACGTGAAAGAAGGCAGTAAAAAGTTGGCTTAAAATTCAACTCTAATCTTTTCGGTTTTAAGACCTCCAACAGTGGTCTAATGAAATTGTTTCAGGAAGGGGAATTCCTTCCAGGGACCAAGAGTGGGCTCTTTCCTAAAACTCAGAAATGAATTGTCTGAGAAACAATGCATGCTGACAAAGCAAGAGGCATTATTGGGAAGGGCTGCCAAGGTGAGTGCAGCAGGGTAAGGGAATCCTGGAGAACTGCTCTGCCAGGAGGCCCACAGTCTCGGGTGTTATGGTAATGCAGTTAGTTTCTGTGCTGTCTCTGGACAATCATTCTAATTCCAGATCCTTCCTGGGGGTGAATTCATCGTTCAGCCAAGATGGATTCCAGCAGGAGATATGCAATGGGTCTCCTCTCTCATATTTACCTTTTCCTAATTCTTCTGGTTGGTGGTAGCATATTTGTTCCTCATTCCTTATCAGGCAGGACCTCCTGCTGTAAGATGACTCATGCAAGTCGTTTCTATCCAGCCTGGCTAGGGTAGGTGATTTCAGTTGCTGATTCTCCTAATAAAATGATGGTGTGATTTCCTATGTACAATATTTAGATGTTCTAGAATGTAATTTATTGGTCAAGTGATAGTATCATTTTACTATCATTTTAATATAATTACATTTAATTTTAAATGTAAGAGCCAGGAAATATTTTCATTTGAATTTAATTGATAATGAATTTTTTATGATAACATTGGGAAGTTTTTATTTAAGCCATTTCTAGGTGATGATATTGAGGCCATATTAGCTCAAATGGTAAAGAATCTGCCTGCAATGTAGGAGACCTGGGTTTGATCCCTGGGTTAGGAAGATCCCCTGGAGAAGGAAATGGCAACCCACTCCAGTATATTTGCCTGGAGAATCCCATGGACAGAAGAGCCTGGTGGGCTACAGTCCATGGGATTGCAAATAGCTGGACATGACTGAGCAACCCACACTTTCACTTTCATTAACCATAAAGAAAATTATATTCTGATCTATCAGCTATTGTATATAAGTCATATAAAACTTAGATCAGGGTTTCTAACTGTGTACCCACCACACTAGGGAGGTTATTTACTGTAGTGATAAGAATGTGAGTATTGGAATATCAAGAGTGGTTTTAAGTCATGACTTACTAGCTATGTGACATTAGACATATTACTTAACCTCTCTAAGCCTATTTTCTAGGTTGTTAAATGGAGATGGACTGTCCCTATCTCATGAAATTGACATGAAAATTAAATGAGATTATGTGTATAAACTGCTTAACACATTTCCTGGGACTCTGAATACTTAATAGATCTTCACTGTTCATTTTACTTTGAGGACTATTTCAGTTGGTCTTCTGTATCCATGGTTTCCACATCTGTGGATTTAACCAAAGTCAAGTGGAAAATCAGTGCCCATAGATACAGAGTATCAACCCCACTGTGACATTTTGTATGAGGTACTTGAGAATCTGTAGATATTGGTATCTGTTGGGGTCCTGGACCCAATCCCCTGAAGATTCTGAGGGATGACTGTATTGTATTTCATTTAATTTTATTAAGGAGGACCTCATTCTCTCTGATTTCCTTTAAGTAATATTCATCTAGATGTATATTATCAAGTGTATATATTGATATATATATCTATATTATATAGATATCTATATATCTATATATTATATCTATAATATCTATATATAGATATGATATATAATATGTATCTATAATATCTATATATAGATATCTATAATATCTATATATCTATATATTATATATAGATATATATAATATTCAAGTAGATATGTAACAACCTACAGTTCAAACTGCTCTTGACTGTAATTTTCAAAAAACCGCTTTCAAGGAATGCTCCTCTGACTGTGTATATGTGCAGTTGTTTTGGAGCTAACTACAAAGCTTACATTTATGCATGTTCAATTTTATGTGTTTAGATTTTTTTGATACTATACCTACCTTTTATTCATTTATCTGTTATGATAGTTATCATGTTTGACCACAAACAACAGTGTTCATTCAGGCCATTGATGAAAATGTTAAACTCATTGGAACCAAGGTGATACTGAAGTAAATTATGTGTAATATAAGATAACTTGAAAATCTTAATGCATCTCCCACTAAAAGAAACAAATTTAATTTATATAGGCCTTACTCTGGTGGTTCATACAGATCACTATAGTCTTTTCTAAGAGTGAATAGACTTTCATGTTTAGTGATATCTCCAGATTTTTCATGGACATCAAGTCAATAAGTTAGCTTATAATTTCCATAATTAAAAGCCTAGAACATAATTTAAAAAAATTTGATACCAGAATTTTACTGGAATTTCCCCACAGATTATTGCCATGAGATCATTTTTACACTTCCCACATTATGATCATTTGTGGAAAAAACTGCACTTATTTGAAGGAATCACTTACTTTTTCCTACATTTTTTCATGAATAAGCCAAAGCTTAGTCTTCATTCTTAGAAACAGCCAATACTTTTTACTATATTTTTAATTGCTAAGAACTTTTCATAATTTGGCAGTCTATTTTTCTGATGGTACTGCGTACCTACTTATATATTTCATTATTGTCTGATTAAGTTGACATCAGCTCTCTCCCTCCCTTTGTGTGGCAATAATTTATTCTGATGGTGAGAAATAATAGGTCTGCAGTGTGCGTGTGTGTATGTGTGTTTGAGTGTATATGATTCTTTCACTAGATTGTAGTATCTTTCTCTTTAGCAGAGCAGTTAAGCTTTAAGTGTTCTTATGAAGGCAAAGTAAAATTAAGTGCATTAAAAACCATCAGGAGAATGTTAAGATTATAATATATGCTGGCTTTAAATATATATTAATTCCATTAAATATGCACATATATAAAGTGCTAAGTCAAATAATTGAATAAGAAGACTACTTTTCAAAAACCATTATTTCATTAGCTTGTTACAGAGTTACCTACAGAATTCTATAATTTTATAAGTACAAAGAACATTAGCAAGCACAGAATTAAGAATTTTTATTTTTCAGTGGACAGAACAGAGGCCAAGAGAGGGGAAATAACTTGCCCCCAATCACATGTTTTGGTGGTGAGTGGGGCCACATTCATGTCTCTTGATTTCCAGTATGCTTTGATCATTTGCTCTTATAATCTAACAATCTGCCACATGGTAGGAATGGATTTTCTTTCACAGGAGAAGATTTAGTATGTCCTGTTCTGTCTTATTGTGGGAGGAAAAAATGGCAAAGTAGAGCTTGTTTGAAATAATTGCTACAATAAGAAAAAGAATCCACTAGTTTCTCCTTTACTTTGATGTTTGAATTTGCAGAAGTGACCTTTGGGATCAAAGAAATAAAAGATATATTCCAGGATCATCATGTGTGGAGGAGGCAGGATCAGGCTTGTGGCAATAATATGAAATTCTAAGGCCTTAAAGGCTTCTTCATTAATTACCTTTGAAAAGTTCTGGTTTTTGTTCTGAACAGAAATGAAACCATGGGCTTCAGGAACAGAATAAAAATATCTAATTCCTGAGGCCTATTCAAGATATTCCTCATAACCTTTACACTGGGCACAGAAAAATGTAACAGATTTCGTGAGTAGACATTTGACCTTTCTTTTCTATTGAAACCATCTTTGGAGTCTCTGTCTCTTTCTCTTACCTGTTGGATACCTCTTCAAAATCCATCTCTTACTTCTCTTCTGCATTACCGTGATCCCCTTGCTCATCCTTTGTCTGTTCCCTTCTCCAAAGACATTGCCTCAAAGTTAATTTCTCACAATTCCTCCTGAGAAACTCTTTCTCTAGTAGCTTGATATTTGAGAGGAACAGGGAGAGGATTTGGGGGCATCCGAGAGCTGTGTCACTGCTCTCAAGGGTCTTTCTCTCCTGGAATGTTCATCTTCTCAGTTTTCTAAGTGGCAAGTGAGAAAAATGCACTTTTAAGTGCATCAACTAGAAGGTTCTATGATGAATGTTATGTTGTTAAAAAATAATCCTGTTTCCTAAGGTATCATATAAAATGAGCAATCTTTATATCCTCATTAGCAAGTTGGTAGTAAAATTTAAAGGTGATTATATCTCTATGCAAATTTATCAAGAGTGTTTCTTTTGAAAGCTGTTTCAGAAGTAATTATATTTGGAATGCTGAGTGTATATGCCCCCTTTTTACATATATATTATCCTTAAATAGCATTGGCAATGGCACTGAGGTTATAGGTAAGCAGCCCAAGTGTTTTTTTCCCTTTTCTTTTTTGACATGCTTAGCAAAATAGTAACATTAAATATATTGAAAATGGCAGTATCTTAATCATACATGTTTTTCTCATATCTGTGTGGTTGCATAATTATTAATGCCTCTGTGGCTCATATTTTTTATAGAAATATGTCTTTCATTTATCACATACATAACTACAGCCTTCCTGAATGGAAGAACATAAAAGAAAGCACATAATCAGATTTTATTTTTTGTATCTTCTCATCAGTTGCCTACCTATGTATACAAAAATGAATTCCATTTTAGTTTATATACATGTTACTTTGCCCAGTTGGGAAATAAATTCACTATAAAATGACAGTGATTAAAAACATCACTCCCAGATAATATTTTTCACTTTGACAAGAGTTTTTAATATCTTGATACAATGGAGCAATCCAAATTTGTTCCGTTTCTGGGGTCAAAATGCTGCTTTTTTGTTACTTGTTTTCCTGGAGCATCTCCACAGTACAGCAAATGCAGTCATCTGTTTTGTCTGTAACAATGGTTAAACTGACAGGTCTTTTCCAGGATATCCAAGTCCAGCTGTCATGGAATCATAGGCTATCGGGCCCCTTTCTGAACTTTTGGAGAGAGAAAATTTACTGCTTCATGAGGAGACTAATTTTTTCTCAGTTTATTGAGTTGTTTTTGATATATTACATTGGGTAAATTTAAGGTATACATTGTGATGATTTAATACATATATATTGCAGAATGATTACCACCATAAGATTAATTAATGCATTCATTTCCTCACATAATGAACTTTTTTTGGTAAGAACACTTTAAGATTTAGTCTTCTAACAAATTTAAAGCATTTAATATAGTTTTAACAACAGTCACTGGAGAAGGCAATGGCACCCCACTCCAGTACTCTTGCCTGGAAAATCCCATGGATGGAGGAGCCTGGTGGGCTACAGTCCATGGGGTCGCTAAGAGTCGGACACGACTGAGCGACTTGACTTTCACTTTTCACTTTCATGCATTGGAGAAAGAAATGGCAACCCATTCCAATGTTCTTGCCTGGAGAATCCCAGGGACGGGGGAGCCTGGTGGGCTGCCGTCTGTGGGGTCGCACAGAGTCGGACACGACTGAAGTGACTTAGCAGCAGCAGCAACAACAGCAGTCACTATGTGGTTCATTGGATCCCCAGAAATAGATCTCTCTAATAAATAAAGTTCTCACCTTTTGACCAACATCTCCACATCTCTCCCACCCCCCTAGCCTCTGACAGTCACTACTCTTTGTTTCTATGAATTTGACTTCTTTTAGATCCCACATTTAAATGAGCTTGTATGGCATTTGTCTTTCTCTGTTTGTCTTATTTCATTTAGCATAATGCCCTCAAGGTTCATCCATATTGTCACATATCGCAGAATTTCTTGCTTTATCCATTTATCTATTGATGGACACTTAGGTATTTTTTTCATCTTTTCCACATTACAGGCAGATTCTTTACCAGCTAAACCACAATGGAAGCCCTTTTATTTCTTAGCTATTGTGAATGCTTTAGTAAACATGATGGAATACAGATATCTTTTCAAGATAGTGATTTCATTTTCGTCAGATATATATCCAGAAGTGTGATCGCTAGATCATATGATAGCTCTATTTTTAATTTTCAGGAAACTTCTATACTGCTTTCCATAATGGCTACACCACTTTACCTTCCCACCAACATTGTACAGGGTTCCTTTTTTGAGGAGACTGTTTTAAATTCTAGACAGTTTTAGGTAAAAAATTGTTTACTGTTTAATCCAAGTAGTTTCGTTTCTGTAATGTCTCCATTCCTTCTTGTTGTTCCCTACTGAGCCGCAAAACCCTGGCTTAAACTGTGTGACCTTAGACTTGAAAACAGCTCACTTTGCTTCTCAGCATGGCTTCTCCTCCCTGATCCCAGTACTCTCCTTTCACTAAGGTGCCATTCTAGCACCCCACTTCCAACCTTACCAGCTAGTTTTGGCTCTCCCTTAGATGAACTCAAGAATGTTGAGGTTTCCTCTGAAATGAAAGAAAGAAGGTGGCATAGAAAGAGAAATAGAGAGGGAGATAGGGACAGAAAGATATGCAAAGATGCTTGTAGAGAAACAAAGAAACAGCAGAAGGCAGATGTTCCAGAAAGGCAGAGGATGACCAGGGGCTGGGTTGGCACAAGAATACATTCCCATAGGCTTCTGAGTCTTAATATTGTACTTCTTTTAATGAAGCCCTGGGCAGGGTATTAAGTATTTCAGCAGTCTCCTAACACTTTTGATTCTCATTGAGATGCCAGCTGAAACACCCCCTCTTCTTCTCCTTTTTTCTTTTTATAAACACAATACTATTTAGCATTCATTACCACCTGATTCTGTGTCTGAATAAACTTTAGACTCATTGAACCCTACAACATTCATAAAAGATTATACTGTGTTTATTAAATCTGTTTTACAGATGGAGAAACTGAAACACAAACAGCTTAGGCCACTTGTTCCTGTGTATACAGTGAGTAAATGGCATACCAGACATTCCAGCCTATCCCATGCTTATGTTTGCACAACTTTGATTAAATGTACCTTTAATATAATCCAGACTGGACTTCTCTGTTGGCTCAGTGATAAAGAACCACCTGCCAATGCAGAAGATGCAGTTTGATCCCTGGATCAGAAAGATCCCTTGGAAAAGGAAATGGTAACCAACTTTAATATTCTTGCCTGGGAAATCCCAAGGACAGAGGAGTCTGGCAGGCTACAGTACATTGGGTTGCAAAAGAGCTGGACACAGCTTGGTGGCTAAACAACAACTTTTAATAAAAACCAGAATACATTTTACTATATTAATTTTCTTTTTTGATAAATTTTGCCTATTGTTTCATCCTATCGTTTTTAACCTTAATTCACTTTTTTGTGTGCATGTGTGTGTGTGTGTGTTTGTTTTTTTGTGTGTGTTTTGTTTTTTTGTGTGTGTGTGTGTTGGCCTTTTCTCTGTTTCTCTTAATAATCAAATAATGAGCATATTACCTTTCCTCATCCAAAGCATTCATGGACTTGATACGCAGAATGGTCAAGGATGGATTACAATTGTATATGCTGTCAGCCTCTTTTTCCAAGTGATATTGATTCATGTGGCTATACCTTTAGATCAAGACATTTACTTATTTTAATATAATCTAGAATTAATTAGTATCCAGTTATATTTTTCCATCTTATCCAGGATTTTATAATAGTCTAATACTTGTCTACGCTCGTTTATACCAACTGTTTCTATTCTAATGGTTTACCAGAAGCCCTGTCAAATATTTGAGTAAAATTATGTACACTCGAATATTTCCCAAGTAGTTTCAATAGGATAATTTTTCAAGGTAATTGATACTTCAATGATTTTGAATTATGTAAAATAGTTTTCTACAATTAGAGATTTTTCATCAACTCCTTAAAATATAGATATAAGTATATAGTTAAAGATTAGTGTGCCTGTGTATGTATACATGTGTAGATGTGTTTATTTATAAAATTTTTAGATGTATACACTTAAGCCAACTTTATAAAATTTTAATTTCAGAAAAAGAAATTTGACTGTTTATAGTATTAATTATAGTTATAATCCTAGAAAATTTCAGAGCTCAAGTAGTGAAAGCAGCTTAAGTGGTGAAGAAAAGTATTTCTGTCACTCTTTTGCCTTCTAGAATCATCCAAGTTCTAATTTTATATCATAGTGAATACACAAACCTTTTGACTTTGAGGGAATCTTGGGTAGCAAGGTGGTGTGTTGAATTTCTAAATCAAAGCATAGCCTGTTTTAATTTTCTGCATTCACCTCTCAGTGTCTTTCCAAATGGACTGTTAGAAAATAGAATTAAAAATTATGCATATTGCAGAAATACTGAGTCCCTGGCTTTCTGTAGGGGTATTTGGAAAACTCATTGTCAGTTAGGTATTAAACTTTGCCTGAGTATTTTATTAAATGCTGGGCCATGACAAGTACTCAGTGAGAAATGCTTGAACAAATGGTGCCAGGTTGATGTCCACTGGCAATGGCATGAATTGTCCAACTTCCTTATCTCTGTTTCTGCAGCTTCATTCACTTATCAAAGAGAGAGAGAAGCCCAACCATTTTACAAACAGAAGATGGTCAGAGGGTAAAACAAAATTAGCATGTACGTCAGTAATTGCTCAATCATCTCCCCCCGCAAAATCATTGCAAATGACTCTTTTTCTTTGTAGGAATAATTGTGCACCTGCTTTTCACAACACAAAAGCTGGTTTTGCCTTTGTGCATAAAATGTGATTTGGAGAGTTTGGAGATCATGCAACCACATATTTACATAATCAAATGACAAACTGCAATTTATTTTAAGCTCATGGATTCTTTGTTATTCCTTACCCGACAATCATGTAAATAATGCCAAAAGCACTGGTGTCTGTCTGACACTTGGGGGGTTAGGTTTAGTTTGTATAACTCTGTATCAAGGACACATGGTAGAGTAATGAATACGTATGATTCTAGGACATTCTACTGAAAATACCTCCTATTTTTCTGGTACATGCCAAAGCCATTTTTAGAATCTTTTCCCATCTACTCACCTTGTGCATATTACAATTTTTGTTCCCCAGGGAGAAAAGAAGTAAAAGGTTTCTTGTTGATGATCCAAGAAATGTGAATAAAGTTGTTGGCAGATGGTTCACACATTTCATTCTGAAATATCTTATAGTGACAAATAACAAAGTGTATATAATTAGCTCTATGCAGATGGCATGCCAAGTGTTGATATTCATCTCTGCAGACTTTTTACAAAGACACTATTTTAAGAGTCAAGATTCAGAGACAGCCCATGAACTGTCTAGAAGTAGGCAGGGTTTTACAAAAAAAAGATCATGGATATCAAGTAAGATTTCCTGGGCCAAGTTTCAAGTTTCAGTCCTATATCCATGTTGTACTCCAGGAGGCATGTGCCAGTGAATTTAGGGGTCTGGGTTTATTGCATTAAGCTATATAACTCTTCTTTCTTTTCCTCCATCTAGCCGTGCCTTTAAACCTACTGTTATTTTTACCAAGAACACTTTGCTCTCAGATCACTTCATGGCTGGAGCCTCCTATCAATCAGATTTTAGCTTAAATGTCACCTCTTCAAAAACTCTTTTCCTGATGATCCAAACACTTCTTATTCTTTTGCATGACTATTTCCTCTCATGTTATCCTGGTCTATTTTTCTTTTAGCTTTATCATTATATTTGAGATAAGTGATAAGTGAGGGCTTTAACCATCTGGTTCACGGCCGTATCCCCAGCGTCAGTTACAGTCCATGGCCTGTGCAAGTTCTTACATATTATTTACAAGAATGACTTTTGTAACTCACTCCTCACTGGTCAAAGGAATTAAGATGCTTAAGCTAATATCTTTTCTGTATTTATCCAATATTAGTATATACAGCCAAAGTTAACACACTGAGCCAGTGTTATCTGTGCTATAAAGATTTTATTACATTTTTTCCCAATACTTTCTTTCATTTAGTTTGATAGCTACATATGGTAGGCAGAGAATATGGAAGCAGACCAGGACTGAATATAAATAGAAAGTAGAGTTTGACATACTTGCTTATTTTCTTTTATAGTTTTTTCTAGTAAATGGATATCATGTCAGTTTAACTTATTTACGTATTGTCTGCCTTGAGGCCGTGTGCCTAACAGATACTATATGGTATTAATGACATACTGGATATGTTGGAAAAGAAAGCATTGTCTTACTGAAGAAATTGGATTTCATTTCCATTTTGCTTCCTTCATAAATTTATTATTATGATTAAAAATATTCTGTGCCTGGGTTCAATAATCTATATATAAGAAAATATTTATAATATGCTTCTGGATTTGGTGGGGCTAATGAAAAGAATGTAATCCAAAGAAATAGAAGTAGACATTACTTTGCTCTTATTTTGAATTAATCATTTAAAGAATAGCATTCCTGAATTTCCATTTTGGAATCACTGTATTTTCTCATAAATTTTCTTGTGTTTCATGGGACTCACTGCTTAAATGACTTTTTTCAATCTCAGTCCACTGATCTTTTGAGATTTCTGTTTCTTTAAGGCAATTTGAGTGTTTGTCTTGATTCAGTCTGTTGCAGCTCTCATTATTTGCACCTCTGGTTTTAAGCAGGAACAGTTGAAAATTTTGAGAACTTACTCAGTGAAACATAAACAACAGGTTTAAAGTACCAAAATGGAACATTACCTTCTTCCCCAGTGTCTTTTTAATTGTTAAATTTAAATGCTTTAGACTGAGTATCCATAAAGTGCAATGATTGCCTCAGCTGGGACTCTGCTGTTTTCCAGTTTCTTCATATATTTTTTAAAAAATGCAACTCTTTTGTTTGTAAAGATGTTATAGATTCTATGTATTTTCTCTATTCTCTAAGCTTTTCGTGCACAAAGGGATCCTTATAATAGCCTTGTTTTCAACTCTCATTGCAAAAGTTGGGCACATTAAAGTCAACAAATCTCTAAACTCTTAATATACGAGGATTCCCATGGGCCTCAAACTGCTGTGAATGGAGAACAGCTTGTCCTAATTGCTCCCTAATGGAAAGGCATCATGGAAAGCAGGTTTCTACATGGTAACACTTCAGAAGCCATGTTATTGTTCAGTCACTCAGTCGCATCCAACTCTTTGTGACCCCATGGACTACAGCATTCTAGGCTTCCCTGTCCTTCACTATCACACTAGACTAGAACTTAACAACAAATGTGTTTCTTTAAGCAAATGAAAGAAAACTTGAGTAAATTACCAATTTCTTCTCCTAGCTCTATGGATATCCAATTTAATTCATAAATTCATTTTCTCCTTTTTTCTGTCATAAATTCCAGTCCAACTTTAGGGTCATTGTCTCCTTGAAATCTTCTAAGCCAATCATGACTAGCATAAGATGAATTTAAATAGTCTGTTTGTCTTCTTCCATTGATGAGCTTAGAAATTAATACTAATAGAGGCTTCAGAGGATCCATTGGAGTGATACAGAGACTGTCATTCATTTTTCACTAGGTAAATGAAGCTTCTGAAACATAGATTTCATATTTTTTTCTGACATGAAGTCTAATTGGCTATTCTTTTCCTATATGGATAGAGGGCTATGTGATGATAGTTACAGAAGACACCTCCTCTTCTCAGATAAATTTATTTCACTTAGAAAAGATTTAGGTCTAATGTTATGGTATTGACTCTAAGTGCAATAGGAGTACAGAGAAAGAAGAGACTAATGTGGTTTCAAATAGATCTAGGAGACTCGGAGAAGACAATGGCCTTTGAGTAGAATACATAGAAAGCACGGCTCATCATTTCAATTGTGAGGAGCCATGAGACAAGCCCAAATTGAGGGGCATTCTTCAAAAAATAACTGTCCTCTATTCTTTGAAAGTACCAGTAACATGAAAGATAAAGAGAGGATGAGGAACTTTTATAGATTAAAGAAGACTTAAAAGATGAGAATTGAGTAGTCCAGGATTATCTTTTGCTTATAAAGGATACTATTGGGACAGCTAGTGAACTTGGAATAATATCTACAGACTACATACGATATTGTATCAGTGTGCATTTTCTGATTTTGATAAGTACATTGTGATTGTGTAAGAAAAGTCCTGTTGTTAGGAAATTTACACCAAAGTGTTTAGATGGGAATGGGTAAGATGCCTGAAACTTCTCTCAAATGGTTCAGAAAAAAAAAAAAAAAAAAAAGTACGTAGACAGGGAAAGGAGATAGAAGGAGAGAGAGAAAACAAGTTTGGAAAAAAATGCTAAAAGTAATGGTAAAGGCTACAGTACAAGGATGCTATGTGAACTATTTAGTAACTTTTCTGTGAGTTTGAAACTCTTTCAAAATAGAAAGTTAAAGACCTGGCCCTGTGTTCTGAATCCTTCTCTTAGAGCTGAGCCACAAAGGAAAGGGCTGGCTTCTCTGGTGAGTGTTATGCCTGACCCACCTGATCTCTCTTTCTAACTGTGGTAGTTCTTCTAAACCTTTCTTAAGCATTGAAAAAAAGTGCACTTTCAATCCGCAATCTCTTTGGTTAATGACCTCTCTCAATTTATTTACAACACCTAGCATTTTAGAGGTGCTGCTGCTGCTGTTGCTGCTAAGTTGCTTCAGTCATGTCCAACTCTGTGCGACCCCATAGACGGCAGCCCACCAGGCTCCCCCGTCCCTGGGATTCTCCAGGCAAGAACACTGGAGTGACTTGCCATTTCCTTCTCCAATGCATGAAAGTGAAAAGTGAAAGTGAAGTCGCTCAGTCATGTCCGACTCTTAGCAACCCCATGGACTGCAGCCTACCAGGCTCCTCCATCCATGGGATTTTCCAGGCAAGAGTACTGGAGTGGGATGCCATTGCCTTTGCCGTTTAGAGGTACTAGGATTTGTATATTATTTTTCTACATTTATACTCAATGGGTAAGATGCCTGAAATTTCTCTTAAATCGTTCAGGGGAAAAAAAAAAAAGTATGTAGACAGGGAAAGGAGATGGAGAGAGAGAAAACAAGTTTGGAAAAAAATGCTATTTATTTTTAAAATTTATATTTTTATTTTTAAAATTTATATCTCTATACCCTTCCAATATTCCCAAAACATTTATGGTGACTTACCATCAAGGGTAGACAAGAGAAGATTTAAAAGGTAAATTATATCAATGTTGTTTCCACTGTGTGTTAGGCACTACACTGAACATTGTTTATAAACTGATTTCTCATAACAGTACAATGAGATATTATAAATATTACTGATGAGAAAAGAGGCTCAAAGAGGTTATGAAATTTTTTCAAGTTCACACAGCTAGTGAATGGTAGAGTCAGAATTTGAACCTATGGTTGTCTAATTTCAAGTTCAGTCTCTTTACTGCTGTGCTGCTCTCCACATATCACATATCTCTACATAAGTTAAAGATCAAAGTACATTTGGTGAAGATAGAATGGGAAGAAAATTATATATAAATATTGTATAGGTTAGTGGTATAATTGCAATAAAAGATAAGTTGTTTTCATTGATGCAAAAATGGAAAGATAACAGTATATCAGGGGAGATAAACTACTGAGTGGAATCAAATTCTAAGAGTGTTCAAGATCTAGGTGTTCTCTGTCTCTAAAATTCCAGGACTTAAAGAACACACTGGTCTTCAAATGCTTCTTGAATTAAACTACCACTGAAAATTACTTTAGCTCAGAATTTCACCAGATATATTGAAAAACATGCACTTACAGGGCACTTACCAATCTCTTTCACAACTGGAAAATAATGATCTAGAAATTCTTGACTCTTAAAGAGAAAATTTTAAACAATTTATGTTGAGCCAAACCTAAACATCATTTTTGAGAGGGCCAAGAAAGAACTGTAATAAGGGACAGAAATGGGGATCCAAACATTATTTCTTTTTGTCTCCTCAGTTCAGACACGTAAGGTATTTTCTTGACTCCCTCGAACCTGTCCTATTCACATCCATGATTTCATGAGTCAATGAATCATAATTGTATGCATTCTGCATGTTTATTGAGCACTTACTATCTTCCAGGCTTAGTTGTTGTTACTGAGCTTATGTAAATGAACAAGACAGACAAACATTTTTAGGACTTGTGTTCCAATGGGTGAGAAAGGCAAAAAAGGAGCAAAATAAATAAACTCTTGGAGAAGGTCCTGTCATATTTTGGCAAGTGGGCTACAAGGAGTATATATGTGGCATATGATGCTGAACAATGTGAAAGGACTATGGATAGTTAGGAATGGCCTCCCTGAGTTAGGTGATGGTTGTTGTAAGACTTGACACACTGTGGGTTCCATCTAAGTAGTGGAATAACCAAGTTCAGCAGGTGAAATGGTAGGTGCAAAAACCATGAGAAGAGTAAGTATTTGATATTTTCTAGCAGAGAAGGCAATGGCACCCCACTCCAGTACTTTTGCCTGGAAAATCCCTTGTGTGGAGGAGCCTGGTAGGCTGCAGTCCATGGAGTTGCTAAGAGTAGGACACGGCTGAGCGACTTGACTTTTACTTTTCACTTTCATGCACTGGAGAAGGAAATGGTAACCCACTCCAGTGTTCCTGCCTGGAGAATCCCAGGGACAGGGGAGCCTGGTGGGCTGCCGTCTCTGGGGTGGCACAGAGTCGGACAGTACTGAAGTGACTTAGCAGCAGCAGCAGGAAGAGAAAGAAAGCCAATCAAGCAGTGTTATTTTGAATGAAGAGAAAAATAGAAAATTATGTCAGCAAATTAGGAACATGACAGGCTTTTTTTTTTTTAATTTTATTTTATTTTTAAACTTTACAAAATTGTATTAGTTTTGCCAAATATCAAAATGAATCCGCCACAGGTATACATGTGTTCCCCATCCTGAACCCTCCTCCCTCCTCCCTCCCCATACCATCCCTCTGGGTCGTCCCAGTGCACCAGCCCCAAGCATCCAGTATCGTGCATCAAACCTGGACTGGCAACTCGTTTCATACATGATATTTTATATGTTTCAATGCCATTCTCCCAAATCTTCCCACCCTCTCCCTCTCCCACAGAGTCCATAAGACTGTTCTATACATCAGTGTCTCTTTTGCTGTCTCGTACACAGGGTTATTGTTACCATCTTTCTAAATTCCATATGTATGCGTTAGTATACTGTATTGGTGTTCTTCTTTCTGGCTTACTTCACTCTGTATAATAGGCTCCAGTTTCGTCCACCTCATTAGAACTGATTCAAATGTATTCTTTTTCATGGCTGAGTAATACTCCATAGTGTATATGTACCATAGCTTTCTTATCCATTCATCTGCTGATGGACATCTAGGTTGCTTCCATGTCCTGGCTATTATAAACAGTGCTGCGATGAACATTGGGGTACACGTGTCTCTTTCCCTTCTGGTTTCCTCAGTGTGTATGCCCAGCAGTGGGATTGCTGGATCATAAGGCAGTTCTATTTCCAGTTTTTTAAGGCATCTCCACACTGTTCTCCATAGTGGCTGTACTAGTTTGCATTCCCACCAACAGTGTAGGAGGGTTCCCTTTTCTCCACACCCTCTCCAGCATTTATTACTTGTAGACTTTTGGATCGCAGCCATTCTGACTGGTGTGACATGGTACCTCATAGTGGTTTTGATTTGCATTTCTCTGATAATGAGTGATGTTGAGCATCTTTTCATGTGTTTGTTAGCCATCTGTATGTCTTCTTTGGAGAAATGTCTATTTAGTTCTTTGGCCCATTTTTTGATTGGGTCATTTATTTTTCTGGAGTTGAGCTGTAGGAGTTGAAAGAAGTTTGAATTGTGTTCTAAACATGATGGGTGGTCACTGGAGGATATTCGACTGCAGTATTATATGATTTGGTGAACATTTTAAAGTTATCTTTTTGACTGCTTTTTGGGAATTGGATTATAGAAATGCAGGAGTAGAATAACTGAGAGGATGTGGTTGGTTATGACAATAATCTGGATAAGGATTAGGGAAGTAGCTATTGCAGTGGAAATGAGGGGACAGATTTACATTTTGGGGGTAGAGCAGTCAGGTAGGACAGACTAACTGCTGGACTGGAAGTGAATCAGGAAATCAAGGATGACCATCTAAATGTTTGGCTTAAATAACTGGCTTAAATAACTTGAATAGCTAGTGCCATTATGGAAGAAAATTTTATTTTAGAAATGAAATTACTTCCCAGAGTATAGAGTACTCTATAAATATAGGTACTAGAAAAATGACCTTATTAAGGTGTTAGTTTTTTTATCCTCTTCTCCATTGGGTCATTTTTATAGCAAACATTTTCAAGAATATCAAATGACCTTTTTTCTTAGCACATATATTTCTTCAAAAAATCAGAATGCCAGGCTTTTCTATTATTATATGAATAAAAGAGAAAAAGCTTGCATACTTATTTTTAGAGGCTTAGCTGACAACAAATTAATGATACGAAGAATTAATTTTAGAACTTTCTAAGTACATCATTCAATCACAGACAAATGGTGACCCATAGATGAACAAATATTGATGACTATCCAATGTCCAAAACTGTCTGGTAGATAATTACCATTTAATAAAATTTTTTAATAAATGCATGAATTAAGCTATGAAATACTTCCCAAGAAATGTGCTTTGAAATCTGCATAGCTCCATGATGTGGTCTTTGAGTAACTATAGCAAAGTGGCCAGAAAGAAGAAAATCCATTTCTTAGAAACACTAGGTTAAGGGCCAAGGCTCTTAAAGTGAAATATTTCATTTTCCTGCTATAGGAACAGATAGAGCAACATCTCTTCCTTAAGTATTGATAGGCACTGTTTTGTCAGAAGTGCACCAGGATCAACAAGATTCTACTGAGATTGTTTTGAAGACTGGCAGGATTACAGAGAATGCTCAGAGCACCAGGTGTTCTCATTGGACCCTGTGACTCAAACTCTGTATTTTGGGTTGAGTTAGTCTCAACAGCTGTCTGAGTTCTGATCAGCTTCACTGAGCTTTTAATACTAATTTACTTTGTTATCCTTGAAATTTGTAAACAAATGAAACTTTGCATAAAGTTATTAGACCATGGTCTTTCCATGATTTAGCACAGTCCTTTTCTAAGTTTTAGACAAATGCATTACTTTACATGGTAAACACTTAGGCTGAGTATTTTATATAAGGTCATTAGACCTTTAGGTTTGAAAGTATGCCATTTGGTATGTTTTTGTTGTTGTTGTTGTTATTGTTTAACCATTAACCTATTTATTTTCCTGCTGCTTAATTTACTTTTGCTGTTGTCTGTGTATATGTACAATCTTGTTTTATATATATTTTATGTTTCCTGGGTTTTATAATGTATAAGAGTATCTTTCTTAGGTAGTAAGTGGAAAAATAAGTCAAAAAAGTCTGTGCTAATGCAAGACGTGTCTGAAGGCTAATGGTTTGTTAGGCTGGTGACAAATTCATGAAAAGTTAATTGGTCAGACTTAGCCCTGGGTGACCTAAACATCTTTCATGTGAGCTCTCCCATTTTGGTCAGTTTGTGAAAGAGATTTCCTTTGCTTAGTCTGCATTCCAGCATTAACATCATCAGATTGTTGATCATACAGCTCTTTCCTAGCCTCTGCTTGGTTTGGGAACCCAAGACATTATTTGTAAGCACATACTGTTCACCAGTCTTAATGGCTTTTATTTCTTGTCTGTTCTTGGTTTGTCTGTGTTAGAGTTACAACCTCCTATTGGAAGAACTCTGTTGACCAAATCACTAAATAAAATCAGCAGTCTATTGTTCTTGATCAGCATAGCTCTCTTTTATTATTAAAAAAATCATTAATTTGCCTTTCTATCTCAGATATTGAGGGGTGTTCTCAATATCCTTTGACAATTTTGGGTTTGTCACTATTTGAAATTTAAGACAAAGATAAATTTATAGCTTACTAGAGTCAGGCAGAATTGTGTTGGTCAGGCACAATCCACCCAGGGAAAGAAACCTGTTAATTTTATACATAGTTTTGAGTAGCATGGGATTTAGGGACAGAGGTGCAAATGGTTTGCTCACATCTATGTATGTGTGATAACTGTTGATTGGTTGGCCTTGAGTACTGTATTCACTGGAAAGAATTCATTCCTGATTGTCTGACATCCAAAACCAAAAAGCTGTCACTGATTGTTTGGATTGTAAAAGTGTATTCACAGAGACAGATTTTTAGTGATTGATCAGTGGGTTTAAAACCAGTTCTGGTGGCTACTTGTTAACATAGCTGTGGGACAAACAGTCATTTCCTAGGAGTATGGGAACCTCTCTTTGTTTTCAGACCTCTATTTTCTTTCTCATTCAGCTAAAACTGCTTCTATCAAGAGATGGGCTTCTCAACCTCAGTATTATTGATATTTTGAGTCAGATAATTCTTTGTTGTGTGTGTTTATGGTGGAGAGGCTGTTCTGCACTTTGTAGGATATTTAACAGTGTTTTTGGGCTCGCCCTAATTAATCGATGCCAGTGCAGCCATCTTTCCCCAATCATGGCAACCAATAATGGGCTCCAGACTTGCCAAATGTCCCTTTGGGGGTTGGAGACTCAAGGCTAGATCACCCAGATAAAAAACATGGGTGTAGAGAAATGAGTCTCTCTAGTGAAGCCTAGACTTAGGAAAAACCACAGTAGGCTAAATTGGAAGGGTCGGATCTTAAAACAATGAGGAAAAGTATGAAGGCAAGAATAATAGGCTAGTGTGGGTAAAGGACTGTGGGATATAGGAGAATCTTGTTCTGATCGTTTTGTGAGGAAGCTGTCTACTTTGTGTCATCAGCTTATTGCAAGGATCTTTAGTAAGTAATAAATTTCCTCAGAATGTCTGCTCCTGGAGGGCTGCAACTTCTGTATATCTAAAGGGAGTAACTTTCCAGTTCTAACACAAGGTCTCTTCCATTTTTTCTCCAGAGAATTGGGTCTGATAAGGGCAGTAATGTTTAAGTAAGAGGCAAAGTATGCATAATTCAAATCTGTGAATAAATGTACCAGTTAAATATGTCCTGATATCACGGATAAATATGTTGGAATGTTTTAGGTAGAGAACACAAATTTAATAGGCTTTTGTTTCTGCCACTATGAATATTGTGAATTTTTATAGGGACATAATTCAACCAGTATAGAAGCTCAATAATACATGTTTATAAACAATGGATAGAAGCAAATAAATAAACAAAATTAAATAGAATCTATTAAATAAAATCCATTTGGAGATACTTAGAGGATCCATTATAGCATGGTTCTAATCCTTGTTGCACTTTTATCAATATATAAAACTGTATAAAAGTTATAAAAGATCAAAGTTATCTAAGGTCCTGCCACTCAGATAAAAGACCTGCTGACATTGGAAATAATTCTTTCTGTCCTTGCTCTCTGTTCACACACTTACATACATGCATTATATTATACATAGATGGAACCATATGCTTTGGACAACCTCTCTTGTTAGTAAGTGTGTTGTGTCCATGTATGTATAATAACTTTATGATATATAAACATTTCTCCATGGTGTATTTGTACCATAATTTAAATGGTTAGTTATCTGTTGATGGGCACGTAAGTTTATAATTTTTTTACTGAAACAAATTACAATACAATGAAGTGAAGTGAAGTTGCTTAGTCATGTCCAACTCTTTGCTACCCTGTAGAGTATAGCCCACCAGGCTCCTCTGTCCATGGGATTTTCTAGGCAAGAATCTTGGAGTGGGTTGCCATTACAATAAACATACATTTATTTATATATTTTTTATAGATATTACTGAAAGACCAAAATTTCTGTGCTTTGACATTTTGATTCATATTGCCAATATGGCCTGAAGAATTCCCTAACACTTGATCTGAGTGAATACTCTGAAAAGAGGCAAGTTGATAAACTTGTGCCATGGGTGATTAAGGGCAGTTTGACTTACTCAGAGTAATTTATGTTTTCCAAGAAGACACCTGGAGAATGGAATTATTTAATTCAAAAGGAAAGAAATATTTAAAATATGATTTGTAGGAAATTGTTTTAAAGTCCCACAACAGAAACCATTTATAACAGTTAAGAAAGTGATACATTTATAAGGCCTGAGAAACAGACAATTAATTTAAAGTTGGAAGGATTAGGTAATCCTTTTCTTTTTAACTTGTATGCTTTCCTCAAGGAATTGGTTAGGACCTTTGATTACTAGCTTCCATTTTAATTACAGGGATAATAAGTGGGTATAAAGCGATTTAGGCATTCAGAATACACAGAATCCTTTTTGAAACAATAATTTACATATTTAATCCTTTAATTTTACCTTGACATAATGCTTGTATAGCTAGACACCTCCTGATTAGCCCCTGGAGGAAATTCAAAAAAAGAAAAAAAAGAAACTATGATTAGGAGGTGAGTAGACAGAGAGGAAAGGGTGAAGAGAGAGCTGATTTCTGTGGGTGTGAGGTAAAAGAGTATAAAGGATTTGAATAAGGAGAAAGAATACTTGATGGGTTTTCCTGGAAGGAAGTTACACATTAAATACAGAAAAGAGAATGAAAAATTGGAATTTGACACTCTGATCACTGTAATTATCAGTAATGGTCAATTGTAATTATTATAATTTAGAAAAATGAAGGAATCTGGCTGGCATTCAGGCATTTAATTACCGTGTTATGACCACACCATTTGGAAAGCTTTCATTTGCATTCATGGAGATGAATAATTTCTTTTTGATTTCATGAGAAGAAAGCAAATTTCCTCTGCTTTACTTATATCTTACAATCTGCTGGAGAAACTTTGCACTCAGATTCCATTTATGCAAATAATCTGCATTATGAGCACAGAAGTATAGCAACTTTTTCTTTCCTTTGTTGTAAGCTCTTCTCTTTTGAGAAAAGCATTTCCAGTTCTCAGTGCCCTATACCTCACCACTCAATAGTGCGTTCTAGCTGCAAAAATCTCGCTAAAGTGGAACAACTCATTGGCTGAAACCTTATAATATTTCTGTTTGCATTTATGGTGACTTTATACTCTTATTCTGACAAGAACTTTCATATTCTTTGTGTCTCAGCTTTACTGTGAGAGAGTTTATGTGTCATTATTTTTCAGAGATTAGATCTGAGCTAGAGAATTGATTTTTTGCTTATTTCTTTTCTCATTTTTTGCTTATTCTGATATTCATTTCTATGAGGTGAGGCAAGGGTTTGAATTAATTTTCTTAGAGACTATTTGTTATACCAGTGACATGTTAAATAAGTCATATTTCCTCTTGGAATAGAAATATCAGTTTAATCATACATTAATTTCTCCTATGCATTTATATCTATACATACACATATAACATGCATGTATTTTTTTATGGACTCTCTATTTGTACTCTTTTTTTCAACATTATACTCTTTTGATCACAACAAATACCACATAAGTCATATTTTTCTAACCCAATGATATAAAATAGAAGAATCCCTAAAGAATAGTATAAAAATTTTTTAAATTCAGTAGATAATAGATTAGGTATATAAACTGATAATTCACAGAGGAAGAACTGCTATAACCCCATAACAGTGAAAAAAATGAACCAACTGTGAATTGAAATTCATTGTGAGACTGTGATTTCTACACATTAATGAAGGAATTGAAAGAAGTAAGTTAGAATTAAGAAAAGAAAAAGAACAGATGGTGGCAAAGGAATTCCTAGTGACTATCCCTTCCCTGGTAACATCAATTTGAACAACTATCCATGTAAGAAATTACCTTCAGAAGAGCCAAAGATTCCAGGTGAGGGAATACAGAATATTATGGGTGAAGCATAGAAATAAGAAAAGATGTACTGAGGAGGGTAGGAAAGGTAGTTTCTCATGTCCCTCCCACCCCTCCCTAAGCCTAGGTAGCCTAGTACAGAGATGCCTTCTCCCTACGGAAGAAGACTGAGGTCAGCAGCCTGCTTCACCTGAGACCCCAGAGGTGGCTCACTTGGCACCAGGCCTACTCTTGTGGCCCTAGATGGCTTCCTGCAAGTTCCTTCATATGCTCCGAGGTCTTGCCTACTCCAGCACTTGCTGATTCAGTATTCAAAATCCTCCCAACAAAGAAAAGCCCAGGACCAGATGGTTTCACAGTGAATTCTACCAAATGTTTTAAAATAGAAAGTATTAACAGCAATCCTTCTCAAAACCTTCCAAAAATTTGGAGAACATTTCTAAACTCATTTTATGAGACCAGCATTACCCATTTCAAAGCTGGAAAAGGACAGTACAAGGAAACAAAACTATATGGTCCAATATCCTTGATAAATATAGACGTAAAAATTTTCAACAAGTAATTAGCAAGCCAAAGTCAAAAAAGCATTTAAAAGGATAATACATCCAAGGTAGATTTTTTTCCTGGGATGCAAGTTTGCTTCAACATATGCAACTCAGTAATGTGCTGCTCCACATTAATAGAATGAATGAAAAAAATGATATGGTCACTTCAACAGATGCAAGAAAAGCATTTGACAAAATTCAGCATCTTTTCATGATAAAAACAACAAATTGGATATAGAAGGAACATAGCTCAATGTAATCAAGGCCAAACTCACAGCTAACATATACTCAATGGTAAAAGACTAAAAACTTTGCTGCTAAAATTGGGAACAAGACATGTGTGCCCACTCTCACCATTGCTAATCAACATAGTGCTGTAAGCCCTAGCCAGAGCAGTTAAGCAGCAAAAAGAAATAAAATGTATCTGAATTGGAAAAAAAAGTTACAATTGTGTCCGTTTGCAGATGACATGATTTTGTATATGGAAAGTCCTAAAGACTTCACCCCAAAATGTTAGATGAGCGCCGAAGAATTGATGCTTTTGAACTGTGGTATTGGAGAAGACTCTTGAGAGTCTCTTGGACTGCAAGGAGATCCAACCAGTCCATTCTGAAGGAGATCAGCCCTGGGATTTCTTTGGAAGGAATGATGCTAAAGCTGAAACTCCAGTACTTTGGCCACCTCATGAGAAGAGTTGACTCATTGGAAAAGACCCTGATGCTGGGAGGGATTGGGGGCAGGAGGAGAAGGGGATAACAGAGGATGAGATGGCTGGATGGCATCACCGACTCAATGGACATGGGTTTGGGTGAACTCTGGGAGTTGGTGATGGACAGGGAGGCCTGGAGTGCTGCAGTTCATGGGGTCGCAAAGGGTCAGACACGACTGAGCGACCGAACTGAAATGAACTGAAAGAGGTAAAAGACTTGCACACTGAAAGACTTCATGAAAGGTATTTAGGAAGATACTTTCCAAATAAATGGAAAGATATTCCATGCAGATGGATTGAAAGAATTAATACAGTATTGTTGAAATGTTAAAACTACCCAAAGCCATCTATATTGAATCTATATTCAATCCAATCCTGATAAAAAATTCCAATGGCTTTTTTTAATACAATTTGAAAACACACCTAAAATTTGTTGTAAAAAAAACAACAACAACCCTGAATAGCCAAAGCAATCTTGAGAAAGAATAAAAAAGCTGGAGGCATCACACTTCATGATTTCAAACTATACTACAGAGCTAGAATAAGCAAATCTTTACATTACTGATATAAAAACAAACACATAGACCAACAGAATAGAATCAAGAGCCCCAAAATAAACCCACATATATGTGGTCAACAGGTATTTTATAAGGGAACCAAGATATTCAATGAGGAAACCATAATCTATTGAATGACATTAGGAAAACTGGATAGCTACATGCAAAAGAATGAAATTGGACCTCTATCTTACACCACTCACAGATATTAAACCAAAATGTATTAAAAACATAAATATAAGAACCCAAAATATAAAGTTAATAGAAGAAAGCAGGTTAAAAGTTCTTTGATATTGGTCTTAGTAACAACGTTTATTTTATTTGACACCAGAAGTACAAGCAAGAAGGCAAATATAAACAAGTGGGACTACATCAAACAAAAAGCTTCTTCACAGCAAAATAGACAATCACCAAATGCAAAGGTGACCTATACAATGGGATAAAATATTTGCAAACCATCTTTTGATAAGGGGTTAATATCCAAAATGGGCTTCCCAGGTGGCACTAGTGGTAAAGAACCTACACACCAGTGAAGGAGACTAAGAGACCCAAGTTTGATCCCTGGGTTGGGAAGATCCCCTGGAGAAGGGCACAGCAACTCACTCCAGTTTTCTTGCCTGGAGAATCCCATGGACAGAGGACGTGGGCTAAGGTCCATAGAGTTGCAAAGGGTTGAACACAACTGAAGTGACTTAGCATGCATGCGATATCCAAAATATAGAAGGAGTCCATACAACTCAATAATAGAAGTAAACAATCCAATTTTAAAAATGGGAAAATTACTTGAGTAGACTTTTTCCCAAAAATGGCATATAGATGGACAACTGGTATATGAAAAGATTTAATCATCAGGGAAATGCAAATCAAAATCCCAATGAGGTACACCTCACAATTCTTAGAATGATTATTATCAAAAAGAGAAGAAATTATGAATGTTGGTAAGGATGTGGAGTAAAGGGAGGCATTGTACGGTGTTGGTGGGATTGTAAATTGGAACAGCCAGTACAGAAAACAGTACAGAGGTTCCTCAAAAAAATGAAAAATGAAATCACTGTGTGATTCAACAGCCCAACTTCTGGGTATATTTCTGAAGGAAATGAAATTACTATCTTAATAGTTAACTATACCCCCATGTTCATTGCACATTATTCACAATAGTCAAGGCAATGAAATAAATTCAGTGTCTTTAGATTGTTTAAGAATAAGCAAAAATTTAAATATATACACACACATACATGTGTATATATTTAAAATTTATATTCCTTTACATTTATATAGGAATATATATATATATGTGTGTGTGTATAATAATACAATTATATTCCTTTATATAATTTGGCCATATGAAAGAAGGAAATCTTGCCTTTTGTGACAACACGGATGGACCTTGAAGGCATTATACTAAGGAGCATTTCAGAGGTGACAAATACTGTATGTTTTTACTTTAATGTGGAATCTAAAAGAGCTGCACATTAGAAATAGAGATTCGAATTCTAGTTGTCATGGGCTCTGGGTTGGGGAAAGGCAGAGATGTTGGTCAAAGAGTATAAGCTTCCAGCTATAAGTTGAATTATTTTTGGGGATCTGATGTACAGCATGGTGACTATAGTAACTTACCACACATATAAAAATGGTAACTATGTGAGGTAATGGATGTTTTAACAACCTTGCTATGGTAACCCCCCAATGTATATGGGTGTATCAAATCATCACATTGTATACTTTATGTTTTATGTGTGAATAGTAGCTTAATGAAACTGGAAAAAAAGAGAAAGAAATTCATTAGATTATATATATTTGAAGCAGAAATAAAAATGGAAATGAGATTATCTTTTTATTATTTTTACCTTAAAAATATACATGTATTATTTTTGCAGTTAAAAAATTGAGTACAATGATAACTAGAAACAAATGCAATTTCTGAACACCTAGAGAATCAGAAAATGTTAACATGATTTCAGAATATGAACTGTTCTCATTACATGTCTTAATCTGGAGTCTCCAAAATCAGACCCTGAAATAAGGATTTATGCTCAAGTAGTTTACTGGGGAAGGATACTAAAAAATTCTTGACTGTGGGAAAGAACACAGGGAAGGGATGGCAGTTAATATGTGTTTGTGCTTAGTCGCTCAGTCATGTCCAACTCTTTGGGACCCCATGACTCTTTATCCTGCCAGGCTCCTCTGTCCATGGGGATTCTCCAGAAAAGAATACTGGTGTGTGTTGCCATGCTCTCCTCCAGTGGATTTTCCCAACCCAGGAATTGAATCATGGTCTCCTGTATTGCAGGAGGATTCTTTACCAGCTGAGCTACCAGGGAAGCCCGACCTAGGGTATGTTATTGAATATTTGGCCACTGTGAGTTGTTATTGGGCTTCCTAGGTAGCACTAGTGGTAAAGAACCCGCCTGCCAATACAGGAGATAAGAGACACAAGTTCGACCCCTAGATTGGGAAGATCCCCTGGAGAAGGGAGTTATTCTGGCCAAGGGACAAAAGAAATAAGGTATGTACATAAAATCATATAGATATTAATTTGTGAAGGAGACATTAACCTTAATTTTTTGAAAATTATTCAAATAAGGATATTGCATCACTTTAAATAGAGCCTCATCTGCAATTTGTGGACATTTAGTTGTGTGTGTGGGTTTGCGTGTGTGTGTGTGTTTGTGTGTGTGCTTGTGTATATGTTCTCCCTATTCTTAGAGTGAAATTTAACTGGCAATCTATAGTTAAAAGATGAACCGAAAGGCAGACAGACTGCAGTTTCTTATATATACCTTTTTCTCTGTCTTTATACCTGGTAACTGTCACGTACATAATCTTGTATGTTTATATCAGTTTCTCTCTTTAAAAGAATCTTTCTTTTTCCTAGATATGGTCATTTTATTATTAGGCACAATGTTTACAACGTTATGGAACTTCAAAGACACTTCAGCATTTTAAGAGTTGTTTTAATTATTTTCAGAGTAGACCATGAGCACCTGAAAGCTGGAGAAATCTCTCTCAAATATGTGAAGTTATCTTATTATCCAGTCTTTGTAAATGAATTGCAAATAGATTAATTTTTAGCAATAAATATAATCAGTTAAATTCTCATTTAAATTTTGGTGGCTTTGTTGTTGAATGAAAGGGGAAACCTTTGTATGAATTTATTTGATCAAGCTTTCTGTGCACTTGCCACATTCCTTGCTGGCCATTGACTTGACATCCAGCTGAGTTCAAAATGACTGAGCAATGAGGTGATTTCTCTCTTCTTTCTGTCTCTTTCATAGTCGACCTTGTTTAGAGCCTGTTTATTGATTTTTTTTCATTGTAATACATTATGAAGTTGTTTTTACAGTACTGTTCCAATGGGTTATTATTTACTTAGATTTGTAGAAGGATTAATGATAAAGATTCCTGTAAGTAGCTAAAATAGAATTTGTAAATATATGGAAAATGGCAGTAATTAATATGAGGGTAGGGTTCAAAGACAATTTTACTTTTTTAAAGTTTGAAAATGACTGGAGCAAAGCTGTATATACAACAATAAACACTGATAGCCTCTTCAGGCAAAAAATAAAGCCTTTTTCCCTCTGTAGCTCTAGCAGAATCAAAGCCCATAAATCTCTTAGGTATTCCAAATTGTAAATCTCATTTCTGAAAATGGTTCTGGGGATGATACCATGATTAGAAAACAAACTAAAAGGCAATTATTAGCAATTGACTGTGATTTACAGCCATTGCTGGTAATCTCTGAGTTTAAGAGAAATAAACTTCCTTTCAATTTCTTCTATGTCCATACTTTACCAACTATAAACCTTGATGACCTAGTTTTGTCATATGTTTCATTCCCCCAAGGGAAAAAAACAAAAGCTGAAGTGAACTTCACCTTTCCTGTATTCACTTTAATCCACATCAATATTTTAAAGAGGGTTAATGGCCAAGCCTTTATCCTGCTGTGTAGAGTTCTGTAAATAGCCAGGCTAGGGCCTTTACCTGGAGTAGACTTTTCAGTCAGAACTCTTTGCTGTGGCAGATACCCACCTCAGCCTAACTTAAGCAAAAAAGGGTATTTATTGTCTCTAATAACTCAGAAGTCCAAAGAAGGATTAGTTTTCTGGCTCAAAGCAAGGGATGCAAATGAGGTCATTGGGTTGTTCCTTTGTGCTCTTCCCTTCCCTCCTCCCTCCTCCCCTCCCATCCCCTCCCATCCCATCCCCCCCCCTCCATTCCATCAATTCCCCTCTCCTTTTTCCCCTCCCCCACTCTAATTCCATCGATTCCCCTCCCCTCATCTCCTTCCCTTACCCCTTTTTTATGCTCTGTTTTATGCTCTCTAGAAGAGGTCACATCCTCTTCTACTGAAGCCAGTTTTGTATCCTTTGATTGGTATCTGGTCAGCCTAACAAACTCTGCCAACCTCTTGGCCTGAAAGAAAACAACTATTTTATTATTATTATTTTTATCATTCTTTGGATCAGAAACTCAGACAGGGCACAGACAGATGGCTCATCTCTTATTTGCTTCATGATGGCAGGAGGTTGAGTATCCAGGATGCCATCTTTACCTACACATCAAGCACTCCAGCTAAGATAGCAAAAAGCATCCATGCTGCTGCTGCTAAGTTGCTTCAGTCATGTCCGACTCTGTGTGACCCCATAGACGGCAGCCCACAAGGCTCTCCTGCCCCTGGGATTCTCCAGGCAAGAACACTGGAGTGGGTTGCCATTTCCTTCTCCAATGCATGAAAGTGAAAAAGTGAAAGTGAAGTCGCTCAGTTGTGTCGGACTCTTTGCGACCCCATGGACTGCAGCCTACCAGGCTCCTCCGTCCATGGGATTTTCCAGGCAAGAGTACTGGAGTGGGGTGCCATTGCCCTCTCAAAAGCATCCATAATGATGATAAAGTAATAATGGTGGACTATAGGTTTCACTGTGTCCCCCTCCCTTTAAAAGGAATCTTATAATACCATGTTAAGTGTTAGATTTTATTCATCCTATATATATATATTCTTTTCAGTTACTCTAAATGGTTTTAGAGAAAGCACTGTCTATTTTATTTTAAAAACTTTATTGCATGTCTAGAAATAATCATGTAGTTTTCTTAATTTGTCACTATGATAGTTTATGGTTATAGATATTTATTATTAAATAACTTTTACAATTCTTGTAAGTAGGGTAAAACACTACTATGCCTCATTTTAATAAAAATTCAACTTTGATCTGTTAGTAATTTAAGGTGTTTATAAGTGAGATTTTCCAAAATTTCCTTTTCTTCTTTCTTTTGTCTGAGATAGGTATCAAGTCATGGTATCTCATAATATTAATTACATATCCTTTCAATGTTTTTTTCCTATGTAAAACATAACATTTTCCTTGAACATTTTGGGAGAAATGACTATAAAATCATCTAGAACAGGAGCTATTTTAATGCAATATTCTAATAATGTTTTCAATTCTTCTATGATTATGTGATATTTAGTTTTTCTATGCTAAAGTTTTCCCAGGTGGCCCTAGTGGTAAAGAACCCATCTGCCATGCAGGAGACAAAAGGGACTCAGGTTTGATCCCTGGGTTGGGACGATCCCCTGGAGCAAGGCATAACAACCCACTCCAGTATTCCTCCCTGGAGAATCCCATGGACAGAGGAGCCTGGTGGGCTACAGTCCATGAGTGAGCGAGAGACAGAGAGAGAGAGAGAGAATCATGGGGACCAAAGCTCTGATGGTGTTTTAATCAACATGGTGTGGGCACAAAGGTGTTTTAATCAACATGGTGTGGGCATATATACTGTATTGCTGCTGCTGCTGCTGCTGCTGCTAAGTCGCTTCAGTTGTGTCCGACTCTGTGCGACCCCATAGACAGCAGCCCATCAGGCTCCACCGTCCCTGGGTTTCGTCTTACAAGGCAGTTATTCTCAGCAAAGATAAAGATTAAAATTCCAGACTTACAAAACATAGGAGATCCATATTAAAGAATGAGAGAGTTGTAAACAATCACTTTTACCATATGGTTCATAAGAAGGAAGAGGGTACTTACCACCGTATTGAAAAACTAGCGAAGGAAATGCCTGGGATTCCTCAGCCCCGGAAGAGGCTTGCCTCTTCTCTTAATTCCTGAATATTCAGGAATTAATAAGGAACAGAGGATTCCTGAGAGATCCAAAACAGCACACAGGAAGCCTCCTGTTAAATGCTTCCTGACAATTTGGGATGAGATTAACATTTGAATTGGAAGACTGCCTAAAGCAGATTGCTGTCTTTAATGTGGATGAACCTCATCCAATCGACTGAAGACCTGAGCTAAACCAAAAAACTGAGTAAGAGCAAACTACACCTGCCTCACTACTTCAGCTGAAACAGCAGTCTTTTCCCACGTTTAGACTTGAACTGAAAAATCAGTTCTTGGGTGTTGAGCCTGCTAGCTTTCAGACTGGAACTTACACCATTAATTCTCCTGGTTTGGAGGCCTTTGGATTTGTACTGCAACTATACCATTGTCATTCCTGGTTCTCCAGCTTGACAATTTTAGGTCTTGGGACTTCTCACCTTCCATGGTCACATGAGCTGATTCCTTATTATCTATCTTTCTTCCTGTCTCCCTATACACCTGCATGCATGTGTGTTTGCACATACTCATATTATTGAGCCTTAAGATCCAGTGAAGTTTACTTGGCTAGGTTTTGGATTTTATTGAGATCCTTCATTTATTTCCTTCCGATTTTTCCCTTTGGAATGGGAATGTCTATTCTATAACTGTCCCCCACTGTATTATGGAAGCATATATCTTGCCTGGTTTCACAGGTTTAGAGCTAGAGAGAAATCTTGCCTCAAGATGATTCATGCCTCGAGTCTCACCCGTATCTGATTTAGATGATATTTAAGGGAGACTGAGCTTCAGACTTAACGTTGGAATGAAGACTGTTGAGGCTGTTAAGATAGAATGAACATATCTTGCATGAGGGAAGAACATGAATTTTGGAAGGGTCAGGGGTTGAGTGCTATAAACTGCATTGTGCTCCCACCAAGTTCATATGTTGAAGCCCTAATGTGACTATTTTGGAAATAGGGCTTTTAGGAGGTAACTGAGCTTAAATGAGGTCATAAAGGTGGGACTCTAATCGGATAGAATTGATGAGTTTATTTAAAAAGCAGGAGAGATGTCTCTTTTTCTCTCTATTCACATGTACTGAGGAAAGGCCCTGTGAGCAGACAGTGAGAAGGCAGCCATCTGTAAGCCAGGAAGAGAGGTCTACCAGCACTTAACTTTGCTGGCACCATGATCTCAGATTTCCACCCTCCAGAACTTTGAAAAATATATCTGTTTAAACCACCAAGTATATGTTGTTTTGTCATGGCAACCTGAGTTAAGACACTATTATATCTCCTTTAAATGTGTACAGTTTATAATTTGCATATTCATTATTTTTATTAGATTTTTCATAGATATGTCACATTTTTTTTAAACAGCCATGTCTTAGGTTTATAGGCAATTGTACTTATCATTCCAGTTCCTAAATCACCTAGTTCAGTTTCCATCAGTTAGCATTTTGTTATTTCTTTAACTTTGTTTGCTTTCCTTCAGTTTCCTTTGTGCAGTCAAAATAATATTTTGAGCTGAATGTTTTGTTCATTTTTTGCCTTTTCCTTGTTTCCACATTTGAAAAGGACAAGACATTTCCTCTGAATATACCTTGTTAGCACATACAACTTACGCTGCATCTTATAGATTTTGAAAGGCTGTAGTTTTATTTCAGTGTGGTCATAGGAAAGAAGATCCTTCTGAAACAAAGCAGGCACATATATACTAATTTTCCTACTGAACCCATTTGTCTATCTACAAGTATATTATACATTCATATATGGAATGATGATTCTCAAGTATCTGATAGGATTTAAAAGAATTAAATATCTCATTAGTTTATAATTTTACACATTTTGGGGAGAAGATAGTCTGTGCAATTTTCTTTCTACCACTGTTGAATTTTATTGGTTCTGTAAAAATATGGCAAATTTTGTGATTCTTCCACATATAGGCAAAAAAGGCAAAAAAAGTTTTGTTTTCAGGATATAGAATGCTGTATATAACACATTAATTTAGCATCATTATTATTTTATTTCAATTGTCCATGGTCCAATTAATTTTTTCTATTTATCATTAATTGATAATAGTATATCAGCACAATATAAAAGCTAAATCTTTAAATGAGTAAAGATCATTTGAATAACAAAGCTATAATGATGAGAAGAATGTAGATATTTCCCTACCTTATTTTGTCTCCAAGCAGACAACAGCTTGTCGCATGTACACACATTTGTGCTATACCAGTACATGGTTTCCTAGTACAATTTGTTACAAATTACTGTAACAAATTACCACAAATTAAGTGCTTAAAACAACACAGATGCATCAGCTTATAGTTTTGGAAGTAAAAACTCTGAAATGATTTTCACTGGGCTGAAATTACAGTTTGGGTAGGGCTGCCTTTTTCTGGAGGCTCTAGAGAAGAATATTCTTTCCCTTGCCTTTTCCAGCTGCTAGAAGCTGTCTACATTCCTTGGCTCATGGCTCCATCCCCCATATTCAAAATTAGCAGCAGCCTAACTTTCATTAGGTCCATATTTTCATCAGATCCATATTTCTCTCTCTTTTGTTGTCTAACCTCTACTTCTGTTGTTATGCCTCCTTCTCTGACTCTGTTGCTTCCCTCTTTCACATGAGGCCACTGGTACATTGAGAATAAACTCTCAGTTTCTAAAATCTTAATTTAATCACATTTATAAAATGACTTTTGCTGCTGCTGCTGCTAAGTCGCTTCAGTAGTGTCCAACTCTGTGCAACCCTGTAGACGGCAGCCCACCAGGCTCCCCCATCCCTGGGATTCTCCAGGCAAGAACACTGGAGTGGGTTGCCATTTCCTTCTCCAATGCATGAAAGTGAAAAGTGAAAGTGAAGTCACTCAGTCGTGTCCGACTCTTAGCAACCCCATGGACTGTAGCCCACCAGGCTCCTCCATCCATGGGATTTGCCAGGCAAGAGTACTGGAGTGGGGTGCCATTGCCTTCTCCGAAAATGACTTTTAAATGTAAAAAAAAAAAATACTCATAAGTTCTAGAGATTAGGATATAGACATCTTTAAGAGGTCATTATAGTGCCTATAACACCAGACATCTCTAAAGTACTTTTCCTCAAGCTTTTCATGGTTGACAGTCTTGTAACTATAAATACATTGCTGCTGCTGCTGCTGCTGCTAAGTCACTTCAGTTGTGTCCAACTCTGTGCGACCCCATAGATGGCAGCCCACCAGGCTCCCCCGTCTCTGGGATTCTCCAGGCAAGAACACTGGAGTGGCTTGCCATTTCCTTCTCCAATGCATGAAAGTGAAAAGGGAAAGGGAAGTCACTCAGTCGTGTCTGACTCTTCGCGACCCATGGACTGCAGCCCACCAGGCTCCTCTGTCCATGGGATTTTCCAGGCAAAAGTACTGGAGTGGGGTACATTGCTAGTCATTTGCTTTTCATCATAAGTGGAATGTAAATGTGCTGACCTTACATAATCACCTTTTTTTTAATACTCAGGAAAATGTTTAATACAGTGAATTTTAGAATCACTGTGTAACTTTATGATGACTTTGATGTTTGGTTGGATTATTTATGATTCAGTAATGGGCTATTTTGATTTTTGTATGTTAGTCTTCAATTCATTTAGCAGTACAATAATGATTTTTATCATGTTTCAAAATGTGCCCCGAAGATTCTGATTAGAATTATTACTAACCTGCTAATGGGCACTATGAAAAATAAAAACTAATTGTAGGTTTTTATAAAGGTAGAAGAGTTAATTAATTGCTTTTTCCTGTCCTCAATCCCCCAAGGAAGAATAATATAAGTGCTATGCTTCTGTAATCTAAATGAACTTGTTTTTTAGTTTCTTGGAGCTGGTAAGGAAAAAATATGGCACATTATTTGTCAAATATACAATAAGCCATGTTTTATATGCATTGTTTTCCTAATTTTGACCCCATATAGAGTTAACATATGAATAAAGTATAGAATTAGCATCTTTTATTTATTTTTAAGGATATATGCAAGTGTCAATGAAATGCTTAATAATGATTTTATTTTCTGCATAGTTCATCAAACCAGGAACCTCTGGTCATTCTAGTTTACAACAGTTTTGTATTTGCTCATTGACAGATAAAATATTTATCCTAGTCCTGGACACTTTACTAACCGAAAGCCTGGTGCTATTTGAAGGGAAAAAAAGGGAAGAATAAAAGAGTTCTGAAGGCTATGTATTTATCAGCCAAAATATAAAACATCTCAGAGTGATCTGGTTAAGAACAGCAGCAGCACACATACCTGTGAGAATTCATTTTCTAAAAACTAGATTCACCACTGCAAATTTCTAAAGGTCAAAGAAATAAGAAGGTAGGAAGGGAAAAACAAAACAAGCAAAAACCTTAAGTCATATATTGATCTTCGTGGGTTTCCAGTATAGTTACACAGTGATAATTAACATCAAAATTTGACCTAAAGGATTAAGGGGATTAAAATTAAACTTAACTTATTTTCAGTACAGTGTCTTTACTAATATAGGTCTTAATGGTAATGATATTACATAGTTTCTTCAAATGACCAAGTTGCCATTCATTTTATTGATAAATACTAAGTAGAAAATTAAACACTATACTAAGCCAAAAAATAAAGACCTACCAAGGCTATAGGATTAGGATGCCTCTTACAGAATCTAAGTAGTGAATAAGCTTCATACTGGGCTTCCCTGGTGGCTCAGTGGTAAAGAACCTGCCTGCCAATGCAGGAGACAGGGGTTCGATCTCTGGGTCAGAAAGATCCCTTGGAGAAGAAAATGGCAACTCACTCCAGTATTACTGCCTCGAAAATTCCATGGACAGAGGAACCTGGCAGGCTACAGTCCATGGAGTCACAAAGAGTCAGTGACACCCAGACTTCATACTGTGAACTCTAAAATATGGATCTTCTAATAATTTAAACTTGATCAAAAAATAATGCAAAATATGTAGGAGGAAAGGAAAGAAGAAAGAGAACTCAGAAAAGAGGAGATGATCTTGAACAATTTCAGTTCAGTTCAGTCGCTCAGTCGTGTCCGACTCCTTGCAACCCCATGAATCGCAGCAACCAGGCCTCCCTGTCCATCACCAACTCCCAGAGTTCACTCAAACTCATGTCCATTGAGTTGGTGATGCCATCCAGCCATCTTATCCTCTGTCGTCCCCTTCTCATCCTGCCCCCAATCCCTCTCAGCATCAGGGTCTTTTCCAATAGGTCAACTCTTCGCATTAGGTGGCCAAAGTATTGGAGTTTCAGCCTCAGCATCAGTCCTTCCAATGAACACCCAGGACTGGTCTCCTCTAGGATGGACTGGTTGGGTCTCCTTGCAGTCCAAGGGACTCTCAAGAGTCTTCTCCAACACCACAGTTTAAAAGCATCAATTCTTCGGCACTCAGCTTTCTTCACAGTCCAACTCTCACATCCATACATGACCACTGGAAAAACCAAAGCCTTGACTAGATGGACCTTTGTTGGCAAAGTAATGTCTCTGCTTTTGAATATGCTATCTAGGTTGATCATAACTTTCCTTCTAAGGAGTAAGCGTCTTTTAATTTCATGGCTGCAGTCACCATCTGCAGTGATTTTGGAGCCCCCCAAAATAAAGTCTGACACTGTTTCCACTGTTCCCCTATGAAGCGATGAGACCAGATGCCATGATTTTCATTTTCTGAATGTTGAGCTTTAAGCCAACTTTTTCACTCTCTTCTTTCACTTTCATCAAGAGGCTTTTTAGTTTAATTTAAATATTTTCATAAAAGTTTATATTTAGTCACTGATCTTCCCATTTTTGGAAAGGGTATTAGTGAGTGAGGATGAACATGCTTTGTTTAACCCCTAAAACTACTTAAACACTATGAATTTGAAGGATGTTAAGCAGAAAAAAAACCTAGAGCCAGACATCCTGGAATGTGAAGTCAAGTGGGCCTTAGAAAGTATCACTACGAACAAAGCAAGTGGAGGTGATGGAATTCCAGTTGAGCTCTTTCAAATCCTGAAAGATGATGCTGTGAAAGTGCTGCACTCAATATACCAGCAAATTTGGAAAGCTCAGCAGTGGCCACAGGACTGGAAAAGGTCAGTCTTCATTCCAATCCCAAAGAAAGGCAATGCCAAAGAATGCTCAAACTACCGCACAATTGCATTCATCTCACATGCTAGTAAAGTAATGCTCAAAATTCTCCAAGCCAGGCTTCAGCAATACGTGAACCGTGAACTTCCAGATGTTCAAGCTGGTTTTAGAAAAGGCAGAGGAACCAGAGATCAAACTGCCAACATCCACTGGATCATGGAAAAAGCAAGAGAGTTCCAGAAAAACATCTATTTCTGCTTTAATGACTATGCCAAAGCCTTTGACTGTGTGGATCACAATAAACTGTGGAAAATTCTGAAAAGATGGGAATAGCAGACCACCTGACCTGCCTTTTGAGAAATCTGTATGCAGGTCAGGAAGCAATGGTTAGAACTGGACATGGAACAACAGACTGGTTCCAAATAGGAAAAGGAGTACGACAAGGCTGTATATTGTCACCCTGTTTATTTAACTTATATGCAGTGTACATCATGAGAAACGCTGGACTGGAAGAAACACAAGCTGGAATCAAGATTGCTGGGAGAAATATCAATAACCTCAGATATGCAGATGACACCACCCTTATGGCAGAAAGTGAAGAGGAACTAAAGAGCCTCTTGATGAAAGTGAAAGTGGGGAGTGAAAAAGTTGGCTTAAAGCTCAACATTCAGAAAATGAAAATCATGGCATCCAGTCCCATCACTACATGGGAAATAGATGGGGAAACAGTGTCAGACTTTATTTTCGGGGGCTCCAAAATCACTGCAGATGGTGACTGCAGCCATGAGATTAAAAGACGCTTACTCTTTGGAAGGAAAATTATGACCAACCTAGATAACATATTCAAAAGCAGAGACATTACTTGGCCAACAAAGGTCTGTCTAGTCAAAGCTTTGGTTTTTCCTGTGGTCATGTATGGATGTGGACTGTGAAGAAGGCTGAGTGCCAAAGAATTGATGCTTTTGAACTATGGTGTTGGAGAAGACTCTTGAGAGTCCCTTGGACTGCAAGGAGATCCAACCAGTCCATTCTGAAGGAGATCAGCCCTGGGATTTCTTTAGAGGGAATGATGCTGAAGCTGAAACTCCAGTACTTTGGCCACCTCACACAGAGTTGACTCATTGGAAAAGACTCTGATGCTGGGAGGGATTGGGGGCAGGATGAGAAGGGGACGACAGAGAATGAGATGGCTGGATGGCATCACTGACTCGATGGACATGAGTCTGAGTGAACTCCGGGAGTTGGCCATGGACAGGGAGGCCTGGTGTGCTGCGATTCATGGGGTCGCAAAGAGTCAGACATGACTGAGCAACTGAACTGAACTGAACTGAAGCAGAAAAATATTAAAGTGTAATAAAAACTTGTTTTATTTTGTTTTAAAAATTTGAATAGTAAGCATAATAATTTTTGTTTTAATATTCAGTTCAGAATTAATATTAGATGGACCTTTGTTGACAAAGTAATGTCTCTGCTTTTGAACATGCTATTGGTCATAACTTTCCTTCCAAGGAGTAAGCGTCTTTTAATTTCATGGCTGCAGTCACCATCTGCAATGATTTTCGAGCCCATAAACATAAAGTCTGACACTGTTTCCACTGTTTCCCCATCTGTTTCCCATGAAGTGATGGGACCGGATGCCATGATCTTCATTTTCTGAATGTTGAGCTTAAACTAACTTTTTCACTCCCCACTTTCACTTTCATCAAGAGGTTCTTTAGTTCCTCTTCACTTTCTGCCATAAGGGTGGTGTCATCTGTATATCTGAGGTTATTGATATTTCTCCTGGCAATCTTAATTCCAGCTTGTGCTTCTTCCAGTCCAGCGTTTCTCATGATGTACTCTGCATATAAGTTAAATAAGCAGGGTGATAATATACAGCCTTGTCATACTCCTTTTCCTATTTGGTACCAGTCTGTTGTTCCATGTCCAGTTCTAACTGTTGCTTCCTGACCTGCATACGGATTTCTCAAGAGGCAGGTCAGGTTGTCTGGTATTTCCATCTCTTGAAGAATTTTCCACAGTTTATACAAAAGAATATTATAGCATGTGTAGGTTAAAACACATAAAAATATAACCAACATGAGCATATTAATGTTGTTTGAGAAATAATGCTCTACCAGAAATCTTAAAACTGTTTGATTCCTCCCTCACCAATATGATCCTCCTTTCTCTACTCATAAATGGCTATGTTGTCAATTGTATTTATATAATTTTTTGCTTTTTATAAGTTTACCACATATTTAGTTTTGTATGTTTTTGAATGTCACTTAAAACTGGATATCCCTCTAAATATTGCTTTTCAAAGTTATTGATAATATGTTTCCAAGGTTCATCCATGTGTGTTTGTGTAAGTTGTCCAATGTGGATAGAATAATCTAGTTGGTAAATATTCAAATATTTATAACTCAGGCTTCTTCCATGTATATTTGGATTCTTTCCACTTTTTTTTACTATCACAAAACAACATTTCTATGAACATTCTTGGATGTGCCCTCTGGTGTACAGAAGGAAGAGTTTCCTCTGGTGTGCATGAATAGGAGTAAAGTTTCTGAGTTAATGCTTTTTCAGTCATGCCCAACTCTGCGACCCCATAGACTGCAACATGCCAGGCTTCCCTGTCTATCACCAACTCCCAGAGCTTTTTATTAAGGTATTTTATGTCTAGAAAGCTTTCTAAACTCTATTATTATTATTTTGGGTTTTATCCATAGATAATCATATATCTGGAGAAGGAAATGGCAAGTATTCTTGCCTGGGAAGCCCCATGGGCAGAGGAGCCTGGTGGGCAAAAGTCCATGGGGTTGCAAAGAGTCAGACACAGTTTTGTGACTAAACAACTACAAAATCATATATCTATTACAATAGCAATTTTCATTATCCTCTAATCAGTCTTTCTTTTATTTTATTTGCTTCTTATACATACAGAATTCCATATCTTGGCTATTGTGAATAATACTACAGTGAATGTGAAAGTGTAAATACCTTGTTGATATCTTTTTTTTTTCATTTCCTTTCAATAAATACCTAGAAGTAGGACTGCTGAATCTTAAAGTAGTTCTAGTTTTAATTTAAAAAGTGACCTCCATACTATTTTCCATAGTAGTGAATCTGATATATAATACATTTCCACCACAGCACACAGGACTTCCCTTTTTAAATTACAATTTTGTGTGGGTATATGCCCAAGAGTGGAATTGTTGGGTCATATGGTAGTTCTGTTTTCAGTTTTCTGAGGAACTTGCATACTTTTTTCTATAGTGGCTGTACCAATTTAAATTCTCAACAGTGTAGGAGGGTTCTCTTTTCTCCATACCCTCTCCAGCATTTCTTATTTATAGACTTCTTAATGATGGACATTCTGACCCATGTGAACTATACTCATAGTAGTTTTGATTTATATTTTCTCTAATAATTAGTGATGTTGAGCATCTTTTCATGTGCTTACCAGCCATCTGTATGTCTTCTGTGGAGAAATGTTTATCAAGGTCTTCTGACCACTTTGACTGGGTTGCTTTTGTTGTTACTGAATTGTATGAGCTGTTTGTGCATTTTGGAGATAAAGCCCTTGTTGGTTACATTATTTACAAACATTTTCTCCCATACAACAGGTTGTCTTCATTTTATGATGATTTTCTTTGCTGTGTAAATCTTGTAAGTTTGATAGGTCCCATTTGTTTATTTTTGTTTTTATTTCTTTTGTCTTGGGAGGCTGACCTAAGAAAACATTCGTATGATTTATGTCAGAGAATATTTGCATTTCTTTTATTCTAGGAGTTTTGTGGTGTTATACTTAATATTTAAATCTTTAATCCACTTAGAGTTTATTTTTTTGTATGGTGTGAGAGCATGTTCTTACTTCATTGATTTACATGCAACTGTGCAACCTTCCAGAACCACATGCTGAAAAGACTTTTTCCCATTTTATATTCCTGCCCCCTTTGTCAAAGATTAATTGACCGTAAATGTGTAAGTGTATTTCTGGGCTCTCTATGCTGTCCCATTGATCCATATGTCTGCTTTTGTACCACTACCAAACTGTTTTGGTTACTGTAGCTTTGAAGTATTGTCTAAAGTCTGGGAGAATAATGCCTCCTGCTTTGTTGTTTTTTCCTCAGGATTGCTTTGACAATTCTAGACCTTTGATGGTTTTATATAAATTTTTGGATTATTTGTTCTAGTTCTGTGAAGAAAGCCATGTTTAACTTGATAGGAATCACAATAAATTTGTGGATTGCTCTGGTAGTACTGCCATTCTAAAAATATAAATTCTTCCAATCTGGTGAAATTTTAAAAGAAATGTTTTTTTGTTTGTTTGTTTGTTTTTTTTTTTACATTTCTTTTCTGATATTTAATTGTTAGTGTAAATACATATCACTGATTTCTGAATGTTAACCTTATATCCTGCTACTTTGCTGAATTATTTTATTACATCTGTAGTTTTTGTGTGGAGTCCTTAGGATTTTCTATATATTGTATCATATCATGTGCATATAGTGGCCAAAAAATATATGCACCTGTATGTTCATAGCAACACTATTCACAAAAGTCAAGACATGGAAACAACCTAAATGTCCACTGACAGATGAATGGATAAACAAGATGTGGTACATATATACAATGGCATGCTACTCAGCCATAGAAACTAATGAAGTAATGCCATTTGCAGCAACATGGGTGCAAACCAGAAATTATCATATTAAATGAAGTAAGTCAGAAAGAGAAAGACAAATATCATATGCTATCATTTATATTTGGAATCTAATATATGCCAAAAATGAGCCTTTCAACAAAACAGAAACAGACTCACAGACATATAGAAGAGACTTGTGGTTGCTGAGGGGGTAGCGGAGAGGGAGAGGAATGGAGTAGGAGTTTGGGATTGTTCAGTTGCCCAGTCATGACTCTTTATGACCCCGTGGACTGCAGCATGCCTGGCCTCCCTGTCCCTCACCATCTCCTGGAGTTAACCCAAGTTCATGTCTAGTTTGGGATTAGCACATGCAAACTATTATTAATTTATTTGGAATGGATAAGCAAGGGCTTACTATATAGAACAGGGAACTATATGCAGTCTCATGGGATAAACCATAATGAAAAAGATTATTAAAAATATATACATATATATATAACTGAGTCACTTTGCTGTACAGCAGAAATTAGCACGTCATTGTAAATCAACTATATTTCAATTTTAAAAAATAGAGAATGAAAAAAAATTCCCTTTTCTCCTCATCCTTCCCAATATTTCTCTCTTGTCTTTTTAATGAAAGCCATTCTAACATGTGTGAAATGGTATCTCATTGTAGTTTTAATATGAATTTCTCTGTAAGTTTCTTTTTGTGAGTGGTGCATGATAGAACTCTAATTTCATTCTTCATGTGGCTATTCAACACCACTTATTGAAGAAACTATCCTTTCCCCTTAAGAATCTGGATCACTTGTTAAATATCAGTTGACAATATATGTGTGGGTTTATTTCCAGGTTCTTTTTGTTCAATTGATCTATGTGTCTCTTTTTATGCCAGTACTTTATTAATTTGATTACTACTGTAGAATGGATTGACATGAGGAAGTATGATGCCTCCAGTTTTGTTCTTCTTTGTCAAGGTCACTTTGGCTATTTAGGTCTTTTATGATTCTAACAAATTTGGGGATTACTTTTTCCATATCTGTGAAAAATGCTATTGGGTTTTGGCAGAAATTGCATTGAATGCATATTTGGCTTTGGGTAGTATGAACGTTTCAACAATATTAATTCTTCCAGTTCATGAACATAGGATATCTTCCCATTTGTTTGGCCTTTTTAATTTCTTTTGCCAAGTTTTGCAGTACAGATCTTTACCTCTTTGGTTATATTTGTTCCTAAGTATTTCATTGTTTTAATGCTATTCTGAATTCTTTATTTCTTTATCAGGTATCTCATTGTTAGTGTATAGAAACACAACTGATTTCTATGTGTTGATATTGTGCCCAGCAATTTTTGAATTCATTGATTGGTTCTAACAGGTTTTTGGTGATGTCTTTAGGATTTTCTCTATAGAAGATCATATTATCTGCAAAGGGTGATAATTTTAATTCTTTCCTTTGAATTTGTGTTTCCTTCACTTTTTTTTCCTTTCCTAATTTCCCTGGGTAGGACTTCTAGTACTAAGTTGAATAGGAGTGGTAAGAGTTGGCATCCTTATCTTGTTCCTGACCTTAGAGGCAAAATGTTCAACCTTTTACCATAGATTACAGTGTTAGATGGGGACTTATCATATGTGAGCTTTATTATATTGAAGTATGTTTCTTCTATATCTAATTTGTTGATAATTTTTATTTTACAAGAATGTATTTTGCTGAATGCTTTTTATGCATCTATTGAGATGATCATATATTTATAGTTCATTCTGTAAATGTGGTGTACCACATTTATTAATTTGCATGAGTTGAATCATCCTTGTGCTTCAGGGTTATATTCATCATGGTGTATAATGTGCTGTTTTAATGTGCAGTTGAATTTTGATGACTAGTATTTTTTTTTGAAAGTATTTGCACCTATATTCATCAGGGCTATTGGTCTGTAGTTTTTATATAGTGTGCTTATCTGACTTTGCTATCAGGGTAATGTTATCTTCATAAAACAAGTTTGACAGTGTTTTCTCTTCAGTTTTTTGGAAGAGTTTGAGAAGGATGGCATCAATTCCACTTTAAAACTTGGTAGCATGCACCAGTGAATGCTGGGAGAATTAAATATGTCCATGAGACTCTACCAAGGGTAGATATATAGAAGCTTGCACTTGGATTCTCCTGGCATTCACCCATGTTCTGTTTTATCTTCCTGACTTTAATCTGTATCCATCTCTGCAATTAACTATAACTATGGATATAACAAACCTTCTGAGTCAAGTGAGTTCTTCTAGCTAATTACTGAGCATGAGGGTAGTCTTGGGGTCACAGTATAGTTCAGAAGTGAAACTTACCAGAATGACACTGACTCACTGAAATATGGCAAAAACATTATTTGGGAAAAGGAAGGATGAAGAGACTGGAGGATGACAAATCTTTGAAACCTAAGTGGTTACCAAGTCACCTATGATATAGGACAGCAGCTGTGAAGTGATTAGTTACTCTAAGTAAAAGTTATCAATGGAATTTAGTATTGATAGATCTGTTTCTTGAGGAGTTGGCTCACTGGATGTATACAAAAACACAAAATAATGAGAGATAAGCCAAATATGAAATTCTTGGTTATTTTTTTTTTCTGTAGTAGATAAAATGAAAGAAAAGGACAGGGTTGGTGTAGGTCTTGGCATTAGATTTTGACCTTCCTGTGCTTTGCCCACTAGCTTCAGGGCTGTTACCTATAGGAAAATGTATTATAGAAAAAACAGGTAGCACTTTTAGTATCTATGGTCTTTAAGAAGGTAGTTCAGGTGGCAGGGGTAGATGTGAGTGTCATTACAAAACCAAGAAGCTACTGAAACTGGGGAATATTGTGAAAGAGTTGTCTGATTTTATGGATTAATATAATCAACTTCCTGAAGAACTTTTACTAGAGTAAATTGTGAGGTTGACTAACTTTGAATCAAATCTTCTCAGTTTTGAATCCTTTGAAATGGAGGTGTATGTTTGGGTTGATACAGCACCCATAGCTTGCTATTGAACAACAAAAACTGGCTGCTGCACATTATCCAAACACATAATAGGTTTCTTCCTGAAGGGATAGCTAGCTTGGTGGACTGAAGAAAAAACAAGATAAAGTTTGCTTATCCTGAGAACTGTCCTTTCCCTCCTTCACATGATAAGTGGAACTCCCCAACTAAAGTGGCTGATATGCTGCCTATGAAAGGCATGCTGGAATAATTTTATACTTATTAGGATATTCATCCATTTAATAGTCTCTTCAACCATATTGTGGTAAAAACTATGATTCTGTGTGCGTGCTAAGTTGCTAGTCATGTACAACATGCGGTGCTATGGACGGTAGCCCGCCAGGCCCATCTGTCCATGGGATTCTCCAGGCAAGAATACTGGAGTGGGTTGACATTTCCTCCTCCAGGGGATCTTCCCTACTCAAGGATCTAACTTGAGTCTCTTACATCTCCTGCATTGGGAGGTGTGTTCTTTTCCACTAGCGCCATCTGGGAAGCTAAATACTATGATTAAATGGGTCCCTTTTGCATGGGTACTCCATGCCCCATGCTGTAAAAATCAGAGAAAGATCAAAAAAGTAGGTTGCAAAGATTTGTTGTCTCAGCTCCCCTTTCTGAGACTCAAAGATTCTAAGAAAATTAGAATGATTCACAGTGATTGAGGAAAGACAAAGAAAATAATAGTCAAGAGATCCATCACAGCAAGCTGGAAGTCTTTAAATAGTTACTATGGAATTGGATGAATAAAAGGCCCCTGATGGATTCTAAACAAAAGCCTTCAAAGATTGATAAACAGATGGGAGCCGCTCCTGGTTCCCTAACATTGAAGTGCTCTAGACAAATCTTCCATATTTACCCTAGTTTAGAGAAGTTTAAAAACCCAAAAGCAAAGGTCATAATAACATATATGACCTCAGGTTACCAGAGGGTGATAGTCTAACTAATAAGGATGAGGACTGATCTAAGTGACAGGGTCTCCTGGCCTGACCCTTGGTGGGGCCCAATGCCACATGCACATGTGTGAACAAACGAGAAAGGACAGGATGTTGGGGAGAATCCTACCTGGAGCTACTTGTCACGGAAACCCCAAACCTATTGAAAAAGTCCTAACAGGGGCTATAGTTAAAATGAGATGGTATAGAGATGCAATAGTCAATGGGACTAAAGTAAAAGCTTGGGTGAAAAGTAGAATGTTTGAAGAGACTTTATGTGACATGATCATGTCTCCTTTACCTAAATGTATTATTTGAATGGATATTATGTCTGACTGGAGAATACTTCTACTTAATATTATAAAGCAGAAGACATATAAGTTTGTCCTTCAAGTAGTATTAACTGGACAGGCTAGATGAGAATTTATAGTATATCCTGTACAGGTTATTAATTTAAAACAGTGTTAAATAACTGGTAGATGGAAAGAGATTATCACTTTAATGAATGACATGTTAGAAATTGGAGTACTGATACCACTAAATTTTCTGTATATCTGCCCTTTGTGACCCATCCACAAAGCAGATGGCCCAGTAGAGACAAGTAGTAGATTATCAAGGCTTGAATGGAGTAGTACTGTCTCTAGTATCAGCAGTCCCTGGTTATGGTATAAAAAGAAATACAAGGTAAAGGAAACTGGTACTAAATGACTGATCTTGCAAATGCTTTTTGCTCCATTCTGATCTTATGGAAGGGCCAACTGGTTTGCCTTCATCTGGGATGAAATCCAGTTTACCTTTATTATGTTGCCATAGGGTTATTTGGAGTCATCAATTTACTGGCATAAGTTTGCTAGAAGGAATTTGGATTTGAGGCATGTCCCAAGTATGGCAATACACTATCTTGATAATATGATAATATCATAAACTAAAAAATAAACTAGAACAGACAAATTTTATGGTGATACACATGAACAGCAGAGGCTGCTTGATAAATCCAGGAAAGATGGAAGAACCCACTCAGATGGTAAATTTGTTAGGAATAACCTGGGCAGGAGACTCATGACATTCCGCAAAAAACTGAAAGCAAATCACTGTATTTCCTATCTCTGGAACTAAGCAAGAAATCCAGTAAATGGTCAGGGTGTCTGGATTTTGTAGGATGCATATTCCACGACTAGTAATATTGTTGTTTAGTTGCTAAGTCGTATCGGAATCTTTTGTGACCCCATGGACTGTAGCCTTCCAGGCCCCTCTGTCCATGGGATTTCCCAGGCAAGAATACTGGAGTGGGTTGCCATTTCCTTCTCCAGGAGATCTTTCTGACCCAGAGATTGAACCCGCATCCCGTGCCTTGGCAGGCAGATTCTTTACCATTGAGACACTTTAGCCTCTATCTATAAAACTGCCTGAAAGAAGATGGTTATTTGAATGCGAACCTAAATAACACCCTAGTCTATCAGAATTTCAAAAAGCAGTGTCTCAGTCACTGCATTTGAACTTTTATAACTAGCACTTACTCCTTGGAAGGAAAGTCATGACCAACCTAGATAGCATATTCAAAAGCAGAGATGTTACTTTGCCAACAAAGGTCCGTCTAGTCGAGGCTATGGTTTTTCCAGTGGTCATGTATGGATGTGAGAGTTGGACTGTGAAGAAAGCTGAACGCTGAAGAATTGATGCTTTTGAACTGTGGTGTTGGAGAACACTCTTGAGAGTCCCTTGGACTGCAAGGAGACCCAACCAGTCCATCCTAAAGGAGACCAGTCCTGGGTATTCATTGGGAGGACTGATGCTCAGGCTGAAACTCCAATACTTTGGCCACCTCATGTGAAGAGTTGACTCATTGGAAAAGACCCTGATGCTGGGAGGGATTGGGGGCAGGAGAAGGGGACGACAGAGGATGAGATGGCTGGATGGCATCACTGACTCGATGGACATGAGTTTGAGTGAACTCTGGGAGTTGGTGATGGACAGGGAGGCCTGGCGTGCTGCGATTCATGGGGTCGCAAAGAGTCGGACACGACCGAGCAACTGAACTGGACTGAACTGAATTAGCACTCAGATACAATTTTGGAAGAATCTGTAACTTACATAGACTGGAGGTTATGGCAAAATCCCATGAATGCCACCTAACAACAACAGCTACAGTTTGTACCAGAAAATTTCCACTTGTGGTGGTATGGTACAAGCCACTCCAGAGACGGCTATTGACTTGTTACTGAATGTTACTAAGATAAAATAGATACTGAAACCTAAAATGCCTATAATGTCCTGGGTAATATTAGAGAAGCACTCTAATAAGGAAGTCAGTGTCCAGAAGAATTCAATAATATAATGGAAATGGTTTGTATAGGGACACACTACCTGAGGAATATAAGGAAGTACTTACCATATCCATGAGCAGATAGCCTCTTTTCCTCTTGGACTGACTTGGAACCATCCGAGTTGTTGCCTGATCCTACTGCCATATGAGGGGTGCACTATGAACAGACTTCAACTGATCAAAAGGAAGATGCTTGGTTTATGGATAACAGTTCCAAGCCTACTCTTTGACAGCCCACTACACCATGAGTGACTCTTGGGAAAACTGTGATTGATAAAGGTAGCAACAAATCATCTCAGTTGACTTACCAGCATGCTGCTTCCTTGTAGTGATGGAATAAACAATCAGAAGAACCCTGATGTTTGGGTGTATATAGACCCATAAGCAGTGGCTCTGCCATATAGTCAAGCAGAAGGGCAGTGAAAAACTTTACAGTTAAAAGTAATACCTGTATGGAGCATGGATCTATCACTATCACTATAAGAACTTATTTGGTACATTAAGGTAGTGTAGGAGCAGGCAGCTAGATATGAGCAGAGAAAGGGGTTGTTGTTGTTCAGTCACTCAGTTGTGTTTGACTCTTCTTTGTGATCCCATGGACTGTAGCATGTCAGTCTTCCCTGTCCTTCACCATCTCCCAGAGATTGCTCAAACTCATGTCCATTGAATCAGTGATGCCATCCAACCATCTCATCCTCTGTCATCCCCTTCTCCTCCTGCCTTCAATCTCTACCAGCATCAGGGTCTTTTCTAATGGGTCAGCTCTTAGCATCAGTTGGCCAAAGTATTGGAATTTCTGCTTCAGCATCAGTCCTTCCAATGAATATTCAGAATTGATTTCCTTTAGGGTTAATTGGTTTGATCTCCTTGAAGTCCAAGGGACTCCATGGTTAATAGGTTGGGCATGGGTGGTACTGGTCCTCAGGGAAACACTAAGGTGGGGTTCACTGTATTTGCTAAGTTGATGGAGAATGACATGAATTGTGCCCACCAGCACAGGACTAGAAAAGAGCAAAGAGAATAAGAAAAATGGCACCCACCAGCAGTCCCCTCCCTGGAAGAAGTTCTATTAGATCCCTGCTGCTCCAGCACGTGCCATAAAATTAGCCAATGAGTCTCCTCACATGATCCCGGCACTTTTCAAGGTTCTGCCTCTGCACTAGGACTGGGAGTGAGTTTGTGTATGAGCCCTTCAAGAGCAAAGTTTCAGTTCCTCATATTCGTTTTGCTTTTTCAGACTTAAGTCCTACTAGTTTTAAAAGCCAAGAATTACAAGTGGGAGGTCATCTTCTTGGTGTAGACGCCCTGGACCGGGGAGCTCTATGTGGGGATGGACCCCTCACTCCTGAGACGGGACCTCCTCAGTTGTGATGTCTTTCCCACTTGTGGGTCTCTGTACCAGGGACGTGTGTTCTGACTACTATATCTCTGTCATTCTACCTGTCTCAGTGTGGCCTTTTCATTATATCCTTTGTGATAGAAAAATCTTTTCTGCTACTCTGCATTTCATTTTCAGAGATAGTTGTTCTCTATGTATTAGCTGTAGTTTAATGTGTCTTTGGGAGGAGGGAGGCCTGGGATCTTCCTACTCTATCATCTTGATCTGGCCCTTACGTTATTTTTTTAATGATGTGTTGGCATACAGAAACTTCTGTCTATATATTCTATCTTCAGTTTTTAGTTAATGATTTTGTTATCATTTCTTCTATTGCATTTTGGGTGACAGTGATTTTCATCTTATGCTGTTGGAATTTTCCATTAAAATATATTTCAGTTAAAATATATTTTAATATATGATATGAAATGTGGATCTGACTTTATATTTTTTTTCACAACAGTTAGGTAACCAGTCCACGTACATTTCAACTCAGTCGAATTCACGGGATGTGTCTTTTATTTTAGCATATAAAAAATTAAGAGCAAAAAGACAAAAACAGATATATTGAAAAGTTTTTTCTTTTACTTCTACCTTTCCATCATTGAAGTTTCTTTTACCATTTATTATTTTTTAATGGAGTATAACTCCTTTATTGGAGAAGGCAATGGCACCCCACTCCAGTACTCTTCCCTGGAAAATCCCATGGATGGAGGAGCCTGGTAGGCTGCGGTCCATGGGATCGCTAAGAGTCGGACACGACTGAGCGACTTCACTTTGACTTTTCACTTTCATGCATTGGAGAAGGAAATGGCAACCCATTCCAGTGTTCTTGCCTGGAGAATTCCAGGGGCGGGGGAAGCCTGGTGGGCTGACGTCTATGGGGTCGCACAGAGTTGTACACGACTGAAGTGACTTAGCTTAGCTTAACTCCTTTATAGTGTTATGCTAGTTTCTGCTGTACAACAATGTGGACCACTATTGTTGCTGTTTAGTCACTAAGTTGTGTCCAACTCTTTTGCAACTCCATGGACTGTATGTAGCTCACCAGGCTCCTCTGTCCATGGGATTTCCCAGGCAAGAATACTGGCATGGGTTGTCATTTCCTTCTCTAGGGAAACTTCCTGACCCAGGGATCAAATCTGCATCTCCTGCACTGCAGGTGGATTCTTTACGGCTCAGCCATCAGGGAAGCCTGGATCAGCTATATAAACATATCTTGAACCTCCCTCCCACCCCCTTATCCCAGCCCTCTAGGTCATCATACAGCCACAAGCTGAGTTCCCTGTACTATACTATAGCTTCCAACTAGCTAGCTATTTTACACATGGTAGTGTATATCTGTCAATGCTACTCTCTCAGTTCATCCCACCCTCCCCTACTCTCTCATCATTTGTGTTTAAATATAATACAGTTGCTCATTTTATTTTATATGCTTGCATCATTAAATAAAACACTACATAGATTTTATTTCTTCCCAAATACTGGCAAAGTTTCTTTTTTCTCTACTCTTATTTCTTCTTGGCTAGTTTTGCCAATTATAATATAGATTGCTTGTGGATGGATATGTCTAAAAGGATATTTATATCCAAGCACAGCTAATTCTAGTCACAGATCTAGTGTCAAAATAAAGTAATCGGTATATATCCTGTTCCCTGCCTTTCTTCACCAGTTTCAGATTCTGTTTCAGGAGGCAAAAATACAGCCCCTTTTTCTTCTGCAGTGACAATCCAAGTGAGATAACAGAGTGTTCAATTAGCTGAGCTAATGGAGCAACTCCCCCAGTTAAACAGTGAGAATGGTTTTGAAGCCTTCATGCTTCCTGTTCAATTTCAGTCTTTCTGATAACATTTTTAACTGCCTAGTGAATTCTTTTTATTTAAGGGCATTCTTCCCATTCTTTATTAGTAGTTTGATAGTCCAGCTAAATCACAAAGATGTCAACCTTGTTGGCCCATGGAGCAACATTTGAGTCTTAAATGCAATACTTTTCTACAGCCTATCTTACCTCTTCCATCTTTGAAATCATTCAATTTTAGGGGTGGATTACCAGCTGTGGGAGAAATCTTTGCCATAGTCTTCCTCATAGTTTGCTCCAGACCTGCTGTCTTCCTGGATAGGAAGCTTTCAAATGTCTGAGAGAAGGAAGTTGAATTGTCACTTTCCCTGAAATATGCGGTGTTGACAGCAAGTGTAGTAATTAGCAGAAAATAAGGAATGCCGATATAGCACTGGGACTAGTAGTTAGAATCTATTCTTTTAACTCTGTCAGAGCTGGAGGAAGCTGTGATGAGCTGCTGTGTCTGTGGCAATGGGAGAGTACTGGATTTGCACTCAGAAAATCCGAGTCTGAGAACAGGCTCTAAAACTTACTGTGAAGGTTGATACACCCTTCATCCTTCAACCTATTTCCCCATCTTTATTATCTATGATTACCTGAGAGATGACTTTGAAAGTATTTTATAAATCCAGCATCTTGTACAAAGTAAAACAAAATGTTATTATTGTTATTCCTGATATACAAACAATGAAGGAAGGAAGGAGTTTTATTTATAGACCTTTTCTAGGAAGACATGTAGAATAAGACTGTGTGGTGGATGACAGGAAAAAGCAAACAAACAAAAAAACAGAATTAAAGATGATCAGTCATCTTATAGGTTGCGTAAGTCCCAGGTATGTCCTTCAAAATCCAGTCAGAACATTTAGACTTTATTTACTTTGCTTGAAATAGATACCATGAGAAGATGCTATTTTCTTACTGAGTAGGTAAGAGCTAAAATCCAAGTCTTTAAAAATAGGTTCATGTATTTATCCATCTTTCCATCCATCTATCCACTTATTCATACATATGATTAATATGCATTCTGTATTGATTCTGCATAAGGTACTATGTTAAGCTATGTGATTCCAAAGACAAAAAAGACAAGGCTTCTGTTTTGAATGTTCTCTAAGACTTAAAGAATATATGCATATAGCAATTGCAGATGTAGGTGTTCTTTTTAAAATTAAAATATTAAAAGAAGGCCAGATAAATAAAATTAAAGGTATGTATGAAATCATTCTTAGCTACAAATTTAAAGTCTGTTTTGTATCATTTTTGAGGGGCCCCTGAATACTCTTCTTTCTTTCCATTTTCAGGCTGTTCAATTTTACTCTGAGGTGGCTAGTGTGTAATTCTTATTTTAAAACATCTAGATCTATTTAAACTTTTCTTATTAAGTCAGAACCAGTATACTAGTTGAAACAATTGTGTTTAAGCATCTTCTAGTCTGTGTAGCCAAGTTACCAGATTTGAAAACAAGACTATTGAAATAAGAAATAACAAGAGTATTGAAATAAAGCTGAACCTTCCAAAATACATGGGCCCTAAACAGGCTAAGAATTTAGTTTACATTCAAAGGTTTTCTTTGTGCATGTGTTCAACATTTATTTAAAAGGCTTAAAAGACACAGGCTAAGGCATATTTTGTTGTTTGGTACTTTCTATTGTAGAGAAAGAAGTCAATCATTTTATATTTCACTAATTGTTCTTGGGTAGAGACATCTGAGTTAACTGGCAAAAAATCTGAGATTTACTGAAGTGATGTTTTAGTACTTTTTATAAGTTGGCTTAGTTGGCAGCTAACCAGTTGGCTTCCCATAATCTGGCTCAGAAATAAGCCATGCCTATTCTTGTCTTTTATACTTTACCTCTGCTTAGAGGAAAAACATCACCCAGGTGTCAGGGAAGAATCAGATCTCAGTGTTATCAGCCTTCTGATTTCTGTTCCACTCCCTCACCTTTAGGGAATTCTGATTAAACAGCTATCAAGGACTACAGGCTATACTTAAATTAGGCTTTCCTTTCTTCCTCCTTTCTTTAAAAGTACAGAGAAATTTTATCAGAGAATATTTAGAAACTATATAAGAAAATAAAAATTACTCAAGAAAGGCAAGATTACTCATATTTTAGTGCATTTCTTTCTATTTGTTTTATAAATATACATGTCTAGGTAAATGTGCATGTATACATTTCAAAATAAGACTTTTTAAATTAATATTTTGTAACCTTTTTTGTTTGCTTAAAATACAAGCATGTTTTTAAAAAATATTATTATACAACATAATTTCTTATCTGTACTCCAATGCATGGCTTTACTAAAGCTGACTTGCCAATCCCCTGGTTATTTCTAAATTTACATTACAAACTATTTTATAACATCTTATAGCTTTCATGTATGTATATATATAATTATTTTATTTGATGAACTATTTTACTATAAGTGAAACAACTAAAGAAAGTGCATATATGAGACATATATTGGAAAAACAAATTTCCAAATTATATCCCAGAAATGTACAAATTTATATATCTTTCATATATGTGACTACAAACTCTGTCAAAAGCCTATTTTTACAAAATAAAATTCCGTGAGGCATTTCTTTTCTTTTTAAGCATCATAATATTCATAACAGAAGAAGAATTAATTTAATTCACTTTTATTATAGCTTTCCTTTAATAAATATTCTAATGAATTCTAATGAGATAGTCTTGAAATGACAAAAAAGGCAGACTAATTGAGAATTAAAGTAATAATTATAATTACTTTAATAATGTGAATGGATAAGAAATAACAAATATACAAAATCAAAGCAAAAGAAAAGCAATCAATTAGTTGAATTAGTGTGAATTAAAATTTAATAAATTGCTTAACAGAATGGAAAAAGTTACGCATCATGACAGAAGTTTTTGTTGTTGGTTTATTCCCAGTAACCTACAATGTTCTGCAAAATTTTAGTTTTTGATAATGTTTTCCTACAAATACAGTTCTAATAACATATTAATACCAAATGTATAGGACCAAATGTTTATAGGACTAATGAAAAATGCACTGAAAAGGATAAGATGTATTCGAACGTGATCTGCTATTAGTATAGATAAAGTTGTGATACAAAGTGAATCAGCAGTTTCATCGCCCAAGAGCAGAGTGACTCAGGTAATTCCCTACTCTGGAATTACCAAATCAGATCCTGCATTTTAGCAAGATCAAGGGATTTCTATTATGTTAAAGTTTGAGAAGGACTTAAAAGCAAACAAATAAAAAATTTTATCCCTTTTAAATAAAAGATGTTTACCAAAACATCTTGTCATTCTCTTCTTCTTCCAAGGGTTAATGATAGAATAAACATAAGTAACATAGATAAAGCATATAACATGATTTCTTGGCACCCAATAAGTGTTCAAAATTGATAATGGTAGCAAGTTAATTAAGTTTTAATGTTTGTTTGTTTGTATTAAAGTCTCTCAGTCATGTCCGACTCTTTGCGACCCCATGGACTCTAGCCCACCAGGCTCCTCCATCCATGGGATTCTCCAGGCAAGCATACTGGAGTGGGTTGCCATTTCCTTCTCCAGGGGATCTTCCCAACCCAGGGATCGAACCCAGGTCTCCCACACTGCAGGCAGACGCTTTAACCTCTGAGCCACCAGGGAAGCCCAGTTTTAATGTCCTCATCTGTAAATGGAGAAGGCAATGGCACCCCACTCCAGTACTCTTGCCTGGAAAATCCCATGGACAGAGGAGCCTGGTAGGCTGCAGTCCATGGGGTCGCTAAGAGTTGGACATGACTGAGCGACTTCACTTTCACTTTTCACTTTCATGCATTGGAGAAGGAAATGGCAACCCACTCCAGAGTTCTTGCCTGGAGAATCCCAGGGACAGAGGAGCCTGGTGGGCTGCTGACTATGGGGTCGCACAGAGTCGGACAGTACTGAAGTGACTTAGCAGCAGCAGCAGCATCTGTAAATTAAGGAATGATAAGAATTTACGTGTTTTTTGGAAGAGTATAAAAGTATGATACATGTAGATTGTGTGTAAAACATTGTAACATGACTGGTATTCATGTATTATCCATAATGGATGAATCTGTAATGCTCCTTGATTTGGCATGATGCCACCATGTTCCTGATCAGTATCACTACATCTAACATTACTATGTGAACATTTTGCTTTAAACATTACAGACATTACATTTATAGTGATGAGTAGATATTGTTATTCCCATTTTATAGGTAAGAAAACTCCTGGTAAGAGGGTTTAAATGATTTGCCCAAGTTTTCTCAAGTAGTAGGTAGGTAGTCAGGAGCTTAAAGCCATTAATGTCTGAATTCAAACTCATGGTTTTTCTTCCAATTATTAGAAGGTGAATGAAAAATACATGGTTGATTTGATGGCCCTGTTCTTCTAGCAGAAAAAAAAAAAAAAAGCTAATTTTGTGAACCAGCAAGGGAATAACTTCTTTGTCAAGGTCTCTAGTCTATAGATCAAGTTTCTTAATTGCTTCCTGCAGAAGGAAATGGCAACCCACTCCAGTGTTCTTGCCTGGAAATTCCCATAAATAGAGGAGCCTCGTGGGCTACAGTCCATGGGGTTGCAAAGAGTTGGACATGACTGAGCATGCATGCATGCTGGTCTATCTTATGGGTCTGAATTCTTTAAACCAATTTAACTCTTCCACTTAATGTTTGAAATACAGAGCATAGTATATTATAAAATATTGTGAGATGTTTGTAAGTAGAAGATGGAGTGGTCACCAAAGTTTAGTTTACTGTAAAATTTGTGTAAAAGAAAAGCAAACAAGCTGTTCTAACAGCATTGTCTTTACAAAAGAATAATATAAGATAGTTAAATTTTGTCAAAATCCATCCTTTTGAGAGTTGGAGCTGTGAAAATTTGCTGTCTTTATAAGACAAGGTATCAGGTGAAGGGTAAAGTGTGTAAGTAAACATTTACTCTGGAACATCACATCTCCCAGAGGAAGGCTTTTCTACATCTATCTCCTTTCTGATATGATGCTTTGGCAGGATGTTTTTATTTCTAACTGACAGAAAAAAATAGGGATGATTCCTGAGGACTTGAAACTTACTGGTTTCAAACTTTGAAACTTCAAAGAATTTCCTTCATGCTGATACTTAGTTTTATAACAACTACAACTGTTTAAAATGAGCAATAGATGAGAATGAAAGTTTAAATGGTCAGGTGATTTGGACAATCTGACCTTATTTGTTAGTGAAATGTCTATGATATATGTTCTATAAGATAAATCAATTTTTCTTTAAAAATAGATATTTTATTTGGTTTGTAGATACCTGTGTAAAACTGAAATAAGGAATACACTTCTTTCTGAAGATTGGAGATGGGCCTGGAGAGTGAGGCTGAGCCAGACAGACTCATGGGTCTCTTTGGTATCTACCTCATTTCCCTTTCCCATGGGCCCCAGAATTTGGTACTACTGGAACAATCTAAGAACATTCACAAATTTCATTATAATTCAATGTCAAGTCTTTGGACCCAAGAAATTAATCAGGCAAGTAAGGCAAAACAGAGGAGGCCATAGTGTTACGAACAGTTCAAGTACAGAAGGTAAATGTCTTTAAATTGATTAAATGTAATGTGAAGCAAAAAGTGTGGCAAGTCTGTTAAAGAGTTAATGGGACTTAAGATTTTACATAGACCATGGTGTCCTCCTTCTGATCAGAGCCCTTGTGGAGGCTGCATCAAATTCTAGGTAAGGACATATACAAAGTCAATGTTGGCAAGTGTGAGATAGCCAGAGGAGGAGGTGGAGGAGTGCAGTGTTTTAATGTTGAAGGTTCTGAGAATCATATTGTGTGTGGAACGTATGAGGAAACTGGACCTTGTCAATACAGGAAAAGGACAAATACAAGAGATGATAAGAGGCAAAACCAGGGAGTTCTCTTCAAACATTTGAAACACTTCTCTATGGCAAAGGGTTTAGATATCATCAAGGGCCAAGGATGGAAATTCCAGGGATAAAAATTAGACTTAATCAGCAATGTAATTACAATCAATTAAATAAAGTTCTTTTAAAAGGACTTGTGGGTAGAGTAACATGCTTTCACCAGAAATGCTTAAATAATGGTTAAATCAGTATCTTTCAAACTTACTCCATACAAAAAATAACCTAGGCTTCCTGGTGAAAATACAGACTTCTTGATTTTCTCCTGGAGTTCTGATTCAACAGGTCAGGAAAAAGGCATAGATACACATAATTTTTAGCCGGCATATCATGTAATTTTTATAAGTAAGATAGTTTGGGAAAGCCTTTGCTGTTCACCTGCTAGGTATGTAGCAGGAAGTTTCTTGATTTTGATGAGAAGACTGTTTCTCTGATGCTGAAGATTCTTTTTAAATTTCTGTAGATTCTCAAAAGACTTAGTGATTGACTTTCATTGTGATCATTGTAGTAACATTTTAAACTCATATTAATTTGAGACATAATATATACACCAGTGTGGATAAGGTGTTTTATCTTAAGGTGTGAAGATATTTTTAGAAAGTTTAAGAATAAGTTAATCACCAGTATTCAGGTTTTTAAAAGATGTGCATATTTTCATACTTCAATACGGGATTTTCCTGTATGTCATTCCAGAAAAAATAAAGGTGCATCTTGCTGGTTAATATGATGGATACCTTTTAAAATAACATCCTAAGGTTGAAAAAAATACTATTTTTCATAGCATAAGCTATTAAAGTTTTAGCAATTTATTAACCCACAGTTCAAGATGTGTATTTTTGGATGATTCAGGAAAAATTAGGCTCTGACATTTCAGACTGTGGAACTGATGGCTGTTAGCAGAAACATGCACTTTTAAATGATTATTTTACAAGTGAGTTACAGTAACCATCTAGGGATCTATGTGCTTCTGACTTTGTGTCAATTTTGTTTCTGTGATAATTGAGCCAACTCTGGGATAATGTCAGAAATTTTATTTTGCAAAATGAAGAAAAATGTGTCAAACTAAACTAAGGAAACATTCAGAAATCCTTTCTAGTTTTTGGGAGCAAAACCAATTTATCAGCATTCACTGTCACTTTCTTTTACTTCTAGAGGGGAGAAAATGGAAATTTAGACACAGGCAAACTTGCCAGCATTTGTTCTGGAGGAAGAATAAGAATAAGGAGAATTAATATACTGGTCATTAGGTGGAACAATAAAGCTGATAAGGTTAAGGACTTCTGAGCAGCTTGGAAACATGGTTATGTAAAAAAAAAGAATCTGGCCAAAGGGTTTTCAGTTTCCAAGAAGAGCATGACCTTTGGGCAAACACATAATGCTATTTCTGTGGCTTTAGAATTTGTCCAAAAATTCTTTGATTCTCTTCCTCCAGGAGGTAGAGCCTGTATTTACTTCCCCCGAGTGCTGTCTTATTTCCTGTCTTCTAATAGGTAAAATAAGGAGGAAGTGGCAGTTTGTGACATCAGAGACTAGGTAATGAAAAGCCTCTGTGGGTTCTGTCAGATTGTTCTAACTTGCTCCCTCCAGAATCATTCAGGCTGTGAGGAAACTCCGGTAGTCTATGCAGAGGTCCATGTGGCAAACAAGTCTGACCTAGATTTCTGACACAGAAAAACCTCTGGATAGTAACTTTTTGTTGTTTTAGATACTGACTTTTGAGGTAAAAGTTGTTACTCAGCAATAGGTAACTATGTAGTCACTTACTTCCATGTTTTTTTCTACACCTGTTAGGAGTCTTTTGGGTCCTATTCTTCTGCCCAACTTAATTACTGTGTCTTTTAAAAATAAATGTTTGGGTTTTTGTATACGGTTCAATCAATATTTTAGAAGAGACTTGAGACAGGTTTGTATCCTTTCTAGCTAAATCTTGTCTCTGTTATAAAAACGAAGTATGGTGGCATATAGGGAAGAATAAATAAGTATGTATATTTTGCTTTCTAATATAATTAATTGTATCTATGGGGTTAAAAATAAATGCCCTTATTATTTAAGACATTTTAACTGAAAGCCTTCCAACTGATACATTCTAACAGATCTCTATTTACCTTTACATAATTTCAGATACATATGTGTTATCTATTTAGAAATTGTTAGAAAGAAATCCCCAGAGATTCTTGTGAAAATGGCCTTTCTTCCCTTAGTACTGGGAGAATCCCTTTTGCTCTATTTAAATATGTTATTCTTGGCAAAAATACCACAAAAATGGTGTGTGCCCTTCTCAGTGTACTATATCAAGTATCACATGATATTTGTATGTCTCATTGTTGGTGATGCTAACTTTGAACACCGTTGAGGTGGTATGTTCCAGGTTTTGTTAATATAAAGTTATTATTTTTCACCTTGTAATTAATAAGTATTTTGAGACCATGCACATATCCTATTTAATATCATGTTTTCCTTTTAATTTTATCTGAGGATAATTATTACTGTGCTGTTTGACAAATGGTGATTTTCTATTACTGTTTATGCATTTAATAATTGGAATTCTGCTATAAGAAAGAGCATTCCCTTCTTCCCTTTAGCCTATTCATTCAATTATTTCTTTAGAATTATTTGGTACTATTTTTGTAACTTTCTTACAAATATAAAATTATTTCAAAATAAAAGTAAACTTTAAAAATCTCTTAATGTTCAAATGTGTAAGGCATAGAGGGATCTGGTAACTTGCGCACAATTGCACTCATCTCACACACTACCAAAGTAATGCTCAAAATTCTCCAAGCCAGTCTTAAACAGTATGGGACCTGTGAACTTCAAGATGTTCAAGCTGGATTTAGAAAAGGTAAAGGAACCAGAGATCAAATCGCCAACATCTGTTGGATCATTGAAAAAGCAAGAGAGTTCCAGAAAAGCATCTACTTCTGCGTTATTGACTATGCCAAAGCCTTTGATTGTGTGGATCACAACAAACTGTGGAGAATTCTTCAAGAGATGGGAATACCAGACCACTTGACCTGCCTCCTGAGATATCTATATGCAAGTCAGGAAGCGACAGTTAGAACTAGACATGGAACAACAGACTGGTTCCAAATAGGAAAAGGAGTACATCAAGGCTGTCTATTGTCACACTGCTTATTTAACTTCTATGCAGAGTACATCATGAGAAATGCTGGGCTGGATGAAACATAAGCTGGAATTAAGATTGCCGGAAGAAATATCAATAACCTTAGATACGTAGTTGACACCACCCTTATGGCAGAAAGCAAAGAAGAACTAAAGAGCCTCTTGATGAAAGTGAAAGAGGAGAGTGAAAAAGTTGGCTTAAAGGTCAACATTCAGAAAACTAAGATCATGGCATCTGGTTCCCTCACTTCGTGACAAATAGATGGGAAAGCAGTGAAAACAATGACAGTCTTTATATTATTGGGCTCCAAAATTACTGTAGATGGTGACTGCAGCCATGAAATTAAAAGATGCTTGCTCCTTGGAAGAAAAGCTATGACCAACCTAGACAGCATATTAAAAAGCAGAGACATTACTTTGCCAACAAAGGTCTGTCTAGTCAAAGCTATGGTTTTACCATTAGTCATGTATGGACATGAGAGTTGGACTATAAAGAAAGCTGAGCGCTAAAGAATTGATGCTTTTGAAGTGTGGTTTTGGAGAAGACTCTTGAGAGTCCCTTGAACTGCAAAGAGATCCAACCAGTCCATCCTAAAGGAAATCAGTCCTGAATATTCATTGGAAGGAATGATGCTGAAGTTGAAACTCCAATACTTTGGCCACCTGATGTGAAGGGCTGACTCATTTGAAAAGACCCTTATGCTGGGAAAGATTGAGGGCAGGAGGAGAAGGGGACAACAGAGCAATAGATGGTTAGAAGGCATCATTGACTCAATGGACATGAGTTTGGGTAAACTCTGGGAGTTGGTGATGGACAGGGGGGCCTGGTGTGCTGCAGTCCATGGAGTCGCAAAGAGTTGGACGTGACTGAGCAACTAAACTGAACTGAAATAATGTGTACATCACTCAAATAACATTAACAGAATTCTCAAAATCACCATTGACTTTGCCAACTATAATATGATATCTACTAGAGTATAATCATTGTATATGGAAGTTTAAGACAAATATTATTATAGTACTCATGTCTTTCAATTATTGGAATTCATCCCAGTAAACTTCCTTTCACTGTGTATATCTTCAAATTCTAAATAATGAATGAATTTATTTTTAAGGAAAGGACCATATGTTGAGTGGTCTTTAAGTTTATCCCAGTTTTTCCAGTGTTAGTATTAGCTTGAAGAATAGAGAAATAAGCAAAATAAAAATATTTTATTTATTTTTTAAAATCATTAATCTCATATTTTGATTTATATGCTGTCAAGGAAACTAAACTTCATTGAACTGGTACCACTCAACTGAGTCTATTTTAGGTTTTTATACATATATGAGATAGTACTTATTCACACCGATAGTATTTTCATCTATATTATTGTTTTTGTTTAGTTGCTAAGTCATGTCCAACTCTTCTGCGACCCCATGGACTATAGCCTGCCAGGCTCCTCTGTCCATGGTATTTCCCAGGCAAGAATACTGGAATGGCTTGCCATTTCTTTCTCTGGGGGATCTTCCTGACCCAGAGATTGAACCCGGGTCTCTGGGTAGGTGGATTCTTTACCACTGAGCCACATGGGAAAACCCTTTTATCTGTATTAGAATAATGCATTCACAAAACAACTTTTGTGGTGGGTATTATTTTCATCTTACACATGAGAACATGGAATCAGAGATGTGAGTTATCTTTTTCATGTCTCATGTCTCCAGTGAAAACTATAAGGATTCTGATTGGAAACCCCATAATTTTTTCCTTTGTATTATGTTACAAGAACTATGTTCAACCAAATTATTCCATATTAATTGAGATAGTAATAATTTTTATCTGTATTTTATTTTCTTTGCTTTCTAACACATTTTCTTTTACTAAATCCTTTGGTCCTTTTTACAAATTTATTTCATTATTGTGGTTACTGGCTTGGAGTGGACGTTGGAACATATCCATTTTCTTGAAATGCAGTTTGATAGGGCTGTTTCACAGGGATAGAAATAGAAAGGACATTAAAGTCTCCGTTATTGTGTTTATGGTTACTTGATGTTATTAGAAACTGACTTATGATTGGTAGAGTATGGCTTCTAGTCTTCTTTACAGTACATTGTTTAAAGCGTTTCCATTTTTTTTTTTTTTTTTTTGACCAAGAAAGATACAACCTGAAAGAGCTTTCTTTTAGATACAGCGTTAGTAGCTCTATTTTCAGTCAGCATTAGTTGGCAAAGAAGTGTCCAGGTGATTGCCCTTGGCTTTATCTTGAAGAATGTGTCTCTGGAAGATTTCCCAATGAGTTTGGATGATGTGAATGGTGAAGAAATAGCAAAGCTGGCTGGTTAGAAAAAAATAGGAATACAAAGGGGAATTCATAGCATACACTACATTTTCAAAAGAATGATCCTTACTAGAAGATGAAAGGTACAAATCAACCGGAAAATAAATTTTGTGCAGCTAGAAATGGAGTATCATGTGAAAGATAATGCTTCTTTTTTCAAAGAATGTGTGATTATCCATAATCATAAAGTCTGCATGGTTTATAAATTGAAAATGTTATAATGATTAATTATATGTGTCATCTTGACTGACCATGGGATTGTTGGATAAAACATTATCTCTGGGTGTGTATGCAAGGGTATTTCTAGATACAACTGGCATTTAAACCTGTGGACTCCATAGTTTGTTCTCCCCCATGTGAGTGGGTATCATCCAGTCTGTTGAGAGCCTGAACAGATCAGAATGCAGAAGGAAAGAGGAATTCAGTCTTTATTCCTGCTTCACTGACTGAGCTGGGACATCTTATCTTTTCTAGTCTTCACATGAGGATTTATACAGCTCTCCTGGTTTATAAGATTTCAAACTTACACTGAATTTTACCATTGGCTTTCCTCAGTCTCCAGCCTGCAGATGGGAGATCATGGAATTTACCCTCCAAACTGCATGAGATAATTCCTCACAATAAATCTCTATAAAGGAAATATATTTATTTGCATAGATTCATTACATATAGGATTACATATTGGCATAATATATATTTCTATATAATAGAGATATATATCTAATATCTATATAATGTTTATCTATATAGATAGATATCCTACTAGTTTTATGTTCTCTTGAGAACCTTGACTAATACAGGAGGAACAAACTATTTTAAAACAAATGATCTTTAGCACTTTGTACACAACTGCTGTCCAGTAAATATTTATTGACATTGATCAATGCCTTTATCTGGAGTCAATAAATTGAGTGCAGTACCTTCAAGAATTAAAGTCATAGTGTCTTAGATATGAAGAGCTGCTCATATCATCCTTGTGACCAAAAGCCTATAACTATTTAATATCTAAGATCTGTGGCACTGTCAAGTAAGAGAATATTGTTATAGTAATAGGAAATAGTTTTTAATGTCATAATTTGATTCATTCCTTTTCTTAGTCTTCTAGTGGAAAAATAGCATAAAAATAAATCCAACTGGCTAATGAATTTTTGGAAGTAAGATCATAGTAATCAAATGTCATTTTTATCACATCACATCAAGAATGTATGCTATCACCATGACTCATCACTGTTTTTGTTAATTTGACTAACTTGCTCAGGTAGTGTTTATTATTTTCATTCATAGTTGCTCTTATTACTCTTCTTACTTATTTTCATAGTATACTCTTTGGAAGGAAGTTGTTACTTCAGCCCATACTTAAGGAATAAGAAGCTATGTTCTACCTCTTTGAGGATGAATGAAGTTTGTACATAAATTAGTGGGAATTCTCCTGCATGGGAAACTTGTTTCTCCCATGTATGTATTCAGCCATTTATTTACCTAAAAATATCTCCATGTGCTTCATCTTTTCAAATCTCTTCTTCCCAAATTCTTTGTTACCACTGATCCATTCACAACTCTATGGTTTCTCCTTTTCTAGAATATCATATAAATGGAATCATGTACTGTGTCACCTTTTCAAAGAAGTGGAGACAGTGGCTTTCTTTTTTCTCTTAACAATATTTATTTAAGATCCATTCATTTTTTGCATGGCTTGATTACTCATTCCTGGTTATTGCTGAATAGTATTCCATTAGACAAATTTGCCACAGTGTGCATCTTTTCATCTACCGAAGGACATCTTAGTTGAGAAAGTCAAGTGCAGTAAGTCTCTACATATGAATGAGTTCTGTTCTGAGAGTGCATTCATAAGTTCAATTTGTAAGTCCAATACAGTTAGCCTGAGTACCCAACTGACACAATTGGCTATATAGAACTGTACTGTAATAGGTTTATAATACATGTCACACAAACAATACATAACACACAAAAAAACCCAGAAAACATTTTAATCTTATAGTACAGTACCTTGAAAAGTACAGTAGTGTAATACAATAGCTGGCATATAGGGGCACATTTGCATCTTTGAAAATTTGCAACTTGAAGGTTTATATATAGGGGATTTACTGTATTTAATCCAGGTGCAAACATTATTTTGACTCAAAATTGGCTTCAATTTACTTAAATGCTTCAACCACTAATTAATTCTATTTTTAAAATCAGTACTGCCACCTACCTCCAGCTGGAAACAGATGCCCACAGACATAATATCCATTAAGACATAGGATTCCCTGTGGTCTTTTTCAAGAGTCATCCTGTAATAGAGAGGCTGAGCAGCACACTGAATATTTGAAATCACAGAAACAAATGGAGAAATACATTCCTGTGTCATTTGGGACACTATAAGAATTGAATCAGGGGAGACTTCTTTAATCAGGTAAATCTTGAGTCAGCTCTTCATAACTTATGAATAATTATGGAGACTAGATTAGAAGAGGATTTGTATTCCAGAATCGTTAAAGAACATGGAGCTCTAACTGCAAACTTATCTCGCTCTTAATTTTCACCAAAGAAAATATGGAGGCAGAAATAAAAATGCACTTATTTGTGCATTTGCTATCTTTTATGAGTTTCCCAATTTGACAGTTCATGATAATGTAAATTTAAGTTTGGCTTTTCTCAAAGTGGGTGGCATTTGATCATAAGTGTAATTGGGAAATTAGAAAATTCTAGTATGAGGAGTTTAAGTTAAAAAGTGGAACTATTGTCATGTGATTCAGGAGTGATTTCCATAGAGTGGAAATCAGATTGCGTGACTTTAGAAAATAGCTCCAGAATTCAAAATTTTAATCCAAAAAGTGTCTGACACTCATACATTCACTGAGTACAAATACTATTACTCCTGTCATGAGAAGAGTGATAATATAGAAGGTATGAAGGTTTTATTTTTTTAAATACTGTTTCATTTTAGATTTCCTGAAGGCTTTTAGTTGATGAGGATAATAATAGCATTATTATTGATATATTTATGAACTGTAAATGACAGTGCCAGGTACATTTATGGTGATATCATTCTATATTTGCCACAGATGTATGTGATATCTACTATTATCTATATTTAAAAACATTAACATGTTCAAGGCCACACAACTTTTAAGGATGTCACTCTAACTCAAATCTGATCCGACTTAAAGCTAAAGCCCTTTTTCTTAATGACTATGATACACTGATAAGCAATAATGCTTGTACTAACCCCGTCTAAAAATCAATTTATTGAGATATAATTTACATGAAATAAAATGTACCCATTTAAAGTGCACATTTAGATAAATTTTGGGAAAATTTGCACAGGAAGGAAATCATCAGCACAATAGAAGTGTGGAATATATCCTTCACTTCAAAGAGTTACTTTGTGTCCCTTCTGATTCAATCCCTCTTTGTTATTCAGCTAAATCATGTCCAACTCTTTATGACCCCATGGACTACAGCATGCCAGACTTCCCTATCCTTCACTATCTCCCTGAGTTTGCTCAAATCCACGTCCATTGAGTCAGTGATGCCATCCAACCATCTCATCCTCTGTTGCCCCCTTTTCCGCTTGCCCCTCAGTCTTTCCCATCATCCGAGTCTTTTCCGAAGAGTCAGCTCTTTACAAAAATCCCTCTGTGCCTACATTATTTCTTTTAGTAGTATTTGTTTTCTCTAGAGATTCATCTAAGCAGTTTATACTATGCAATCTTTGGTATCTGGCTTCTTTTATTTGTGAAAGTGTTAGTTGTTCAGTCGTGTTTGACTGTTTGTGACCCCAGGGACTGTAGCCCGCCAGGATCTTCTGTCCATGGAATTTTCCAGGCAAGAATACTGGAGTGGGTTGCCATTCTTTTCTGCAGGGGATCTTCCCAACCCAGAGATAGAAACTGCACCTCTCCCATTGCAGGCAGATTCTTTACAGTCTGGGCCACCACTTAGCAGAACATTTTTAGGCTTATTTGTGCTGTGATTTTGTTCAATAGGTGCTTCAAGTTTCTAAGTAGTATTCTGTTGTATATGAAAATAAAAAGCTCATTCTCCTAATGATGGACATTTAGGATGTTTCCAGTTTGGGGCTGTTACAAAAAGAGTTGCTATGAAAATTTAGGTATAAATCTTATTTGAGCATAGGTATTTTTTTGGTCAGTGCTTAGGAAAAGGATTGTTGAGTTGTATATGGTAACTATATTTTTAATTATTTGAGTAACTACCAAACTGCTTTCTAAAGTGGTGATGCCATTTTGCATTCCCACTGGCAATGCATAAGGCATCAGTCCTTACTATTGTCAGAAAGTTTACTTTTAGTAACTCTGATGTGTGTTTAGTAGTGTCTCACGGTAGTGTTAATACACATTCACCTGATGATTAATGATGTTGAGTATCTTTTTATGTATTTTCTTTGATAAGTGTTTATTCAAATTTGGCCTATTTTTAATTGGTTAGTTGTATTCTTATCAAATAGTAAGAGCTCTTTTTATAGTTTGGATTCAAGTATCTGTCACATGTAATGTGATCATTTTCTTTTACTTTGTAGCTTTTCATTTTCTAATGTGTTTCTTTTTCTTCTTCTTTTTGAATGAGGTCTAATTTATCAATTCTTTTCTTTTATGATCTGTCCTTCTCCAGGACTACATAGGAAATCTAGCCTATCCCAGCATCATGAAAGTTTTCTTTTATGTTTTATTCTAGACAATTTATACTTTCGGTCCATAGACTTAGGACTATAGTGAACACTGAGTTAATCTTTGGATATGGTTGATGATCAAAGTTCATTTTTTTCAAAATTACTTCATTGCTAAATGTTGAAAATACTATCCTTTCTTTATTGAACAATTTTCTACCTTTGTTGAAAATCAGTTATCATATATGTGTGAGTTTATTTCTGAATGCTTTATTCTATTCCTTTGCGCTCTCTGTATATAGTTATGCCAATACCACACGGTTTTGATCATTATAGCATTATGGGTATGTCTTGAAATCAAGTAACATAAGTCCTCCATGTTGTTCAGTTTTATAATTATTTTAGTATTCCTCATTCTTTTCATTTCCATACAAATACTAGAATCAACTTGTAAAATTTATTAAAAGTGTCTACAGAAATTTTGAGGGGAGGTTGGTGGAATTGCATTAACTCTATAAGTCAGGTTGGCAAAACTTTAACAATATTGAGTCTCCCAATAGTTAAGTATGGTATGTTTCTCTTAGGAGTTCTTTAATGTATTTTACTCAAGCTTTACCATTTTCAACGCATCCATACTCTTTTTAAAGTGTCAGATATCCAGTAAGTATTTAAGATAAACCCATCAGATCAGATCAGATCAGAGCAGTTAGTCATGTCTGACTCTTTGTGACCCCATGAATCGCAGCATGCCAGGCCTCCCTGTCCATTACCAACTTCTGGAGTTCACTGAGACTCATGTCCATTGAGTCAGTGATGCCATCCAGCCATCTCATCCTCTGTCGTCCCTTCTCTTCTTACCCCCAATCCCTCCCAGCATCAGAGTCTTTTCCAATGAGTCAACTCTTCGCATGAGGTAGCCAAAGTACTGGAGTTTCAGTTTTAGCATTATTCCTTCCAAAGAAATCCCAGGGCTGATCTCCTTCAGAATGGACTGGTTGGATCTCCTTTCAGTCCAAGGGACTCTCAAGAGTCTTTTCCAACACCACAGTTCAAAAGCATCAATTCTTCGGTGCTCAGCCTTCTTCACAGTCCAACTCTCACATCCCTACATGACCACAAGAAAAACCATAGCCTTGACTAGACGAAACTTTGTTGGTAAAGTAATGTCTCTGCATTTCAATATGCTATCTAGGTTGGTCATAACTTTCCTTCAAAGGAGTAAGCATCTTTTAATTTCATGGCTGCAGTCACCATCTGCAGTGATTTTGGAGCCCAGAAAAATAAAGTCTGACACTGTTTCCACTGTTTCCCCATCTATTTCCCATGAAGTGATGGGACCGGATGCCATGATCTTCGTTTTCTGAATGTTGAGCTTTAAGCCAACTTCTTCACTCTCCACTTTCACTTTCATCAAGAGGCTTTTTAGTTTCTCTTCACTTTCTGCCATAAGGGTGGTGTCATCTGCATATCTGAGGTTATTGATATTTCTCCTGGCAATCTTGATTCTAGCTTGTGCTTCTTCGAGTCCAGCGTTTCTCATGATGTACTCTGCATAGAAGTTAAATAAATAGGGTGACAATATACAGCCTTGACGTACTCCTTTTCCTCTTTGGAACCAGTCTGTTGTTCCATGTCTAGTTCTAACTGTTGCTTCCTGACCTGCATACAGATTTCTCAAGAGGCAGGTCAGGTGGTCTGGGATTCCCATCTCTTTCAGAATTTTCCATAGTTTATTGTGATCCACACAGTCAAAGGCTTTGGCATAGTCAATAAAGCAGAAACAGATGTTTTTCTGGAACTCTCTTGCTTTTTACATGATCCAGCAGATGTTTGCAATTTGATCTCTGGTTCCTCTTCCTTTTCTAAAACCAGCTTGAACATCAGGAAGTCCATGGTTCACATATTGCTGAAGCCTGGCTTGGAGAATTTTGAGCATTACTTTACTATACAGTCAGCAAAAACAAGACCAGGAGCTGACTGAGGCTCAGACAATGAACTCCTTATTGCCAAATTCAGACTTAAATTGAAGAAAGTAGGGAAAACCGCTAGATCATTCAGGTATGACCTAAATCAAATCCCTTATGATTATACAGTGGAAGTGAGAAATAGATTTAAGGGCTTAGATCTGATAGATAGAGTGCCTGATGAACTATGAAATGAGGTTCGTCACATTGTACAGGAGACAGGGATAAAGACCATCCCCACGGAAAAGAAATGCAAAAAAGCACAATGGCTGTCTGGGGAGGCCTTACAAATAGCTGTGAAAAGAAGAGAAGCAAAAAGCAAAGGAGAAAAGGAAAGATATAAACATCTGAATGCAGAGTTCCAAAGAATAGCAAGAAGAGATAAGAAAGCCTTCTTCAGCGATCAGTGCAAATAAATAGAGGAAAACAACAGAATGGGAAAGACTAGAGATCTCTTCAAGAAAATCAGAAATACCAAAGGAACATTTCATGCAAAGATGGGCTCGATAAAGGATAGAAATGGTATGGACCTAACAGAAACAGAATATATTTAGAAGAGATGGCAAGAATACACAGAAGAACTGTACAAAAAAGAGCTTCATGACCCAGATAATCACGATGGTGTGATCACTGACCTAGAGCCAGACATCCTGGAATGTGAAGTCAAGTGGGCCTTAGAAAGCATCACTACGAACAAAGCTAGTGGAGGTGATAGAATTCCAGTTGAGCTATTCCAAATCCTGAAAGATGATGCTGTGAAAGTGCTTCACTCAATATGCCAGCAAATTTGGAAAACTCAGCAGTGGCCATAGGATTGGAAAAGGTCAGTTTTCATTCCAATCCCAAAGAAAGGCAATGCCAAATTATGCTCAAACTACTGCACAATTGCACTCATCTCACATGCTAGATAAACCCATAAACTATTAATATTACTTCTTTGGTGGCCAAAAATTAAATAATTATATTTATTTTCTTTTAACTGGAAAAATCACTATGAATGTCTAAGCCCGAGGGACTAAATACTAAACATATTTCTAAATACTGGTAGTGATGAATTTCCACTTGGAGGAAGACATGGTATTTGAACTCATATAAACTAGAGGAACAATTTTTATTTAATGCACATTTACTGAGTACTTACTATATGGCATTGTTTTAGATGCTAGGGACATAGCAGTGAACTAAGACAAAATTCTTGTACTTCTGGAGCTTTAGTTATGAACTTTTATAATGACAGAGCATCATTAATATGTCAAGTTGATAGCAGGGAGCAACAATTGATTACAGTCAGGTAGCAATAATTTGAAGTAATAAGATGAGCAAGATCAAATTAGTAATATGCAGAACAGAAGGAACTTCAAAGTTGGTATTTATTAATGAAGAAGAGACTTTAAAATTATAGTCATAGAAACATTATCACCTTTGTATAGCACTTCATATAGTGCTATGTGTTAACATTTTTCAAAATCTGAAATTGAGATAGTGGATGGCCCTAAAACATCAATTATTTCTCAGTGATAGCACCAAGTGAAAACACTGATAGAAAACTGGTTTAAAACCTGTCCAGTAATATTTGTTATTAAAATGACTTCAATTTCATAGCAGTGAAGTTTGTAAATACGGAATAAAATGTCCTGGAAACTATAAAATGATTCACTCTGAGATCAGCTTTGGATTTTAAAAGGATGTCATAGTAATTCAACTAAAAGTTATCTTATTAAATCTGTGTCTAATTTATGCTGAGCCACTAATATGTGGTTGGTAAGAGTGAAAGGTTTATTGTATGTTTCTGGCTATGGTGGCTTGCAGCAAAATTTGCTGAAAGATGTAAAACTGAATAGCATATTTGGCATTAGAAGTAGTGAAAGGCAAAATAATACTTAAATGAAAGTCATACTGTCCTTAATGTGGTGGATTTTTAAAAAGTGAAACCCTAATGTTGCTAAAATTATCACTGTAAAAATTAGCCCCCCATTACTAATTTTCAACATATATTTAAAATATTTTGGAAGCCATGCTTTGAAATTAATTTAGAAAAAAAATTTTAAATTAGTATTTATTACTTAGTATATATAATATTTCATTGCATAAATCATTTCATTTAATCCTTTCAGTAATCTAAGAAGGTAGGTACTACCATTTTCTCATTTCATAGATAAAAATCTAAAGTTAAGGTTGATTTATACTTATAGTTTCAAATAGCTAGTAAGAGAGAGAGCTGACAGATTCAGACATATCTAGCTTCAAGCTTATGTTCTTTAACACTGTATGACTCTGGTTAATAATTAATGTATAGTGAAGGAAAAATAGAAGAACTTATGGAATTTTATTCCTCTAAAACGACCATTTCAGCAGTAAGCCTTAAAATATATATCAATATCAGTGGCTTTACTTAAGTAGTTGAAGGAAAAATTATAGGATATCATATAATTTAGTTGGTTGGTTACCTTTTTTCTCCTCTTAAAGAACTAGGAATTACTTACATGCTATTATCCATTTAAAACAAATACCTCTGAGTGTCTTATGCCAATAAGATTTAATTTTTTTTTGGTTAATTTATTAAACATGGAATTTTAAGTTCAAGCTAATTTGTAAAAGCACAAGGATAAAAAAAATCAAGCTAATGAGAAAGCTCTGTATCACCCTTTCTATTGTACTTGTGCAAAAATAATGCTTTCAGTGTTTTAAAAGAGAAAAGTACAATTAAGAATGTATATGAACATATAGCTGTGAGAAAACAGAATGCTGAACACAGCATTAAAACATAATAAGAGTAAAGACATATAATAGAAAATTTGAGGTCCAAAATAATTGAAATTTAGAAAAGATTATTTAGCCATAACTTGGAAGAGTTTATTAATGTAAAAAAAAAAACAACCAAAAATATTGAAACATCACATCCATCTAGGGATAATGAAATATTTCTTATTGCCATTTTGTGGAGGCAGTTAAATTGAAATGTTTTTAAACTTGAAGACATAGATTGATGCAAATGGAGAAATGAGTTAAATTTTAGATTAAATGTAATATATTCAGGAAATGATCTTATGAATACTTTTATTGTTTCAAGTAAGATTTATAAGGGGCTGGGAATAGACTAGTGCAGATCCATCAATAGCACATTATCAGGAGAGGCTGGCTACTTTTCAACGTAGTATGGAAGATTAGGAAAGGACATACAGAAAGTTAAAGGAGAAGATATTCAGAAGAATAACAAGAGAGGAGATTTATATGGTAGCTTCCATAAAGTAATGACTTTGAAGTGCCTTTAAGAAGAGAAAGATAGCAAATCAGCTGTTTCTCATTCTGTTTAAAGTAACAGATCCAGCAGCCCAGGAATAGGAAATAGAGGAGACAGCAGCCTCTGCAGAGTGCACTGGGAGGACAAGTCACAGGGAGGCGTGACGAGATTGAGGAACAATCCAGTACTGATGCTCCATGGCAGACTGCTGAGCTAGACTTGCTAAATGACTGGAAATGGAGTTTCAGAGTCAGTTCAAATAAACGTGGGTGTTTTGCATATCTCTTCCCTGGGTCATGAGGCTTTCCATGTAGCTCAGTGGTAAATAATCTGCCTGCCAAGCAGGAGACATGGGTTGGATCCCTGGGTGGGGAAGATCCCCTGGAGCAGGAAATGGCAATCCACTCTAGTATTCTTGCCTGGAGCATTTCATGGACAGAAGTGCCTGGCGGGCTTCAGTCCGTGGGGTCACAGAGAGTCAGACAGGGCTTAGCAACTAAACGGCAGCAGCAGCAGCAGCCCCTCGGTCACAGCAAACCAACATAGCGTGTCAGTTTCTTGGAGCTGATGGAAAAAATTAGTACCATTGTTTCCTTCCAGTGGTGATGGGTCCAATATTGTGTTTGGAAACACACTTAAGCTATGTCTACTTACTTTTGATATTGTGCTCTCATTCTGTCCAAGTGGCATGACCTGCCTGGAAGTCAGCTTTGTGGTTGGCGGAGGCTTACAGCTCTCAGCAGCAGTGACTGGGCCCATTTGTAGTCCACAGTATATAGTGATTTTATGATGTCACAGTCTAATCAGAACAGTTAAAAAATCATTTTAGTACTGAAGTGTAGCAGGTAAGGATTTGCATTTATAGCCTCAAGAGATAGAAGTTAAATTTTTAAAATTGCAGTTTGAACACCTGGCTTCCCTGGTGGCTCAGATGGTAAAGAATCCACCTGCAATGCAGGAGACCTGGGTTCAATCCCTGGCTTGGGGAGATCCCCTGGGAAGGGCATGGCAACCCACTCCAGTATTCTTGCCTGGAGAATCCGCATGGACAGAGGAGTCTGATGGGCTACAATCCATGGGGTCGCAAAGAGTCGGATGCGACTGAGCGACTAAACACATGAACACTTGAGATACAGCTCTTAACCAATGTTTAAGTGTACAATGAAAGTGAAGTCGCTCACTTGCGTCGGACTCTTTGTGACCCCGTGGACTGTAGCCTACCAGGCTCCTCCGTCCACGGGATTTTCCAGACAAGAGTACTGGAGTGGGTTGCCATTTCCTTCTCCAGGAGATCTTCCCGACCCAGGGATCGAATCCGGGTCTCCCGCATTGCAGGCAGACGCTTTACCCTCTAAGCCACCAGGGACAATACAGTATAGTTAACTCTAGGCACAGTGTTGTAGAGACAATCTCTAGGATGTATTCATCTTACTTAACTAAAACTCTATGCATATTGATCAGTAACTTCTCATTTTCCCCTTCCCCCAACCTCTGCAACCACCATTCGCACTCTGATTCTATGCATTTGATTATTTTAGATACTTTATGTAAGTGGAATCATGAGGCATGTGTTTTTCTGTGATAGGCTTATTTTACTTAGCATAATGTCCACAAAGTTCATATGTACTGTCACATGTTAAAGAACTACCTTTTTTTCAAAGGCTGAATAACATTCTCTTGTACACGTACACAATGTTTTCTTTGTCCATTCATCTGTTTAAGGACATCAGAGTTGTTTCTGCATCTTGGCTATTGTGACTCGTGCTGTAGTGAACATGGGAGTGATGTAGTATCTTTTTGAGATCCTGATTTCAGTGATCTCAGGTAAATGCCAGAAATGGGATTTCTTAAAGCTTCTTTTCTATTATCAAAAGGAGTATGTATTTGAGTACCTTTCCCAGAGTCCTTGCCAGCTCCTGTGCAGTGCACAACTCCAGGCAAGCCATGCAGGTGGACAATGTTGTACAATGGGTGTCCCAAAGCTGTGCAATGCCCTGCCCCCTTGTCAGGATGAAAAATATAATCCTGTCAGTTTGAAGCTTCTAACCCTACATCCCTTTGTTCCTGAGATTTTTCTCTACATACAGGGCATGGTGGGCATCATTCATCTGATTTTTTATGTCATTCGCCCTGTTCACATATCTGAAATACCGTCGGGTGATTCTCTGTCCTGTGGTCCTTCAAATTGTTAATAGGTGGAAAATTCTCTGAGGAAGGACATGTCAGGCCCCCTGCTGGAGGTAAAGTTGAGATTACAGCTCATAATTGATAAAGAGTTTTTCTTATATTAGGACTGTCAAGGTTTCTATTCAAAGATTTTAATGTTAATTGACTAGTCTGATTTCTTTTAAATTTTTTTATTGGGATAAAAGTCACAAAATATAAAACATTATTTTAACCATATTTACCTGTACAGTTCAGTGACACCAAGTACATTCACATTGTTGCATAACTCCCACCATCATCTATCTCCTGAATTTATCACCTTCCTAAACTGAAACTCTGCCCCCATTAAACACTAACTCCCCATTCTAACCCCCTCCCCCACTAACTCCCCATTCCACTCCCAAGCCCCTAGCTCCTGGCATCTATCTGATTCTATGAGCTTGACTGTTCTAGGTATCTTGTATAAGTGGAATCAAATACTGCACTTGTCAGCACTTAAAGTATATTGGAATGTGTTTTTAAGGTTAATATATGTCCTATACCTTCTTTTTTTTTCCTGTGTTATACAGTAGGTTCTCATTAGTTATCTATTTTATGCATGTTGTTCTGTGCTTAGTCTCTCAGTCGTGTCTAACTCTTTGCAGGCCCATGGACTGTAGCCCTCCAGGCTCCTCTGTCCCTGGAATTTTCTGGGCAAGAATATTGGAGAGAGCTGTCATTTCCTTCTCTAGGGGATCTTCTTGACACAGGAATTGAACCTGTTTCTCTTGCATCTCCTGCATTTGCAGTCAGATTCTTTACCACTAGGGCCATCCGGGAAGCAACAGGATATATATGCCATAGCTAAACAAACAGTAATGGGTAAAATAAAATTCACAAAAAGGAAAATGAGGAACCTTAGGCAATTATTTTGTAGATAAGAGAGGAACTAAGTTTTCAAAGGTCTTATGTCAATCCTAAGGAATTAGTGAAGAGATAGGCATTGAAATGTTTTAGGCAAGGAAGTGGCATGGTCAGATGTGAGCTTTAGGTCCCCCATACTGATGTCATTAAGAGTTGAACTGAAAAGGCTACACCAGTTAGACAGAAAAGGAAGGGATAGGTTTTAACTAAGTAGTGAATGGAGAGAGGGAACCTCATGTAGATATAGCTGACAAAGAGAGTGTCAGGAGAAACTATAGTGGGGAAGACAGCACTACATTCTTCATGCATGACTTTCTGTCTCCTCAATCAGATTATACCCATCTTCAGATTGAGACAATGATATCTATTCATTATTTATTCCCCATAAACTCTAATAGAGATTTGGCTCATAGTTTTTGCTCAGTAAACATATTTTATTTATTTGACCAATAATACTAGAATAAGATCTCTGTGATCTGATATTTTAATCTGATTGTGTTTTGTATACTTGTGTGCAGTCAATCTATTCTAGAGGCTTTCTGACATGGTATTATCAATTACTGGGAATTTTGTGAAACTCAGCCCTCGTTATTTTATCTTCAATAAACCTGACTTGATAATAGGTATTGATGTAAATAAAGTTTAAGTGTTTTACCATTGTCATTATGTCATTGGGATGCTAATTGATTTTAATACTAGACCACATTTATGGCTTATTTTATTATTGATATTTTATGTACTCCTGTTCTCCTTGATGGCAAAGAAAACACTGCATGTAACTTCCCTGTTCTCTCTCTCTGTGTTAAAAAAAAAAAACAAACTAGTCAAATCTAGTATGTATAAGTACATAAATGTATGCATATATGAAAAAATAATATATATACATATAAATACCTGGGTGTATATATATATATAAAATATATTTTTTCATATGTATAGTGTTTCTGATTCACTGACATAGACTGAAAAGCTCACAAAGTCATCTAAGTAGCAAAATCCATAAGTCTCATTACTTCAAAAAGTCTGTTTAATAGGAATCATATATTTACTCATGACAAGGCAACAGAGCCTATTGACTACATTTCTTGCTTTTTAATTGAATTATAATTAGCAATATTATGCATGCAGGCATGCTAAGTCGTTTCAGTCGTGTCTGACTCTTTGTGACCCCATGGACTGTAGCCCTCCAGGCTCCTCTGTCCATGGGATTCTCCAGACGAGTATACTAGAGTGGCTTGCCATTGCGTACTCCAGAGCAATATTATAGTTTGTATTATAATTATAGTATTTATAGTTTACATATGATATTAAAGTTTACATACAATATTAGTTTCAGGTATATAACAGTGATTCAATAGCTTTATATGTTGTTCAATTTTCACAATACGAGCAGTTACCATCTGTTACCATATAAAGTTGCTACAATATTTTTGACTATACACACTATATGTCTATTCAGGTTCTCCACTCCTTTTTAAATTGGGTTGGTTGTTTCTGTTTTTCAATATTGAGTTATGTGAGTTCTTTATATGTTTTGAATATCAAACCCTTATTGAATATATCATTTATAAATATCTTCTCCCAGTTAGTAGATTGCCTTTCATTTTATTGGTCATTTTCTTTACTGTATAAAAGCTCTTTTAGCTTGATATAGTTTCATTTGTTTATTTTTGCTTTAGTTGCTCTTGCCTGAGGGGACACATCTAAAAAAATACTGCTGAGACTGATGTCAAAGAGGATACTGCCTATGTTTTATTCTAGAAATTTTATGGTTTCAGGAATTACATTTAAGATTTTAACTCAGTTTTGAGTCTATTTTTTTATATGATATATGAAAAGTGATTTGATTTCATTCTTTTGCATATAGCTGTCCACTTTTCCTAATACCATTTATTGAAGGGACAGTCTTTTCCCCATTGTATATTCTTGATTCTTCTGTCCGTTGTAGATTAATTAATCATATGACCGTGAGTTTGGACTCTATTCTCTTCCATTTATATGTGTCTCTTTGCGCAAGTTCGACATGGTTTTAATTACTGTAGCTTTGTGGTTTGATTTCAAGCTTGGAAGAGTGATACTTCCAGCTTTGTTCTTTTTCAAAAGTCTGTAACTATTTTCAGTCTTTTGTAGTTCCATTCAAATTTTAGAAGATTTATTATAGTCCTATTAAAAATGACATTGGTATTCTGAGAGATTGTATTGAACCTGTAGTTTGCTTTGGGTAGTATGGACACTTTAATATTAATTCTTGCATTCGATGAGCATGGTAAATCTTTCCATTTATTTGTGTCATTTTCAGTCTCTTTCCACAAGGTCTTAGAATTTTCAGAGTACAGGTTTAAGAACTGTATTCTTTGTTTAAATATAGTCCTAAGTATTATTATTTTGATGCAATAGTAAATTAGATCATTTCCTTCATTTCTCTTTTACATAGTTTGTACTAGTTTATAGAAATGCCAGAGATTTCTTTTTTTTTTTTTTTCAGAGATTTCTGTATATCAGTTTTGAATCTTGCAACTTTACTGAGTTTATTTATTGTTCTAATACTTTTTTGGTGGAGTCTTGGGTTTCTCTACATAGTATCATGCCATTTGCAAATAGTGCCCATTTTCCTTTCCAATTCGAATACCTTTAATTTCTTTGTTTGTTTGTTTGATTGCTATGTCTAGGACATCCAATACTAGGTTGAATGAAAGTGCCAAGGGTGAGCATGCTTCTCTTTTTCCTATTCTTAAAGGAAAAGTTTTCAGCTTTTCACCATTGAGTATAATGTTAGCTGTGAGTTTGTTTTATATGGCCTTTATTAATTTGAAATAAGTTTCCTCTATACCCACTTTGTTGAGAGAGTGTTTTTAGCATAAATGGATGCTGAATTTTTTCAAATGCTCTTTCTGCATCTATTGACATGATCAAATGAATTTTATCCTTTGTTTTGTCATGATCGTATGATTTTTATACTTTATTTATCTTTGCAATGTGATGCATCCCACTGGTTGATTTACAGATACTAAACCATGCTTGCATCGCTGGAATGAATCTCATTTGATCAAGGAATATCATACTTTTAATGTATTGTTGATTCACTTTGTTACTATTTTGTTGAGGATTTGACATCTATGTTCATCAGTGAGCATTGGCTTGTAATTTTCTCGTGTTGTAGTATCTTTGAATGGTTTTGATATCAGGGTTATGTTGGCCTTGTGAAATAAATTTAGAAGTATTCCTTCCTCTTTCCTTTTTTGTAATAATGTGAGAATAACAGGTGTTAACTCTAAATTTGGTAGAATTAACTTGTGTAGCCGTTTGGTTCTGAACTTCTTTGTGTGTGTGTGAGAGGGGGTTTGATTACTGATTCAATGTTGTTACCAGTAATCAATCTATTAAGATTTTCTATTTCATCATGATTCAGTTGTAGAGGATGTGTTTCTAGGAATTTATCCTTTTTTCTCTGTTGTCCATTTTATTGATGTATAATTGGTCATAGTAATCGTTTATGATCCTTTGTATTTCTGTGGTGTCAATAACTTCTCTTATCTGATTTATTTATTTGGGATCTTTTTTTCTTGATGAGCCTGGTTAATGGTTTGTTGATTTTATTATTTAAAACAATTGACTCAGTTTATTAATCTTTTCTACTATTTATTTTTTAGCCTCTATTTTATTTATTTCTGCTCTGATCTTATATCATTCTTTCTAATAACTTTGGAATTTGTTCATTCTTCTTTACTTTAAATGACAGATAGGTAGCTTATTTGAGATTTTTGTTTTCTCAGCTAGGGTTGTTTCTCTCTGAAATTCCCTCTTAGGACTGCTTTTACTTTGTCCCATAGAGTTTGGACCATTGTGTTTCTATTTTCACTTGTCTCAAGATATTTTTTTAATTTCCTCTTTGATTTGCTCAGTAACTCATGGTTATAATAAATAAGCAAGCTGTTTAGTATCCAAATGTTTATGTTTTTCCAGTTTCCTTGAATTTGATTTCTAGTTTCATACTGTTATGGCCAAAAAAGATGCTTGATGCAATTTTAATCTTTCTGTATTTATTGAGATTTATCTTGTGGCCTAATATGTGATCAGTTTTGGAGAATGTTCAACATGCACTTGAAAAGTATATGTATTCTGCTGTGTTTGGATGATATGTTCTAAAAATATCTATTAACTCCATTTGATTAACATGTTATTTAATGCTAGCATTGGCTTATTGAAATTCTGTCTGGATGATCTATTCATTAATGTAAGAGGGGTATTAAAGTGCCATACTGGTAAAGAATCTGCCCACGACACAGGAGACCTAGGTTCAATCCTTGGGTTGGGAAGATCCTCTGGAGAAGGGAAAGGCAACCCACTCCAGTATTCTGGCTTGTAGAATTCCATGGACTGTATAGTCCATTGGGTCACAAAGAGTTGGATATGACTGAGTGACTTTGATGTCTATGTCTCTCTTTATTGGTTAATATTTGCTTTATATATTTAGGTGCTCCTATATTGGGTTCATAAATGTTTATAATTGTTACATTATCTTGTTGGATTGACTACTTTATCATTATATAGTGCCCTTTCTTGTTTTTTGTTATAATCTGTTATAAAGTCTATTTTACCTGATATGAGTGTTGCGATGCAAGCTTTCATTTTGCATGGAGTATGTTTTTTTCCCATCTTTTACTTTCAGTCTGTTTTTGTCTTTAGATATTAAGTGAGTCTCTTGTAAGTAGCATGTAGATTAGTCTTGTTTTCCTTTATCCATTTAGCTACCTTAATTTTCTGATTGGAGCATTTAGATCGCTTATGTTTAAAATAAAAGTGATAGGTATGTACTTATTGCCATTTTGTTACTTGTTTTCTAGTTGTTTTTGTAGTTCTTTTCTATTTTTTCTTCTCTTCATTTACAGCCTAATGGTTTCCTTTAGTGTTGTGTTTGGATTTCTTTCTTGTTACTTTCTGTGTGTCCAGTTATTCTGAGGTTCTTATATATTGATCTGTATATATAGCCATCTATTTTAAGCTGTTAAGTCACTGGGCTCCCCTGGTGGCTCAGCTGATAAAGAATCTGCTTGCAATGCAGGAGACCTGATTTCAATCCCTGGGTTGGGAAGATCCCCAGGAGAAGGGAATGGCTACCCCACTCTAGTATTCTTGCCTGGAGAATTCCATGGACAGAGGAGCCTGGTGGGCTAGAGCCTATGGGATTGTAGAGTCAGACATGACTGGGCGACTGAACAACACTGAAGTTTGAAGGCATTCTAGAAACACTGTATTTTATGCTGTCCCAAATTTTGTTTAGATGGCATATCTTACATCTTTTTATCTTGTGTATCCCTTAACTACATGCTGTAGTTATAGTTAATTGTGTAACTTTTGTCTTTTAATGTATACTTGCTTTTTAAGTGGCTGATCCACTGTTCCTACTATATATTTGCCTTTACCAGTGAGATTTTTCCTTTCATATATTTTCTTATTTCTAGTTGTGGCCTTTTCTTTTCCACTTACAGAAGACCCTTTGACATTTCTTGTTAAGCTCTTTTAATGCTTATGGACTGCTTTAAATTTTGATTGTCTGTGAATTGCCTCATATTTCCTTCAATTCTGAATGATAACCTTAGATACAGTACACTATTTTGTATTTTTTCCCCTCTCCATACTTTATATAATATATATACTACTTTGTATAGTAGTGTATATATATATATATATATATATATATATATCCTGCTATTCCCAGGGGATTCCCTTGTATGTGATATGTTGTCTATCTGTTGCTGACTTTAAGGTTATCCGTAACTTTTGCCATTTTAATTACAATGTCTAGAGTGAGTCTCTTTAGGTTCATCTTGTTTGGGATATTTTTTTTTCTTCTGTGCTTTCTATACCTGGATTCTATTTTCTTTCTCAGGTTAGAGAAATTTTCAGCCATTATGTCTTCAAATAGTTTTTCTGTCCCTTTCTCCTCTTTTTGTATACCTATATTGCAAATGTTACTGATACTGTGCTTGATGTTGTTCCAGAGGTCCCTTAAACTTTCCTCACTTAAAAAAATTTTTTTTCTGTTATGATTGGGTGATTTCCTCTTCTCTATCTTCCAGATTACATATCTATTCTTCTGTATTCTTTAATCTGCTCTTGATTTGCTCTGGTGTATTTTAAAATTTTAGTTTTTGCATTGTTCAGTTATGATCATGTTTTTTGTTTTTTTTTATTTTTTAATTCCAAGTCTTTGTTGAAGTTCTGTCTCAGCTTTTTAATTTTTCTGAGTTTGGTAAACATTCTATGATCCAGTTTTTCCTGGGGCTTTATTTGTTCTTCTGTTTAGAATATATTTCTCTCTCTTCTCATTTTGTTTGACTTTTGCTTTTTGTTTGTATGAATTAGGCAAAACAGCTACTTCTCCCGGCCTTGAAGGAGTGGTCTTCCGTGGGAGCATGCCCTGTGTAGACTACTTGTGCCTGGCGGTTTGGCCATCTTAAGCTCAAGTGGTGTGACCTGGGTGCAGTCCCTGGAGAGTGATGTGCCCAAGGCCACTTTAGCAAGGTAGCTGGGTCTAGAGTGAATGTGGTCTGGGGGCAGTTCATGGGGAGCATTGTGCCTGAGGCTGCCTTGGTGGGGCAGCTGCAGTTGGAGCAGGCACAGACAAGGGGAAGTCCTAGGAAGACTCAAGCAATGTTGCTTGCTGATACCTCTAGCCCTAGAGAGGGCTATAGCAGTTCCATGCTCATTTTGCAGAAACCATAAGATTAGTAAGTGGATTTCTTTCCCATATCATCTAGGTGCCCTTTAAACTGCTAGTTTTTTTTTTTGTTGTTGTTTTTTTTGCTGTGTCCCATGGTGGGTGGCTCTGTACTTGGGCCCCTCAGCAATATTCCTCCCCATTGAAAGTCACTGCATTGGAGCTGGGGTTTCCATAGATACTTGTATCTGTTTGCTACTCATTTCTATGTGGTCCTTGTATGCACAGTAGTTATTCAACGAGTCTGCAGGTCCTCTTGAGGAGTTGCTCTATATGTAGGTATAGATTTGGTGTATCCATAGGAGAAGTAAGCTCAAGGTCTTCCTATACTGCCATCCTGTAACCTTCTCCACATTTCTTTTTCTTTGACCAGAATTATGTATCAACTCAATATGGTAACATTCATTTTTCTCATACTTATTTTTGACTAATGACTTAAAATACTCACATACCTATACAGATGAAAAACCATTACTAATATATGCAAATTGGTAGAACAAATCCTTCAAAACCTGAAATCTGACGTGAGTAAATAGAGAATGGGATCCTCGGATGTAAAACAAAAATCAAATCTCAGACACAGGAAGCATAATGCAGACTGAATTCATGCCTAATCAGCCAACAGGTAGTTGGAACAAATTCCTCAACAAACATTCATTAAACACCACTATGTATGCATCAAGCCCTCATTTTTGGAGTCCATGATACATCAGTGAGCAGAACAAAAGCATATCCCTTATTAGTGGAGCTTGTGTTCTAGTAAGAATGAGATTTTTATACAATCCTGCCAAGAAGCAATTTATTGGATTGTGCTGGATTTCAATTAAGAAATATTGACGATCTGTAGAGAAGGAGGAAGTGTCTCTATGATATTAAGAATGGCTATAGAAATCAAAACACAATAGAAATTTCTGGGTAAATGTCAAAGACACACTGCTTCTTTTAGTAATTTTGTGTAAAACCTGTCTCATTTTTCTCTAACAATTTCTATTTCTTGATATGAAGACTCTTCTCATTTGTAGAGAATTATATCATTTATCTGGTGACTGAGGTTATTTTGTGAGTGGCCTATTTTATGCCTCTTCTTTTCCACCTAAGTGTGATTGTACAATATGCTGTGTGCTATTTATTGATTAGTTGTACTGTGAAGGGACAGGAAATGTTACATATTGATGACCCATGTGAGGGTTTAGTCCTGTTAAGCTATATGCACTTGTTTCTTTTAGGACAAAATATGAAGTAATCATCCTGAAAATTTTATCTTTGTAATCTGCTCCTTTCAAAGAAAGCAAAATCTATAAATAATTTATGGCTCTTTCAAAAAAACAAAGCAAAACAAAACTATAACATCTAAACTCCCAAAGCATTTGGTAGCTGGCTCCATTTTATTTGGAAAAATAACAATATTTTAAAATAAAATCTTACTAAAATAAAATCCCAGTGTTATGCTTATGGGAATGCTAGATAGTGATTGTTAGACAATGGTCACAAGAATTATATACTTAAAAAAAGAGAGAGGCTGTGTAATGAAGGATTATCTTGATAATTCTAACTATAGGAACATAGAACCCTCCTGCCAGTTCAGGAGACATAGAGACGCTGGTTCGAGCTCTCTGTCAGGAAGATCCCCACTCCAGTATCTATCCCTGGTAGTTCATTATGAATGGATGTTTGAAGTGATTTTTTGTTTTTTAAATTTTCCTTTGAAAACCATAAATGAAGAAAATACATTAAAAATACACATAATTCGTATAGAGTTTGGACATAGTCACAAATGGACTCACACTATTTTAGGGAGGTCTCTGATTTGCCATTGTGTATAAGTGTATATCGAGTTAATTTCCAGATATGCAAGGTTAAGAGCATGATGTTGTTACATTTTTACTTCCAGGTGCTAAGGGTTGAGTTCAGAAGACAGTGGCATAATCAGAAACTTGCCAGTGCGTTCTTCAAGGTCACATTCTTCCAGTCTACAAATCTAGGTAGGCAGGTTTTAGTCAATATTCCACACAGCAGTAGGTAGGCACAAAATAGATGTATTGGAGACAGTATTGATTCTGATGTCTGTTGCTGCATGTATACTCCTAGAAAGTCCCTCCTTTTTTTTTTTTTTTTCCTTTCTTTTCCTTAGAGGATAATTTCTCTCTCCTTTAAAGATTCCTCTCTGAGCATCTACTCTTGCAAGAAAGGCCACTTTATATGACGAATTCCTGTCATTGCCTATACTGTGATGTAAGTAATAATTTCTATTATTAACAAAGAAAAATGCAATCAGAAAAGTCTCATATTTATAGGATACCCCACTACATTTAGTACTGCCATGTATTTATCACTGAAAATGTCTAATTAAATGGATATAAAGAGATAAGAGGCAGATTGAATTAAGAAGATCAGCACTCTCTGATTGTGTGTTATTTGGTTATAGTTAAATTCTGGTCTCATTGTTAGCTATACAGCCTTTCCTAGATTATACTAGAATGTTCTGCCTTCATTATGTGATGCATTTTTGTGATGGGATACCACAGTGACCCCTGGTCTTTAATGAAAAAGTGGATAACTTACAACATCTAGGGGTCTTGAGACCAAAGGTGTTTGTTTTAGTGGGAATCATATCTGAGAAAACCTGAGAAGAACATGGCAGTGAAAAGCAAATACTGATTTGGAGAGTACAGGCTTCCCTGGTAGCTCAGAGGTAAAGAATCCAGCAGCAATTCAGGAGCCATAGGAGACACAAGTTCAGTCCCTGGTTAGGGAACATCCCCTGGAGGAGGGCCTGGCAACCCACTCCACTATTCTTGCCTGGAGAATCCCATGGACAGAGAAGCCTGGGCAGGCTACAGTCCATAGGGTCACAAATCATACATGACTGAAGTGACTTAGCACACAGTACATCACTCAGAGATGAGGATGTTCTAGAACAAGAGAGGAAGACAGAAGTGAATTACTCCCTCTAGACCTGAGAATCAGTAGGAAATAAGAAAGCAGAGAGGAGTGGTGACAGCTGACTCAGCAATATGCCAGATTACTCCAAGGCTCTTGATCTCCCTAGTATCTTGCTTCTTCTCTCCTTCCTCTGTCTCTTCCAGCCATCTTTCATAGAACCTCCATCTGGTATTTAATGAGCAATTCCTTGTTGCCAGACTTGGGGCTCAGTGCTAAGGAGATAAGGTGATGCTGACCTTGGGGAGTTATTTGAGATCTCTGATAAAGGTATGAGAGGATAATTACAGGTTGCTTGAGGGGCATGTAGAAGGGATTAGGATCCCACATCTCAGAGTTAAGAATCAGTACAACTCTTCTCAGATGGAGAGGGGAGAACATGATGGTTTTAAGGGTTTCTTAGGGAGTCAAGAGAATCAGTGTGACTAGAACCCAGAGAACTTGGTTGTGTGTGGCCAGGGGAGTAGTGCAAGAGAGGAGTGCATGAGAAGGGATAGGTAGAGAAAGTCTGAGAGATAATCAGGAATCGATTATAAATATCTTTTAAAAATATAATAATTTGGACATTATCCTGAGGACAATGGGGACCTGTTGAAGGATTTTAATCAAGAAGTGACATGATTAGATTTAGATTTTTAAAAGATTGCTTTGGCTGCCATGTAGAGAGAGGATCAGGAGGAAATTAAATTTATCTATTATTCATTAAGGCATTAAAATTGGTCAGGCAGCATTTTCACAGGCAAGACTTCTCTTCATTGACTCAAAAATTTTAAAGGCAAGATTTGAGCTCTTGTTTTGTGACTTAGAAAAAACATAATGAAGACAAATAAAAATGAGAGAGCAACCATGTTTACTAATGCATGGTGTTTACTTCTCAGATTTAAGAATTATTTTTATAATAATTTTTCCCATATGTCTCTAGGCACACACACCTTCTGTAACTAAAACAGCAATTACCATTCTATCTGGATTTGTTTTAAAATATAAGTCAAGGGAGATCAAAATTGTCCTTCCCTTATTGTCTTATTTGAAATAAACATAAATCCATATAAAAGCTTATCAAAGTGATTTACCATGGCTTGACCAATTATCTCCCACCTTCAGGCCATTCTTGGTTAATGATGACCGGGCACATTTCAGCCTGTCTGACACTAAGCTCATAGCTTAGGGGTCCCCAACTGATAACAGTAATTATTCACAATATTTGGATTGTAAGATGGCCTGGTTTCTGCCACAATGCCCTTATTTCCTGCTTCAAAGTCTTTGTGAACAGTATAGTGACATGGGCAACTTCAAGGGACTGATATTATGAGCCTGCAGGTTGGGGATTTCTCTTCCCAAGACTAGTCACAGAGTCTGTGTTTGATTACTTCCTCAGGAGAATTGCTCATCGCACAGAATTATCACACAATTGAACACAGCTGGCACTCTGGCCTCAAGAGAAACCAGAAAAAGACTGGGGAGGATAAATGACAGGTAGGTCAAACATAGGCTTAAGAAAGGCACCTGGAAAATAGAGAATCTCATTATAAGTTTAGGGATACATTAAATCCTTGGAGATTTCTTTTCACACTCAGCTGAATTCTACTAAAATTGCAAAGTAGTATCATTTGATTGTTAGTCTTCCTAAGATCAAATTTAATATAGTTTTATACATGTTTTTCTAATGTATTCTCATCTTTTTTTGTGAGCTGCATGGTCTATTATTGTCAGTTGGCAGCTGAGGAAAATGAACAAAAATATTAAATAACTTATCCAAGGTCACGTAATTAATTAAAAAAGAACAAGGAAAATATTCCAGTTCAACTTCCTAACTCAGCTTTTTTCCACTCAGTGGTAATCAAAACAGATTTAGATGTAATCTTTAAGGTCTACAAATAAAAAGTTACTTGGTCCATAGTTTGGGGTTTGATTTGAACATTATTCCTCACCCCATCACCTTTTTGAAACTGGAGCAAATACTAACAAAGAAAAGAAAATATTAGAATACGACAAAATTTGATTTTGTGAGGAATTTTTTATCCTGTCTTGGAGGTTTTGTTTTTTTCTTTCTCTGTCTAAACACAAGTTCCTTATTGTTTTCCTATTTACTTCCTTATTTTAAGAATAAAAATAGAAGATTGGAAGGAATGGATATGGGAATCTCAAAAACTCATTTGTTTAACTCAAATATGAGAGTATCAGATACTGTCATAGCAGTGTAGAAGACTAAGAGGAGGAGAAAGCTAAGCTTAACAAAGTGCCTCAGTGGGTTTCATTGAGTTCCCACAGTGCTACTGTAGAGGGCACTAGTGGGACGATTTAAGGTAAAAAAATGAGACAAAATTCCCACATTAGAGAAGTTTTGCAGCCTAATTAGAGAAATATACACATTTGAAACAATTAGGTAACTGTACAAGGTAATATGTGAATAAGTGTAAAAATGAGTGATTCTTGGCTACAGTTTGTTTTTGCTGAAAATAAAATATCCTAAAGTTATTCTAAGCCACAAAGCATAAAAGGAGTTAGATTGGATACCTGAATATCTTTGCCCAAGGCAGGAAATGCAGCAAACATCACAAGAATGCTGTTAGAACCCTGGTCAGCAACTGCCTTCAAACTTCATCTCTGTTCCCTTTGCATACCTACCACATTCCTTCCTTATTTTTCTGTAGATCAAGATTTTCCTGCTTTATTATGCACATGGCCAACCACAACTCCCATGTTATTCTGAATTTTATATTTTTCATCTAAGTAATCAAGCCAGGGTTATTAGCTATCTATCTCTGAGTCCCAGTTCGAGTTATTATGACCGAGGTCTGACTGGTTCATCTTGGGACAAGTCACTACTTCCTCATTCAGTCAGCTGTGGCGGAGTTGGAGAGCCATGCATACAAAACAAATGCAGGCAAGCTTCTGGGGGAAGAAGAAAGTTCTATTAAAAATGTGTCATATCTTAGTAGAAAATCTTATACTATTTATAAGAGAAACTAATTCAGAAAAAAATTATGGGCTGAGATGTTTGCTGGAAGGCCTTGGGAACTGGTAGAACATAAAGAATCAGGAATATTTAGATTAGTGCAAGAGGATGGAGGCAAGGGATAATTACAGATAGAGCAATAGATATGGCACAAATGTAGAGATGAGTCAGGTGTGTTTGAGGAGCAATGGGTGGATGGATTTTCCTGGAGTTAAGTGTTCATGTAGTATAGTTTTGGGGAAATGACTCAATATTGATTATAATTAAGTTTGCATGGGGTTCCAAGCTATTAAGGCACTCAAATTCAGCTTCTAAAGCTTCAGTTCTGTTGCTCATTCAGCCTCACTGTGATTTCCAATACTTCTGTATCAGCAGCTATGGAGGGTAACCACAGTTATTGTGAGGACAGAGAACAGATGTCACGATTTTAGGTGAGTAGCAAGGAAGCAGAAATAAGACATGTAGGCCTATATTTTGAGAAGTTTAAAAGTAAAGGGAAAGAAAATTTCAGAACAGAGTATGGGTTTGGGTATGTTTTTATGGTTTTAAATGGATATAGAAACCTTGAAGTGCTTCACCAGAGGTGAAGGAGTGCCTGAGGATGAGGAGAAAGAAATGTTTAAATGCAAAGTTCCAAGAAAAATGGCACAGGTGGAGGGGTCAGCTCTCCAGAAGAGTAGGCACTGCTCTTCCTTGGTTAGCCGTGCCAATTAAGGGATGGTGAAATGTGAAGACATTTCAAGACAATTAGTCAACAAGCTTCTTTATTCCTAGTTTCCTTCTTTATCAACAGATAAAAATATGTTTGATACAAAGGTTTTGTGAAAATACCATTAGCAACTGTGTATAACTGCTTAGAACACAGTAGAAACTGAATTTTTGGTGGCAATAAGTGTCATGTTGAATGCTAGTAGGCTAGACTCACTACAGATTCCATCAACTTCCTCATGTTCCTCATACTCCTTGCTGTTGGCTGGGGTCATGGGATCATGCTGGTCGTGGGCTACGAGCAGAAGTGATGCAGATTCCTTCTGGGAAAACATGTGACTAGCCAGTGATTCTCCCATTGTCTTTCCCTCTGTCCAGCAAGGAAATGTTCCATATGGTAGGGACACTGTCAGTCTGAATGAAGTAGTTTCACCTTCTATCTCATCTTGGCTAGCATCAGTCATGTGTCATGATGAAAAAAATGGACTATTCAGGGTTAATTGTTAAGTCTGTATAACCTAGCCTATCCTGATTATTACTACCACCACCAGGCTAATGGCAGTTTCCACACCCTAGTTATCTTGTTTCTAAGAATATATGTTAAAGTAGAGCCTAGTTTAAGTATTTCTATCTAGCACTGGGAATGCTCCATAAAGTTAAATTTACTTAGCTTCCTTTCAGAGTGGTTCAGAAAGAACTGTTTCAGCATGGACCAAGTGCCATGTGCTGGGAGTTGAGGACACAAAGTTAAAATAATAACTATAGTGAGTATGTATCCAGTTGCCTTATTCCAGGTGTAGTGTGCCTCACAACGAAACTATGAGTTTCACAGTCAACTCCATTTTACAAATGAGGGAACTGATCCCAGAGAGATTAATTACTCTACCAAAAGCATAGAGCTAATGGGTGGTAAAATTAGAATTCTAAGGCACTAGAATTTAGATTTTCAATCACTTTGTTATATTTTCCCCTTATTCAGCGGTATCTACCCCAGGGAAGTCCAGAATCTCTGGAAAGAATTCTAAAATTCTAAGCCATGGATTGGGTACGTTAGAATTAGCTGAGAAATGTTTACAAAAAATAGGTATTTCATGACCCCTTCCTAGACTCAGAGTCAGAAGCTCTATGCTAAGGTTTCGCTTATTCTAGTTGCCAAACAGGTTTGGGAACCACTGTTAGGAGTAATATAGGCACTTAAAAATTGTAACATGATGAGAGAAAAGAGAGATTATTTGAAAAGTCCAACAGAATGTATATGGGACAGTTAATTCTGCTTCTGAAATTATAAGGTGAGTTTGTAGTTGAAAGAGGAGGGGGAAACAATTTGGTTAAAAAAAAGAAAATCCATGACATAAGAGAAGCAAACAGAAAAAGAATATTTAGTCCATTTAACCTCAAAATGTTGGGGTTTCATAGGTCTTAATTTCCCTTCTTTCTCTACATTTTCTCCTAAAGTGATCTTAATTATTGCTATCGGTCTAAATACTACCTCTATATGGTTAAGTGCATGTTAAGTCGCTTCAGCCATGTCTGACTCTTTGCTACCCTATGGATTGTAGCTCATCAGGCTCCTCTGTCCATGGGAGTCTCCAGGCCAGATACTCGAGTGGGTTGCCTTGCCCTTCTCCAGGGGATCTTCCTGACCCAGGGATTGAACCCACGTCTCTTATGTCTCCTGCCTTGACAGGGGTCTTCTTTACCACTAGCGCCATCTGGGAAGTCCTGCTTCTATATTCAGTTCAGTTCAATAGCTCAGTCTTGTCCTACTCTTTGCGACTCCATGAATAGCAGCACGCCAGGCCTCCCTGTCCATCACCAACTCCCAGAGTTCACTCAAACACACGTCCATCGAGTCAGTGATGCCATCCAGCCATGTCATCCTTTGTCGTCCCCTTCTCCTCCTGCCCCCAATCCCTCCCAGCATCAGAGTCTTTTCCAATGAGTCAACTCTTTGCATGAGGTGGCCTTTAGTGACTTCCAAATTTATCTGTTCAGCCCTGAGTATCCCCTAAGATCAAGGCTCTTATTGGAATTGGTTACTGGTCTTTCCTACAGATATTTCACAAGCTTTGAAAACTTAATACATCAGAAACTCTTGATTTCTCTCCTAAACTAATTCTTCAAAACTTTTGAGTCTTCATAGATGACACTGGTCCTGTTACCTATTGTTGCATAACAAAGGATCCCAGAACTTAGTGGTCTAGAGTGATAATTTATTTTTATTATTATATCCCATGATTCTGTACATCAGGAATTTGAGCAGGGCACAGCGGGAATCACCCACCATTCTGCAGACATGCCATAATATCTGGGGCCTCAGCTGAGATTGGGCTTCCTTGGTGGCTCAGCTGATAAAGGATCTGCCTGCAGTGTGGGAGACCTGGGTTCGATCCCTGGGTTGGGAAGATCCCCTGAAGAAGGGAAAGGCTACCCACTCCAGTATTCTGGCCTGGAGAATTCCAAGGACTATATAGTCCATGGGGTCGCAAAGAATTGGACATAATTGAGCAAGTTTCACTTTACTTCACTTCAGCTGAGACAACACTACTGGCTGGAAGTTGGAAGAGCTGGGGGCTGGATGGGCAGGTCTTCCTCTCTGCACCTCCTTGTCACTCCTGCCCTGCTGGAACCTCTGCCTGGCTTTCTCGTAGCATGACTGACTCACGGTAGTCAAACTTGTATCTGAAACTCCAAGACACTAAAAACAAATGTCCCCAGAAACATGGGCAAAGCTTCTTCTAGCCACACCTCAGAAGTCCTAGAATGTCCTTTCTGCTGTATTTCTGCCTCAGACAAGTTCAATCTAGAATAAAAAGGGTATGTGGTACAGTAATGGTGAGAGTGGAGTTTATAATCTATCTCTCAATGAAGAGACTAGCAGAGAATTTGTAGCCAAGTTTAATTTACCACAGACACCATCACTCAGTTGCTCAAGCCTGATATTAGTGATTAATCCTTAATTCCTTCTTTCTGTGGTCTCCAGTAAATCTTGGTCTCACCTCCACAACTTATCCTGAATCTACTTCTTCTGACATTACCATAGTCCAAATTGTCACCATCTCTTGCTTGCAGATGCACCTTGACTTCTTTCCCAGTTGTCTTTCTTGCCTTCCTATGATGGTATTCTCCACCTAGAAGTCAGTGTGATCCCATTACTTCTGATTAAACTACCTACTCCCTGGCTTCCTTTTACATTGAGAAAATCCAAATTCCTTTACAGGGCTTATCCTGATCTATCCCCTGCTTAACTCTCTAACCTTATGTCAAATCATTTTACCCTAACTCATTACACTCAAGACACACTGCTCTTCACACAGGACCTAGAGCAGTAGTCCTCAATGGGAGAAATTTTGCCCACCCTGCAAGAGGCATTTGGCAATGTGCTGAGGTGTTATTTGCTGTCATGCAGTGGGTAGAGACTGGAGATGCTTCTAGATACCCTCCCAGGCACAGGAAGACCCCACAAGAAATGCTGATTCTGACAAAGGTTGAGGTATTTCTGTCTGTCAACCAAAGAAGTGCTACACTGTGCAATTCACTTTGTCCCAGCAGCTTTAAAATATGATTCTTTACACATTAGAAAATGTGGAGAGTTTTCATTATTTCAATTATTTGCATAAATTGATGCTTTGCTACTATTTTTGAATCATATTATTTCAAATTTGAATCATTCAAAACCATATAAAATGCATTGTGTGTCATTTCCAGTCTACCTAGTTTAGGAAAGAATGAAGTAGCATTTTCTCTCTACTGCTCCATCTTTTTTTTTGGAGGTCTCAGGGCATGTTGAGAATGGCTTGCCTTCTCTTGTTAGTAATCAGCAGCAACTCCCTGTGATTCTATAGCTTTCTCAGGGACCTGGTTACCACTGTTGCTATGGAATCTGATTGGACCTTAGACTCTAAAGGTTGATGGTGCCTTAGTCCTTGGGGTTTAGCTCAATTCCCTTCTTCCCAACACTCCTTCTAGTACTTGCTAACATGAACTTGGATTCCAACATTATCCCTGACCCTGAAATGCATTTATCGACAATATTCTGAGCAGCATGAAACATACGCTTTGGTCAACCTTAATATAGATTAAGGTATTCCAGGAAACATAGATTTGTGAATTCTTCCTTTCTTGTTCATCTCTGCCCCTACTACTTGCCTACAACAGAGTCTCTGCAAGGGAGGGTGACTGGCTACCTCTGTATAACATGAGGATAATACTTTTTCTGGCCCAACCCAGACAGAAAAGGAAACAAAGACATACACACTTGCATTTCATCAGGCACTTGGTTCATTGGGGGGAAAAAAGCAGGATATCAAGGAATACCCAATTTAATCATTTGCCAATTCTGCTTTTGGAGGTAAAAAAAGTCCTTTGAGGTCAGATTTCCTGAGAGTCTGATTGAAGTATCACTGGCAACTGTGAAATCTGAAGGTTCAATTGGGGGTAGCCACCCCAGGAAAATAGCTGATTCTTTCTGCTCACCTTTCATTTCACTCTTAAAGAAAATTTTCAGGGACAATAACCTATAGAAAGCTATTGACACTTTAGGTTATCCTCAAGATAGCTAAATGGAGAATAAAAATTTATTGTAAGCATCTGTGTAATACTTTGAAATACACATAGGATTTCTTCCTGCTTGTTTTGCATAATATCTGCACTCAGCAATATCAAAGGAAAAAATGAGCTCTTTTTTATAAGCTGTTGTGTGCCTGTTTTGTTAAGTAAAATCCCTTAGTCTCATTAGACCAAAAAAGACTATGACCTCTTGTGGAAGCTAGGTGAAGCATTTTATTGCAATAAGCATTGTGTAGGCAAAAACACATTGAAATACGTGTGATAGTTTTCATGATCCCCTGATCATAGCAGCTTGAAGTGGTTTCTCCCTGTTGTGAGCTCCAATATCATGTATCTGCTCTGGTCATAATTCCTTTATATATTATTATGTTTCATGATTATTTAGTATATTTACTTAACATACTACATGTCAGCCATTTTTTGGTGGCTGAAAGTGAAAAGTGAAAATGAAGTCGCTCAGTGGTGTCTGACTCTTTGCAACCCCATGGACTGTAGCCCACCAGGCTCTTCCATCAGTGGAATTTTCCAGGCAAGAGTACTGGAGTGGGTTGCCATTTCCTTCTCCAGGGGAACTTCCTGACCCAGGGATTGAACCCGGGTCTCCTGCATTGCAGGCAGACACTTTACAGTCTGAGCCACCAGGGAAGCCCTTTGGTGGCTGAGATTATAAATAAAACACAGTTTCTTCCCCTAAACTACTCACAGCCTACTAAGAAATTGCATAAAAATAAATATACAATTACAAGGGTTTATAAAAAGAGTGCTAACAGAGATTTGTGGATAGTGCTTTGAAAGCTCAGATGTATTGGTAATATATACCCTATTTTTTGAACTAATTTGTAAAAAGAAATTTTTCCCAGTGGCCATTCCCATAATAACTTGAATTTATTTGGAAGATATTCAGTGTTTATTACTTTAGTTTCATTTTTGGGAGAGGATATCCTATAGAATTGTTAAAGTACTATTTTTATTGAAGTACAAAATATACAAATGGCATGATACAGCCTACATTTATATTTCAGTGAAATATCTAAAGGAAATATGGCCATGACACCGCACCCCAAAATGGTGTGCTAGAGATGACTTGTACCCGCTTGTAGGATCCAAATGTTAAACATGCAGGAATTTTGCCACTAGATCTTCAAATTCTGGTAACTTAACATCAGGCAGCATGACTATATGTAACTTTGAGGAACTTTGTTTCAGAAAACAAGTTGCTAAACATTTAACATCACAAATTAATCACTGTTGATTAATAAATAGAAAGTTAACAGCATCTCTGAAACCATTCCTAGGTCCACTTCCAGTCACCAGCCATTTCATTTTAGAAGTAGCCACCAACTGACATCTAGTTAATTTACTATTTTGGAATTGTATAGCTTGAGGAAAGAGCTGATTCATGGAAGATGTGAAGCTTGAATGATTCGTGGGCTCTCTTGAAATAAATACTTAATTATAAGTACAATATTTGTTACAGGGCCTTAGATTGAATCTGAGCAAGTTAAAGATTATCCATATTCTCTTCATAGTAAATCTAACTCTGCTAGCATGTACATTTTCTTTCTTTTTTTCTGGTCTTGTTTCTATCATTTACCATTGTATTTGAGAGGTTCATCTGTGTTGTTGCATGCAGCAATCTGTGCATTTCATTGTTTGAATTACCACAATGTACTTATCTATGCTATTGTTGTTTACAATTTGAAGCTTCTACCAATACTTCTGTTGTAAACACTTGTTTTTTTTTTTAATTTAATTTAATTTTTAAAATTTCACATAATTGTATTAGTTTTGCCAAATATCAAAATGAATCCGCCACAGGTATACATGTGTTCCTCATCCTGAACCCTCCTCCCTCCTCCCTCCCCACACCATCCCTCTGGGTCGTCCCAGTGCACCAGCCCCAAGCATCCAGTATCGTGCATCAAACCTGGAGTGGCAACTCGTTTCATACATGATATTTTACATGTTTCAATGCCATTCTCCCAAATCTTCCCACCTCTCCCTCTCTCACAGAGTCCATAAGACTGTTCTATACTTCAGTGTCTCTTTTGCTGTCTTGTACACAGGGTTATTGTTACCATCTTTCTAAATTCCATATATATGCGTTAGTATACTGTATTGGTGTTTTTCTTTCTGGCTTACTTCACTCTGTATAATAGGCTCCAGTTTCATCCACCTCATTAGAACTGATTCAAATGTATTCTTTTTCATGGCTGAGTAATATTCCATTGTGTATATGTACCACAGCTTTCTTATCCATTCATCTGCTGATGGACATCTAGGTTGCTTCCATGTCCTGGCTATTATAAACAGTGCTGCGATGAACATTGGGGTACACGTGTCTCTTTCCCTTCTGGTTTCCTCAGTGTGTATGCCCAGCAGTGGGATTGCTGGATCATAAGGCAGTTCTATTTCCAGTTTTTTAAGGAATCTCCACACTGTTCTCCATAGTGGCCGTACTAGTTTGCATTCCCACCAACAGTGTAAGAGGGTTCCCTTTTCTCCACACCCTCTCCAGCATTTATTGCTTGTAGACTTTTGGATCGCAGCCATTCTGACTGGTGTGAAATGGTACCTCATAGTGGTTTTGATTTGCATTTCTCTGATAATGAGTGATGTTGAGCATCTTTTCATGTGTTTGTTAGCCATCTGTATGTCTTCTTTGGAGAAATGTCTATTTAGTTCTTTGGCCCATTTTTTGATTGGGTCATTTATTTTTCTGGAGTTGAGCTGTAGGAGTTGCTTGTATATTCTCGAGATTAGTTGTTTGTCAGTTGCTTCATTTGCTATTATCTTCTCCCATTCTGAAGGCTGTCTTTTCACCTTGCTAATAGTTTCCTTTGATGTGCAGAAGCTTTTAAGGTTAATTAGGTCCCATTTGTTTATTTTTGCTTTTATTTCCAATATTCTGGGAGGTGGGTCATAGAGGATCCTGCTGTGATGTATGTCAGAGAGTGTTTTGCCTATGTTCTCCTCTAGGAGTTTTATAGTTTCTGGTCTTACTTTGAGATCTTTAATCCATTTTGAGTTTATTTTTGTGTATGGTGTTAGAAAGTATTCTAGTTTCATTCTTTTACAAGTGGTTGACCAGAGTTCCCAGCACCACTTGTTAAAGAGATTGTCTTTAGTCCATTGTATATTCTTGCCTCCTTTGTCAAAGATAAGGTGTCCATATGTGCATGGATTAATCTCTGGGCTTTCTATTTTGTTCCATTGATCTATATTTCTGTCTTTGTGCCAGTACCATACTGTCTTGATAACTGTGGCTTTGTAGTAGAGCCTGAAGTCAGGTAGGTTGATTCCTCCAGTTCCATTCTTCTTTCTCAAGATCGCTTTGGCTATTCGAGGTTTTTTGTATTTCCATACAAATTGTGAAATTATTTCTTCTAGCTCTGTGAAGAATACCGTTGGTAGCTTGATAGGGATTGCGTTGAATCTATAGATTGCTTTGGGTAGTATACTCATTTTCACTACATTGATTCTTCCAATCCATGAACATGGTATATTTCTCCATCTGTTAGTGTCCTCTTTGATTTCTTTCACCAGTGTTTTATAGTTTTCTATATATAGATCTATAGATTCTTTAGGTAGATATATTCCTAAGTATTTTATTCTTTCCATTGCAATGGTGAATGGAATTGTTTCCTTAATTTCTCTTTCTGTTTTCTCATTATTAGTGTATAGGAATGCAAGGGATTTCTGTGTGTTGATTTTATATCCTGCAACTTTACTATAGTCATTGATTAGTTCTAGTAATTTTCTGGTGGAGTCTTTGGGGTTTTCTATGTAGAGGATCATGTCATCTGCAAACAGTGAGAGCTTTACTTCTTCTTTTCCAATTTGGATTCCTTTTATTTCTTTTTCTGTTCTGATTGCTGTGGCCAAAACTTCCAAAACTATGTTGAATAGTAATGGTGAAAGTGGGCACCCTTGTCTTGTTCCTGACTTTAGAGGAAATGCTTTCAATTTTTCACCATTGAGGATAATGTTTGCTGTGGGTTTGTCATATATAGCTTTGATTATGTTGAGGTATGTTCCTTCTATTCCTGCTTTCTGGAGAGTTTTTATCATAAATGGATGTTGAATTTTGTCAAAGGCTTTCTCTGCATCTATTGAGATAATCATATGGTTTTTATTTTTCAATTTGTTAATGTGGTGTATTACATTGATTGATTTGTGGATATTGAAGAATCCTTGCATCCCTGGGATAAAGCCCACTTGGTCATGGTGTATGATCTTTTTAATGTGTTGTTGGATTCTGATTGCTAGAATTTTGTTCAGGATTTTTGCATCTATGTTCATCAGTAATATTGGCCTGTAGTTTTCTTTTTTTGTGGGATCTTTGTCAGGTTTTGGTATTAGGGTGATGGTGGCCTCATAGAATGAGTTTGGAAGTTTACCATCCTCTGCAATTTTCTGGAAGAATTGAGCAGGATAGGCGTTAGCTCTTCTCTAAATTTTTGGTAGAATTCAGCTGTGAAGCCGTCTGGACCTGGGCTTTTGTTTGCTGGAAGATTTTTGATTACAGTTTCAATTTCCGTGCTTGTGATGGGTCTGTTAAGATTTTCTATTTCTTCCTGGTCGAGTTTTGGAAAGTTGTACTTTTCTAAGAATTTGTCTATTTCTTCCACGTTGTCCATTTTATTGGCATATAATTGTTGATAGTACTCTCTTATGATCCTTTGTATTTCTGTGTTGTCTGTTGTGATCTCTCCATTTTCATTTCTAATTTTATTGATTTGATTTTTCTCCCTTTGTTTCTTGATGAGTCTGGCTAATGATTTGTCAATTTTATTTATCCTTTCAAAAAACCAGCTTTTGGTTTTGTTGATTTTTGCTATGATCTCTTTTGTTTCTTTTGCATTTATTTCTGCTCTAATTTTTAAGATTTTTTTCCTTCTACTAACCTTGGGGTTCTTCATTTCTTCCTTTTCTAGTTGCTTTAGGTGTAGAGTTAGGTTATTTATTTGACTTTTTTCTTGTTTCTTGAGGTGTGCCTGTATTGCTATGAACTTTCCCCTTAGGACTGCTTTTACCGTGTCCCACAGGTTTTGGGTTGTTGTGTTTTCATTTTCATTCGTTTCTATGCACATTTTGATTTCTTTTTTGATTTCTTCTGTGATTTGTTGGTTATTCAGCAGCGTGTTGTTCAGCCTCCATATGTTGGAATTTTTAATAGTTTTTCTCTTGTAATTGAGATCTAATCTTACTGCATTGTGGTCAGAAAAGATGCTTGGAATGATTTCTATTTTTTTGAATTTACCAAGGCTAGCTTTATGGCCCAGGATGTGATCTATCCTGGAGAAGGTTCCATGTGCGCTTGAGAAAAAGGTGAAATTCATTGTTTTGGGATGAAATGTCCTATAGATATCAATTAGGTCTAACTGGTCTATTGTATCATTTAAAGTTTGTGTTTCCTTGTTAATTTTCTGTTTAGTTGATCTATCCATAGGTGTGAGTGGGGTATTAAAGTCTCCCACTCTTATTGTGTTATTGTTAATTTCTCCTTTCATACTTGTTAGCATTTGTCTTACATACTGTGGTGCTCCTGTGTTGGGTGCATACACTTGTACATGCCATTTAGTGCAAATGAGTTACATTGCATTGGGTATATACCTGCGGTTGGCATTGTGACATCATGGGGTGTTCATGTGTTCAGCTCTAGTAGAGAGTGACAAAGGGTTTTTCTGACTGGTGATAAAAGTGTACGGTCCCAACAGCAGTGTATGGGAGGTCCAGTTCTACATTCCTGACAAATGAGGGTTTTGTGAGACTTGAAATTCACCATTCCGGTGGGTGTGAATTGCCCTGATAACCAGTTAGCTTTAGTATATTTTAAAGCAAGTTTTGGCCCTTTTGATATTGAGATTTTCTTTTGTGTAGTGTTTGTGCATTAAAAATTGGGTTATTTATTTTTAATGTCTTATAGCAGTTCTTTTTATATTGTGGATATGAATTCTTTGAGGGATATATGCAATGCAAATATTTTCTCTCATTTTGAGTTTCACTCATTTAAAGTTACCTTTTAATGAAGTCAAGTTCATGATTTTAAAGAAATTTAATTTTACATTCTATTTAAGATTTATGAAATCTTTTCCTCCAACAAAACATTAAGAATACTCTGTGTTTTTTCTAAGAGCATTATTGTTTTTGTTTACTGAAAAATATCTATCACTATGATGGAGGAATTTCCTATATCTTTTACTTCTGTCAAGTTTTGCTTTATATAATTTGAATATTATTCACTGCAAAGAAATTTAGAATTATAATGTGTTCCTGGTGGGTTTGATATTCCCTTTATCTTCAGTAATACTTCTTGGTACAGAGTCTATCCTTTCTGATATTTCTATGCTTATAATAGTTATCTTTTATGTACTATTTATATTATACACTTTCCCTTCCTTTATTTTCAATATATTTGTATCTTTATTTTAATGTAAGTCTATTTGATATGCTTCTTCCAGCCCAGTGTTTCTCATGATGTTCCCTGCATATAAAATAAATAAGCAGGGTGACAATATATAGCCTTGACATACTCCTTTTCCTATTTGGAACCAGTCTGTTGTTCCATGTCCAGTTCTAACTGTTGCTTCCTGACCTGCATACAGGTTTCTCAAGAGGCAGGTCAGGTGGTCTGGTATTCCCATCTCTTTCAGAATTTTCCACAGTTTATTGTGATCCACACAATCAAAGACTTTGGCATAGTAAATAAAGCAGAAATAGATGTTTTTCTGGAACTCTCTTGCTTTTTCCATGAACCAGTGGATGCTGGCAATTTGATCTCTGGTTCCTCTGCCTTTTCTAAAACCAGCTTCAGATCAGATCAGATCAGTTGCTCAGTCGTGTCCGACTCTTTGTGACCCCATGAATAGCAGCACGCCAGGCCTACCTGTCCATCACCAACTCCCGGAGTTCACTCAGACTCACATCCATCGAGTCAGTGATGCCATCCAGCCATCTCATCCTCTGTCGTCCCCTTCTCCTAGTGCCCCCAATCTCTCCCAGCATCAGAGTATTTTCCAATGAGTCAACTCTTCGCATGAGGTGGCCAAACTACTGGAGTTTCAGCTTTAGCATCATTCCTTCCAAAGAAATCCCAGGGCTAATCTCCTTCAGAATGGACTGGTTGGATCTCCTTGCAACTGCTGAGGCCTGGCTTGGAGAATTTTGAGCATTACTTTACCAGCGTGTGAGATGGCTGCAATGCTTTGGTAGTTTGAGCATTCTGGCATTGCCTTTCTTTGAGATTGGAATGAAAACTGACCTTTTCCAGTCCTGTGGCCACTGCTGAGTTTTCCAAATTTGCTGACATATTGAGTGCAGCACTTTCACAGCATCATCTTTCAGGATTTGAAATAGCTCAACGGGAATTCCATCACCTCCACTAGCTTTGTTCGTAGTGATGCTTTCTAAGGCCCACTTGACTTCACATTCCAGGATGTCTGGCTTTAGCTCAGTGATCACACCATCGTGATTATCTGGGTCATGAAGATCTTTTTTGTACAGTTCGTCTGTGTATTCTTGCCTTCTTAATCTCTTCTGCTTCTGTTAGGTCCATACCATTTCTGTCCTTTATTGAGCCCATCTTTGCATGAAATGTTCCCTTGGTATCTCTCATTTTCTTGAAGAGACCTCTAGTCTTTCCCATTCTGTTGTTTTCCTCTATTTCTTTGCATTGATCGCTGAAGAAGGCTTTCTTATCTCTTCTTGCTATTCTTTGGAACTCTGCATTCAGATGCTTATATCTTTCCTATTCTCCCTTGCTTTTCACTTCTCTTCTTTTCACAGCTATTTGTAAGGCCTCCCCAGACAGCCATTGTGCTTTTTTGCATTTCTTTTCCATGGGGATGGTCTTGATCCCTGTCTCCTGTACAATGTCACGAACCTCATTCCATAGTTCATCAGGCACTCTATCAGATCTAGTCCCTTAAATCTATCTCTCACTTCCACTGTATAATCATAAGGGATTTGATTTAGGTCATACCTGAATGGTCTAGTCTTTCTTCAATTTAAGTCTGCATTTGGCAATAAGGAGTTCATGGTCTGAGCCACAGTCAGCTCCTGGTCTTGTTTTTGCTGACTGTATAGAGCTTCTCCATCTTTGGCTGCAAAGAATATAATCAATCTGATTTCGGTGTTGACCTTCTAGCGATGTCCATGTGTAGAGTCTTCTCTTGTGTGTTGGAAGAGAGTGTTTGTTATGACCAGTGCGTTCTCTTGGCAAAACTTCATTAGCCTTTGCCCTTTCTCATTCCGTAAGCCAAAGCCAAATTTGCCTGTTACTCCAGGTGTTTCTTAACTTCCTACTTTTGCATTCCAGTCCCCTATAATGAAAAGGACATCTTTTTTTGGGTGTTAGTTCTAAAAAGTCTTGTAGGTCTTCATAGAACCATTCAACTTCAGCTTCTTCAGCATTATTGGTTGGGGCATAGGCTTGGATTACCGTGATATTGAATGGTTTGCCTTGGAAATGAACAGAGATCATTCTGTCGTTTTTGAGATTGTATCCAAGCACTGCATTTTGGACTCTGTTGACCATGATGGCTACTCCATTTCTTCTAAGGGATTCGTGCCCACAGTAGTAGATATAATGGTCATCTGAATTAAATTCACCCATTCCAGTCCAATTTAGTTCGCTGATTCCTAGAATGTCGATGTTCACTCTTGCACTAGCTGGAATCAAGATTGCTGGGAGAAATATCAATAACCTCAGATATGCAGATGACACTACCCTTATGGCAGAAAGTGAAGAGGAACCAAAAAGCCTCTTGATGAAAGCGAAAGAGGAGAGTGAAAAAGCTGGTTTAAAGCTCAACATTCAAAAAACTAAGATCATGGCATCTGGCTCCATCACTTCATGGGAAATAGCTGGGCAAACAGTGAACAGTGCCAGACTTTATTTTTTGGGGCTCCAAAATCACTGTAGATGGTGATTGCAGCCATGAAATTAAAAGAGGAAGGAAAGTTATGACCAACCTAGATAGTATATTGAAATGCAGAGATATTACTTTGCCAACATAGGTCTGTCTAGTCAAGGCTATGGTTTTTCAAGTGGTCATATATGGATGTGAGATTTGGACTGTGAAGAAAGCTGAGCACCAAAGAATTGATGCTTTTGAACTGTGGTGTTGGAGAAGACTCTTGAGAATCCCTTGGACTGCAAGGAGATCCAACCAGTCCATCCTAAAGGAGATCAGTCCTGGGTATTCATTGGAAGGACTGATCCTAAAGTTGAAACTCCAATACTTTGGCCACCTCATGCGAAGAGTTGACTCATTGGAAAACACCCTGATGCTGGGAGGGATTGGGGGCAGGAGGACAAGGGGACGACAGAGGATGAGATGGCTGGATGGCATCACCGACTCGATGGACATGGGTTTGAGTAAACTCTGGGAGTTGGTGATGGACAGGGAGGCCTGGTGTGCTGTGATTCATGGGGTCACAAAGAGTCGGATATGACTGAGCAACTGAACTGAACTGAACTGATTCTATATGCAGTTGTTTTTATCCAATCTGACAAACTTTGTAATTTAGAGTTTTTAGTTCAGTTACATTTAGTAAAGTTCTGATGTATTTACTTTTAAATCTACTATCCTATGATTTGATTTATAGTTCTCCAATGTGTTCTGTGTTCCTTTTTGCCATGGTAATTGTTCTCATTTTATAGTTTTTTGCAAATATTTTACACTTTTCCCTATTGGCTTGCTAGGTATACCTTTGTTTACTATTTGTATTGTTTGCCCTAAATTTTACAACACATCATCTGACTTATTCTAAAAAATTAGTATTTTTACCACTTCTTCTATTTCTAATTAGACTTTTGCTGTTTTTTTCATATATTTTATTAAACATATGTCAAAATATCACAAGACAACATTCATATTATTTTACATAGTTAATGGCCATTTAAATTTAGCCACATATTTATTTCTATAATTCTCATTCCTTCATGAGCTGCCATGATTCTATGTTCATTATCTAAATATTAAATGTCCTTTAATATTTATTTTAGTGCATGCCTTTTTTCTTAATTATAGTAGCTTTAGACTAACTCCTGAAGTCAGATTATGTCCTCCAACTTTGTTTTCTTCTTCAAAATTATGTTGGCTCTACTGCATCTTTCACACATCTATATAAATTTAAGGTCACCTTGTCAATTTCTAGAAATAAGTTAAAACTCATTTTATTCTTTGACTTTTACTATTAGTTTCAGTATCTTTTTTGAAGACTGCTTATTTTTATATACTTGATCATGTTGTCTATGAATAAAAGGATTTTAGCTTCTTAATTTCCAACCTGTATGACTTTTCTTCAGTTGCACTTGGTAGGACCTCCAAAACTATGTTGAATAGAAGTGCTGAGAAGGGACAGAAAAGTCCTGTTCCCAGACTTAGGGACAAAAGTTGTCTTTTCCCTTTAACAACTTTTATTAGCTGTAGATATTTTACAGATGCCTTTTATTGAGTTGAGGGTATGGTTTTCTATTCCTGGATGTTGAACATGTGTTAGTTGCTCAGTTGTGTCCTACTCTTTGCGACCCCATGGATAGTAGCCCACCAGGTTCCTCTGTCCATGGAGTTTCCAGGCAAGAATACTGGCAGGAATTTCTTTCTCCAGGGGATCTTCCCAACCCAGGGATCGAACATTGGTCTCCTGGATTGCAGGGAGATTCTTTACCATCTGAGCTAAATGAGCTAGATGTTGAGGGTTTTTATAAATGGGTGTTGCATTTTTAAAAAAAAATTATATATGCTGTATATCGAAACAGTCATGTGTTTTTTCTCTTTATTTAGTTAATATGGAGAATCATATTGTTTGATTTTCATGTATTAAACCAAATTTATACTGCTTCAATAAATCCCACTTGTTCATGATGTATTAACCTTTTTGTAAATTTTTGGCTTCCCCAGTGGCTCAGCGGTAAAGAATCCACCTGCAGTACAGGAGATGCAGGTTCAATCCCTGGGTCAGGAAGATCCCCTGGAGGAGGAAATGGCAGCCCATCCCAGTATTCTTGCCAGGGAAACCCCCTGGACAGAGGAGCCTGGTGGGGTACAGTCCATAGGGTTGAAAAGAGTCAGATAGGACTGAGTGACTGAGCAGACATGCATACAATTTGCTAACATTGCTAAAGATTTTTGTATCTATATTCATGTAGTATGCTACTGCTGCTAAGTATATTGCCTGTAATTTCTTTTTTTGTAATATCCTTTTTTGATTTTAGATATCACAACTAAGACTAAACTACAACAACAGAGTAGCACTGGCCTCATGGAATAAATTGGCAATGGTTTGTTTCTCCTCCATATTCTGAAAAGGTTTGCATAAAATTTGTTGTTATTTAGTCACTCTGTCATGTCCAACTCTTTGTGACCCCACAGACTGCAGCATGGTAGGCTTCCCTGTCCTTCACTGCTTCCCAGAATTGCTCAAACTCATGTTCATTGAGTTGATGATGCCATCCAACCATCTCATCCTCTGTGGTCCCCTTCTCCTCCTGCCCTCAATCTTTCCCAGCATCAGGGTCTTTTCCAATGAGAATTTTTTTTTTTTGCATATAAATAGCATTTTTTCATTTCTAAGTGTATAATAGAATTCATCAGTGAATCATCTGTCTCTAAAGGATTTTTGTATATGTGTGTGTATGGAGAGGAGGGAGTGGGAAAGTTCTTATTTATGAATTTGGTTTCTTTAGCTATATAGTTACACTATATCTCCTTGAGTTAACTTTGGTTATTTGCACATTTCAAAAGTTGGCCTGTTCATTTACACTTTTCATTTTATTGACATAAGTTTTTCATTATCTTATTTTAATGTGTGCAGGATTGGTAGTGATTTCCCCTATTCTATTCTTCTTTGTAGACATAGATTTTGTCTTCTTTCTCTTTTTTTTTTTTCTTGATGAGTCTAGCTTGAGATTAATACTTTTTATGAATATGTTGTTTTTCTGTAGTGTTTATATCTTTTCTCTTCCACTGATTTGTACTCTTATTTTGTTCCTTTTATTTACTATGGGTTTAATTTTCTTTTTCTAGCTTATAAAATACAAGAAAACTGATTTTATATGTCTTTTCTAACATAAGAACTGAAACTATATATATTCTGTGAGCACTATTTTAAATTCATCCTATAAATTTTTATATGGTATATTTTTATTTTCATTCAGTTGAAAATAATTTCTAATCATATATGAGATTTCTTTATTTTACCTCTGTGGTTTTTAGAAGTATGTCAATTAATGTCCATATATGTTTGTTACTCATTATTAATTTAACTCATTTGTGATCAAAAAACACATTTGGTATGATTATAATCCTTTTAAATGTATTGAAAATTATTTATGGACCAGCAGAGGTCTGTCTTGGAGAGTGTTTCATGTGCATTTGAAAAGAATTGTATTCTCTCTTGTTGAGCGGAATGTACTAAAATGTTAACTAGATTCATATTTATTTTGTGCCTGCTTGTTTTATGAATTACTAAAAAAGGACTTTGAAATTTCTTGCTCTTATTATGGATTTATTTGAATCTCCTACATCTGTTTTTGGTTCTTGTCTTTTGAAGCTCTAATTTTAGGTACCTATCATTTAGGATTTGCATTTCTTTAAAGAATTGTACCTTTTAAATGTACAGTAGATTCTTTTTATTCAAGGTAGTTTTGTTCTACAATGTCACTGAATACTGAATTAGTGAATAGTGGTATATTGCTCCCAGGGAAATTATATACACATATGTACATGTATGGCATAGATTTTCATCTTAAATCCTGGAAACAAGGTGTCCTGTCCTGCTAGATTCTTCTTTATTTTACAGAAAACCATAATGAGCTTCAAAAGTGTGAAGTGACTTGCCTGAGGCTGCACCACTAACATATGCCAGAGCTAGGATGTGAGCCCTGTCCATCTGTTTCCAGAGATGTGTATTACTGCACTACATCACACTGCCCTCTGCTGTCTCTTCCTTTTGGTCATCTTGGTGTGAGAACTGAAAAAAGAAGGCAGAGCACTGCTTAGTTCAACCTCAGCTGGAAATGTGCATGTTGGAAGGCTAAAATTTGTCCCTTCCTACTCTGCCCATGTCCAAGAATAACCATGAAAATATGGGGTTGATTGGGGAATTAAAAATGTTAGCCAGGAGGTGAATTCACAAATATGGAATCCACAAATAATAAGGATCAACTGTACTTCAACTGATAAGGATAAGGAATATTCCTTATTCTGAAATCTATTTAATCTGACATTAAAATAGCCACTTTTCTTATAATGAATGTGTTTGCATGGTATTCTTTTTCCATCTTTTTTTTAACCTGTAGTTTATATATTTTATAATTAAAGTGAGTTTCTTTTAACTATAGTTGGGTTTTGAATTTTTATAAAGCCTAACAACTTGATCCTGCTGATGTTTTATCCATTTATATGTGATGTTATTACCATTATGATTTAAATCTGCTATGTTTCTGTTTCTTATTATTCTTGTCTGTACTCTAGTCATTCTTTTTTTCCCATTATTTTTGCGTTAAGTGACTTTTAGGATTACAACTTATTCACTAGTTTCCTGTTGCTATACCTCTTTGATTTGTTTCTTTAGTTTTTTCTCTTGGGCAGAGATTCTTGTAAGTCCTTGAGCCTCTTAAGGTCAAACTTTTCACAATGATGCTAAGTATGATTTGCATTTTCATCTCTTTATTTTACAAATGTACCATGGGGTTTTCCAGAAACTAAATATCATGTCTGGTTAAACAGATTAAAGATGCAGCAGGTATGAGAATCTAGCCATCTTTTCTTAGACCAATGTTAAAATAATTTTCAAGATGTGAACTAGTGATACTTTTCACTACTCTTTTGTTACACATAGTATTTGTCATTAAAATATGACATGTATATTAACATACAATGAGTTTATCATTGTTTTTAAACATTTAAAAATTAATATTCAGTATGATAAACACTGATAGAATTAATATAAATAATCTCTCTAGAGTAGGGTATCCAGTAATTTTAAGACTCTTGAGTTTTTCTAAGATCAAAAGTTGGAAAACTACTGCCCTGACTTTATGATATGCATCTCTAACTTATCACAGTCTGCTGCTGCTGCTAAGTCGCTTTAGTCATGTCCGACTCTGTGCAACCCCATAGACGGCAGCCCACCAGGCTCCGCCGTCCCTGGGATTCTCCAGGCAAGAACACTGGAGTGGGTTGCCATTTCCTTCTCCAATGCATGAAAGTGAAAAGTAAAAGTGAACTCTCTCAGTCGTGTCCGACTCTTAGCGACCCTACCTGCAGATAATACCATAACATATTGCCTATAGTATAAGAGCTCTGCAATGGTATTTTTTCATCTTCTATTGCTTTGATACTTTTTATTCCTACAGATGTTATAAACTCCACAAAACACAGTTAATGTTTTCTCTTTAAACAGTCTTTTACCTATATATTGGGTTGGCCAAAAAGTTCATTCTGATTTTTCTATAGGAATAATGGAAAAATGCTGGATCATGGAAAAAGCAAAGAGTTCCAGAAAAACATCTATTTCTGCTTTAATGACTATGCCAAAGCCTTTGACTGTGTGGATCACAATAAACTGTGGAAAATTCTGAAAGAGATGGGAATTCCAAACCACCTGACCTGCCTCTTGAGAACCTGTATGCAGGTCAGGAAGCAACAGTTAGAACGAGACATGGAACAACAGACTAGTTCCAAATAGGAAAAGGAGTACGTCAAGGCTGTATATTGTCACCCTGCTTATTTAACTTATATGCAGAGTACATCATGAGAAAAGCTGGGATGGAAGAAGCACAAGCTGGAATCAAGATTGCTGGGAGAAATATCAATAACCTCAGATATGCAGATGACACCACCCTTATGGCAGAAAGGGAAGAGGAACTAAAAAGCCTCTTGATGAAAGTGAAAGAGGAGAGTGAAAAAGTTGGCTTAAAGCTTAACATTCAGAAAATGAAGATCATGGCATCTGGCCCCATCACTTCATGGGAAATAGATGGGGAAACAGTGGAAATAGTGTCAGATTTTATCTTTTTCAGCTCCAAAATCGCTGCAGATGGTGACTTCAGCCATGAAATTTAAAGATGCTTACTTCTTGGAAGAAAAGTTATGACCAACCTAGATAGCATATTCAAAAGCAGAGACATTACTTTGCCAACAAAGGTCCGTCTAGTCAAGGCTATGGTTTTTCCTGTGGTCATGTATGGATGTGAGAGTTGGACTGTGAAGAAGACTGAGCACCGAAGAATTGATGCTTTAGAACTGTGGTGTTGGAGAAGACTCTTGAGAGTCCCTTGGACTGCAAGGAGATCCAACCAGTCCATTCTGAAGGAGATCAGCCCTGGGATTTCTTTGGAAGGAATGATGCTGAAGCTGAAACTCCAGTACTTTGGCCACCTCATGCGAAGAGTTGACTCATTGGAAAAGACTGTGATGCTGGGAGGGATTGGGGGCAGGAGGAGAAGGGGACGACAGAGGATGAGATGGCTGGATGGCATCACTGACTCAATGGACGTGAGTCTGGGTGAACTCTGGGAGTTGGTGATGGACAGGGAGGCCTGGTGTGCTGCGATTCATGGGGTCGCAAAGAGTTGGACACGACTGAGTGACTGAACTGAACTGAACTGATACATAAGAAACAATCTATTAAAATATAATAGTAACAACAGCAGCAGCAACAACAACAAATATATTTGATAAAAGTAGAAAAAACATTTGAAAGACCTGGCTAAGGATCTACAAATAAAGAATGTGAAGAGCTAATCCTCACTCTAAGTATAAAAGACTTGAAGGGAAAAGTCATAACTAAAAAGATACATCTTGAAATTTGAGGCTTAATATGTCCATTCTCTCCAAATCAATCTATGGTTACAACTAATGCATAATAAAAATTCAAGTGGATGAATTTGATTGTAACTTTTTATCTTGAATGAATAAGAACATGATATAAAGAAACATTGTCTTAAATGCCAAGGAGGAGCCATGTTTTATCAAATAGTAACATATTATAAAGTCATAACATTGCTAATATAGGAATAAGTACCTGGAAAATCCCATGGATAGAGGATCCTGGTGGGCTACAGTCTATGGGGTCATAAAGAGTCAGACACAACTGAAGTGACTTAGCACAGCACAGCACAGACATTGATTATGATCTTTGTAGCCAAAGATGGAGAAGCTCTATACAGTCAGTAAAAACAAGACCTGGAGCTGACTGGATCAGGTTCAGAACCACTGTGGACAGTGAATGCAGTCATGAAATTAAAAGACACTTGCTCCCTGGAAGAAAAGCTATGACAAACCTAGTGTTCTGTGTGTGCTTAGTCGCTGAGTCCAACTCTTTGCGACTCCATGGACTGTAGCCTGTCAGTCTCCTCTGTCCATGGGGATTCTCCAAGCAAAAATACTGGAGTGGGTTGTTATGCCCTCCTCCAGGGAATCTTCCCAAACTAGGGATAGAACCCAGGTCTCCCGCATTAACAGGCAGATTCTTTACCATCTGAGCCATCAGGGAAGTCCATGACAAACCTAGACAATGTATTAAAAAGCAGAGACGTCACTTTGCCAAATAAGGTCCATTTAGTCAAAGCTATGGTTTTTCTAGTAGTTCAGTATGGATATGAGAGTTGGACTTCAAAGAAGGCTGAGCAGTGAAGAACTGATACTCTTAAACTGTGGTGCTGGACTCTTGAGAGTTAATTGGATAGCAAGGAGATAAAATCAGTCAATTCTAGAGGAAATCAACCCTGAATATCCACTGGAAGAACTGATGCTGAAGCTCTAATACTTTGGCCACCTGATGCAAAGAGCCAACTCATTGGAAAAGACCCTGATGCTGGGAAAGATTGAGAGCATGCTTAGAAGGGGTTGACAAAAGGATGAGTGGTTGAATGAGTCACTGACTCAATGGACACGCACTTGAGCACACTCTGGGAGATAGTGAAGGACAGGGAACCTAGTGTGCTGCAGTCCATGGATTCACAAAGAGTTGGCTATGGATTAATGACTGAACAACAAGTCTGAGCTCCTTATTGCAAAACTCAGGCTTAAATTGGAGAAAGTAGGGAAAACCATGAGGCCATTCAGGTTTGACCTAAATCAAATCCCCTATGATTATACAGTGGAGGTGATGAATTCAAGGGATTAGCTCTGGTAGATAGAGTGCTTGAAAAACTGTGGACAGAGAATTTTAACACTGTACAGGAGACAGTGACCAAAACCATACCAAAGAAAAAGAATGCAAGAAAACAAAGTGGTTGTCTGAGGAGGCTTTACAATTAGCTGAGGAAAGAAGAGAACTGAAAGACAAGAGAGAAAGGGAAAGGGAGAAAGAGAAAGGGAACTGAATGCAGATTTCTAGAGAACAGCAAGGCGAGATAAGAAGGCCTTAAATGAACAATGCAAAGAAATATAGGGAAACAACAGAATGGGAAAGACTAGCGATCTCTTTAAGAAAACTGGAGATATTAAGGGAACATTTAATGCAAGGATGGCATGATAAAGGATGGAAACAATAAGGACCTAAGCCTAAGAGATTAAGAAGAGTTGGCAAGAATATACAGAATAACAATACAAAAAAGGTCTTAATGACTTAGATTACCATGATGGTGTGGTCTCTCACCTAAGCCAGACATCCTGGAGTGTGAAGTCAAGTGGGCCTTAGGAAGCAAGCAAAGCTAGTGGAGATGATGGAATTCCAGCTTAAGTATTTAAAATACTAAAGGATGATGATATTAAAGTGCTGCACTCAATATGTCAGCACATTTGGAAGACCCAGCAGTGGCTGTAGAACTGGAAAAGGCAGTTTTCATTCCAATCCCAAAGAAGGGCAATGCCAAAGAGTGTTCAAACTACTGTACTGCTAAGTAGCTGCTAAGTAGCTTCAGTCATGTCCGACTCTGTGCAACCCCAGAGACGGCAGCCCAGCAGGTTCTCCCATCCCTGGGATTCTCCAGGCAAGAACACTGGAGTGGGTTGCCATTTCCTTCTCCAGATGCACTCATTTAACATGCTAACAAGGTTATGCTCAAAATCTTTCAATCTAGGTTTCAGTAGTACATGAACTGAGAACTTCTAGATGTACAAGCTGGGTTTCAGAGAGGCAGAGGATTCAGAGATCAAATTTCCAAATTCATTGGTTCATGGAGAAAACAAAGGAGTTCCAGAAAACCATTTACTACTGCTTCATTGACTATGCTAAAGCCTTTGATTGTGTGGAACACAACAGACTGGAAAATTCTTCAAGAGATGGGACTACCAGACCACCTTACCTGTCTCCTGAGAAACTTGTATGCAGTTCAAGAAGCAACAGTTAGAACTGAACGTGGAACAACTGGTTCAGATTTGAGAAAGGAATATGACAAGGCATATACTGTCACCTTGCTTTTTCAACTTATATTCAGAGTACATCATGTGAAATGCCAGGCTAATAGATTAGATAGTAGATTAGAAGGACATGAGCTCACAGCTTCATACAAAAACACCAAAATGTCAACTTACTGCTGAACAACCATCAGCAACAACAACAACAAAATTCTGGAACCTACCATAAAAGATACCCTACATCCAATGAAAAAGAAGCCACAATGAGACAATAGGAGAGGCACAATCAGAATAAAATCTTTTCCAGCCACAGTGCATGAGATTAGAAATTGATGATAAAAAACACAAACAACGTGGAGGATAAACAGTATGCTACTAAATAATGCATGGATCACTGAAGAAATCAAAGTTAAAAAGTACCTAGAGACAAATGAAAATTAAAGTAGAACGATACAAAACCTATAGGATGCAATAAAAGTACCTAGAGACAAATGAAAATTAAAGTATAATGATACAAAACCTATAGGATGCAATAAACTTCCCACTATAAAAGGGAAGTTTATAGTGATACAATCTTATTTCAAGAAACAAGAAAAATCTCAAACAACCTTATCCTTATACCTAAAGCTACTAAAGAAAGAAGAAGAAGAACAAAAAAACCCTAAAGTTAGTAGAAGGGGAAAAGGCAGAAATAAATGAAATAGAAATAAAGAAAATAATGACAAACAATGAAAATAAAAACTAGCTCTTTGAAAGATAAACAAAATAGATAAACCTTTACTCAGACTTATCAAGAAAAAGGAGGAGGAGTCAGATCAACAAAATTAGAGATGAAAAAGGACATGTTACAACTGACACCACAGAAATGCAGAGGATTTCAGCATAGAAGAGACTACTGCAAGTAAGCACAAGCCAAAAAAATGGACAACCTAGAAGAAATAGACAAATTCTTATAAAGATACAATCTCCCATGACTGAACCAGGAAAAAATAAATAAGAATAGACCAATCACAAGCACTGAAATTGCAAGTGTGATTAAAAAGCTTTCTACATACAGAAGTCTAGGACAAGATGGCTACACAGATGAATTGTATCAGAACAACATCACCCTGGTACCAAAACCAGACAAAAATACCAGAAAAGAAGATGAAAATATTGATGAACACAGATGCAAAAACACTCAATAAAGTATTAGCAAACTGAAACCAATAACATATTAAAAAGATTGCACACCATGATCAAGTGGGAATTATTCCAGGGATGAAGAATTTTTCAGTATCTGCAAATCAATCATTGTGAAACACTATATCAAGTTGAAGAATAAAAACTATGATCACCACAATAGATGCAGAAAATGCTTTTGAGAAAATTCTACACCCATTATGATAAAAACCTTTCAGATAGTGGGGAAAGAGGGAACTTACCTCAACATAATAAAGGACTTATATGGTAAACCTTATACCTAACATCATACTCAGTGGTGAAAAACTAAAAGCATTTTCTCTAAGATCAGGAACAAGACAAGGACATCCACTCACATCACTTTTATTCAAAATAGCTTTGGAATTCCTAGCCATGACAATCAGAGAAGAAAAAGATGTAAAAGGAATCCAAATTGTAAAAGAAGAAATACATTTGTCATTATTTAAAGATGCTACCAGAAAACTACTAGAGCTCATCAAAGAATTCAGTAAAGTTGCAGGAGACAATATTAATACACAGAAATCTGTTGTTTTTCTATATACTAAAAATAAAAGATCCAAAGAAGATGTCTCTTTACATCAAATAAACAATCCCATTTACCATCACATCAAAATAAATAAAATACCTAGGGATAGTCCTACCTAAGCAGGCAAAAGATCTGTACTCTGAAAACTATAAGATGTATCAGCAAAGAAATCAAAGATGACACAAAAAGATGAAAAGATATACCAAGTTCTTGGATTGGAAAAATCAATATTGTCAAAATTACTATATTACCCAAGGCAATCTACAGATTCAGTGCAATTCCTATCAAATTACCATTGGTCAATTAATCTATGACAAGGGAGGCAAAACTATACAATGGAGAAAAGATAGTCTCTTCAATAAATGGTGCTTGGTAAACTGGACAGCTACATATAAAAAATGAAATTAAAATATTCTTTAACACCATACACATAAATAAATGCAAAATGGATTCATGACCTAATTTAAGACTGGATACTATAAAGCTCTTATGGCTGAGCCCCTTTGCTGACCACCTAAAACTATTACAACATTGTTATTTGGTGATATTCCAATACAAAATAAAGTTTAAAAAAGTTAAATAGAACTATAATGAGATATCACCTCACGTTATTCTGAAAGACTATTATCAAAAAGTCTACAAACAGAAATGCTGGCGATAGTGTGGCAAAAAAGGAACCCTCCTGTAGTGCCGGTAGGAATGTAAATTGCTACAGCCATTATGGAGATCATATGCAGGTTCCTTAAACTGAAAATAGAGCTACCATATGATACAACAACCCCACTACTGGGCTTATATCCAGAAAAAAATATGGTCAGAAAGGATATTTCCAGCAATGTTCTTTTCAACCCTGTTTACAATAGCCAAAATGTGGAAGCAAACTAAATGCCCATCAACAGATGAATGGCTAAAGAAGATATGATACATATATACAATAGAATATTCCTCAGCCATAAAAAAGAATGAAGTAATGCCTTCTGCAGCAACATGGGTGGACTTGTAGATTATCATACTAAGTGAAGTAAGTCAAAGAGAAACATCGTATGATATTGTTTATATGCAGAAAAATCTTAAAAAACATATAATACAAATGAACTGATTTACAAAACAGAAGCAAACTCAGAGAACAAACTTATGGGTATCAGAGAAGGGTGTGGGGGAGGGATAGGTGGAAAGTTTGGGATTGACATGTACACACTGCTATATTTAAAATAGATGACCAATAAGGACCTACTATATAGCACAGGGAACTGTGCTCGATACTCTGTAATAACTAACATGGGAAAATTTTTTTAAAAGGATAGATATGTATATGTACAACTGAATCACTTTGCTGTATACCTGAAACTAACACAACATTGCTAATCAACTATACTCCAAAATAAAATAAAAATTACCAAAAATATTTAACGAACTAAAATATTTAAAATAAAATACAGTAAAATGATATTTATGAATTTAAAATAAAATCAATAATTCCTAAAAACCTGATGGTCAATGGCTAAATATAGCTAATATATAAGCTCAATTTACAAATTCATTATGGAGCATGCCTGTACACTTATGCATGGCAGAAAGATTCTTTTCCATCTGAGCCACCAGGGAAGCCCAAAAAAAAGCACATGACCTGCTAATTTGTAAAATACCAAATTCAATTCACAAAGAGATATAGGACAAGATTTTTTGCTCAGTGGTAAGAGGGGAAATACAAGAGACAAGGATTAGGCCACTTGAAAGAGCGAGTAGGATAATTTAGACAAAACCCAAAAAGAAGAGCAAGGAAAATGAGCAAGATAAGATGTGTGCCTAGTTGAATTACTTTTTATTATCAACATTTCACTCCCTTGGTGAAATGCACTTTCTTGCCACAATAAAGTTAAGTTGGGCTTTATAATTTTCTTTGGCTAGATTTTGGCTATAATTTTCTTTCAGGCAAGAGTTTTTAAGAACCACTTTGTATTTTACAAGATTTTATTTTATTGGCTAACATAATGGAGAATATACATATAGACACTGCTCACCTGGATCCAGAGGGAAAAGCGTTTGCAGCAGGCCCCCCATCTCATGCCCCAAACCACAATGGAAATGTCTGGGGAAAAATAGACCTTTGCTGTTGTAAGCCACTGAAATGATAGGATTATTTATTATTTCAGCATAACCTAGTTGTCTGGTACATCTGGTCAACTTTATTTTTTGCCCTCCTGTGGGAAAGTTGTTTGGAAGAAATGCCAAACAAAAGAGATTATCTGCTCAAGAATGTATATAAAGAACAGAAGGTTTAGTGGGAGAGTAATGTTCACAGATTTACTTGTCATGAGTAAAGAGATTTAGGTAGAAAGTGATGGGATATAAATGTAGTATAAAGGGAAAAGATAATAGAAGGTAGATGGTCAAATGTCTGGACAAGAAGTCTATATTTAGTTGAGGACTTGAGTGACACAGAGCTTCAGTTTGAAGACAATTATGTTTTTCTTCCTTTTCTTATGATTTTTATTAACTATTACTTTGCCTAAAGTATTTCTATGGGAAAAGAAATAGGATGGAGGAGCAGCATGCCAAATTATCAGTGAATAAATGTCCCATTCTATCTCTGCTTCAATTATATTATCATAAAACTCCTAAGACCCTTTAACTAGAGTTTTTACCAGGAGAATCCTAATAATCAATCTTGTCAACTGTCCATTTTCTAGGGTGTCTAAAGAATGGAAAGAAATCCATAGAGACTGCAGGTATAGAAGTTATGGGTTAATATAAAGCTTTTTGTATCATAAACAAGACTGCAATGCAGGTGCACATAATTCTAGTCTACTGTAGGACCTAATAAAGTACCCTGGCTCAGCAGTTGAAAAGCTAGGAGTTGCTATTTTTGTGCAAAGATTTCAGACCCATGGCAGGATACTGAGCCATAAACTGTGTTTGCCTCTTTGGATGGTAAATGACCTGCTATTCTGCAGTGTGTTCACTGTGGGAACACTGAGGACATGAGCAGGTCACAATTATCCTTTGCGGCTTATCAACTTTGAGATATCCTCAATGTGAGTTCAACTGCTTCCGTGGTTTCCTTTCTTTTTTTTTTTTTTTCTGGACTGGCAACTTGTTTCATACATGATATTTTACATGTTTCAATGCCATTCTCCCAAATCTTCCCACCCTCTCCCTCTCTCACAGAGTCCATAAGACTGTTCTATACATCAGTGTCTCTTTTGCTGTCTCGTACACAGGGTTATTGTTACCATCTTTCTAAATTCCATATATATGCGTTAGTATACTGTATTGGTGTTTTTCTTTCTGGCTTACTTCACTCTGTATAATAGGCTCCAGTTTCATCCACCTCATTAGAACTGATTCAAATGTATTCTTTTTAATGGCTGAATAATACTCCATTGTGTATATGTACCACAGCTTTCTTATCCATTCATCTGCTGATGGACATCTAGGTTGATTCCATGTCCTGGCTATTATAAACAGTGCTGCGATGAACATTGGGATACACGTGTCTCTTTCCCTTCTGGTTTCCTCAGTGTGTATGCCCAGCAGTGGGATTGCTGGATCATAAGGCAGTTCTATTTCCAGTTTTTTAAGGAATCTCCACACTGTTCTCCATAGTGGCTGTACTAGTTTGCATTCCCACCAACAGTGTAAGAGGGTTCCCTTTTCTCCACACCCTCTCCAGCATTTATTACTTGTAGACTTTTGGATCGCAGCCATTCTGACTGGTGTGAAATGGTACCTCATAGTGGTTTTGATTTGCATTTCTCTGATAATGAGTGATGTTGAGCATCTTTTCATGTGTTTGTTAGCCATCTGTATGTCTTCTTTGGAGAAATGTCCATTTAGTTCTTTGGCCCATTTTTTGATTGGGTCATTTATTTTTCTGGAGTTGAGCTGTAGGAGTTGCTTGTATATTCTCGAGATTAGTTGTTTGTCAGTTGCTTCATTTGCTATTATCTTCTCCCATTCTGAAGGCTGTCTTTTCACCTTGCTAATAGTTTCCTTTGATGTGCAGAAGCTTTTTAAGGTTAATTAGGTCCCATTTGTTTATTTTTGCTTTTATTTCCAATATTCTGGGAGGTGGGTCATAGAGGATCCTGCTGTGATGTATGTCAGAGAGTGTTTTGCCTATGTTCTCCTCTAGGAGTTTTATAGTTTCTGGTCTTACATTGAGATCTTTAATCCATTTTGAGTTTATTTTTGTGTATGGTGTTAGAAAGTGTTCTAGTTTCATTCTTTTACAAGTGGTTGACCAGAGTTCCCAGCACCACTTGTTAAAGAGATTGTCTTTAATCCATTGTATATTCTTGCCTCCTTTGTCAAAGATAAGGTGTCCATATGTGCGTGGATTTATCTCTGGGCTTTCTATTTTGTTCCATTGATCTATATTTCTGTCTTTGTGCCAGTACCATACTATCTTGATAACTGTGGCTTTGTAGTAGAGCCTGAAGTCAGGTAGGTTGATTCCTCCAGTTCCATTCTTCTTTCTCAAGATCGCTTTGGCTATTTGAAGTTTTTTGTTTTTCCATACAAATTGTGAAATTATTTGTTCTAGCTCTGTGAAGAATGCTGTTGGAAGCTTGATAGGGATTGCATTGAATCTATAGATTGCTTTGGGTAGTATACTCATTTTCACTATATTGATTCTTCCAATCCATGAACATGGTATATTTCTCCATCTGTTAGTGTCCTCTTTGATTTCTTTCACCAGTGTTTTATAGTTTTCTATATATAGGTCTTTAGATTCTTTAGGTAGATATATTCCTAAGTATTTTATTCTTTCCTTTGCAATGGTGAATGGAATTGTTTCCTTAATTTCTCTTTCTGTTTTCTCATTATTAGTGTATAGGAATGCAAGGGATTTCTGTGTGTTGATTTTATTTGCAACTTTACTATAGTCATTGATTAGTTCTAGTAATTTTCTGGTGGAGTCTTTAGGGTTTTCTATGTAGAGGATCATGTCATCTGCAAACAGTGAGAGCTTTACTTCTTCTTTTCCAGTTTGGATTCCTTTTATTTCTTTTTCTGCTCTGATTGCTGTGGCCAAAACTTCCAAAACTATGTTGAATAGTAATGGTGAAAGTGGGCACCCTTGCCTTGTTCCTGACTTTAGAGGAAATGCTTTCAATTTTTCACCACTGAGGATAATGTTTGCTGTGGGTTTGTCATATATAGCTTTGATTATGTTGAGGTATGTTCTTCTATTCCTGCTTTCTGGAGAGTTTTTATCATAAATGGATGTTGAATTTTGTCAAAGGCTTTCTCTGCATCTATTGAGATAATCATATGGTTTTTATTTTTCAATTTGTTAATGTGGTGTATTACATTGATTGATTTGTGGATATTGAAGAATCCTTGCATCCCTGGGATAAAGCCCACTTGGTCATGGTGTATGATCTTTTTAATGTGTTGTTGGATTCTGATTGCTAGAATTTTGTTCAGGATTTTTGCATCTATGTTCATCAGTGATATTGGCCTGTAGTTTTCTTTTTTTGTGGGATCTTTGTCAGGTTTTGGTATTAGGGTGATGGTGGCCTCATAGAATGAGTTTGGAAGTTTACCATCCTCTGCAATTTTCTGGAAGAGTTTGAGCAGGATAGGCGTTAGCTCTTCTCTAAATTTTTGGTAGAATTCAGCTGTGAAGCCGTCTGGACCTGGGCTTTTGTTTGCTGGAAGATTTTTGATTACAGTTTCAATTTCCGTGCTTGTGATGGGTCTGTTAAGATTTTCTATTTCTTCCTGGTCGAGTTTTGGAAAGTTGTACTTTTCTAAGAATTTGTCCATTTCTTCCTCGTTGTGCATTTTATTGGCATATAATTGTTGCTAGTAGTCTCTTATGATCCTTTGTATTTCTGTGTTGTCTGTTGTGATCTCTCCATTTTCATTTCTAATTTTATTGATTTGATTTTTCTCCCTTTATTTCTTGATGAGTCTGGCTAATGGTTTGTCAATTTTATTTATCCTTTCAAAGAACCAGCTTTTGGTTTTGTTGATTTTTGCTATCGTCTCTTTTGTTTCTTTTGCATTTATTTCTGCTCTAAGTTTTAAGATTTCTTTCCTTCTACTAACCCTGGGGTTCTTCATTTCTTCCTTTTCTAGTTACCTTAGGTGTAGAGTTAGGTTATTTATTTGACTTTTTTCTTGTTTCTTGAGGTGTGCCTGTATTGCTATGAACTTTCCCCTTAGGACTGCTTTTACTGTGTCCCACAGGTTTTGGGTTGTTGTGTTTTCATTTTCATTCGTTTCTATGCAAATTTTGATTTCTTTTTTGATTTCTTCTGTGATTTGTTGGTTATTCAGCAGCGTGTTGTTCAGCCTCCATATGTTGGATTTTTTAATAGTTTTTCTTCTGTAATTGAGATCTAATCTTACTGCATTGTGGTCAGAAAAGATGCTTGGAATGATTTCTATTTTTTTGAATTTACCAAGGCTAGCTTTATGGCCCAGGATGTGATCTGTCCTGGAGAAGGTTTCATGTGCGCTTGAGAGGAAGGTGAAATTCATTGTTTTGGGATGAAATGTCCTATAGATATCAATTAGGTCTAACTGGTCTATTGTATCGTTTAAAGTTTGTGTTTCCTTGTTAATTTTCTGTTTAGTTGATCTATCCATAGGTGTGAGTGGGGTATTAAAGTCTCCCACTATTATTGTGTTATTGTTAATTTCTCCTTTCATACTTGTTAGCATTTGTCTTACATACTACGGTGCTCCCGTGTTGGGTGCATATATATTTATAATTGTTATATCTTCTTCTTGGATTGATCCTTTGATCATTATGTAGTGACCATCTTTGTCTCTTTTCACAGTCTTTGTTTTAAAGTCTATTTTATCTGTTATGAGTATTGCTACTCCTGCTTTCTTTTGGTCCCTATTTGCATGGAAAATCTTTTTCCAGCCCTTCACTTTCAGTCTGTATGTGTCCCCTGTTTTGAGGTGGGTCTCTTGTAGACAACATATGTAGGGGTCTTGTTTTTGTATCCATTCAGCCAGTCTTTGTCTTTTGGTTGGGGCATCAAAAGCTTTTCAGACAAGCAAAAGCTGAGAGAATTCTGCACCACCAAACCAGCTCTCCAACAAATACTAAAGGATATTCTCTAGACAGGAAACACAAAAATGGTGTATAAATTCGAACCCAAAACAATAAAGTAAATGGCAACGGGGTCATACTTATCAGTAATTACCTTAACCGTGGTTTCCTTTCACACTATTTAAACTTCCTTTCTTCTTTTAAATCCCGTATCTAACCTTGACTGAATCCTCTTTCTCTTCTGATTTCTATAATATCTATGGACTCCATATTTCTGTCTTAGTTCTCATTTCATTCTCTGCATAATCTTTTTGGTTGTTCCTTCCAGATTTCAGTGTTAGATACTTGATACTACCTACCTCTGTGTCTCTGAATCAAAATTTACCACTGAGATCTAGAATTATATCTTGTTTCCCTGATACCTCAATTTTAAATTGTCCTAAATGAGTTTCTAATTGTACTTCTAATGTACAACTAATGGTACCATCATTTACTGAAACACAAACTCAATAGCCTAGGTGAAGCCCATAATTTCCTTTTCTTTTATTCTCTGAATCTTTTTAATCTTAAGTCCTATCTGTCAAATTTCTTGATTCTTCCTTAATTTGTCTCCTTCTCTTCATCTCCAACTTAATTGAATGTTGTCACTTCTTACACAAACTATTGTAATAACACTTCAGAAAGTCCCCTTGGCTCTTGCCTTCTCTTCATCCAGTTTACCCACCATGATGTCTTACCATCTACACTGAGAATTATGATTCTAAAACACAAGTTAGGTCCTTTTACTCCACTTCTTAAACGTTCCAGTGTTTCTCCATTGCCTAATCTGTATCATTCATCTTTGTGTACACACAAGACTCTTTGTACCTAGAATCTTGTCCATTTTTCTATTTCCACTCATATCACCTGGTGTCCCTAGAAGTGACCTCATTGTGTTCCTTCATGCCTCTTAGCTGTACACATATTCCTCAATCTGAAATAGCCCTCTACTGCTTGTCTACTGGTCAAATGTTGGGCAAACTCCTACTCTACATTCAGGAATTAGTCTAAGCACTCCCTGCGCAAAACACTGGGTGAAAAGTGCTTGTATATCAGGCTGTACCTTCCTTTTCAAAGCCTCATATCAGTATTATCAAACATAGCCCTTTGTTTACTGGTCAAGTTTTTATAATAGACTGAATGCTCCTTTAGGAAAAAAAACTCTATCTTCATATACTCACAGCTCAGTTCAGTGGCTGGCACATAGTAAGTGATCAATAACAAGTGTTAAATATACCAGTGAACAAATAAATGCACATATCTTTCTTTGGCTTTAAAAGAATACAGTATATTCCCTCTTCCTGCTGCACTGGGAACAATAGTTTGACCTTGACCACTTATTAGTTTTATTTGCTCATGAGATTAACAAAGGTATAACACTTTAAGCCTGTAGGACAGCAGCAGTACTGGGTGAGGGCTGAGGGCTAACAATGCTGGATTTCTTGTGCCCTTGTGTACTTTTGGGGATAATTAAAACTTATTTTTCTATTCTGGTTAGTGTCTTGCATGCCCAGATAGAAGCAAAGGTAATCATGTTAAGAAATCTTTCTCTGTTTACATTTTTAAAAGAACCTTTTCTTCCTAGAAGAAAAAAATTTAGTTGTCATTTTTTTCAATTTAAATGTCAAAGTGAAACTTTTTTTCAGTAATCTGTACAAAATGTGTACTTTTGATACAGTAACCTATATCCAGGTTGGTCTGAAATTGTTGCTGATTTTGAACAATTTAGACTTTATAGGTCATACAGTGATGTATTTCCTTGGTTTCTGGGATCTGGCACTATAACATGCTCTGGGAGGTGAAGCTGGGTCGGGGGAGGTTAGTGTTTCTATTTAATAAAAACCATTATGTTATACAAAGAACAAAGCAATTGTTTCAGACAAGGCATGTAAGAATTTGGTTAGATCTGAAGACTCAAATGAAAATGAGATAAGCTAATTTTGATTCAAAAGCTGCAGACTCTGCCTAGTAGTGAATGAAGGGTTCTCTGAGGTTGTTGTCATGGCAACCAGCACTGGAGGGAGCTAAGCTTAGAGTGCCCTTGTCCTCCAGCACTGTCAGGTTAGAGATCCCCTATCTGGAGGAATGGTGCTGGTGAACTGGTAGTGAGAAATCACCAACTGAACCATGTACCCCATTTAGCCATTTATTAAATCTGTCTTTTTGTGCACATGTGTACAGCTAACTATAATTAACTCATAGTTATGATTCTCTCCTACGTCCCATCAGGTTACAAACTGGAAGTGCTTCCAACAGAAAACCAGAAGCTTTCAGGGTCTTCATCTGCCTTTAAAAAATATTTTGCTGAGAATTTTCTCAATTCATCGCATTTCCACATGGGCCTCTGTTTGCTTTGGGGAACAATTAGTTCTGGACTTACTATAAGAAATGCTTGTTATCTACCTCTCTCTATCCCTGCCTTGGTTACTCCCTTAACAGCCCCATATAGTAAGCTGTCAACATGTTAAGAGAGAATTGATGGCATAATGATTTTCTCAACGTAGGGAAGAGACTGAGGGGACATACAATCTCTATCAGAAGGTTTACCAGAAGCACCTTTAAGTAAAGATTCCATCTACAGCTCTTGAAAAGCTCTTTTAAGGAGCTGGCAGTGGTTTCTGAAACAGAATTTTTGTTAAAACTTTTCTAAATCCTTCCTCCTCCTCCTTATCCTCTATTATTCACCCATATCACCATTATCCCAACAATAAGTTTACAGTGAACTCTTGTGGATTGCTTCTAGTATTGCTTAGTGACAGTTTACATAGGTAAGAATTTTGGAAACATTTTAAAAGTGGAATAATAACAATATAATAATTTCCAAGTCCCTAATGTGAGACTGTGCTAAACACTTTATATACTACTAGTTCTTTTAAATCTTGGCAATCCAATGAAATGATATTTTCATCTCCATATTATAAATGAGGAAATGAATCTTAGAAAGGTTAACAACTAGTAACAAGGTCAACAACTAGCCTGTGTCAGAACTAGAACCTGAAAACAGACTTTTCTGGCTCCAAAGTCTGGTGTTCTTAACTGCTCTATTGCCTCCCAAAATCAATATAAAGCTTTAATATTGATGTTAACATGATAATTTTCTTCTCAATAATCACTTTTGGCTTTCTATTCTTATTAGGCAGAATTCATATCATATGCCTACTGTATGTTGACTTGAAATAGACTTTAGATATTTTTAAAATATTTCTCAGCAAAGATGGGTTTATTCCAGATAAGCAGAGAACTGCAAGTCAGAATCTGCAACTGTGTTGATCTATGTGCAAGTTCCCCTGTAGCAAAGAAAAGAGAATGCTTTTATAGTGAGGAAGAGGAAATTGGGAGGGCTGTAGAAACAATGAATACATGACCTTTCATTGACCAAGTCCTCACCAGGAAAGCAGAGGAGTCTTTCTCCTTTGTGCTGGACTCTGCTACCATCAGTGCGAGAACTCCCCAGTCTTGTCTCTCAACTCTACTTAATTTAAGTTTCTATGTATTAATTTTTAGCATTTCATTCTTGATCAAGATCTTCCTGTGAAAGCATCACTGATCGACAATCAGGTCTTCTAGTTTCAGAGGGTTTTTTTGTCACTCATGTTAAGGAAGTATCTTTCCTCATGTAGTATCTCATGTAGTGGGGAAAGTGCCCAATTTGGAACCCTATTAAGGCCGCATTTGAGTAACAAAGAAGGGTAGGAGGGACATCGCTCAGATACTTTTTTAAAGTTTAAAGTTCATATGTTATCAAATCATAGATATTGGAGATTATCTGAAGCATTAAATCATTATCAATGGTTGGCAACAAACTTCCAATAGGCCTGATCTGGATATCTTGGGAAAACATCAGATGTTGTCTGCTTCAATTTTTGAACATCTGCTAATTGGGATGTCAAGGACAGAAGGGTTCATATCAAACTTTCCTTTAAGACTTTAAAAGGCTATATTTTCCTGTTCTTCCCATAAAATTGGGTCAAGTCTGCTGCTGTTGAGTAAAACATATTGAGGTTGGCAGTAAGAGACATTCATTTTATGCAATAACCAACCTGCCTGAGAAAACCTTATATCTGGCACTTTGTCTGGGGTTTTGGGAAACTGAGGACACAATGAAGTCTTTCTGGATTTAAGTGTAGCCCTGGTTCTGATATAAGATGCCCTAAATATCAAGCCTTGGTTTGGGCAAACTGCAGTTTTTCTTTGGTATCCTTATATTCCTTTAAGGCTAAAGCTTCAGCAAGTGGATGCTTTTTTCCTGTGAGGAGGCTTGAGAAAGAGGGAAAAGAAGCAAATCATCCATGTATTGAAACAAAGTGCAACCTCTAGGGAGCTTTAGGTCATCCAGATCAGCCTTCAGGATTTGAGAGAAATAATAAGGGCTCTCTGTATAATCTTCAGGCATTACTGTCCAGGTAAATTTTTTTCCCCAAGTGAAGTCAAAATGATTTTGGCTAGCTTCATCAACTGGCATACTAGGGAATACCCTGTGTGAATCAATTACACTAAAGAATTTACTTTCAGTGGTAATAGATGGTAGTATGGTATAATGATTAGGAACAATAAGGTGTCTATGGCTAACAGCATTAATTTATTGCTCAAAGTTCCTGGAAAATTTCTACCCTCATCATGTAGATTTTCTCACTGGTAAAATGAAAGTGTTACAGAGACTAATACAAGGGATAATGAGGCCTTAAGCCTTGTAATCTTCTATCATAAGCTTTATGCCTTGAAGGGTTTCTTTATTTATAGGGTATTGGATAATTATGGGAAAAGGTTTTGAGAGGTCTGTTTAAATGTTGATGGGAGGTCCACTGAGAATTTTGCCAACATCAGTTGGAGAGTTTGCCCATCAGAAAGTGGTAGCTGATTCATTAGGGACAAATGATCAGTGTTTCCAGAATCAGCTTTAGTGCTGTCAGGGATAGAACAAATGAAAAATCTCAAAGGGTCATTTAATTCATCTGGTTGGGTATTTCATTACTTATTGTCACTTCCTAAAATTATTTCCCCCTTTTGAGAGAAAGAAATTCTGACGAGTTACTACTCTGAGAATTCTTGGCCTAATTCATGGATAAGAGTTAAGAACTAAGGAGAAAAGGATCTCTATCTGTCAAAGGGCCTTACGCAAAAGGAAATAGGTTCAGAGACAGGAACCTCCTGAGATTCTTGGAGATTCCCACTACTTGAGAATGGCTTTAGTATTCCAATGCAGGGGTTGTTTTATAGTCATGAGGTTGAGCAGTGAGAGTGTGGCTCCACTGTCAGTTTGGACTAAAAGAGATTTGTCCCCAATCTGGAGAAGTGTTTCTTTCAAGTCATTTAAAAAGGAAGAAAGTGAAAAGTCACTGTGATTGCCAGGAAAGAAGGGGAGTCTTCTCTTGAGCTCTGCTCTCATGACAGGTGTGAGAGGTCTCCCTCTTTCTCCTGATTCTATTTAATTGAAAAAATGAAAGTGAAAGTCACTCAGTTGTGTCTGAGTCTTTGCGACCCCATGGACTGTAGCCTGCTAGGCTCCTCTGTCCATGAAATTCATTCTCCAGGCAAGAATACTGGAGTGGGTTGCCATTCCCTTCTCCAGGGGATCTTCCCAACGCAGGGATTGAACCCAGGTCTCCCGCATTGCATTGGATTCTTTATCGTCTGAGCCACCAAAGAAGATCATTTAATTGAGGTTCCTGTTTAATCATTTGTTACATGTGTGCCAGCTGATATTTTAAGCACTTGGATTAGTTATAAACATGACAGGTTAGCACTCTGAGTTTTGGATTCTACAATTTAAGGGTGGGGGTGCTAAAGTCAAACAAGAAGATAAGCAAACAAGATTATTAGAGGTAGTGATTCATGCTCTGAGGGTGGGGGGGGGGAGCAGTAATGGAATGTGTCTTGAAGTTTCTGTGTATAATGGTAGAGTAATTTAAGAACATGAAATCATTAGGGAATAACTATTTATGAAGGGAACATTTCCTCCAAGACTCGAATAGTGGGAAAGGGACATTCTGTCATGGATTAGGCTACAAAGTTGTCTAGGCAGAAGTTCTGAGGGAGGAATATACTTAGCATGTTTCAGAAATTCAAAGAAGGTCAGTGTGAATCAGGGAAAGTGAGAAATGAAAAAAAAGGATGATAAAGTGTAAAATTAGTAGAGTGGACAGGGATCAAATCATGCAGAATAATACAAATTGTGAGAAAATGATTAGATTTTATTCTAAATACAAAGGAGAAATGTTAGAAAACACTAAGCAGGGTGATAACATGATCTGCTTTGTGTCTTTAAAACAATCCCATGACTGTTGGGTAGAAAATGGATTATAGAAGAAAGGACAAGAATATGGGCAAGGAGATCTGTAAAGAAATTATTAGTGTAATCTGGGTTAAAAGGAGGGTGGTTTGGATTAGCTGGTGACAGTGGAACTGGAGAGAACTGGGCAGAGTCAGGATACATTTTGAGAGTACTATCAATCAGTTCAGTTCAGTTCAGTCGCTCAGCCATGTCTGACTCTTTCTGACCCCATGGACAGCAGTACACCAGGCTTCCCTGTCCATTACCAACTCCTGGAGCTTACTCAAACTCATGTCCATTGAGTCAATTATGCCATTCAAACATCTCATCCTCTGTCATCCCCTTCTCCTCCCGCCTTCATTCATTCCCAGCATCAGGGTCTTTTCCAATAAGTCAGTTCTTAACATCAGGTGGCCAAAGGATTAGAATTTCAGCTTCAACATCAGTCCTTCCAATGAATATTCAGGACTGATTTCCTTTAGGATGGACTGGTGGGATCTCCTTGCTGTCTAAGGGACTCTCAAGAGTCTTCTTCAACACCACAGTTCAAAAGCATCTATTCTTCAGTGCTCAGCTTTCTTTATAGTCCAACTCGCACATTCATATTATCACATCCAGTACTATCAATAGATCATGCTACTAGATTGGCTACAGAAGTGTCAGGCATAGGGAGGAATTAAGGACAATCCCAGATTAATGTCAACTCTGTAGTTTTGAACTTGAGTGACCAGGTAGATAAATATGACATTTATTGAGACGTAGACAACCAAGTAAGAAGCAAGTGATAGAGTTGGGGTAATCAACAGCTTCATTTTAAGATTAAATAAAAAGTCTTTATCCTGGTTTCCATCTATATGTACCTATATCTAATTAGGTGCTATTTATACAGTAGTATTTCATATCTGTTCATTGGGTTAACATGTGGAAAAATCAGTTCACTTACCTAGTTTCTCTTAAATTCAGGCAAAATCCTCTACTGTGAAAAGCTTACTGATTCTGGAATCCTGTTGTCCAATTTTGGAACAGGTCAATTTTGCTCCATTTAAATCACTAAATAGGCATAATCACTTGTACTCTAAATTGTAAAATTTGCCTCCTCCAAATTCACCAGACTTCTGCAAAACCTTTATAAAACCTTTATTAACCCACTGCAAGAAATATTCACTTCCTAAGTGAATACTTTATTCATATAACAGCCAAAGCTAGAGAGCCCAAATATCACTTAATCAAAATTAGCTTTCTTTTCCTTGAAGTAAATTGCAGATTCTTGCAAATAATATAGAATGTGACCTATGTTCCATATGATAAGTGAAATGCCTCCAATCACCCAGATTGCTCAACAAGACAGACTTATTCTTTCACTCATATTTTAATTGCTGTAATGTCAGCCTCAAAGCTCATTATGTTTTGAAGGCACTGTATCTTTGGTGTAAAATATTTTTATTGAGAAAATGAATTTTTTTCCTGCCTTGAGAATAGCTCCCTAATTAGAAAGCTCATACCATTAGTGCAAGTATATCACATTAAACATACACTCTGATGAATTGATAATTCATTTCAATCCCAAATTATAATCATTTTATTACCTTTCTGCAAGAAAGAAACCTCGAGTGAAAAGAGAAAAGCACTATGATATTTTGAAAAATTGGACTGTTCTTGGCTCACTTAGGATTTCTTGACAGTCACGGTTGCCTAGATGGTTTATAATAATTTTATTTATTTATTTTTGTTTTATTCTTTCAGCAGTCAATTGGCATTTGAACCTACTGCCTCCAACCTGTCACCCTACTGAGACCGTGACATAACTATTTATATATAATTTTGCAATAATCTCAAAATTTTTTATCTTTGAAGGAGCTGCAAGAAAATTACTGTCATCATTAAAATATCTTCCATTTATTCTAATCATTATAGTGATCATATGAAGAGCATGGTCTATATCTTCCTGCAGACACTGAGTTGTGCCAGCAGAGAATGATTGTCTGCTATTGTCACAGAATCAGCAGTTTTAGGCAGCATATAATACATTAGCTTTCAAATTTTCTTCATTAGAAACTCTCCAAGTTTAATTTACTCCACTGTATGGAGGTTAAAGATCTGCTGGTAAAGCATTCATCATTAACAGTGATCATTCATCGTCACATTTGAGTAGGCAAATTCTACTTTTGGAGATTTTCCTGCTAAGGAGAATTAATGAGAGCTGTGAAATCACAGTCAAGCTCCAGGCCACAACTCTAAAGGTTGAGACTTAAAAATTGAGAAGAACCTAAGAATCTCAGTCAAGTGGCAGAGTTGGGTCCTTGTCAGGGTAGACAGGCAGAGAACAGAGACAAGAAGGGAGGCTGGAGTGACCTAGAGAGCCAGCCTTACTAATTTTGCCAGCTTGACTAAACTTTTGATGGGTGTCTTCCTGACTAGAGGCTCCTGACTTTTCTTTCTTAGAGAAACCTGCAACTGTAAATTCTTTCTCCATTCCTTTTGAGATGTAAATCATGTATAACCCAGGAATGTCTTTCTCAAGAACCTGGGAATCTTCCCTTTGAACTATAATCATCAAGAAAGATGACCTAATCAGTTGAGAAAAATCAATGAGGACTTCAATCTTTCAAAGTGGATCCTATTGACCACTTACATGAGAATTACTCAAATAATTAATGAAATGCACATATCTGGAGTATTGCAGAAAGTCTTAAATTAGCTGGGCATGAGCCTCAGAATCTCTTAAATAAGTTCCTGAGTTCTTTCTTTTACATACGAAAATCTGAGTATAACTGCTGTAGAGCAAGTGATTACAGTAAGCTTCATTAAAAAAAATTAAAAAGTAAAAAGTCATGAAAAAGAATTTCAAACAATGGAAAGGAGAATTTTAATTCTGTTTTTATAATGATAAAAGCAAAGAGATAGAGGTTTTCAATCTATATTGCACTGCGATAGAAATCTTAAATCACTTGATTTTTCTCCCTTTGTTATTTCCCCCCATAAAAGACATCATCAATTGAGACTGTATTGTCCTCCTAACATTTTCTATTGGAGAAAATTCCAGGATTTTTTTCATTTGTTCATCAGAATGTACATGATTATGTTTGGCATTGCTTCTGTGTACATCATGCTGAATTTCTCACTGCAACTGAAATTTCTTCTTATTGAAGCCATTAGGATTATGGAAAACTAGGGATAGTTACAGGAGAAAAGCTCTTTCCTTTTACTTTCCTTTTTCTAAGCAAAAAATTACATGTAAAAAAATCTATTCTCTTATTTGTAGAATAAGGAAAATGATGTCCTAAACCAGGTCCTAGAAAATTGCCACAAGTCAATGACTTACAGCACAATGATTTAATTTTTAGAGGCCCCTTTTTTCTGGAAAATGTGTCTCTTGATCCCTTTATCCCTGTAATTAACAACTTCTATATCTTTAAAATCAATTCTGAAGGAAGGTTCTCTGTCAGCAATTATTTAAAATAGAAAGTATAAATTTATTATATCAGTTTTTCTTTCTGATATTTCCACTTTAGGAAGCTTTCCACCATAGGTCAAACATTTTACACAAGGAGGAGGAGTGAGTAGTTCTAGAAGCAGGAAGGCCTTTCTAGTGTCTCTAAAATTAACCCATTTCCTCCTAATAACACCATCTTCTCTAAAACAAATCTTTTCCTGAGAAAGAATACACATCCACTTCCCTTCTCCTTGGTGAAAAGAAAGTAGTTCCCCCACAACATGGAAACCATGAAGGAAAAGAGGCAGAAGATCAAGTGAGGGAAATGTAACTAAACAACCTACTAGCTTGGGACTTTGCAATCTGTGTTTTCTTATTCTTTTGCCCATTTCTTATCCACTACTACAGATAGAAGCATTTGGATTTGAACGTGGATTTTCCCTGCCACAGCTTCCTACCTGCATGGACAAGAGAACCCTGGCATGGAATGGGGGCCTTAACGATGATCTCAGACCTAAGTCAACAGAAATGATACACTAGACCTTGATTTCTAGATGGAGAACCAGGAGTAAGTGAGGCTGCTAGAGTTCGCTTCTACGTACACACACACACACACCTTCCATAATTAGTAATCAGTGGCGGAAGTGCAGGAAATCATAAGTAGGTTAAATTGCTTTTTTGTTTTCATGCTCTCCTTTGTTTGCATTTGTCCTGGTTTGGAAAACCCCTCTCTGTGTGGGAAGCCACACTGCAGCACTTGGTACAATTAAAGGCGCGCTGAGAGACTACAGTTTAAAGAGCTCTCTCAGACAGAGCCTTTTATTTTTAGGAGTGGATAGCAGGGGCTCTGTAACACACTTAGATTGGGAGAAACACTGTGCCCTAAGACAATAAGGGAGGCTGTGAGACTTCCAGCCATTCAGAAGAGGATCTCATGCATACTCAGAGAAATGAGCTTTGGAGATTTTTTTTTTTTTTAACCCGTGTAACTTTTTTTTTTCCTAATAAAGCTGAAGATAATCAAGTTTTTCTTTTCAACATAGTAAAATAGCATAGCTAGAGGCATGAGGGAAAGCTAAGTGGCTATAAATAGAGAGATGTGGTGAAGGCCAAGTACTGATGGAGTGCAGACCAAAGGTTTGGGGAGGTGATCAGAGCAAAAAACTTAAAAGGTGACATGGGCTAGGAAGACATACAGGAATAAGAATTTTGCATCTGGGCAGGACCTGAGAAGTGTGTATGCAAAGGTGGATTGGTTGTAGCATTGCTGCCTGGCAGAGTCATCCATTTTTTTCTCTTCAAAAAGCACTATGTATCAAGTCTTGTGCTAGATCCAGAGGCTACTTAACAGAATACATGAGGGCTACTTTCTGGAATAATATAAAGATATAAATGTAGTAACTGATAATTATGTTTAAATAGGATCCAAATAAATAGAAAATACAGAATACAATGAAGCTGCCAAATGAAAATTAGTATTTGCAATCTACTACTTACTGGCCACTGCAGTGGCCAACCTTCAGCACACCCTGAAAGGAGTTCAGGGTGCAGATCAGGAATGAGACACTATACTCAGAAAAACATACAGAACAGGCCTTCAAGACAGAGATTTTCAGAAGAAGGTTCTATGACCCCAAATGCTTGTATTTTCTCATATTTAGAAAAGCACTAAAATCATTACTTGCCTGCTCCTTGTGACTAGCAGCAAGCCCCTGCCAAAATGCATGCTTGACTGCACATATCCCCCTCCTCTAAAATCATATATCAATATAATGTTGACCTTCCCCTCCACCCCTTCCCAGCAATTCCCAAGGGCTTTCTGAGATGCTGTCTCCCAGCCTATAGTTCTCGTTTTGCCCCACATTAAACTTAACTGACAACTCTCATGTTGTGCATTTTTTTCAGTTAACGTTACCAAACTTTAAAATATTTTTATTTTGAAGTTTTCATAAATTACATATGAAAGTATTTGCAAAATTTTAAGAATAAAAATGAAACATTAAAGATATGTCCATGTACCTTATTCTTTAACATACATGAGCATAAATATGGACTCGTACTTTATATCCACATGTAGACATCTCCATCTGCAGATGTATTCTTGATGCATTAAGACAGTATGTTTCTGGCACAAAAATAGAAATATAGATCAATGGAATAGGATAGAAAGCCCAGAGATAAACCCACACAACTATGGTCTCCTAATCTTTGACATAGGAGGCAAGAATATACAATAAGTGGTGTTGGGGAAACTAGACAGCTAAATGCAAAAGAATGAAATTAGAACACTTTCTAACACCACACACAAAAATAAACTCAAAATGGAATAAAGACCTAAATGTAAGGTCAGATAGTATAAAACTCTTTGAGGCAGAACCCTCTTTGAAATAAATCACAGCTAGATATTTTTTGACCCACCTCCTAAAGAAAATAAAAATAAAAAATGAGACCTGATTAAACTTAAAAGCTTTTACACAGCAAAGGAAACCATAAATAAGATGAAAAGACAACCCTCAGAAGGGGAGAAAATATTTGCAAATGAAGCAACTGACAAAGGATTAATCTCCAAAATACACAAGCATTTCATGCAGCTGTATATCAAAAAAACAAACAACCTGATCAAAAAGTGGACAGAACACCTAAATAGACATTTCTCCAAAGAAGACATACATGTGGCCAAAAAACACCTGAAAAGATGCTCAACATCACTATTTATTAGAGAAATGCAAAATCAAAACTACAGCAGCAGTGGTCAGAATTTCCATCATCAAAAAAATCTATTAACAATAAATGCTGGAGAGGGTATGGTAAAAAAGGAAACCCTTTTACACTGTTGGTGGGGATGTAAACTGATACAGCTACTATGGAGAATTAGTATGAAGGTTCCTTAAAAAACTGAAAATAGAACTACCATCAGTTCAGTCCAGTCGCTCAGTCATGTTTGACTCTTTGCAACCCCATGGACTGCAGCACACCAGGCTTGCCTGTCCATCACCAACTCCTGAAGCTGGATCAAACTCATGTCCATCGAGTCAGTGATGCAAATCAAACATCTCATCCTCTGTCATCCCCTTCTCTCCCTGCCTTCAATCTTTCCCAGCATCAGGGTCTTTTCCAGTGAGTCAGTTCTTCCCATCAGGTGGTCAAAGTACTGGAGTTTCAGCTTCAACATCAGTCCTTCCAATGAATATTCAGAACTGATTTCCTTTATGATTGACTGGTTTGATCTCCTTGTGGTCTAAGTGACTCTCAAGAGTCTTCTCTAACACCACAGTTCAAAAACATCAATTCTTCAGTGCTCAGCTTTCTTTTTTTTTTTTTATAGTCCAACTCTCATATCCATACATAACTACTGGAAAAACCATAGCTTTGACTAGACCTTTGGCAGCAAAGTAATGTCTCTGCCTTTTAATATGCAGTCTAGGTTGGTCATAGCTTTTCTTCCAAGGAGCAGGGGTCTTTTAATTTCATGACTGTAGTCACCATCTGCAGTGATTTTGGAGCCCCCAAAAATAAAGTCTCTCACTGTCTCCATTGGTTCCCCATCTATTTGCCATGAAGTGATGGGACCTGTCATGATATTAGTTTTTTGAACGTTGAACTTTAAGCTAGTTTTTTCACTCTCCTCTTTCACTTTCATCAAGAAGCTCTTTAGCTCCTCTTCACTTTCTGCTATACAGGTGGTATCATCTGTGTTTCTGAGGTTATTGATATTTCTCCCGGCAATCTTGATTCCAGCTTGTGCTTAATCCAGCCCTGCATTTCACATGATGTACTCTGCATATAAGTTAAACAAGCAGGATGACAATAAAGAGCCTTAATGTACTCTTTTCCCAATTTGGAACCAGTCTGTTGTTCCATGTCCAGTTCTAAGTGTTGTTCTTGACCTGCATACAGATTTATCAGGAGGCAGGTCAGGTGGTCTGGTATTCCCAACTCTTGAAGAACTTTCCAGTTTGTTGTGATTTACACAGCCAAAGGCTACCATAAGACTCAGCAAATCCCAGTCCTGGGCATGTACCCAGAAAAAAAACATAATTCAAAAAGAAACATGCACCCCAGTGTTCACTCCAGCACTCACTATTCACAATAGCCAGGACATGGAAGCAATCTAAATGTCTATCAAGAGAGGAATGGATAAAGAAGATATGGTACACATACAATATGGAGTATTATTCAGCCATAAAATGGAACAAAATTGGGTCATTTGTAGTGATGTGGATGGACCTAGAGTCTGTCATACAGAGTGAAGAAAATCAATGAGAAAAACAAATATCATACTATATATGGTATATACCATATATATATATATAAAATACTGATGAACCAATTTGCAGAGCAGGAATAGAGATGCAGAAGTAGAGAATGGACATGTAGACACAGGGAAGGAAAGGTGGGATGAACTGGGAAGGTAGCATTGACATATGTACACTGCCATGTGTAAAATAGTTAGCGGGAAGCTGCTGTATAGCACAGGAAGCTCAGCTCGGTGCTCTGTGATAACCTAGAGAGGTGGAATAGAGGATGGGTGGGAGAGAGTTCCAAGAGGGAGGGGATATGTGTATATATATAGCTGATTGATTTTGATAGAAACAACACTGTAAAGCAATTATACTCCAATAATTTTTTATAGATCTCCAAAACTCCAGTTGAAAGAAGATTTTAAGGAAATAAATAAGATGATAAAAGTAGACAAGATTTACTAGAATACCTATTCATTTGCAACACACACATGAAAAGTAATCTCCTGAGGAATATTTTCATAATTCAGATGAATTGGAACCATAAGTAATTATGATGACTCTATGTACAGATTAATTGTCAATATGCTACTTCAGCTTATTTAAAATTAAAAACTTCATTTTATATTCTAAAATTATAAAATAGATCTAATGTAAATGCAATTATTTTAATTATCAGATTTTTTTCAATGATCTATTTAATTGAAATATTATTTCCTATATAGAATACCTGCTAACTCCTTGAAGAGATTTGAAATAGCTGCAACAATGACCTCATTAGTATAGAATAATAATTTGTTGAAAATGAAAAATAAGCAAATAGGTAATATGACAGATTACAAAAAATGAGCACAGTCTTTCTTCCCTCCATTTGCACTATACCTATGATGTTCTTCTCAGCATGAGGGGAGTCTATTTCCCACTCCTTAAATCTGGTGTGATGTTGAAACTTACTTTGTCTCTGAGAAAGCAGTAGGATAGAGATGTGCTAGTTGTGAGTCTAGGATTCTGTTAACTTTGCATACCGCCTACCCAACCCTCCACAGCTGCCATAAACATGTGAACAATCTTTGGCTTGTAGAGGATAAGAGACCATATGGAACTAAGACCAATATGGATCAGACGTTCCTCATCCATGTTAGCTGCTGGTTGCTGGCATTTCAGTGAACCCAGTTGAGAACAAAAAAATCCAGAGCTGAATCCACCTCAAATTGCCAACCTACAAAACTGTATATTATGTAAATGGATGTTTTAGCCACTCAAATTTTGGAATAGTTTGTTACACAGTGATAGCTAACCACTACAGGAAATGAATGAGATGAGCCACAGAATAGAATTTTTAAAATAACATGACTTTAACTTCCAAATCTATAAATCAGTAGCAAATAGAGCAACGTTATAACAATACCCATCAGATCTTACTGAAACCAAGAAAACTAGAAGAATCTTGGTAAGTAAAACACAGTTACTGAATTGTATTTTTCTGATTTCTTATTTACACAGTGCAATTTCCAGTAAAAACATTTTTCATCTCATAGTAACAATCATTATTGCTCCTATTTTAGTAACCTATAAAGAACATACTTACAAATTATATAAAAATGCAGGTCTAATTTTTTTATTTCAATGATGTTAAGTTTTTATTTATAGCAAATGACAAAAGTCTTTAAGATAAATCCTAATAAGCAAATAGTAGATCGTTGAGAAAATGTTGGAATAAATAGCAACTTCTAGTCCTAACAAACTATGAAATATTAGTCAATTCATTTTCCTTCCGTAGTTCTACCAATGAATAAAAAAGTCCTCTGACCACCTAGTCTTAGAGGGTGTCTATCAAGATGAAGTGAAATGGTTCATCTTAAAATACTTCACAAAACATAAACCACTCAGTTCAGTTCAGTCACTCAGTAGAATCTGACTCTTTGTGACCCCATGGACTGAAGCATGCCAGGCCTCCCTATCTGGGGTTTACGTGAACTCATGCCCACTGAGTCAGTGATGCCATCCAACCATCTCATCCTCTGTCATCCCCTTCTCCTCTTGCACTCAACCTTTCCCAGCATCAGGGTCTTTTCAAATGAGTCAAGTCTTTGGATCAGGTGGCCAAAGTATTGAAGTTTCAGCATCAGCATCAGTCCTTCAATGAATATTCAGGACTGATTTCCTTTAGGATTGACTGGTTGGATCTTCTTGCAGTCCAAGGGACTCTCAAGAGTCTTCTCTAACACCACAGTTCAAAAGCATCAATTCTTTGGTGCCCAGCTTTCTTTATAGTCCTACTCTCAAATCCGTACATGACTACTGGAAAAACTACAGCTTTGAATAGACAGACATTTGTTGGCAAAGTAATGTCTCTGCTTTATAATATGCTGTCTAGGTTTGTCATAGCTTTTCTTCCAAGGATCAAGTGTCTTTTAATTTCATGGCTTCAGTCTCCATCTACAGTGATTTTGGAGCCCCCCAAAATAAAGTCTATCACTGATTCTATTGTTTCCCCACCTATTTGCCATGAAATGATGGGACCAGATGCCATGATCTTAGTTTTCTGAATATTGAGTTTTAAGACAACTTTTTTACTCTCCTCTTTCACTTATATCAAGAAGCTCTTTAGTTTTTCTTCACTTTCTGCCATAACGGTGGTGTCATCTGCATATCTGAGGTTATTGATATTTCTCCTGGTAATCTTGATTCCAGCTTGTGCTTCATCCAGCCCAGCGTTTCTCATGATGTACTCTGCATATAAGTGAAATAATCAGTGTGACAGTATACAGCCTTGTACTCCTTTCCCAATTTTGAACCAGTCTGTTGTTCCATGTCCAGTTCTAACTGTTGCTTCCTGACCTGCATACAGATTTCTCAGGAGGCAGGTCAGGTAGTCTGGTATCCCCATCTCTTGAAGAATTTTCCACAGTTCATTATGATCCACACAGTCAAAGGCTTTGGCAGAGTCAGTAAAGCAGAAGTAGATGTTTTTCTGGAACTCTCTTGCTTCTTCAGTGATCCAGAGGATGTTGGCAATTTGATCTCTGGTTCTTCTACCTTTTTAAAATCCAGCTTGAACATCTGGAAGTTCATGATTCACATGCTGTTGAAGCCTGGCCTGGAGAATTTTGAGCATTACTTGGCTAGTTTTTGAGATCATTGCAATTGTGCAGTAGTTTGAGCATTCTTTGGCATTGCCTTTCTTTGGGATTGGAATGAAAACTTGCCTTTTCCAGTCCTGTGGTCACTGCTGAGTTTTCCAAATCTGTTGGCATATTGAGTACAGCACTTTCACAGCATCATCTTTCAGGATTTGAAATAGCTCAACGGGAATTTCATCACCTCCACTAGCTTTGTTTGCAGTGATGCTTCCTAAGGCCCACTTGACTTCACATTCCAGGATGTCTGGCTCTAGGTCAGTGATCACACCATCATGATTATCTGGGTTATGAAGATCTTTTTTGTATAGTTCTTCTGTGTATTCTTGCCACTTCTTCTTAATATCTTCTGCTTCTTTTAGGTACATACCATTTCTACCCTTTATTGTGCCCATTTTGCATGAAATGTTCCCTTGGTATCCCTAATTTTCTTGAAGAGATCTCTAGTTTTTCTCATTCTATTGTTTTCCTTTGTTTCTTTGCATTGATCACTGGGGAAGGCTTTCTTATCTCTCCTTGCTATTCTTCAGAACTCTGTATTCAAATGGATATATCTTTCCTTTTCTCCTTTGCCCTCATTTCTCTTCTTTTCACTGCTATTTGTAACACTTCCCCAGACAACCATTTTGTCTTTTTGCATTTCTTTTTCTTGGGGCTCGTCTTGATCCCTGCCTCTTGTACAATGTCCCGAACCTCCATCCATAGTTCTTCATAAAGCATTATGTAAATGTAAAGTTATATCATGCTTTTACATCAGAGGAATAGCCTTTCTTCTAGGTTGAATAAATAGAAAAAGGAGAAAGAATTAGTCTCTAGTAAAGACTAATCACTTTATTTTGTGAGATAAAGAAAGCACTTTGTTGCCCTTCCCTGAGAAGTTGAACAGAGACCATCTGGTGGGTCCTCCAAGCATTTCATAATCGATCTCACATTTCATTAATCAACTATGGGCATTTAAAAAGGCTACCTGTCCTCTTCTAGTTATTGCTTAAAAGGAAAAATTATGCCCTGGGTGACTATGTTCTGATTAGTAATATTCACTGTGCTCTTTCTCATATGTCATCAGTTCAGTTCAGTCACTCAGGCATGTCCGACTCTTTGCGACTCCACGAACCACAGCATGCCAGACCTCCCTGTCCATCACCAACTCCCAGAGTCCATCCAAACCCATGTCCATTGAGTCAGTGATACCATCCAACCATCTCATCCTTTGTTGACCCTTTCTCCTCCTGCCCTCAATCTTGTCCAGCATCAGGGTCTTTTCAAATGAGTCAGCTTTTTGCATCAGGTGGCCAAAGTATTGGCATTTCAGCTTCAACATCAGTCCTTCCAATGAACACCCATGATTGATCTCCTTTAGGAGGGACTGGTTGGATCTCTTTGCAGTCCATGGGACTCTCAAGAGTCTTCTCCAACACCACAGTTCAAAAGCATCAATTCTTCAGTGCTCAGCTTTCTTTATAGTCCAACTCTCACATCCATACATGACCACTGGAAAAGCCATAGCCTTGACTAGGTGTACCTTTGTTGACAAAGTAGTGTCTCTGCTTTTTAATATGCTGTCTAGGCTGGTCATAACTTTCCTTCCAAGTGGTAAGCATCTCTTAATTTCATGGCTGCAATCACCATCTACAGTGATTTTGGAGCCCAGAAAAATAAAGTCAGCCACTGTTTCCACTGTTTCTCCATCTATTTCCCATGAAGTGATGGGACCAGATGCCATGATCTTAGTTTTCTGAATGTTGAGCTAAGCCAACTTTTTCACTCTCCTCTTTCACTTTCATCAAGAGGCCCTTTAGTTGTTCTTCACTTTCTGCCGTAAGGGTGGTGTCATCTGCATATCTGAGGTACTCATATTTCTCCTGAGAATCTTGATTCCAGCTTGTGGTTCATCCAGCCCAGCATTACTCATGATGTACTCTGCATATTGTCCTCAGTTCAGCTCAGTTCAGTTCAGTCACTCAGTCATGTCCGACTCTTCGCAACCCCACGAATCACAGCACGCCAGGCCTCCCTGTCCATCATCAACTCCCGGAGTTCACTCAGATTCACGTCCATCGAGTCAGTGATGTCATCCAGCCATCTCATCCTCTGTCGTCCCCTTCTCCTCCTGCCCCCAATCCCTCCCAGCATCAGAGTCTTTTCCAATGAGTCAACTCTTCGCATGAGGTGGCCAAAGTACTGGAGTTTCAGCTTTAGCATCATTCCCTCCAAAGAAATCCCAGGGCTGATCTCCTTCAGAATGGACTGGTTGGATCTCCTTGCAGTCCAAGGGACTCTCAAGAGTCTTCTCCAACACTGCTGTTCAAAAGCATCAATTCTTCGGCGCTCAGCCTTCTTCACAGTCCAACTCTCACATCCATACATGACCACAGGAAAAACCATAGCCTTGACTAGACGGACCTTTGTTGGCAAAGTAATGTCTCTGCTTTTGAATATGCTATCTAGGTTGGTCATAACTTTCCTTCCAAGGAGTAATTTTAATTTTAATTCTTTTAATTTCATGGCTGCAGTCACCATCTGCAGTGATTTTTGAGCCCAAAAGAATCAAGTCTGACACTGTTTCCACTGTTTCCCCATCTATTTCCCATGAAGTGATGGGACCAGATGCCATGATCTTTGTTTTCTGAATGTTGAGCTTTAAACCAACTTTTTCACTCTCCACTTTCACTTTCATCAAGAGGCTTTTTAGTTCCTCTTCACTTTCTGCCATAAGGGTGGTGTCATCTGCATATCTGAGGTTATTGATATTTCTCCCGGCAATCTTGATTCCAGCTTGTGTTTCTTCCAGTCCAGCGTTTCTCATGATGTACTCTGCATAGAAGTTAAATAAGCAGGGTGATAATATACAGCCTTGATGTACTCCTTTTCCTATTTGGAACCAGTCTGTTGTTCCATGTCCAGTTCTAACTGTTGCTTCCTGACCTGCATACAGATTTCTCAAGACGCAGGTCAGGTGGTCTGGTATTCCCATCTCTTTCAGAATTTTCCACAGTTTATTGTGATCCACACAGTCAAATCCCCCACAAATATATAAAGTCAAGGGAAGCTTATAAAAATATTATGTTCACTAAAGACAGCTAGGGGAATGAAGGGGGAACAGAGTGGGGGATACAAATAGAGAGACAGAGTAAGCGGGGGCAGACAAGTGTTCTGAAACAGTAAACTTCAAATGCGTTTCTCTTGGTAAATCATGGTTCTTAATTTTGGGGGACAACCTGTTGTTAACACTATGGAGTTCATAATGACTTGCTTTGCTTTTTAATCTTTTAATCTACTTACATGAGAATGAAGTGCTGATAAAATTAGGGTTTTAGTGTCTATGCCTACATGGACCATTTTTCTCTGCCCTATAGAATTATCCTATGTTGAGCTGAGCCCTTATCCCCAACCAAGTCTACTAAGAGTATGTGTTATGGGTCCTTACGGGTCTATAGTGGAATAAGCAATCATAGAAACAACTAAACAGCCTGTCAGTTGGGGGAGGGTTATGTTCTCATATTCTCCCTCTCTCTTGCCCCTTCCTCTGTCCCTTCCTGCCTCCCTCCCAGCCTACTAAGTTCAAAGATTCCTTGATTTCTTTAATAGTGACAAATCTTTCAGGAAACAGTTAAAAATAACACTCCAAGTTGAAATATTCCTGAGAAAGTTCAAAATTCATTTTAACAATTGCTTAAGTTATCACTAATAAATCCTCTCTGAAGGTAGCATATCATAGACTGGAGGCAGTCATGGAATTGTGAGATTACCCTAATGGAAAATTGAGAAAAAACAATAACAGTTAGAGAACAGCATTGGTTTTGATTTTGAAGATGAACTTAGTAGATGTCACAGCCTGGGCAAGGAATTACCCTACATAGGAAGTAATGTGGATGGATCAGATTAAAACAGTATAGGAACAACAATTCAAAGGTAGTGTGCTCATAAGGGTGAATCATTCAAGCCATTTCGGTTGAGAGCACAATCTAGTGGTTAGCAGCTTCTGGTATCTACTTTGCAGTCTGGTCATTGCATGGTATAGACATAGTTCTCAAACTTCAACTCCAATGGATTAAAAGTTTGTCTTCAGTTACATCAAATATTTTCAGTTTATTTTATTAAGGAATCAGAGCAAGGGAAAAGTCAAATAATATATTGGTCTAAAAGGTTAAATCACCAGCAGAGTATTAAAAGGCAATGGAAGAGAAGGCTCCTCTGAGGATATTTTGTGTGAGATGACCTGGAACAGATCCTCTTACTCACAATAACCAATTACTCACTACACCTTGCTCTTTTCTAGCAGGTATTATTGGCAATGGCAGTTACTGCAGGATTTAGTCATTTCAGCAGAGACACCCAGATGTGAAATGGGTGCTGATTATGGTTGGCAGGCAAATAAGATATTCTTCTTACATAAGACTGAAGAACAATTCCAAATTCAAAGTGTGGAGGCTCTTGAAAATAAATCTAAACCAAACAAAAAAATCCCCATCTTAAAATTTTGATAACTGGATCACATCTATTCTTTCTTCTGGCCACTCTAATAGCTACCATTTAGAAGAAAACTCCAGCCTCTGTATTGTATCTAAGCATTAATCTACAGGGTAATTACATAAGCCCTATAGTGAAAGTTTAGCTAACAAGCTTTTTTTCTGCAGGGTGAAAAATTTATTATTTTGCTTGTGGCAAGGTCTCAATATGATATCAGAAATGAATATCAGGTATTCTGTGGTTGAATTAATATATCCATTTGAAACTATAATTCTGCCTGTGAAAGAAATAAGCGTTTTTCATTCACATCTTGTGATTTTTGCCAATTTGTTATTCAACTCCATGTTACAACTTTATGTAAAACAGAAGCTTTAGAGTAATATATAGACTGCCACTGCACTTCAGAAAGGGAATGATTAAAATAAGCCCCAAAGAATTAATCATCTCTGCCTATAATAAAATCTTACACACAATTTTTGGTGTATACTGACATACTTTGAACTATATCAGAAAGTCAACTTGACAGAAAATAAGTAATATTTCTTATTAAATCATTTTTTAAAAAAAAGATTTTGGGGATGAAAACACATTTTCTTTACCTTTAGTCATTTTTATTCTATTACCTGTTCTTCCTTATAATTCACATAGAAAAATTGACTAGCCTTAGAACATGGTTCCATTTGACACATGGATAACTTTGTTATCTAAAAGATACTTTGGCCTGATTGAAAGGTATGAAGTTAGAAACTAAACCTGCATTCTCAAATTGGGTGGTGTCAAAACAAAACCATAGAATGTCCTTATGCCTCAAATGCATCATTTGAATAATGAGGAAAATAACACCAAAGTTATTGTGGGAAGTAAATGGTATAAATTTCAAAACATATTTTAAAATTACAAATACAATATAAGTATTAGTTAAAATGGTACTATAGCAATCATTTAATAAACACAGTATTCTTTTGATGAAAACAAAAAGGACAAAATAAGTAATCTTATTCCCCATTTTATAGCTGGAACATACTTCATGCTAGAGTTCACTGGATGACTATAATCAATAAAGAAAAATGTACAGCCTCTGTGTTTATATATTATACAAGAAAGGATTCTGTGAATAACATAGATGCCTCAGCTACATTCTGAACAGAAACTTCACCCTACTGTTCAAGTCATAATTAATTAGATAAAGGATGGACACCTTAGTAATGGAAGTAATCATTAAGTTGCCGAAGTACATGAGACAACATTAGAAATCTTTCCAATTGAAGTTTCTCTATATTAGGTAGACACTGACAGAATCATCAATTCAATCTTGCAAAGAGTTTGAAATTAGTCATCAAGAACAGATCACAGAGTAACAACATAGGAGCATAGGAGCTGGTAAGTGGTGTCCGTAAACAGAGATTATAGGCAGGAGAAAGCACCAGGCATAAGAAAATTGAAGCCTTGAATAAGCAAAGCCAAAGACTGAGAAAGGAGTGGAGAGTTCGTTAGTTGAGAGAAAGTATGAACAATGAGGTGAGCATAATTGACATTAGGAAAAAAATGGAAGCAGAGATAGAAAGTTCTTATTACTGTGTATCAGAGTAGAGTTATAGATTCTTGGTGCTGAAGGGCCAGAAAGATAACTTAATTCAAAAAACTGCAGCATTTTATAAACCATAGCCAATTAAATCTGACTAACTGACTTTTGAGTCAACTCCTTGTTCTTCATTGCTGCTTTTCCTTGATAAGGATTAGTCAATAATCTCCATAAATTGAGGCAGTATCTGCATTCTCTACAACTGAAAAATAGCTTATCTTGGCACAATGGAAACGTGGCAATGAGATCCATATTCTTTACCTCTGAAGTTAGATAATATATTCATAAGAGATCTAGATAACTATTTGTAGCTTTTCCAAGACTCTTACTGCCTTTTTTTCAGTTAAATTTAAAAACAAAATAATCAAAACCTCAAAATATCTAATAATATCAAACCTCAAATTATCTTACCTACAAATTAAGAGTTGATCCTTCAGGTTATGAAAGTTGCTCTTATCTTCTTTATTTCCCTCTAATCTGAAGCCAGATGACTATACTTTAGAAACTGGTAGAACTATATCAAAAGAACTAAGATTTAAACCCAAATCCCTACACCATCAAATTGACAGTTGTTTAGAAGCAATCTTTTCACAGGGTTAAAATGTGAACGAATGTGTCTTATATTTATAACCCATTGTATTATGTAAATACCCATACACATATTCGCATCACATACCACACACACGCACACAAATTTCTACCTTATTTGCTGCTTACAATCATATAAGAAGGCAAATTATATTACCCTTATTATCCACTTGTCAAATGAAGCAGCATGGGATATTTAAATGCTTTGTCCAAGATTCAACAACAATTCAGAAGTGGAACTAAAAGTCAGGAGTCCTGGCTAAAAGTCCATTCACCTATATGTGGTGCCACACTCCTTAATCACACCCATCACAGACGTGTCAACTTAAGAAAGATTTCAAAGACTGTTAGTAGACGTATAGTATATTTGAAAATGCCTGAATTTCAGGGAAAAATGTGCAATGTGTGGGAGGTATTGGGGAGGGAGATAAAATGTTGTGCTCTCAGAAATTCCCATCACTCGACTGCCTATATAATACCCATTGCACCGTGGGCTGCACTTTCTAGAATGAGTTAACCATCTAAGTCTCCTGGGTGGTGGCCTTCAGCCCAAGGCAGTCAGCTTTAGGTCTGGGAACATATTCCCAACTTTCAACCAATGCTTGCTTCCCAAAGGCAGGGAGAGAATAGGATTTGTTATTGAAAAGAGAATAAAGTCTTCTCTTCACAGAGATGTGACTGTATTGATATAGAACACTGCCCAGGAATCACAAATAACTACTGTGAACTGATGATGAGAAACCTTAGAAATCAAAACAAAATGCTAAGCTACAGGTCTAGCTAGGAAAGAAAAAAAAAACAAAACAGCAGAGTTTTAAAAAATAGACATCAAGTATGAATTTTTCATTACTTTTGAAAGCAGAAATATAGACTTTTGGCAGATGAATTATTTTATGATAATCTCACTGTCTTTTAAATACATGAATGGATACAAGAAAAGTGAATTTAGTTTGGGGAGAATGATCAAGTTATGTGAGGTTGCTCTGTGAACATGAATTCTACAGATACCAGAAATTCTGAAATATTCCATCAAATCAATCTGTGGCATGATGAAACTTCCTTGAACCATACTAAGCAAGCACTCTGCCAAGTATGGGTTAGTTTTTCTCTAGTTCTGCTGTAAAACTGTTAACTTAGATCTTCCTTCATCATCAATTTGAAGATTGCCTTGGGCTTCCCTGGTGGCTCAGACAGTAAAAGCATCTGCCTACAATGCGAGAGACCTGGGTTCTATCCCTGGGTGGGGAAGATCCCTGGAGAAGGAAATGGCAATCCACTCCAGCACTCTTGCCTGGAAAATCCCATGGATGAAGGGGCCTGATAGGCTACAGTCCATGGGGTGGCAAAGAGTCTGACTTGACTGAGTGACTTCACTTCACTTCACTGGTATTGGATCCTAGGTATTTTTTTCTTGATTACTCTACTTTAGTCCAATAACTCCCTCAGAAAATATTCATGGAAGGTAATCATTTTAGACATTTCATATAAAAATACCTTCATTCTAATTTATACTAATTATTGGTGTCAGTTATGATAGGCTTGGTAGGTTAGTGTGTTTAAAAAAGTGAATGTGTTAGTCACTTCATCATGTCTGACTCTTTGCGACCCCAAGGACTGTAGCCCACCAGTTTCCTCTGACCATGGAATCCTCCAGGCAAGAATACTGGAGTGGGTAGCCATTCCCTTCTCCAAGGGGTCTTCCCGACCCAGGGATAAAACCCTGGTCTCCTGCATTGCAGGTGGATTCTTTACCATCTGAGCTGCCAGGAAGCCCATGTCCATGTTCAAGTGTTCCATGACATCAAAATCTCCTTAGACATCAGTCTTTATGGTTTGACTAATTCTCTTTCTTCTATTTCTTTGTATTTAACCAGTACTTTCTGGGACATCCCAAATTTATTTTTCATACTTTATTGAATTTATCATATGTTGTATTTTTAATACCTACAGCTCTTGGTTTTCCTCTCATTAATCCTTAATAGCAGCATGACAACCTGTTCTTGATTCATGGGTACATTTTCTTATCTCTCTGAGGAGATTAATATTTTTTTCTAAGTTTCTTATAAATTAATTATCTGCTTTTCCTATAAATTGTATATTTTTCTGCTTGTTTGCTCTGGTGTCTGACTTTGGTACTAGAGATTTTCCTCAACGACTGCTGGTTCTTGACTGAATTCTAATACTAAACAATGGGAACTGAAGAGTTGACTGGGAACCAAGAGAACCCTATGAAATTTGTCAACCATGGGTCTTCTGAGAGGTGCTTGACATTTCATTGTGGAAAAACACCACCATATATATCTTAGGTCTTTTCTCCTGAGCGTTTCTGATTTCCCAAGGTATAATAATAGCAAGGGCTCCTCTCATGTCTCAACAGGTAAAGAGTCTGCTTGCAATGCAAGAGATGCAGGAGATGTAGGTTCAACCCCTGAGTCAGGAAGATGTCTTAGAGAAGGGAAAGGCTACCCACTCTAGTATTCTTGCCTGGAGAATTTCATGGACACAGGAATAATAATAAACAAACACTATCGGAGAAGGCAATGGCATCCCACTCCAGTACTCTTGCCTGGAAAATCCCATGGACAGAGGAGCCTGGTGGGCTGCAGTCCATGGGGTCGCGAAGAGATGGACACAACTGAGCAACTTCACTCTCACTTTTCACTTTCATGCATTGGAGAAGGCAATGACAACCCACTCCAGTACTCTTGCCTGGAAAATCCCATGGACCGAGGAGCCTGGTGGGCTGCAGTCCATGGGGTCGCGAAGAGTTGGACACAACTGAGCAACTTCACTTTCACTTTTCACTTTCATGCATTGGAGAAGGAAATGGCAACCCACTCCAGTATTCTTGCCTGGAGAATCCCAGGGACGGCAGAGCCTGGTGGGCTGCCGTCTATGGGGTTGCACAGAGTCAGACACGACTGAGGCGACTTAGCAGCAGCAGCAGCAGCAGTGCTTATTATATGCCAGACAGAGTTCTAAGTACTTCTAAAATTATTTTTAATCTCTACAACTCTATATAAGAAAGGTATTAGTATTATTTTTATTCCAGTGTTGTATATGAGGACACTGAGATAAAAAGAATTAAAGCTACTTGCCCTAGGTCACATAGCTAACTAGTAGTATAGAAACAGGCAGCCTGATTCCAGTGTCCTCTACATGATATTACCTATTAAGTTCACATTGGGAGAGTGTAACTTCAGTTACTTGGGTTAAAAGGGCCAGGATATCATCATTCTGTGTGTAGATAGATATTCAATTAAATTCTGTTTTTCTATAAAGTATCCCTGACTTCAACACTGCCAGATGCCTCCTCTTGTACTCATCTGGTTCAGAGACTTTGTTTTACCCTTTCTAGAGAATAAACCTCAAGGCTTCCGCAGGATCATAGAAGGAAAACTGTCCTACTTTTTGGCAAGAAAGGAAAATCTGCAGTTTAAAGGCTTCCCTGGTGGCTCAGACAGTAAAGAATCTGCCTGCAATGCAGGAGACCTGGGTTTGATCCCTAAGTTGGGAAGATGCCCTGAAGAAGGGAATGGCAACCCACTTCAGTATTCTTGCCCGGAGAATTCCATGGACAGAGGAGCCTGGCAAGCTACAGTTTATGGAGTCCCAAACAGCTAGACATGCCTGAGCGACCAATACTTTCACTTTCAAAGCCTTTTTAAACAGACTTTTGGCCAAGTCTTTTTTTATTACTTGTATGCTATTCTCACTTCCAGTGGAAACTGGTGCCATAGATTCATGAGCTTTGAGGTACACTTGTGTGTGAGTAGGTGTGTAAATCATGTTGCTTCACAGTTGTCATCGTTGCCAACTTAGAATTAATTTTAGATGGCTAAAATATTTGCCACATATTCTTTTGGTTTTCAGTCCCTGAAATTTTGTTGTTATCATCTCTTTTCCCATTTGGGGGAATTTATGCTTTTTTAAAAACCCCTTTACGATTTCAATAAGGTATTAGTAGAGAGCAGAGACAAATTTTATTTTCAAGAGTTTGTGTGAACTGGGGATTTGTTATGTATTTTTCATTCACAAACATCTATTTTAGATGAACTACTCTCCTAAGGGAAGAATGGCAACTAATCTTGGCAAATTTAGTTATAAGATATCACACCTGGGATTTGGGAGAATTATTATTTGCTAAGAATTCCACTATATACTAGGCAATGGGATAAACACTTTAATCACCTTTACTTGCTAATTTGCTCATTTGATAAATATTTATGTGCCAGGTTTTATGAATTTTGTGCATAGATTCCAATAAGCAGTTGTTTCAGTGTAAGGAGATGTGACCCTCGGGAGGCATTTGGCAATGTTTGGAGACATTTTGGTTGTCAAAACTGCTGGAGGCAGGGGGGATGGTGCTATGGGCAAACATCCAGTAGGCATAGATGTTATAGAAATGCTGCAAAACATTATATAATTCATAGGACAGTCCCCTACAACAGAGTTATCTAGTCCCAAATGTTGGTAGTACTAAGGTTGAGACACTCTGAAATAAAGTCTTGTGAAAATAATAACTGATTTAAATGATAAAAACTGGTTTCTTGTACCAGGGCTGATTTAGCTACTCTGATTCTTGTGCCTTGGTTCTCTTTGATTTTATCAAAAAGGGAGCTTCCATTGCATTGTGATAAACCTGCTACTCTACAGGATATTTTGACCCAAAGAAGGGAGAATTTTCCTGTTTACTTTTCATTGTCTGCTTTTCTTAGAATGGAGTAGAAGACTGCTCTCCTTAACTACAGTTCAGCTATAACAGTAGCAATAAAGGTTTATGAGGACAACCCAAGATAACCTGCCCCTAGCCTTAAGAAAACTGGTCAGAAAATGTGGTGGAGGCATTGTTCACACTTCAGCTCACAAAAACAGGAGGAAGCAACCTCTTCCCTCAGAGAAAGCTGGCTCGTCATGGGGATGTGAACAGCCACATCACCTTTGTGAATTAAAGAATTGTTCTCATTGTGCCAGAAATGTAAACTAGATCCCACAACTGAAGGTTTCTAAAGTTGTTAGACTTTCTGAAGAACATCTCATGGGGAAAAGTTTATTTAGGAAAAAAACATACAGTTTCCTTGAGTCATAAAAGATTTATTGTGTGAGGGATTTGTTATACCAGAGAACAAAGATACTGTAAGAGAAATCATCTTCCATAAAATTGTACCACTGCTTTCAAATATAATGAAAAATTCATAGCTCATTTTTTTTCCCCAGCAGAGTTGATCATTTTAGAGTGAGAAGTCATATGTTCTGTATTATCTTTGATTTTAATGTGGAAAAAGAAAAGGTTTTTATTTTTCTGTGAAATCAGATGATAGTATCATTTCTACATAAGTGTCTCTTCATTGCTGTCTTCTGACCAACCCTCCCCTTATTTCACCTGCATCTTTAAGGATGTCTAAGTCTTTCCTACTATGAGCTTTGGGCAGTGGGTCTTTATCACATGTGTGTTGGCAGGGGAGGATTATTATTTCCGTAAAAAAGAACCAGGAACCAAGTATAGAAAATTCAAAGCTTTGTCTATGTTGTCCTATTGCTCTTGGGTTTCAAATTACAGGCTCATAATATTGATCAGTTTGTACAATGCAACTAGCAATTTTGAAAGCAATATGGTCACTTTTTTGCAATAAGATCTCAATTAAGGTAAATACTTCTGTAATTATGTCATTCACATTTTGGCCCATTTTCTAACATGGAGAAATGAAATGAACATGTGAAAATGAACACGAAATTACCTTCTACTATCTTGTCTAAATCTTTATCTTTTTCTCCTGAATACACTACTACCATTATGCATGTTCTTTTCAATTAGAATATAAGGAGTAATCAATTTTTTCCCCACAGAAGAGATGTTTAAAATTACACAATGGATATTTAGGCAAAGCCTATTATATTCTTCAAGTTAAACTAAGAGTTGCCAGATGCAGCAGAAACAAGAAAGTAGATTCATGAGTATTTGTGTTTCAGTTCAAAAATACTTAAATAATTAATCACTTCAAAATTTTAGCTAATTCTTTGAAAGGAAATGAATTTCCTGGGACCTTTTATATTTCATACCTTTCTTAAGAACTTTTGGTACTTAAGTGAACATGAACATTTCTCTCAAATATCATACATATTTCAATAAGGCTCAGTTAAAACTTTCCATAAAATCAATAAAAATGTAATTCCAAGAGTTCTTCCTATATACTTAGGATGGTTTGCAGTCATCCTTGAATAGCAAGTTATCTTCAGTTTAGGTGTTTAGTTGTGTCCAACTCTTTGCAATCCCATGGACTGCAGCACACCAGGCTTTCCTGTCCATCACCAACTCCCAGAGCTTGCTCAGACTCATGTCCATTGAGTCGGTGATGCCATCCAAACAGTTCATCCTCTTTCATCCCCCTCTCCCCCTGCCTTCAATTGTTACTAGTGTCAGGGTTTTTTCCGATGAGTCAGTTCTTCCCATCAGGAGGCCAAAGTATTGGAGTTTCAGCTTCATCAGTGCTTCCAATGAATATTCAGGACTGATATCCTTTAGGATTGACTGGCTGGATCTCCTCGCAGTCCAACGGACTCTCAAGAGTCTTCTCCAACACCACAGTTCAAGAGTATCATTTTTTTAGCACTCAGCGTTCTTTATAGTCCAACTCTCACATCCATACATGACTACTGGAAAACCCATAGCTTTGACTAGATGGACCTTTGTCAGCAAAGTAATGTCTCTGCTTTTTAAAATGGTGCCTAGGTTTGTTATAGCTTTACTTCCGAGGAGCAAGCATCTTTTAATTTCTTGGCTGCAGTCAGCATCTGCAGTGATTTTGGAGCCCAAGAAAATAAAGCCTGTCATTGTTTGCATTGTTTCCCCATCTTTTTTCCATGAAGTGATGGGACCAGATGCCAAGATCTTAGTTTTTTGAATATTGAGTTTTAACCTAACTTTTTCACTCTCCTCTTTCACTTTCATCAAGAGACTCTTTAGTTCCTCTTTATTTTCTGTTATAAGGGTAGTGTCATCTACATATCTGAGGTTATTGATATTTCTCCCAGCAATCTTGATTCCAGCCTGTCCTTCATCGAGCCTGGCATTGCGCATAATGTACTCTGCATATAAGTTAAATAAGCAGGGTGACAATATACAGCCTTGACATAGTCCTATCCCAATTTGGAACCAATCTGTTGTTCCATGTCCGGTTATAACTGCTGCTTCCTGACCTGCATACAGATTTCTTAGGAGGCAGGTCACGTGGTCTGGTATTCCCATCTCTTTCAGAATTTCCCACAGTTTGTTGTGATCCACATAGTCAAAGGCTTTGGTGTAGTCAATGAAGCAGATGTAGGTGTATTTCTGCAACTCTCTTGCTTTCCAGTGACCCAACAGATGCTGGGAATTTGATCTTTGGTTCCTCTGCCTTTTCTAAATCCAGCTTGAACATCTGGAAGTTCAACACGGTTCATCTACTGTTGAAGCCTAGCCTGGCGAATTTTGAGCATTATTTTGCTTAGCATGTGAGATGAGTGCAATTATGTTGTAGTTTGAACATTCTTTGGCATTGCCTTTCTTTGGGATTGGAATGAAAAACTGGCCTATTCCAGTCAAGTTATCCTATTTTACCATTTTTGTCTCACATAACCTTGAAAATCTTCTTTATTAGTTTCCATCCCCATTGAAATGCCAATCATCCTAAAAACTTGTGAGCCTTGCAAGTGGACAATAAAACCAAACGCACTCCTTTTGACTCGATTAATTGTGTAAACTTCATGTCTATTTCTTCTCTAAGGTTTGTGATGTTAAGCTCAGCCTTTATGATTGATTCACTTAAGAAGGATATTGGGAAAAGTGCTTGGTAAATTCTAAGTCAAGCAATCAAAAAACTGAGGAAAAGTACAGCCACTATGGAGAACAGTATGGAGGTTCTTTAAAAAATCAAAAGTGGAGCTACCATATGACCCTGCAATCCCACTCCTGGGCATATATCCAGAGAAAAACAAGATATGAAAGGATACATGCACCAAAACATACATTGCCACACTGTTTATAATAGCCACGGCACAACCTAAATGTCCATCAACAGAGGAATAGATAAAAAAGAAGTGGTACATATATACAGTGGAATATTACTCATCCATTAAAAAGAATGAAATAATACCATTTGCAGCAACATGGATGGACCTAGAGAGTGTCATCCTGAGTGAAATACATCAGACAGAGAAGGAGAAATACCATATGACATCCCTTGCTAAGTTGCTCCAGTCGTGTCCAACTCTGTGCGATCCCATAGACGGTAGCCCACCAGGCTTCCCCATCCCTGGGATTCTCCAGGCAAGAACAATGGAGTGGGTTGCTATTTCCTTCTCCAATGTAGGAAAGTGAAAAGTGAAAATGAAGTTGCTCAGTCATATCCGACTTAGCGACCCTATGGACTGCAGCCTACCAAGCTCCTCCATCCATGGGATTTTCCAGGCAAGAGTACTGGAGTGGGTTGCCACTGCCTTCTCTGATGACATCCCTTATATGTGGTATTTAAAAAGGAATGATACAAATGAACTTATTTACAAAAAAAGAAAGAGATTCACAGACTTAGAAAACAAACATGGTTGCTGACTGGCAGGGATAGTTAGTGAGTTTGGGAAGGTCATGTACACCCTGCTATATTCAAAAGCATAACCAACAAGGAACTATTGTGTAGCACAGAACTCTACTCAATGTTATGTGCCAGCCTGGATGGGAGGGGGTTTTGGGGGAGTTGGATACATATATGTGTTTGGCTGAGTCCCTTCACTGTTCACCTGAAATTACAACATGGTTAATTGGCTATACCTCAACACAAAATAAAAACTTGAAAGTTTGAAAAGAACAAAATAGATAAATTAAAAGAAAAAACAGCAAAAATGAGAGAATATGGGAGAAACCCTGAATGTGCTTCTTGACAGCAGTAATGCAATGCTGAGGTGCACAGCCTATGAGCCAGACTGCCCAGGTTTAATGCCCATCCTTACCTCTTAGCTAACTGTGTGACCTCAAGAAAGTAACTTGGCGTCTCCAAACTCAGTTTTCTCATCTAAAACATGGGGAAAATAATAGTACCTATTTTGGAAATTCTTGTGAGTATTAAATGAGGTAAAACATGTAAATACATAGAACCATGCCTAGCATATAGCACTAGTTCTTTGAGTGTTTGCTCTTATTACTTCATCACCTCAAAGAGTCTAAGTCTGAGAATAAAGGATGAAAGGACCAAGTGTCTGGCAAGTGCAAGGCACACTGGATAGGCCTGAAAGCTTCACCTTCCTGAGAGCTTTCTAACTATGCATGAGGGGTGAAAGAATGAAACAAGAAGACAAGACCAGGGATGCAGACATGGAGCTGAATCCAATGCTGAATCCCAGCACTGAGGCAGCGCCAAGGACGGCAGCCACATTCAATGATCTGACACTCCACCTCCTCTACCTTAGTTCAGTTTAGTTCAGTCGCTCGGTCATGTCCGACTCTTTGCAACCCCATGGACTGCAGCACGCCAGGCCTCCCTGTCCATCACCAACTCCCAGAGTTTCCTCTACCTCAGATCAGATCAGATCAGATCAGTCGCTCAGTTGTGTCTGACTCTTTGCGACCCCATGAATCACAGCACGCCAGGCCTCCCTGTCTATCACCAACTCCCGGAGTTCACCCAGAATCAAGTCCATCGAGTCAGTGATGCCATCCAGCTATCTCATCCTCTGCTGTCCCTTTCTCCTCCTGCCCCCAATCCCTCCCAGCATCAGAGTCTTTTCCAATGAGTCAACTCTTTGCATGAGGTGGCCAAAGTACTGGAGTTTCAGCTTTAGCATCATTCCTTCCAAAGAAATCCCAGGGCTGATCTCCTTCAGAATGGACTGGTTGGATCTCCTTGCAGTCAAAGGGACTCTCAAGAGTCTTCTCCAACACCACAGTTCAAAAGCATCAATTCTTTGTCACTCAGCCTTCTTCACAGTCCAACTCTCAATCCATACATGACCACAGGAAGAACCATAGCCTTGACTAGACGGACCTTTGTTGGCAAAGTAATGTCTCTGCTTTTGAATATGCTATCTAGGTTGGTCATAACTTTCCTTCCAAGGAGTAAGCGTCTTTTAATTTCATGGCTGCAGTTACAATCTGCAGTGATTTTGGAGCCCAGAAAAATAAAGTCTGACACTGTTTCCACTGTTTCCCCATCTATTTCCCATGAAGTGATGGGACCGGATGCCATAATCTTTGTTTTCTGAATGTTGAGCTTTAAGCCAACTTTTTCACTCTCCACTTTCACTTTCATCAAGAGGCTTTTTAGTACTTCTTCACTTTCTGCCATAAGGGTGGTGTCATCTGCATATCTGAGGTTATTGATATTTCTCCCAGCAATCTTGATTCCAGCTAGTGTTTCTTCCAGTCCAGCATTTCTCATGATGTACTCTGCATAGAAGTTAAATAAGCAGGGTGACAATATACAGCCTTGACGAACTCCTTTTCCTATTTGGAACCAGTCTGTTGTTCCATGTCCAGTTCTAACTGTTGCTTCCTGACCTGCATACAGATTTCTCAAGAGGCAGATCAGGTGTTCTGTTATTCCCATCTCCTTCAGAATTTTCCACAGTTTATTGTGGTCCACACAGTCAAAGGCTTTGGCATAGTCAATAAAGCAGAAATAGATGTTTTTCTGGAACTCTCTTGCTTTTTACATGATCCAGTAGATGTTGGCAATTTGATCTCTGGTTCCTCTGCCTTTTCTAAAACCAGCTTGAACATCAGGAAGTTCATGGTTCACATATTGCTGAAGCCTGGCTTGGAGAATTTGGAGCATTACTTTAGTAGTGTGTGAGATGAGTGCAATTGTGCGGTAGTTTGAGCATTCTTTGGCATTGCCTTTCTTTGGGATTGGAATGAAAACTGACCTTTTCCAGTCCTGTGGCCACTGCTGAGTTTTCCAAATTTGCTGGCATATTGAGTGCAGCACTTTCACAGCATCAATTTTTAAGATTTGGAATAGCTCAACTGGAATTCCATCACCTCCACTAGCTTTGTTTGTAGTGATGCTTTCTAAGGCCCACTTGACTTCACATTCCAGGATGTATGGCTCTAGGTCAGTGATCACACCATTGTGATTATCTGGGTCGTGAAGATCTTTTTTGTACAGTTCTTCTGTGTATTTTTGCCATCTCTTCTTAATATCTTCTGCTTCTGTTAGGTCCATACCATTTCTGTCCTTTATCGAGCTCATCTTTGCATGAAATGTTCCTTTGGTATCTCTGATTTTCTTGAAGAGATCCCTAGTCTTTCCCATTCTGTTGTTTTCCCCTATTTCTTTGCACTGATCGCTGAAGAAGGCTTTCTTATCTCTTCTTGCTATTCTTTGGAACTCTGCATTCAGATGCTTATATCTTTCCTTTGCTCCTTTGCTTTTCACTTCTCTTCTTTTCACAGCTATTTGTAAGGCCTCCCCAGACAGCCATTGTGCTTTTTTACATTTATTTTCCATGGGAATGGTCTTGATCCCTGTCTCCTGTACAATGTCACGAACCTCATTCCATAGTTCATCGGGCACTCTATCAGATCTAGGCCCTTAAATCTATTTCTCACTTCCACTGTATAATCATAAGGGATTTGATTTAGGTCATACCTGAATGGTCTATTGGTTTTCCCCACTTTCTTCAATTTAAGTCTGAATTTGGCAATAAGGAGTTCATGGTCTGAGCCACAGTCAGCTCCTGGTCTTGTTTTGCTGACTGTATAAAGCTTCTCCATCTTTGGCTGCAAAGAATATAATCAATCTGATTTCGGTGTTGACCATCTGGTGATGTCCATGTATAGAGTCTTCTCTTGTGTTGTTGGAAGAGGGTGTTTGTTATGACCAGTGCATTTTCTTGGCAAAACTCTATCAGCCTTTGCCCTGCTTCATTCCGTATTCCAAGGCCAAATTTGCCTGTTACTCCAGGTGTTTCTTGACTTCCTACTTTTGCATTCCAGTCCACTATAATGAAAAAGACATCTTTTTTGGGTATTAGTTCTAAAAGGTCTTGTAGGTCTTCATAGAACCGTTCAACTTCAGCTTCTTCAGCATTATTGGTTGGGGCATAGACTTGGATTAATGTGATATTGAATGGTTTGCCTTGAAATGAACAGAGATCATTCTGTCGTTTTTGAGATTGCATCCAAGTACTGCATTTCAGACTCTTTTGTTGACCATGATGGCCACTCCATTTCTTCTGAGGGATTCCTGCCCGCAGTAGTAGATATAATGGTCATCTGAATTAAATTCACCCATTCCAGTCCATTTCAGTTCGCTGATTCCTAGAATGTCGACATTCACTCTTGCCATCTCTTGTTTGACCATTTCCAATTTGCCTTGATTCATTGACCTGACATTCCAGGTTCCTATGCAATATTGCTCTTTACAGCATCGGACCTTGCTTATATCACCAGTCACATCCACAGCTGGGTATTCTTTTTGCTTTGGCTCTATCCCTTCATTCTTTCTGGAGTTATTTCTCCACTGATCTCCAGTAGCATATTGGGCACCTACTGACCTGGGGAGTTTCTCTTTCAGTGTACTATCATTTTGTCTTTTCATACTGTTCATGGGGTTCTCAAGGCAAGAATACTGAAGTGGTTTGCCATTCCCTTCTCCAGACATTCTGTCAGATCTCTCCACCATGACATGCCCATCTTGGGTTGTCCCACGGGCATGGCTTAGTTTCATTGAGTTAGACAATGCTGTGGTCCTAGTGTGATTAGATTGACTAGTTTTCTGTGAGTATGGTTTCAGTGTGTTCAGAGCTACATAAATCCAAAATAGCTTATCAACTTTCTTTAAACATGAGGGGCCACAGTAGCTGGATTTATCTTTTTTAAAGTGGTGGGTTTTGGGGAGGTTTCTTTGTTGCTTATTTTCCCCAGACAGCAAGTTAGAGAAAAATATCAGACTGAATTGGACCAAATTCCAGATTTTTCCTCCATAGCTATGTGACTTTGGGGAAGGTATGTATTCTTCTTTTTTGAATATCTCTAGTAAATATTTCATAGTTTTGTTTGTGTGGAAGATTAAATGATTTACTCTCTATAAAATGACTCACATGGGTCTTGTGGTACCTAGTACATAGGAAGTACTCAATACACATTAGACCAACTTTCCCTGCAGAACAAAGGTCAGGCAGGTTTGTTTGTAGCCTGTGATAAAAGACTGAAATTCAGTACGCTTGAGGTTCCTTAGCTCTACACAAGCTCACTCCATGAGCAGCATCTACCTACACCATTCTACTTCACTCCCCTGGGAATCAGGCTTGAGGGGAACCAACACAAATGTGAAGATCCTGCTAGTTTTTGCTCTATCAATAATAAGGAAAGGCAAGGCCAAAGAATGTTCAAACTACCATGCAATTGCATTTAATTCACACACAAGCAAAGTATGCTCATAATTCTCCATGCTAGGCTTCAAGTGTATGTGAACCAAGGACTTCCAGATGTTTGAGCTGGATTTAAAAAAGGCAGAGGAACCAGAGATCAAATTGCCAACATCTGTTAGATCATAGAAAAAGCAATAGAATTCCATAAAAACATCAACTTCTGCTTCATTGACTATGCTAAAGCCTTTGACTGTGTGGATCACAACAAACTGTGGGAAATTCTTATAGAGATGGGATTACCAGATCACTTTACCTGCCTCCTGAGAAACCTGTATGCAGGTCGAGAAGCAACAGTTAGAACCAGGCATGGAACAGCAGACTGGTTCCAAATTGGGAAAGGAGTACGTCAAGGCTGTATATTGTCACCCTGCTTATTTATCTTTTTTTTTTTCTGATATAATACTAATAAATCATGTTGGTATGTGTGGTTGTCACATAGGATTCACAGGAGATTTAAATTCACAGTTGTCAACGTAAAGGATTCATGCTATTTAGCTTCTTCATGAATCTATACAGAGTACATCATGCAAAATGCCCGGCTGGATGAAGCACAAGCTGGTATCAAGATTAAAAAGTGAAGTCGCTAGTCATGCCCTACTCTGCAATTCCATGGATAGTAGCTTGCACCAAGCTCCTCCATCCATGGGATTTTCAAGGCAAGAGTACTGGAGTGGGTTGCCATTTCCTTCTCCAGGGAATCTTCCCAACCCAGGGATCAAACCCAGGTCTCTCACATTGTAGATAGACGCTTTACTGTCTGAGCCATCAGGGAAGTCTTAGGCAGACACTTTACTGTCTGAGCAACCAGGGAAATCAGTATTAAGATTGCTGGGAGAAATATCAATAACCTTAGATATGCAGATGACACCACCCCTATGGCAGAAAGTGGAGAGGAACTAAAGAGCCTCTTGATGAAGGTGAAAGACAAGAGTGAAAAAGCTGGCTTAAAATTCAACATTCCAAAAACTAAGACCATGGCATCTGGTCCATCACTACATGGCAAATGGAGAAATAATGGAAACAGTGGCAGACTTTATTTACATGGGCTCCAAACACTGCATATGGTAACTGTAGCCATGAAACTAAAAGATGCTTGCTCCTTAGAAGAAAAGCTATGACCACCCTAGACAGCATATTAAAAAGCAGAGACATTACTTTGCCAATAAAGTTTCATATAGTCAAAGCTATGCCTTTTCCAGTAGTCACATATGGATGTGAGAGTTGGACCATAAAGAAGGCTGAGCACCAAAGAACTGATGCTTTTGAACTGTGGTCTTGGAGAAGACTCTTGATAGTCCCTAGGACTGCAAAGAGATGAATCCAGTCAATCCTTAAGGAAATCAATCCTGAATATTCCCTGGAAGAATGGATGCTGAAGGTGAAGCCCTAAAACTTTGGCCAACTTATGTGAAGAGCTGACTCATTAGAAAAGACCCTGATGCTAGGAAAGATTGAAGGCAGGAGGAGAAGGGGATGACAAAGAATGAGATGTATAGATGGCATCACCAACTCAATGGACCTGAGTTTGAGCAAGCTCCAGGAGATGGTGAAGGACAGGTAAGCCTGACATGCTGCAGTCCATTGGGTCACAAAGAGTCAGATTTGACTGAGCCAGTGAACAACAACAGCAGCAGCAAGCAATCTCTAATCTCTGAAAAAAAAAATCCTCTTAAATGAAGATTTAGTATGTCGTGTTTGAAATCTATGGCAGGAAGGTTATGGAGTAGGTTCATGCTTTCCTTCCATCAGGTCGAGTCAGTTTGTTCCAGATACTAATAACAATCATGAGTATAAAATATGTACAAATAGTTAACATTTGTTAAATGGCTAATATGCACATGCACATGCATGTATGGATGCGAGTGCATGCACACACACACACACACGCCCAGGCACTGTTGTAAGAGTTTTGCACATATTGATTCATTTAATTCTCACAACAACCAAATGAGCTAGGTATGAATGAGGCAAAGAACCTTTAAAATATGTGATCGTGATCACACAGCTAAAAGAAACACACAAAATTTTTTTTTAATTTTATTTTTAAACTTTACAATATTGTATTGGTTTTGCCAAATATCGAAATGAATCCGCCACAGGTATACATGTGTTCCCCATCCTGAACCCTCCTCCCTCCTCCCTCCCCATACCATCCCTCTGTGTTATCCCAGTGCACCAGCCCCAAGCATCCAGTATCGTTCATCAAACCTGGACTGGCGACTTGTTTCATACATGGTATTATACGTGTTTCAATGCCATTCTCCCAAATCTTCCCCCCTCTTCCTCTCCCACAGAGTCCATAAGATTGTTCTATACATCAGTGTCTCTTTTGCTGTCTCGTACACAGGGTTATTGTTACCATCTTTCTAAATTCCATATATATGCGTTAGTATACTGTATTGGTGTTTTTCTTTCTGGCTTACTTCACTCTGTATAATAGGCTCCAGTTTCATCCACCTCATTAGAACTGATTCAAATGTATTCTTTTTAATGGCTGAGTAATACTCCATTGTGTATATGTACCATAGCTTTCTTATCCATTCATCTGCATGGACATCTAGGTTGCTTCCATGTCCTGGCTATTATAAACAGTGCTGCGATGAACATTGGGGTACACATGTCTCTTTCCCTTCTGGTTTCCTCAGTGTGTATGCCCAGCAGTGGGATTGCTAGATCATAAGGCAGTTCTATTTCCAGTTTTTTAAGGAATCTCCACACTGTTCTCCATAGTGGCTGTACTAGTTTGCATTCCCACCAACAGTGTAAGAGGGTTCCCTTTTCTCCACACCCTCTCCAGCATTTATTGCTTGTAGACTTTTGGATCGCAGCCATTCTGACTGGCGTGAAATGGTACCTCGCACACAAAAAATTTATCCTATAAATGTGGATTTATAATGTCATTTTCCTTTTAATGGATGCCAACTTTTTTTTTGTCATTGGTAACATTTTTTATACTTAAAAGGTAATCTTGCAACATCTTTTTGAGTTTAGTTAACTTTCACCTTGATTCATGCTTCCCCCACCCTCTAAGATCTTAAAGAAGCAGCTGACTAGGTTCATCAACAGAGTCCTCATTACATTAATATCAGTATTATATCATAGTATCCCAGATTATACAGTAAAAATGCTCAATAAATTGTGAATGAGTGACTCAAACAAGGTTTCAGTTATCTATTATCACCTAATGAACCACTCTGAAATTGGCTGGCTTAAAACAGTCCTTTTTTATTGTTTTATGCACTATTTTGGGTTGACTGGGCTAAGCTGGGCAGATCTCTCTGGATGTCCCTCATGCAAGTGCAATCAGTTAATAGCTAGGTTGAAATCATCTGAAGGTTGTACTAGGCTGGAAAACCTAGTTGACCGTTAATACTGACTGACATCTGAGAGCTCAGCTACAGTTGTTAGATAACCCTTTCATTTAGTTTGAATTTATCAGAGCCTTGTGGCTGGCTTTTGAGCAGGAATGTCCCAGGGACAAATATCCCAAAACGGAAGAAGAAGAAGCTGCCTGGTCTATTAAGCATTAGCATTGTATCACTTACTCTAGGGCTAAAATATTAAAATACGACATTTGTGAGCCCTAGGCACTCTTGCTTTCATGGACACCTTCTTCTTTTAGACAAATAAATTTAAATAATTATACTTTATGACACTGTTGACAAGAAGATAAATATATGTTACAATATTTTCTTAAGCCTACATGTTCATTTTTTAAATTCTGATTTTAAAAGAAATGAAAACATTATCATGGGTCCCTATGTGGAGAAGGGAATGGCAATCCACTCCAGTATTCTTGCCTGGAGAATCCCTTGGACAGAGGAGCCTGGTGAGCTCCAGTCCATGGGGTCACAAAGAGTCAGATATGACTGGATGACTGACACAAAAGTGTCATGGCCCTAGACATATCTGATGGGTACGTTAGCTCTGACTTCCTTTTCTATTGATCAAAGCAACTACAGGGCCCACTGGATTCAATGGGATAGAGAAATCCACTCTATTTTTTGATGGTGGAGGGACAAGGTAATATTGCAGATGAGCAGGCAGATGGGAGATATTATTATAACCATATTTAGAGAATAAAATCTTTCAAAATGATCATGCTTCTGAGAAACAAGAGTTTTTGCTGTCTTTGTTTAAATGCACGCATAATAACACTAAGATCTACTAATACAATAGTCATTGAGAAGGCTTAAATAATATTTCCTAGTATTCAGGAAAATATAAAACAGCTATACTATCTTCAAAATTCTAGCATACAAATATAAAGATATATTATAGGCCCAGGAAATTGTTGCTGCAGCAATCATAACTTTATAGAAATTTTCAATAAATTTAAATGAGTTCTTGAAGGAATATCTACCTCTATGCACAAGTCAAAAACATAGTACTAAGGAAATTGATGTTATGCTAGAGTGTTTCAATTTCAATGCGAGGTAGAAACTAATGGAGTAAACGTGTCCATAGCATAACATAAAATAAATTCAAGAGTTGTGAGTATCCATGTTGGTTTAACGGACCTGGTTATTTTCTACCTCAAAGATTGATAAACTTTGTTGCCGAAGACAATTCTTTCTATGTTCTGAGAAAGTTAAGTTTTTCTCTCCCTCCTCCTCCTCTCTTTCTCCCTCTCTGGCCACTTTCACCTTCTGAAACATTTTCCAAATAATAGAAATGCCACATGTAGATGACAAAGTGAAAATTTGGTACATTAAAGATTAGCCAGGATATTTTTCCTCTTCCTTTTGTAGAAATACAAAATTACTTTTATACCTGATTAATATACTAGACTGCAATGTTATAAGTTCACTTGCTCAGAGCCATTTCAAAACACCAATTATAGTAGCACAGGGCTATCTTGGAAGGCTAGAATGAACAGATTGTCTGGTCTGTGGAAGATTGATTTTACATGTATAAGACAAAAACTATTTGAGTCAAAAGAAAGAGCCAGTTGTCTGAGTCAATGTTCATACAAAATACTCATCTCAAAAACAGGAGATGTATTAAGAATGGACTAGATGACCAGACAATTTTAAAATATAAAACAGAAGGTGATGCTTAAAATAGAAGCAAGAAGTTAGATAGCAATTCTGGCATTCCAAATATAGGAGAAATTAGTCTTTAGCTACCTAACATACATTCTTTTGGGAATTTCATCCCCACTGTTGTTGGGGAAATTGACCTTCTCACTAACCCTTTTTGGCCCCAGGATGGATGTGATTCATATTCAAGTTTCCATCTTATCGACTTATGGAACTCTGATCCAGTTGATTTTACTTAAGGATTTTCTGAAATAATTCTTAAGAAATAATCATTGTAATGGATATTTGTTGACTATTATGTACCAAGGACTATTCTAAGCATATTGTATATATTGGATCATTTAATTTTCTCAGTAATTCTAAGAGAAATAACACTATTAGGCACATTTTACAAATAAGGAAACTGAAGCAGAGAACTCAGACAACTTGCTTATTAAGTAGAATATTCAAATCAAAATTAAAACCCTGGCGTTCTAACACTAGGGCCTGCAACCTATATCTCACCTTTGGGGCCTTCACAGTGGAAAGAACACACATGGTTACAGGAAAGTTCCACAGAGAATATTAACATGGTCAGTTTTAATTGGTCTAGAGAGTTGCATTCATTGCCAAAGATATAAAAATAATGCTCATTATGATAAAATCCTTATAATTACAGATATACTCATACTTGTGAAGTTTTCAAATATTTAAAATATTCAATTTGCACTCCCTTCTTGAAATCTTTTCATATATATATATATCATATGAACTTTTTACTAGAAATGTGTCCAAAAAAGGACCATTTCATTTTACTGGAATTCTAATAGAAATTAGTTTCTCTCAGCTGATTAGAAAACATATATCTCAATGCTAGGAAAGCAGCATGGGTGTCTGCACTGTTTAATGGCAGATCCATCCCTGACTCCAGCCTTTCCTGGATCGAGGATTTGAGGAATGAACATCGTCACTTGTATTCAAGGTTCTCCAAGATAGAGATAAAAATCTAATTTCTAAAGCACTACTTAGAGAGTAGCCAGAGGACTCTCCTTGTTCCGTCAATAAATTAAAAGCCTCTGTCCGTGGCCCATCAGTCCTATCCCTCCCCTAGCTCCTACGTTCACCCTGACGATAAATCAATAGGCCAATCCTAAAATGTTTCAGCAGCTGTAGAGAGGGGTGTATTTGCTGGTACCAGACTCTGTGCTCCTCGTACACTCTCTGGACACAAATAATAGAGCTCTCACTTTGATGTGTGGGGTTAAGAGAGAACACTCTATAAGTATATATGACCCATCAGAGTCTATAAAATAAAGTTGCTTCTATTCTTGAAATTGGTTCTACAACTCAGATTGTATAGTCATAGTGCAAAGTAGTCTGTCTGTCCTGAATAGCCCAAATTTGTTGCTTCCTTTGATCCTTTTATTCCATAAGGCTTCTTATTCTCTGTGTCTCACCTACCCGTTTCATTGAGGTCAAACTTTCTGGCCCTTAGGTAAGCCCCAAAGTACAGAGTAAGTCAAATAATGATAGGGTTGATTATTTTTTTTCCCTTCCCACGATTACTCTCTCCATGGAAGAACCAGGGACTGCTATCCATTATTATACTTGAAAGGGAATAAAAATGTAAAATAGTGCCAAGAGACTTTTTGGTCTTGTTCTCCTATCTAAATGTTCAATTTTCATTGTAGCCTTCATATGCAGAATTATTAACTGAAACCACCTCCTACAAAGTACCACATGATTCTAGAAATGTAACATCAAAAGCATCAGCATCTTTTACCAGCATCTTAGCTTTCATTTTACTGACAAAAATACAGTTCTATGCTAGCATTTATTTTTCCCAAGCTGTCTTTATATTCTTCTCCTAAACTTCATTGTAAAAATTCTACATTCTGTTGACCCTCTTTTACTAATAGTGCCAACTTTCAATTTCATTTTTCTAATTATTTGCATAGGATAATTCATTTAGGTATTGTTTAGATTTTTGAAGATTATGATAATTTGACTTTTCTGCTTGAGAAGAAACTGCCCCTCCTCGGAGTAGCTGGTTCTTAGTGTAAAGGACTCAGTCTAGAACATGCCTTACTTAAGCAAACTAACCACTAAAGAGCCCTGCCTCTTTTGACTGGCTGATACATCCAGGAGGTAATATTCCTCTCTCTGCCTTAATCATCACAGAATCAGCTGGTGGGGTGGTGGTTTGGTCACTCAGTTGTATGAGACTCTTTTGCAACCACATGGACTGTAGCCCACCAGGATCTTTTGTCCATGGCATTTCCCAGGCAAGAATACTGGAGTGGGTTGCCATCTCCTTCTCCAAGAGATCTTTCTTACCCAGGGATCAAACTGTGTCTCCCGCATTGGCAGGTGGCTTATTTACCACTGTGCCACCAGGGAAACCCTGGCAAACATGGACTACCCCTGAAAGCCTAGAACTTACTGAAACTATTCATGCTAGCTAATCCTAAACTGTTTACTCCAGCTTGTCTCATCTTTTCTGCATAAACCCAAATAAAGGCTGTGGCCTTAGTTCCCCCTCAATCCTGCCCCTTCTGCCTCTTGACCACCTTTGTGTCTTTCTTATGTGCCTCCAATCTCTAGGATGATCTGTGAGTATCATACTTCATTTTCTTACTCAACTCCTCTATCTTCTCTTGGGGCCATGTCTGACTGATCATCACAGAAAAGAATCAGAACAATTTCTACTGGACCCAGGGATCTCTTAATTGACAAAAATGTTACTTAAAATACTCTGCTTTACGTGAACTTGTCTGCAGAGGGATTATTCGTTACAGCATATGATGATAAATACCTCAATAGAACATGGTGTTCAAAGCATGAAAGTGAAAGTGTTAGTCACTCAGTCATGTCCAGCTCTTTGTGACTCCGTGGACTGTAGCCCTCCAGGCTCCTCTGTCCATGGAATTCTTTAGGCAAGAATACTGGAGTGGGTTGCCATTCCCTTCTCCAGGGGATCTTCCCAACCCAGGGATCGAACCCAGGTTTCCTGCATTGTAGGCAGATTCTTTACTGTCTCAGCCACCAGGAAAGCATGGAAATACGAAAGAATGCTTGTTTTGGTGGAAAGATGAGTAGTTCCAGATGTTAAGAGATTGGAGAAGGGGTATAAGTAGGGTTACAGAGTAAGGAAAAATAAACATATACAGAGGAAAGGGGTCATTCAAAGTTTTTTTGTTGTTGCTGTTATAGCAAGAAAATGAACTTTTATATAATGGTTTTCAACTCTCTTCTGTCTGCTCTGATACACAAGGGAGAAATTTACCTGAAAGAGGGAAAAACAAAACCTTCAGTTGAGTTCAGTTTGGTTGCTCAGTCGGGTCTGACTCTTTGCAACCCCATGAATCACAGCATGCCAGGCCTCTCTGTCCATCACCAACTCCTGGAGTTCACCCAGATTCACGTCCATCAAGTCAGTGATGCCATCCAGCCATCTCATCTTCTGTCGTCCCCTTCTCCTCCTGCCCCCAATCCCTCCCAGCATCAGAGTCTTTTCCAATGAGTCAATTCTTCGCATGAGGTGGCCAAAGTACTGGAGTTTCAGCTTTAGCATCATTCCTTCCAAAGAAATCCCAGGGCTGATCTCCTTCAGAATGGACTGGTTGGATCTCCTTGCAGTCCAAGGGACTCTCAAGAGTCTTCTCCAACACCACAGTTCAAAAGCATCAATTCTTCAACACTCAGCCTTCTTCACAGTCCAGCTCTCACATCCATACATGACCACAGGAAAAATCATAGCCTTGACTAGACGGACCTTTGTTGGCAAAGTAATGTCACTGGTTTTCAATATGCTATCTAGGTTGGTCATAACTTTCCTTCCAATGAGTAAGCATCTTTTAATTTCATGGCTGCAGTCACCATCTGCAGTGATTTTGGAGCCCAGAAAAATAAAGTCTGACACTGTTTCCACTGTTTCCCCATCTATTTCCCATGAAGTGATGGGACTGGATGCCATAATCTTCGTTTTCTGAATGTTGAGCTTTAAGCCAACTTTTTCACTCTCCACTTTCACCTTCCTCAAGAGGCTTTTTAGTTCCTCTTCACTTTCTGCCATAAGGGTGGTGTCATCTGCATATCTGAGGTTATTGATATTTCTCCCGGCAATCTTGATTCCAGCTTGTGCTTCTTCCAGCCCAGCGTTTCTCATGATGTACTCTGAGTATATGTTAAATAAGTAGGGTGACAATACACAGCCTTGACGTACTCCTTTCCCTATTTGGAACCAGTCTGTTGTTCCACATCCAGTTCTAACTGTTGCTTCCTGACCTGCATACAGATTTCTCAAGAGGCAGATCGGGTGGTCTGGTATTCCCATCTCTTTCAGAATTTTCCACAGTTTATTGTGGTCCACACAGTCAAAGGCTTTGGCATAGTCAATAAAGCAGAAATAGATGTTTTTCTGGAACTCTCTTGCTTTTTACATGATCCAGTGGATGTTGGCAGTTTGATCTCTGGTTCCTCTGCCTTTTCTAAAACCAGTTTGAACATCAGGAAGTTCACGGTTCACATATTGCTGAAGCCTGGCTTGGAGAATTTTGAGCATTACTTTACTAGTGTGTGAGATGAGTGCAGTTGTGCGGTAGTTTGAGCATTCTTTGGCATTGCCTTTCTTTGGGATTGGAATGAAAACTGACCTTTTCCAGTCCTGTGGCCACTGCTGAGTTTTCCAAATTTGCTGGCATATTGAGTGCAGCACTTTCACAGCATCATCTTTTAAGATTTGGAATAGCTCAACTGGAATTCCATCACCTCCATTAGCTTTGTTCATAGTGATGCTTTCTAAGGCCCACTTGACTTCACATTCCAGGATGTCTGGCTCTAGGTCAGTGATCACACCATCGTGATTATCTGGGTCGTGAAGATTTTTTTTGTACAGTTCTTCTGTGTATTCTTGCCATCTCTTTTAATATCTTCTGCTTCTGTTAGGTCCATACCATTTCTGTCCTTTATCGAGCCCATCTTTGCACCAAATGTTCCCTTGGTATCTCTAATTTTCTTGAAGAGATCTCTAGTCTTTCCCATTCTGTTGTTTTCCTCTATTTCTTTGCATTGATCACTGAAGAAGTCTTTCTCATCTCTTCTTGCTATTCTTTGGAACTCTGCATTCAGATGCTTATATCTTTCCTTTGTTCCTTTGCTTTTTGCTTCTCTTCTTTTGGCAATATCTAAAACAGTTACCACCATGCTTGCTAAATATAACTCCTTTCTCTAGCTCTCAAAAAAGTTAGAATGAATATTGCTTAAGAAAAACAATATTAAACAATTATTCTAGCATCTTTATTATAAAAAGCATATAAATCATTCAAAAAATTTTCAGCTTTGTTAGTAGTAACAAAAAATATGAGACTTATTTCTCATCTGAGCATAATCCATTTGTGTCTTTACAAAACATTGGAGAATCACTGGAAAAGAACATGGTTTGGGTGTAGAGAGAACACTGAAGGTAGAACACCAGCCAGAAATGAATGAAATTGTACAAGTCACTTCCAAGTTTACAAGTGACAATAGGGGTGAGAGCAGAGGAAGACTAAATATATCTGAGGATCAAATTGTGGCTCAGGTTGAAGGATAAGAATAAAATCCTAGTGGCTAAAATGTTTAGGCTAATCCTTGGATGATGAAGTTATCATTGTAAGAAAAGTAGAATAAATATGAGGCACATATTTAGTGGTGAAAGGAAATGATGAACAGAGGAAGATAAATGTATCACATGGGAATGCATTGTTCTGCAAACTTACACTTCTCACTAATAGTAACAAATAAATAGGGTTTTTTTTCTTTCATGAATAAAGTTCAGATATTGATAGGTATTGGAGTTGATCTTCTACTCAGGGAGATCTTCAGACATGCAGGCTTTTTCATTAAGGTTGAAAACATATTGAGACATGAGTCAGGAGCCTTGAATAAAGACAAGTGTGCATAACAATTTCCGAAAGTTTGGTAATAAAGGGAAAGGAGGAGAAATCCAAAATTAACATAAAAGAAATGAAAATAGAATCCCAGGGATAGTGGAGCCTGGTGGGCTGCCGTCTATGGAGTCGCACAGAGTTGGACACAACTGAAGCGACTTAGCAGCAGCAGCAGCAAAAAACAAAAACATGCTGCTAGTATTGGGGAGATTTAAGAACAACCATGAACTATGGGGAAAGGAGAGTGAAGAAAACAACAGGCAATAATAAAGAGAATAATTAATGTCCCAGAATAATGGTAAGCATTTGTGTCAAGAGCACAGGTAGGTTCTGGGTTTCAGAGAAAACTGTTTTGTTTTGCTTTTTAAATCTAATTTCTGTGTTCCTTAAAATTCTCTCCAATGCTCATGTATCACAATTATTGAAAGAAAGAAAAAATATTGTTGGTTTCATTTCATGTCACACTTGGAATCAAGTAGAAATTATATATGTACACAGTCCATGCATTCACATTGTTCCTTTTCCCTTTTTCACTGAGATAAAAGGGAACAATATAGGGAAGGAAACTGACTCAGATACATTTAGAAATAGACAGAAGGAAACTTAAAGAGATTCACCAACTGTGATCTTTCTCTCCCTCAGAATACTGCTTAGACTTAAAAAAAATTAGCAAATTAATACATTCTTTATTCTCCTTGAAAAAGGGAATCCTCTATACCTGTGAAGTAGCTATTACAGAAATGCCGATGATTTGGGTCTTGTGAATGTACAACTCGGTTCATAAATTAAGGGGTTAGAAGACCTGGATTCATGGGTGAAACCCTGTCTTTTCCATCAGAGCTGTCCAGCCTCAGGTTTAAAAGCCCAAATCCTAACATTTGAGAAAAAATAGCAACAGCAGAGATTGTTAGTTTTTTTTTTTTTTTTTTTAACTCTGAAACTGAAAATAATCAAAATGACACTAACAAAGTTCCTGTTTATCAATATCAATTTCCCTGGGAGTCACAGAAATACCACCTTTGGATATCTGAATAAATAACTTCCAAATTTTCTAACTCTAGCATGTTAAATTCTAAAAGCAAACTACACAAAAGATTTGAGGCTATAGAGAACGTTATCATACACGTAATACAAAATCCAGCCCAACCTCTTCAAAATGCCTCAATAACCTTCCTTTGTATTTGACACTTTGGACTCCAATTACCTCTTCACATCTATCTGCATAGGATAAGTGTCCATTTACTTGAAAGGTATGGTCCTTTACATTGCTCACATAATGCTATCCTTTTAGTGTGCTATAGGATGGCTTGCTGAAAATAGCTTTAAGGAAAAAAAAAAAGAGTGATTTTATTTCATTTTCCCACCTTGCAGTTAGCTATTAAGGAGGAAGATTCCAGCTTCATCTTAGCCATTTACTGTTATCAAAACTGTAGAGTTACAGCCCTCTGTTGCTGGAGTGGGAATAATCATTATAACAAAATATCCAAATATGATCCCATTGCTCCTCCAGAAAAGATATCCTTCACTTCCTGGACTGAACTATTCCATGATACTCATTTATCTTATGCCTTTCTATATTTCACAATAAAAGAACCTCCATGTACTTAAGTAGAGCTAAATTAAGCATCTTCCTAAGACATTTGAGACTTTCAACACAACCTATATACATGTGACAAAATGAGCATGAAGAACTCATTAGTAGCATCTAAGTACTATTCAAGACCAATTAGGACATCCAACAGCAGTAATGTGCTCTACTTGAAAAGATTTCTTGAAAGACAAAAAACTTAAGAAACACCTCTAATAGAGACCTTCATGCAACTTCTCTAATTGTAAATATAACCAACAAATATTGGCCTATGTGTGTGTGTGTGTGTGTGTGTGTGTGTGTGTATAAGAGAGAAGTACGTTGGCCTTATATAAGTGATAAGGCCAACATAATTCTCTCTTCATGTCATTACCCTGAGAAGAGCTGAAACAGCTACCTTTTAAAATAACACAGTTAAGCTCTTTCACAGACACAAATTGGGCCTTTTGAGAAGTAAGGGCTAACAGAAACAAAATCACTGCAGAGAAAAATGTGAACGTGGTTCTCAGGACACATCTGTCATTTATGGCAGCCCCAAATCTTTTAACTATCCTTGCCCCAAATCTTTTAACTATTGGTGGGTTTCCAATATCATGAAGCTAGCCTTTCCTTGGTAGAAGCACTAAATGAACAATCCAAGGCTTCCTTAACATGAGGTGTAGACATTTGATCAGCTTTCATCAAACAGACTCATTTTCAGGAAAATAAAGGCAAAAGTAAACAGTTTGTGACTGAGGAGTTCTGGCAAACAAGACCTCATGAAATTGTTGGGTTCGCTGAACCAGCTATAGGAAAAGGTTAGTTTCTGATTCCTGTGTGTATAGATTCAACTAACTAGTGGAAAAAGAAAGGATATTTCTACTGAAACAGTTTTGTGGTAGGATAGGCATTTCTCCTGCTTTAAGCTATATAGCATCTAAGCTTGGAACCTGGCTCTCATAGATATTCTGTAAAATATCAAATTCCTTATAATAAATCTATTTTATACTTTATTTAGAATAAATTATCTTGTCTAAAACAAAACGCTGACTGATAGATTGTTTGGTTTAGAAAAGGTTAATGTGTATCTAGGATTCCTGGATGAAAAGCCCAGGCTAACCTTTAGATGTGTGCGGCTAATGGAAGCAGCTCTAGAGGTCATTTACTATTTCAGAACCTATGGGTTTGACAAGCAGTTTTGCTGTTGTCAATCTTATTTTGATGTCTGTCTGAAGTCCCAATTGTGAGGAGGCATTTCCTCATCATAAAATAGTATATTAACATAAATATGTTAAAAAATTATAATGTGATTTTGTATAGACTAACTCAGTTTCCCCAGAGGTGTACTACCTCTAGATAATTTGACTACTATTATTTTATGTTCAAAGATTTTCAAAGAATTCATAGTGATTTTACTATATCTCTAAAGTTCCTATATCCTAAGTCTATAAGAGTAGTTCCTGAGGATTTAATTTCTAACACCACACTACCATGAAAGGAGATTAGGAGTACCACAAGTGATAGTCCTATCATTAGCCCTAAATGCTTAAAAGGAAAAAAAAAAAATCTTTGGGGAATGCCCAGATTACCCGCTATACTGTCACACTGCTTCTAACACTCTGTGAATTGCTATTTATTATGTTGAATGTTTCTTGTCTGCTATATATGCAGAGTACATCATGAGAAACGCTGGACTGGAAGAAACACAAACTGGAATCAAGATTGCTGGGAGAAATATCAATAACCTCAGATATGCCGATGACACCACCCTTATGGCAGAAAGTGAAGAGGAACTAAAAAGCCTCTTGATGAAGGTGAAAGTGGAGAGTGAAAAAGTTGGCTTAAAGCTCAACATTCAGAAAACGAAGATCATGGCATCTGGTCCCATCACTTCATGGGAAACAGATGGGGAAACAGTGGAAACAGTGTCAGACTTTATTTTTCTGGGCTCCAAAATCACTGCAGATGGTGACTTCAGCCATGAAATTAAAAGACGCTTACCCCTTGGAAGGAAAGTTATGACCAACCTAGATAGCATATTCAAAAGCAGAGATATTACTTTGCCAACAAAGGTCCATCTAGTCAAGGCTATGGTTTTTCCAGTGGTCATGTATGGATGTGAGAGTTGGACTGTGAAGAAAGCTGAGCGCCAAAGAATTGATGCTTTTGAACTGTGGTGTTGGAGAAGACTCTTGAGAGTCCCTTGGACTGCAAGGAGATCCAACCAGTCCATTCTGAAGGAGATCAGCCCTGGGATTTCTTTGGAAGGAATGATGCTAAAGCTGAAACTCCAGTACTTTGGCCACCTCATGCGAAGAGTTGACTCATTGGAAAAGACTGATGCTGGGAGGGATTGGGGGCAGGAGGAGAAGGGGAGGACAGAGGATGAGATGGCTGGATGGCATCACTGACTCGATGGACATGAGTCTGAGTGAACTCTGGGAGTTGGTGATGGACAGGGAGGCCTGGCATGCTGCGATTCATGGGGTCGCAAAGAGTCGGACATGACTGATAGACGGATCTGATCTGATCTGATCTGATGCAAGTACTGTGGAGAAGGCAATGGCACCCCACTCCAGTACTGTTGCCTGGAAAATCCCATGGACAGAAGAGCCTGGTAGGCTGCAGTCCATGGGGTGGCTCAGAGTTGGACACGACTGAGTGACTTCACTTTCACTTTTCACTGTCATGCATTGGAGAAGGAAATGGCAACCCACTCCAGTGTTCTTGGCTGGAGAATCCCAGGGACGGGGGAGCCTGGTAGGCTGCCGTCTCAGGGGTCGCACAGAGTCAGACATGACTGAAGCGACTTAGCAGCAGCAGCAACATGCAAGTACTGAAGAGGGTATGGCAACCCACTCCAGTATTCTTGCCTGAAGAATCCCATGGACAGAGAAGGCTGGCAGGTACAGTCCACAGGGTTACAAAGAGTTGAACATGACTGAAGTGGCTTAGCATGCACACGTGTAAGTGCTACGTGGGCAAGAGTCTTCATTTTATTTAGTGACGTAACCTAAGCCCCTAGAACAGTGTTGGTATAACTTTGAATTAATATTTATTTTATGAAACAAGTTGGCTACAATTAGCCTCCAAATAAGGGGACAGATACTCTCTCTGTGACTTACTTTAAGTTCATAATTCTCCATATGATGAGTCTTATTCATCACTGATCTCTGGTATATATTTCAGGGACAATTCTGAGTTTTCTCCTTTTCTTACCAAATAAACTTTGACTTCCTAAACGGTCAAAATGGTAGTTAATATGAACCATCTTTTTTTTTTTAATTTTATTTTATTTTTTAACTTTACAATATTGTATTGGTTTTGCCATATATCGAAATGAATCTGCCACAGGTTCAGGATGGGAACACATGAACCATCTTTTTAAATATTTATTTTCATTTTTTTGTATCCCCCAAAATATAATTGAATTTAACATGGGAAAAACATAATAAAAAAGCAAATAAATATCCTTAATTGACAAGAATTTTTGGATATTTTATCCTTTTAATGGAAGTTTAAATTGGAAACTTTTTCCTGCCTAGTGTAGCTATGTTTTTCTATCTAGTTTGATATACTATAAATATAGATCGGTTTATTTTGCAGCCTGTCAAGGCAAAGTGTGGCAGAAACAAGAGAACTAGATTTGATTTTAAGCACAGAAATTCTTCCAACTTCTGGTAAAATATTACTTAAAAAAATCTGAACACCATAAACTTTAAAAAAAAAAAAAGTTAGTGTCCCATATCATGCACCTGTATATGCATTAGCTAATTAAGTGCTTACAACAACCCACAGGAATGGGTATGATAAGTCAGACCTTTAGAGATACAAATGGTACTCTACCTTTTACTTTTACATTGCTTTTTAACATATGCTCTGCAAAATAAGATTCTAATAGCAATATGATATTTTATTCACTCCAAATTTGAAGTAATTTTATCATATAAGACAGGTTGGACTTGTGATCATAAAGCAAGTCCATAGGTAAGTTCACAAAATGGCAGCTGGCTTCATCAGGGCAAGCAAAGTAAAGGGGCCAGAGAGAATCCTAGCGAGACAAATGTCAGACTTTTGCAACCTCATTTTGTGACATTCTGTCACTTTTACAATATTTTATACATTAGATGCAATCATGAAGCCCAGCCCACAATCAAGAGAAGATTACACAGTATGAATACCAAGAGGTGGGAGTTATTGGGTCTTGGAGAGACTTGTCAAGTAGTATTTCAGATGTTTATTTCTATTTTCACAGACCTGCCTCAACTTTCTTCCTCTCAAGGGATAATTTAAGAGGTGATCACAAACCTGAGACTTCCCATCACAGGTCCTATTAGATCTTCATGATATGGCACCAATATGACCTGTTGCTCATATTTACTCTGGTACTGGTTGCTACACATCTTCCTGATTTTATAGTTATTGTGAGTAGATGGGCTTTTTTGTACTCCACTCTCTATCTGCCTCAGGTCACTTCTCATCTTCCAGTCACAACAAAGGTACATGCTCTACCATTCACTGAGTGTTTTTTGTATGCCATGTGCTTAGGAGGTATTATTCAATTAAATACCTACAACCTCATGAACAGTATGAAAAGACAAAAAGATATGACACTGAAAGATGACTCCCCAAGTTGGTAGATGCCCAATATGCTACTGGAGAAGAGCAGAGAAATAGCTCCAGAAGGAATGAAGAGGCTGAGGCAAACTGGAAACAATAACTAGGTATGGATGTGTCTGGCAGTAAAGTAACATCTGAGGTTGTAAAGAACAATATTGCATAGGAACCTGGAATGTTAGACTCATGAATCAAGGTAAATTGGAAGTGATCAAACAGGAGATGGCAAGAGTGAACATCGACATCTTGGGATCTGTGAACTAAAATGGAGCAGAATGGGCAAATTTAATTCAGATGACCATTATGTCAACTACTATGGGCAATAATCCCTTAGAATAAATGGAGTAGCCCTCATGTCAACAAGAGAGTCCAAAATGCGGTACTTGGGTGCACTTTCAAAAACAACAGAATGATCTCTGTTCATTTCCAAGGCAAAATATTTAATGTCACAGCAATCCAAGCCTATGCCACAACCACTATGCTGAAGAAGCTGAAGTTGAATGGTTCTATGAAGACCTACAAGACCTTCTAGAGCTAACACCAAAAAAGGATGTCCTTTTCATCATATGGAATGGAATGCATAAGTGGGACGTCAAGAGATACCTGGAATAACAGGCAAATTTGGCCTTGGAGTACAAAATGAAGCAGGGCAAAGGCTAACAGAGTTTTGCCAAGAGAATGTACTGGTGATATCAAACACCCTCTTGTAATAACACAAGAGATGACTCTACACATGGACAACACCAGATGGTCAATACCAAAATCAGACTGATTATATTCTTTGCAGCCTAAGATGGAGAAGCTCTATGCAGTCAGCAAAAACAAGACAGGGAGCTGACTGTGGCTCAGATCATGAACTCCTTATTGCAAAATTCAGTCTTAAATTGAAGAAAGTAGGGAAAATCACTAGACCATTTAGGTATGACCTAAATGAAATCCCTTATGATTATACAGTGGAAGTGATAAATAGATTCAAGGGATTAAATCTTATAGACAGAGTGCCTGATGAACTATGGATGGAGGTTTGTAACATTGTACAGGAGGTGGTGATCAAATCCATCCCCAAGAAAAAGATGCAAAAAGGCAAAATGGTGGTCTGAGGTGGCCTTAAAAAATATCTGAGAAAAGCAGAGAAGCAAAAGGCAAAGAGAAAAGGAACGATATACCCATCTGAATGCAGAGTACCAAAGAATAACAAGGAGAGATAAGAAAAGCTTCCTAAGTGATCAGTGCAAAGAAATAGAGGAAAACAATAGAATGGGAAAGACTAGAGATCTCTTCTAGAAAATTAGAGATACCATGAGAACATTTCATGCAAAGATGGACACAATAAAGAACAGAAACATTATGGACCTAACAGAAGCAGAAGATATTAATAAAAGGTGGCATGAATACACAGGAGAACTATACAAAAGAGATCTTAATGACCCAGATAACCACGATTGTGTGAACACTCACTTAAAGCCAGATATCCTGGAGTGTGAAGTCAAGTGAGCCTTAAAAGCATCAGTACAAACAAAGCTAGTGGAGGTGATGGGATTCCAGATGAGCTATTTCGAATCCTAAAAGATGATGCAATTTTAAAGTGCTGTACTCAATACGCCAGCAAATTTGAAAAACTCAGTAGTGGCCACAGGACTGGAAAAGGTCAGTTTTCAACCCAATCCCAAAGAAAGGCAATGCCAAAGAGTGTTCAAGCTACTGCACAATTGCACTCATCTCACACACTAGCAAAGTAATGCTCAAAATTCTCCAATCTAGGCTTCAACAGTACATGAACCAAAAACTTCCAAGATGTTCAAGTTGGATTTAGAAAAGGCAGAAGAACCAGAGATCAAATTGCCAACAAATATTGGATCATAGAAAAAGCAAGAGAGTTCCAGAAAAACCTACTTCTTCTTCATTGACTACGCTAAGCCTTTGACTGTGTGGATCATAACAAATGGTGGAAAATTCTTCAAAAGATGGGAATACCAGACCACATTACCTGCCTCCTGAGAAACCTGTATGCAGGTCAACAAGCAAGAGTTAGAACAAGACATGGAACAACAGACTGGTTCCAAATTGGGAAATGAGTATTTCCAGGCAGTATATTGTCACCCTGCTTATTTAACTTATGTGCAGAGTACATCATGAGAAACGCCAGGCTGGATGAAACACAAGCCAGAATCAAGACTGCCGAGAAAAATATCCATAACGTCAGATATACAGATGACACCACTCTTATGGTGGTAAGCGAAGAGGAACTAAAGAGCCTCTTGATGAAACTGAAAGAGGAGAGTGGAAAAGCTGGCTTAAAACTCAACATTCAATAAACCAAGATCATGGCATCAAGTCCAATCACTTCATCGCAAATAGATGGGGAAATGATATAACAGTGACAGACTTTATTTTCTTGAGCTTCAAAATCACTGCAGATGGTGACTGCAGTCATGAAATTAAGATACTTGCTCCTTGGAAGAAAAGCTATGATAAACCTAGACAGCATATTAAAAAACAGAGACATTACTTTGCCAACAAACATCCATATACTCAAAGCTATGGTTTTTCCAGTAGTCATGTTTGGATGTGAGAGTTGGACCATAAAGAAGGCTGAGAGCCAAAAAACATGCTTTTGACCTGTGGCGTTGGAGAAAACTCTTGAGAGCCCCTTGAACTACAAGGAAATCAAGCCAGTCAATCCTAAAGGACATCAATCTTGAATCTTCATTGGAAAGACTGATGCTGAGCTGAACCTCCAATACTTTGGCTACCTGATGCAAAGAACTGACTCATTAGAAAAGACTCTGATGCTGGGAAAGATTGAAGGCAGGAGGAGAAGGGGATGACAGTGGATGAGAAGTTTGGATGCATCCTTTACTCCATGGACGTGAGTTTGAGCAAGCTCTGGGTGATGGTGAAAGACAGGGAGGCCTGGCTTGCTAAAGTCCATAGTGTGTCAAAGCGTCGGACACACTGAGTGGCTGAACAACAACAATACCTACAACCACTGATGGGATAGGGATCATTTCAATTTTACAGGTAAGAAAACTAAGGCTTATAAAAGGTGTATATCAACATCATGAAGCTAATGAGGGATAGTTAGGGAATTTGAGAATGTCATGTACACACTGCTATATTCAAAATGGACAACCAACGAGGACCTATTATATAGCACATGGAACTCTATCCAATGTTATATATCAGCCTGGGTGGGAGTGGGGTTTGGAGAGGAATGGATACATGTATATGTATGGCTGAATTCCTTTGCTCTTCATCTGAAACTACTGCAACATTGTTTATTGGGTATACCACAATACAAAATAAAAAGTTAATAGTTCAAACAAAATAAGGATAGGTATATGTCAACATCATGTAGCTAATGAGTGAAAAACTTGGACTCAATCACAGATCTACTGAAATGAAGAACTCAGGTCTATAACCTCTGCTTTCTCCCCCTAAATCTCATCCTTGATATAACTTTATATGCTGTTATTACATCTTACATACTAGCAAATAGGACTTACTTCTCTGTATTAAAAACAATTTCACTTTAATAATAATGTCTTGTGCTTAAAATTAACTTTAATGGTAGTGATAACTGCACTGAGCTTAGAGTAAGCCTCTATTTCTGACCTTTTGTGTTGTATTAGGTGTTATAAAAGTCATCACTTACAAATGAGGGGAAAATGACACAGGGGATAAATAATTTGCCCATTTTCACAGTTATTATGAAGTAAACAGCTGTGCCTCACTTTAATTCACTTGCTCTTTGCACTGTTATATGCTGTGTTTTGATTATGTTTTCTTCTTGCCTGTGAAACGTCAGTGTGATTAAATGACAAATGATAACACTGGCAACTTCAACTTGCCACCTTCCAATCCACCCTTCATTCATTACCTCTTTAATTTGCTAAGTATTCACATATTTGTACTTAGAGTGTGGCAACATAATCCATGCCAACTTCTCTCCTTGGGGCTGATGTGACCTCAGTGCCTAATACAGCCTTCATCTGTTCCATTTCACCCAATCTTCTTGAGTCAAAAACCTCCTTCTTCAGCTATTACTGGCTGACCTCAGTCCCCTTGCACAACCCACTCAGCATAAGCAAGGATTTTCAGTTGCCCACAAAGTCGGGGTTTGAAATACATTTCCATTACTGTCCCTCCCCACTACACTCCACCACAGCATCACCAACTCTCTGCTTGTCAGACACCTTCTTATCTGTAAGATGTGAGTATCCTGGGGAGAGGGCAAAACCTCTTCATTCTACTTAGTCCTCTGGAAGCCCAGTTCCCAGTCATTAAAAACCTCAGCTTCATCTATTGAATCTATTAGGCATAAGGCACTGTGGGAGTCTTGAGAGAACACCTCACATTGACTCATTTGCTCCCCAGGCAGCCAGAGAACCAGGACGAAGTTATATATTGTCATGGCATTTATTGAGCCCAATTCTGTCCTTGGTTTGCAGAAGAATATCATTTATGGTTAAGAATACCCCAAAGTTGCCATTTATCTTACCCTTTCTCTGAAAACTGTCAATGCTTCTGCTTGAGTTTTGTGGAATGGTTACCCTCTAAAAATTATTCTCTATCTCATCTTTTTATTCCTTTGTCCACTTTCTACCTATTGTTCACTGATTGAAACCATACCCAGCACAATCAGGGCATCTAAAGCACCCAGTCAATACCAAATGCTTTTTCCTTCAGTTACCGGTACAAGCTTGAAAGTCAGATTTATTGTCCTCTTATTTCTCTGGTCTCCAAACATGTAGCTTCTTATTTTAATAATGTTGACTGTATTTGTTCAGGTTAAAGCTTGTGTGAGTACAGTTTTTTTTTTTTAAAAGAACAGTTTTTTTTTTTTTTTTTAAAGCTGCAGCCCAGCATTGCTATTCCCCAGGACCAGAAGCAGAGGATATATACTTTTCTTACGTTAAAGGGTTCAATTTACCTCTGTAAAGGAGACTACAATGTAGTCATAATTGTTATTTGGCAAATCAAACTGCAATGTCTTTCTTAGGGCCAGCATTGTATAATTTGGGAGGAGGAGAAGTTTGGCTCTCTTGCAAGGGATAATCTGCTCATCACTACCACTTTTAATTTTACCAAGTTTACCAACTGGATTTGCTTCATTTGCTCTTGATTTATTGTCTTCTCATTGAGAAATGACACTAATGAGTACAGATCAATGCAGTCTCCTAGACAGAAGGGCACATAAGCTAAAATTGCCTGGGCTTCCACTTCTGGAAGGGAATCTCCTGCTCTCTGCTGGGGGCCATGTGCAAGTTGAATAGCTTGTCTGAGCCTCAGCTGGCTCACATAAAAGGGAATAACAGTACTTTCTTCACATTGTTGGTGTGAGGATTAAATGAACTAAATTAAATAAAGTGCTAAGTACAATCCCTACCACAAGTAAGTGCCCCAAATATGTGACAGCTCTTGCTAAGGAGAAAGAGAGGACCAGTGGGCATCTCCTTATTCCCTTAAAATCTCTAGCTGGGGTGGATTATGTCCTCTGGGGAAATACTCACAGCCTCCAGCCTGTACTGGCCTATGTATCCCTTATTAGCAAAGGCTAACAAGGCCTGTGTCCTTCCAGGCCTGCACTGTGAATCAAGGAGTTGATCATGGGAGCTGCAAGCAGGTACCCTCTCCTAGTTTTCATCAGGAAAAGGAACACCTCCCCAGTATGTTCTAATCTTATCTAATCTTATCAAATCATTCTAACAGTTTATATCATTGCCTTTCTTCCAGTAGAATAGCAGGAAAATGCAACATTTTAAATAACTCTGGGTGTAGGCATGCCTAACCTCTTGCTCAAACCCAGACACATAGGATTCTATATCTAGCAAAGTGTGCTGGCTGGGCTTCATGAACTCATTTGCACTGAGGCCTGTATATTCCCTTGACATCCAGAGGCTATCATTACCTGCTAAGATCCCATCTGAAAACAGCTCAAGAAACAGGAGCTGTAGGTCACCAGGGGCTCCTTGAACTGAAATGAGCGACAGCAGGACAGAGTGAAAAGCACTGGGCCAGGGCTCAGCTTTACCATTAATCACCTGCCTGACCTTGACCAGTCATAAGGCCTCCAACCTTCCAATCACTTTAGCTGTAACATGAGAGAACTGGACGAGATCAGCATTTTTCATAGTGTTTCATGGAATATCAGCACCAAGGGATGGGCCATAAAAAAGAGAGCTCTGTGATTAAGTTAGTTTTGGAAATGCTACCTATCAACCAAGTTTGGAAGAGCTGTTTTGGGAAATCTACCGGGTTTATTAGGGCACAGTTTTTTAAGATGTTTAAGCTTGTTTCAGCCAGCTGTTTCTAACCTGCTTGACCACTCTTTCCGTTTGTTTTTCCTCCTATGTGCTATTGTTAAGTTCCTCATTTCGGGTACCCATAGACAATTCTGTGAGAGACATAGTCATCTATAGAGTATCATCCAATCATGACTCCAAGTTAGTCTCTGATTTATGAGATTTCTGATTTAAACTAATCTCCAGGCAAAAAGACAGGCCACAGAGGCAGGTACAGTCGGTGCTCTGGCGTTCATTTATACCTGCTCGAAAGCTCTTTGTTTGGAACCATTTCTGAAGGTTCAGGCTGAAGGAATTTTTCAACAATAGGAGCAGACCCACAGGCACAGAGCAAGCCAGAAGTGGCAGAGTTAATGCTCCTGGAATCAGCTCAGGACAAATGACAGAAAAGGATTTAGTGGATAAATGCTCCAGCTTCATCATCCTCAGGTGAGATAACTATGTTCCACACTGACTCCCAGAATACTCCAGTAGGATTAAACTTGAATTGTCCTCAGCAGGAACTTTGTGGATAAAGAAAGATGTCATCTTAGGTTGTTTCACTTATCCCCCACCCCCCACTGGGACCCTGTGATCACCTTCCAAGTGAACTATTGTATTAGAATCCTTGTCACAATATGTGCTACTGGGAAAACCCAAGGTAAGTCAACCACCCTCCGTACTGAATGATGACCCTAGATTGTAGCACTCCACTGATGAAAGTATGCAAAACAAGTCTTCAGGAGACTGAAATTGTAAACTAAGTTCAAAAATCATGTTCTGGAAGCAACTAATACAATGAGCATTACACCAAATAGAAGTTAATAATTAGAAAAGATCCCAGGTGGATTTTTAAGCATCCTATTAGTTTGATGGTCCCCAAGAGAGAATGCAGCAGGGTCCATGGGACTGCAGTGCACTTACTTATTTGACACTTCTCCTTCTCATAAGGGTATATAGATATTGGAGGGAGGGTTGTTGGAATGAATTACAAGGGAAGCTTTAGTTATATAGCGCATTCTAACAAGAGCTGAAATTAAAAAGATTAGGAAGTAATAAAACAAAAATGAGAATGACAACTGTTCCATTATTTTCAAACATATTTAACCTCATTGAAGAAAAGCTTTAAAATCAATCCTATCCCACTGATGTTAAAATAATTTAATATCATGAAGAATTGTTCTTATATATAAATAATCATCGTAAGTAATTACTCATCAGTAATTCTCTATAAGATAGAAGGGACATAACAGTTTTCTGGGTCATTAAAGATTACTTGGCCATGAAGGTAACAATATTGAAATACAGTATCAGAGTGGAAAAGATCTAACCAAACCTTCCACAGGAGGACCTAACCTTTCCAAAGTTCCCTCAGAGAACATCTGTAGTGATGACTGTTTTACCATTTCCCTAAAACAACCCATTTCCTTGCTGAGTGGCTGCTGCTTATATTGAGCTAAAATCTGACTCCCTCTACCTGTTGGTTCTTATTTTACCCTCTATTTAGAAATACAATTTGCCTTCTCTTATTTGACAGCTCTCCTTTATATAGGAAAAATAATTTTTCTATTTTAATCATCAGCTGCAAATTATAGAGTTAGGAAGTTTAGCTCTATTTTTGTAATGAAAATACTATTTCTCCTTTCTCCTCAATGGCATTATTTCATGGATGTTGTCTATTGTAACCATGACTGATGATATTATCATTCTAAAATTATATAGTGACTTGCATCTAACTTTAAAAAATTCTGAGTAATGGCAAAGATATTCTACAACTTCACTTAGTGACCAAGTCTTGAGCCCAACTGTGCTATGGTGGTCTAATTATCCCTAATTACCTAATTTGATGCTTTAAAACTTGGGATTTTGAATACCACTAAGATCTTCATAGAAATTGAATCTGCACAGAATTAACCAGGCATTTTAAACAGACGAGCTGACACTCCACAAGTTGGATACTTAATTATGAATTTGATCCTTTAAGCTCTATCATATTAGGATATTTTGGAATCAAATGCCTGTTTGATAGTGTGATGCCTCCATGATAGATGATAGCCTGGATTACTGCCAATAGGGTAATGGAAAGATTACAAAACTGGCGGGGAAGTTACAGGATGAGTCAATGTTTCTGAATGATGAATTTGAGTCAATGTTATATAATGGGAACAAATAGAATTTAAAGATAGACATTGAGTTATAATATATACTCTTCAAAATGTATGTGATCTTGGCAGGTGGTGGTGGGGGGAGGAATGTGTGAGTCTCAGTTTCCAGGACTATAAAATAAAAATAATTAAATTTTTTATCCTTATTATTTGCAAAGTGATTGTTAATGTTTAAATCAAATGCTTCTATTAGAAACTTCCATTATGAAGTACCATGCAAATATATATTATTTTTTAATTTAAGTCTTTACTATCATATGCCTCCATATGATTTGTCTTTCCTCAAAAAAAAAGAGAGAGAAAACTAACCTGATCCGAGACAAGAACTGTTTATATATCTGAAAATAATTAGTTTTATATTATCAAAATTTGAATCCCTTCTATCATCTGTCCTGACCACTGTCATTTACTAATCTGTGTTCACAGTAGCACCCTAGTGTGATATGGCTGGACTTGGAGATCAGGATGCACCCTAGTGTGGTGTGGCTGGACTTGGAGATCAGGATGCATTATGGTACGTTAAGGGCAAAACTGCAAGTGAATTAAAGAGACAGGGTTTCCTCTTGGGTTCATACTAAGAGTGCTTTAAGGAGTAACTAAAAAAAATGAAGACCTCTAGACTCCTTGCTGAACAATTACATTTGGTAACTTATAAAATAATACTGACTTCTCTATCTGCTCACATTTTATTTGGCAGTAAAACACCGCATAAGTCACCTTGCTCTAACATCTTCAAGTAACTCTATCTGTACTGAACCCAACAAACAAAATCATGTGTGTAGGGAGCCAACAGATTACAGTTACCAAAACTTGTTTTGAAAATATATTGTATTTGATATTTTAAGGTGGACAAAGTAAAGGCTAGGATCTTGAACGTTTTTCCTTGGTAGGTCTGGAATTTTGTCTGGGCAGCTGTTTTTTTTTTTTTTTTTTTTTAAGTCCTCTATATGATCCTAATGAACATGAAAGTTTAAGAATCCTTGCTTTGGGCTAGCTACCACTGTTTATTTTGTTTCATTTTTATAGCCAAGTCTACTTCTCCCTGTGATTCAGATGCTTTACAACAAACTCTTCACTGCTTCTCTTTATGAACTAAAAGAGCAAGTTTTTGCAGAGTTGAGATAGGCCACATTTCTTCTGTGCTTTTAAACTCTATTAAATGAGAACAGACAATAGCAAAGGGGCATACATGTTATAACAATGGTGTAGAGAATGAGAAAAGAGCTATTGATGATAGAGATTTCAACATATTTGATACTAAAAATCAAAAGGGAGAAAGCTAACTACTAAAGGAGGTAGAGGAAAATGGAGCCTAGACAATATCAAGAGCAAGATTCACTCAGTGAGAGAGACAGCCAGGCTGCTAAGACCACGGAGACATTCATAAGTGTAAGGTACTAAGGTAGGCTGGGGTGAGAATTGAAAGTGAAGATAGGACTGCTATTAATTTAAACATAGTTAAATTGCTCAATCCTCCAGATATGATTTCTCACAGCTGTTTTCTCCCAAGGCAAAAACAATAGCCACAACAAAAAGCGAAACACAAAAAAAAACCCTATAAGAAATGTAAATCAGTCCTAAACAGATAAGACAGACCATAACCTAGCGTTATAAGATTCCACCCAATCGTGAATAAATAGCCTTTTGCCTATAGGTGTGTGTGTGTGTGCATGCTGAGTCACATGATTGAGTCCTACTCTGTGTACACCTGTAGCCAGCAGCTTACCAGGCTACTCTGTCCATGGGATTCTCCAGGCAAGAATACTGAAGTGGGTTGCCATGGCTTCTCCAGAGGGTCTTCCCTACCCAGGGATCAAGCCCACATCTCCTATGTCTCCTGCGTCAGCAGGTGGGTTCTTTATCACTAATGCCATCTGGAAAGCCCTTTGTCTATAAACTGTGAGGCAAACCCATCAATGTATAAGCCCTGCAAATGTATACAGATCCTCCAGTCAGCTTCTTTTTTGTCTCCTTCCTAAATGCAAACAGATAACAAGTATCCCACAATATATGATCAAAGCCTACACATTATAAAAGATTTAAGATGAATAAACAAGAAAAAATGATGCATAAAATGGAGATAGATCAAGGAATATAGAAGACTTATGCATTAAAATATTCAGTGCAAAGCAGTGTAAGCCAAGGATATATTTTATCCATATATTAAGATCATGGTGCCATGTGAAATAAACAACAAACTGTTTTTGAGAAACTTTGTGAGGAAAACACAAACTGTTTCTGAGAAAGTAAAGAAGAGTACCAGTAGAGAAATCCATCAGAACTGAAAATAAAGTCAAGATAATTAGCTAAAGAGTATGGGGAAGGCGATTTCAATAAAGGCATAGAGAAGCATTCTAAGAGTTACAACTTTTAGTGGGCATTCCAGAAAAGGAGTTCAGAGAAATAGGGAGAATTACCTCACAGAAATAATGGAGGAGAACATTCTTCTCCAGGTTAGATTATACCAAGTATCAAAATAATTAATAAATATACTTACATGTGCTACTATTATAAAATTTCAGGATATCCAAGAGTTGATTCTCTTACTCTTGGAGGTAGAGAAGTATACATGTTGGGAGGTGCTTATTTAACTTATATGCAGAGTACATCATGAGAAACGCTGGACTGGAAGAAACACAAACTGGAATCAAGATTGCCAGGAGAAATATCAATAATCTCAGATATGCAGATGACCCCACCCTTATGGCAGAAAGTGAAGAGGAACAAAAAAGCCTCTTGATGAAAGTGAAAGTGGAAAGTGAAAATGTTGGCTTAAAGCTCAACATTCAGAAAATGAAGATCATGGCATCTGGTCCCATCACTTCATTGGAAATAGATGGGGAAACAGTGGAAACAGTGTCAGACTTTAATTTTTTGGGCTCCAAAATCACTGCAGATGGTGACTGCAGCCATGAAATTAAAAGACGCTTACTCCTTGGAAGGAAAGTTATGTCCAACCTAGATAGCATATTGAAAAGCAGAGACATTACTTTGCCAACAAAGGTTCGTCTAGTCAAGGCTATGGTTTTTCCTGTGGTCATGTATGGATGTGAGAGTTTGGACTGTGAAGAAGGCTGAGCGCTGAAGAATTGATGCTTTTGAACCGTGGTGTTGTAGAAGACTCTTGAGAGTCCCTTGGACTGCAAGGAGATCCAACCAGTCCATTCTGAAGGAGATCAGCCCTGGGATATTTTTGGAAGGAATGATGCTAAAGCTGAAACTCCAGTACTTTGGCCACCTCATGGGAAGAGTTGACTCATTGGAAAAGACTCTGATGCTGGGAGGGATTGGGGGCAGGAGGAGAAGGGGATGACAGAGGATGAGATGGCTGGATGGCATCATTGACTCGATGGACATGAGTCTGAGTGAACTCTGGGAGTTGGTGATGGACAGGGAGTCCTGGCATGCTGCGATTCATGGGGTCGCAAAGAGTTGGACATGACTGAGCGACTGAACTGAACTGAACTGAATTTCTCAAAAATAGAAAATTACAATGGAGGCAGTAATACTGCATGCTAGAAAACAATGGGACTATTTCTTCAAAGTATCAAGGGAAAGTTTTTTTCAAGCTAGAATTTTAAAGTCAGTGAAATCCTTACTCAGCCGTAGTGTTATGAGATTCCAGAGTTGATGGACTCAATGCAGAAGAGGAGGGAGGGAAGGCCCAGGAACAAAGTTGTGCAGCAGGGCTAGAGAGGAACAAAGCCAGACTGAAGTAGGAAGCTTGATGGTCCTGGGACAGAGGCTCCAGAATAAAGAGAGAGGGAAGACTCAACAAAATACCAGATATAATAGAGATCATGAGCAAAACAACTGGGGATGAAAGAAAAATACAGAAAATACAGAAAAAGAGAACAAAAAGTTGTACAAAACCTGTGGCGGATTCCTTTTGATATTTGGCAAAACTAATACAATTATGTAAAGTTTAAAAATAAAATTAAATTAAAAAAAAAAAAGAAAAGAAAAGAAATTCATGGCATAAGACTTACCTCTAAAGTGAACCATAGTTACATAGTAATTGTAATGTAGAATAAATAGTATTCTAATTATTGTCTATCAGTTTAATTAAACAAGGATATAATTTTACTAGAACACAAAGGAGAATATATAAGATCTTGTGTAAAAAGCTGAAACTAATGTATCATGGTAAGAAGCCAAGAGATCTTGTCTAAAATCATTAAGAAATACTGTAAAAAGTCACATACTATTGAGGGGTAAGAAGCGACTCCCTATAGTAAATGCTGAAGAATTTTAAATAATTGCATCTGGAGAGGAAATCTGGAAAAGCTTAGAAAAGGGAACTTACTTTTCTTAAAAACTTCAATAATTATTAATTTATTTTAACCATGGGAATTTTAATCACAGTTTGAAAAAAACGCTTTGAAAATATTAAGTGCTTATGACAACTCTGAAGGAGTGGAGGTGGTAAAGGCTTCCAAAAGCTACTGCAGGCATTGAAGGGAGGAATAGCTTCTTGGTATTAACACATGACTGATTTTAAGCATTATTCAGATATTATTTCAAAAAAAAATTAGATATGTTTGTTTCAGTTATGTGATACAAAAACTTGTGTTTTTCCATGAAGTTTTATCTTACTCTTTCCCTTTTAACTTACATTTAGAAAGAATTTCAGATTTACAGAGAAGTCACAAAAGTAGTGCAGAGTTCCAAAATACACTTCGCGCAGGTTCTCTTATTGTTAACATATTATGTAACCATCAACACAAGGACACTAACTAAGACTGATTCACTAAATCTAACTTATAAATCTTATTTGAATCTCACCAGTTTTCCACTAGCACCTCTTTTTCTGTTTCAGGATCCACCCAATCTCCCACATTCTGTTTAGTTGTCATAGCTCTGTGGTCTTCGCTACTCTCTGGCAGTTCCTCAATCTTCCTTTGTGTTTTATGATCTTAATGCTATTGAAGAGCCAGCTACTCTGCAGAATGCCCTTCAAATTGGATTTGTCTGATGTATTCTCACAACTAGATTAAGGTGATGCATTTTTGGCAAGAATATTACAAAAGTTATATGTACCCTTGTCACTTTATCATATTGGAAGGAATATGATGTACAAGGATTTCCTTACTTCGTTAGAATGGTGTCTGCTAGACTTTTCACAGTAAAATGGAATGATTATTCTTTATGTAATTCTTCCTATTCTTTATGCAATTACATCCTTTATGTAATTCATTCTTTATGTAATTCACAGTGATGGGTCCTTAGCCTTTCTAACTAACATTTCATCTAAGTCATTAAATGTTCAATACATACAAAATGCTATTTAACTGTTATTATTTGAAGCTTTAAAATTTTTCCTTAAAACGTATTCATTTCTTCATTCAATAAGCATCTTTTTAATTATTTAGGACATGCTCCATAAAACACTATGTTCAGGTTGGTGGTTATTTATGTTGTTGACTATGATCTTATTCAGACTAATACAAATTTGACTGTACCCTGTATAATATCTATAAACAGGAATTGTTATCCTAAACACGTCTTTTGGCATTGCCTATGATATGGGGCTATAGTGGAGTTTCTCCCTTCTTAGCAGTGATTGTTGTGGGGTGGGGTTGTTGGCAGCGGGCAGTGCGGGGGTGGGGGTTGCTGCCTTCTGAATGAGTTCCACATTATGAAATCTATGCACAATGGAGCAGATCAGAGATACACAAAGTCTCTTTAGACAGAACATTCTCGTGATCAGCCTTCCTTGACTGTAAATTGATTGAATGCATTAACAAACTTAAAGAATGTGTTCCATCCAAATGGGATGAGTCAGGCAATGAAACACAGAAGAGTCAATTTGTAAACATGAGCAGCATCTCCCCATGCAGGATCCAGAGGAGAGTTTCCATCCCCTTCAGAACAACTGCATTCAGGCCTACTGTAATCAAATCTCCAAGTGCTGCAACCAGAGCCTCATGTTTTGAGCCCAGCAGACAAATCATGAGTTTAAGACACCAACACAGCAAAGTCATTAAAAAAATTATGTTTTTTTAAAAATTAGGTTCAAAAGAATATAATATTTGATATTTCAATGAAACTATAGAACTATTCATCATGGGGAAAGTAAAAATTTTGTTAGACTTTCCACATTTTTGTGTGGCTTTATAGTGTTTACTTTTTGAATAACATAAGGGAAGTGGGGAGGCACACTAAAATGTTTACGGCCTCAAAAGATCTTAATCTTGCCCTATTCTGATCCTGTGCCCACCAAGCAATCTCAGTGTTATAATTTAGCTTCCGTGTAGGAGTTGTTACATGGTTTCCTGGAAGAGAAAGTTGACATTAGCATTCCAGTCATATAACAGCTATTTTTCTCATTGTAAATCAATAAATAGGCATTCTGGTTTTATGCATTGGTCTGTGAGCTTGTTTAATTTGAGTCTGCCCCTGAGATATGAGGTACTCTCAGTGAATGACAATATCAGGTATCCAGGTCTGTCAATCTAAAACCCAGAGTTGGGTCAATGTAACCAAATGCAAACAAAAGGAAACCTTTTGCAAAAGTGTCATCTAGTTCCTCCTGGAGACAACTTTTTAATTAAATTTTTACTTTTTAAACATCCATCCATGTTTGAGGATTAACTCTTTAGAATAAAAGCTCTTTATCAAGAAAGCACCATATGTTCATGTTCAATGAAATTAAAAAAAATATATATTAATGGCCAGCAAGAAAAACAAAGTTCATTCCAAGTCTATACCTATGTGGATGGAAAAGTCTTAACTAACCTCTTAGGAGCAAGCTTAATTAGGAAAATAGACTTAGTAATAAACAGCATAATGACAGAAGTTAAGATGCAAAGAGAATCATTCCCTGAATACCAGTATGTGGTGATTTAGCTGGACTTGATAATCGCTTGTTCTTCTTCTAAAGAGTAAAATCTAGAGAAATAAGACAACACATGCAAAACTCTTAGGACAGAGATACTTGCAAATCTATGATGAAATATAGGCTAGGGGAACTACTTTCAATAAAAGACATCTCTTGAGAAGAACATAGATAATAGAGTCAAGGTTTTTAAAGAAAAACCTTCAATCAAGAAAGCTGGTCTGGGAGATTCAGAAAATGATACTGGGCCAATTGGCAACAGTGAATGTGATTTCATCTCTCTAGGGTTTATTTTCTTGATCTATAAACTTAGAGGTTTACTTAAAAGTCCTATAATTCTAGTATCAAAGGAGTTCTCAGATAAGTAGGGGTTCAGAGAAGAAAGGAAAGTGTGGGCTGGGATAGTTAGACACAGCTTTAAGGGTTAGAGTCCTTAAGAATAGGTAGAGTAAAATTGGGGAAAATCAGGAAGACAGAAAAGCTTTCATGAGAATGCAGGAAAATAATTTTTCTTCTAAAGGAAATTGCAATAGCTCATTAGATATCCCATATCTACCTTGATGCAAATTTTCTCTTCAATACCCTTTTAAAAATAAACATATATTTACCATCAGAACACACCCTGATGCTGGGGAAGACTAAAGGCAAAAGGGGAAAAGGGCAGTAGAGGAAGATGGTTGTATAGCATCACTGACTCAATGGACATGAGTTTGAGCAAACTCCAGGAGATAGGGGAGGACAGAGGAGCCTGGTGTGCTGCAGTCCATGGCACTGCAAACAGTGAGACACCACTGAATGACTGAACAACAGCAAATATCTAGTATCTATTTTTCAAAACCAGATAGGTCATCAGCATCCCTCTGTGAAGTTTCTCTAGCCTCCTGCCCACTATTTCCCTGATTTCCCCTGCTCCTGCAGTTCTACAGTGCTCACTCTGCCTTGATCCCAAGATGTTCTCTTTTGGATTCATGAGCTCTTCCTCTGTGCTCCACATGACTCTCTACTCCACCCCACTTCTCTGGCAAACACCTTTCAAATCATCCTCAAGGGCCCAGCAGAGCACACCTCTTCTTCTATGAAGTCTTCTCCTTCCTGCCCCACCTCCTTTGAAAACCCGCGGACCGCTTTCTTTGGCCATCACTTTTGGCGCACGCAGTGAATCCTGGGTTATGCCGCACCTTTGGTTGCTTGCTTATGCAACAGCTTCCCTGTGAGTTCTCTTAGGTGTGATGCGTCTCATTTGGCATTGTCACCTCAGTAGCTAGCGAAACAGGTAGTATATAATAGATGCTCACTGAGGTAAACATACACTCACCAGTGAAAATGTTGGGTAAGTTAAGTGAACTCGAGGTGACTGTTACTCATCTCCCTCTTTCTTGCCTTAAAAAACGAGATCCCGTGACTCACATAGAGAATTTTTATTTTTTAAACATCCATCCATGTTTGAGGATTAACTCTTTAGAATAAAAGCTCTTTATCAAGAAAGCACCATATGTTCATGTTCAATGAAATTTAAAAAAAAAATAATGGCCAGCAATAAAAACAAAGTTCATTCGAAGTCTATACCTATGTGGATGGAAAAGTCTTAACTAACCTCTTAGAGACAAAGTATCACTCTTCTCTTCTTGCCATACTTAACTGTTTTGGTACTATGAGTGTTTGCCTTCAAAAAGAAGGTTTCAATAATAGATTGCTAACTAGGCATAAATGAAATGAGGGCTCCACAAGAAAGACATTTTATGAATCATCGCCGCCTTAAATTTCTACCCTAGTATTTTGTCCTAAGGGCTCTCACTCACTAATGACTTGGGGGAAAAAAAAAAAAAAAACCTGCAAAAAGAAAGTTATCAGATCTATCAATTGTGCTTACCACTAAAGCTATTGTCACTTTCCCCCTGAAAATGTTAAATAAAGGCCAAGTCAGATTATAATTTAGCTAACATTTTTTTCTTTTCACAATAAGCAAAATAGATGCCAAGTGGAGTAGAAAGTATTGCTTTTCTCCTCTAATGGACTGATGACTGCCTGGGAGGGACTAACGAGCTTTTTGGAGTCCACAACTTTCTCAGTGCCCGGGAGACATCAGGCTTGATGCTATTCCTGCCATTTAAAGATAATGAACCATCATCCTTTGTCACAAATAACTTACTTCAGTTCAGTTCAGTTGCTCAGTTGTGTCCGACTCTTTGCGACCCCATGAATCGCAGCATGCCAGGCCTCCCTGTCCATCACCATCTCCTGGATTTCACTCAAACTCAAGAAGCTAGCAACCTTAAGCAAGAAAAACTGCTTACTAACATTTCACACCATTAAAACATACCCAGCTTGTTTCATTTTTGTTCCTTTGCTACATTCTTGCTATTTTTCTAGGGCTCTTTCCTGATACTTAATTCAGTAAGAGTTTCTTCTTTTGATTACCCTCATCATGCTCTTTCTCATTTTGTTTAATTTCTTTTAAATCCAACTTTCCCAAACCTTGTAAAGTCCATTGTAACACACAGGGTATTCTAAACATTTGACTAAGGAATATTTTAGTCTCCCTTCTCTGGGTTTTCTATCCAGTGATCTTACAACTACCTTCAAAATAGTATTTTAAAATTGTTCTACACAGACCTTGCTTCAAACTAAAAAAAGCAGTATAGCTACAGTATTCAGATATTACAATGAAATCCTTTCCTATCTAATTTATAACTATTCAGATTTCATTTAAAGAGTATTGACACATTTTATCAAGGGCTCTCACTTCAATTTTAAACAAAAACATAATCTGGCAGGGGGTGGGGGGGTGGGTGGAGGGTAAGGAAAATGAAAAAGTAGTTACATAAGGAAATAAAAAAGAAGAAATAGGTACATAAGAGCTTAAATGCTTTAAATTGCTAAGTTTTCGTACTATATTATGTCCTGTTTCTTTTTTTTTTTTTTTAAATGATCCAGAAAGGTTCATTGGGACCATTTCTAAAGCTCTAGATGAGTAATGTACTGGAGTGCTTCTGGAATACCAACAGAACTGAGATTGAATCTTCGTTCACTATTTCCTTAGAAGACTCACTAGGGTTTGGTTTATTTATCAAAGGTAAAGTGCAAAATTTCAACACAGGTGGTCAGGGATTAACTCACAGCCCTAATGTGCACTGACTTCTTTCTATCCTTCAAGTTCATACTCTATACAATGGAAATTATAACTGTATCTATGTCATAGGGTTGTTGCGAAATGAGATAATACATTTATAGGACTTAGGGCTTGGCACATGATGAACATGTTATAAGCTCATCATGCTAATCATACTATTATTATCTGTATAAAGATTATATCACTTATTATCACATGCAATTGTCATATGGCATAATTAAATTACTACTATTTTTGTGATGACTTGCAGTTTATAGAGCATTTTTCACATGCCCAGAGATATATTTAATATGTTCATATCCTTCATAAATAAAGTTTTGTGTTAATATATGCATTAAGAAATAGCTGTTTCAGCCTTTATAAAGAATCATCTATAAAAACCTATGAACTATAAAAAGAAAATAAATGATATTATTTAAATAAATGCTGGAGACAGTATGGAGAAAAGGGAACCTTGCTGGTGGGAATGTATTGGGTTGGCTAAAAAGTTCATTCCAGTTTTGTAACAACAGCTTACAAAAAATCCCAAATGAACTTTCCAACATCCCAATAAATTGATACAGCCATTATGGAAAATAGTATGGAGGTTTCTTAAAAAGCTAAAGATAGAACTACCATATGACCCAGCAATCCCACTACTGGGCATATATCCAGAGAAAACCATTAGTGAAAAGACACATACACCCCAAAGTTCACTGAAGCCTTATTTACAATAGTCAGGACATGGAAGCAATGTAAATGTCCATCAACAGAAGAAAAGATAAAGAAGATATGGTACATACATATAATGGAATATTACTCAGTCATAAAAGGGATGAAACTGGGTCATTTGCAGAGATGTGGACAGACCTAGAGACTCATACAGAGTAAAATAAGTCAGAAAGAGAAAAACTCATTATATTAATGCATATATGTAGAATATAGAAAAATGGTAAAGATGATCTTATTTGCAATGCAGAAATAGAAACACAGACTTAGAGAACAAACATATGTATACCAAGCCGGGAAGCTGGGATGGAATGAATTGGGAAATTGGGATTGACATATATACATCTCTATGCATAAAATAGATCACTAATGAGAACCTACTGTATAGCACATGGAACTCTACTCAGTGCTCTATGGTGACCTAAATGGGAAGAAATCCAAACAAGAGGGGACATATGTACACGTATGGCTGACTCACTTTGCTGTATGTGAGAAACTGACACAGCAGTGGAACGCAACTATACTCCAATTTAAAAAAAAAAGATAGGGCACATATATACCATGGAATACTACTCAGCTATAAAAAAGAATGAAATAATGCCATTTGCAGCAAAATGGATGCAACCAGAGATTATTATACTAAGTGAAGTAATCCAGAAAGAGAAAGACAAATTCTGCTTATATCACTTATGATATCACTTACGTGTGGGATCTAAAATATGACACAAATGAGCCTATGTATAAAATAGAAACAAATTCACAGACATAGAGAACAGACTTATGGTTACCAAAGGGGAGGGCAGGGAGGGAGAGGGATGGACTGGGAGTTTGGGGTTGGTCAGTTCAGTTCAGCTCAGTTGCTCAGTTGTGTCTGACACTGTGACACCATGGACTGCAGCAAGCCAGGCTTCCCTGTCCATCACCAACTCCCAGAGTTTGCTCAAACTCAAGTCCATCAAGTTGATGATGCCATCCAGCCGTTTCATCCTCTGTCATCCCCTTCTCTCCTGCCTTCAGTCTTTCCCAGTATCAGGGTCTTTTCCAATGAGTCAGTTCTTCACATCAGGTGGCCAGAGTACTGGAGTTTCAGCTTCAGTATCAGTCCTTCCAATGAATATTCAGGACTGATTTCTTTTACGATTGACTGATTGGATCTCCTTGCAGTCCAAGGGAATCTCAAGAGTCTTCTCCAGCACCACAGTTCAAAAGCATCAATTCTTTGGCGCTCAGCTTTCTTTATAGTCCAACTCTCACATCCATACATGACTACTGGAAAAACCATAGCTTTGACTAGATGGACCTTTGTCAGCAAAGTAATGTCTTTGCTTTTTAATACACTGTCTAGGTTGGTCATAGTTTTTATTCCAAGGAGGTAGTGTATTTAAATTTCTTGGCTGCAGTCACCATCTACAGTAATTTTGGAGCCCCCCAAAAATAAAGTCTCTCACTGTTTCCATTGTTTCCCCATCTATTTGCCATGAAGTGATGGGACTGGATGCCATGATCTTAGTTTTCTGAATGTTGATTTTTAAGCCAGCTTTTTCACTCTCCTCTTTCATCAAGAGGCTCTTTAGTTTTTCTTTGCTTTCTGCCATAAGGATGGTGTCATCTGTGTATCTGAGGTTATTGATATTTTTCCTGGGAGTCTTGATTCCAGCCTGTGCTTCATCCAGCCTGGCATTTCGTATGATGCATTCTGCACATAGGTCAAACAAGCAGGGTGACAACATACATACGTGACATACTCCTTTCCCAATTTGGAAAGGTCTGTCTAGTCAAAGCTATGGTTTTTCCAGTAGTCATTATGGATGCAAGAATTGTACTATAAAGAAAGCTGGGTGCGAAGAATTGATGCTTTTGAACTGTGGTGTCGGAGAAGACTCTTGAGAGTCCCTTGGACTGAAAGGAGTACATCAAGGCTGTATGTTGTCACCCTGCTTGTTTGACTTATATGCAGAGTACAGCACGGGAAATGCCAGGCTGGATGAAGCATAGGCTGGAATCAAGATTGGATTGGTAGATGCGAACTATTACATTTAGAATGGATAAACAACAAGGTCCTAATATGTAACACAAGGAACTGTTAATATATTCAATATCCTATGATAAATAATAATGGGAAAGAATATTTAAAAAATAATGTATTAAGAAAAAGAAGATAAATGATACTGTTTAAAATATATTGCAAAATAATCAGGCTCCTCTGTCCATGGGATTCTCCAGGCAGGAATACTGGAGTGGGCTGCCATGCTCTCTTCCAGGGGATCTTCCCAACCCAGGGATCAAACTCACAACTCCTGCATTGCAGGCAGATTCTTTACCATCTGAGCCACCAGGGAAGGCCAATCATGATAATATGTAACATTTATTGCATAGTGTCTATACATATACAACATGGTAAGTGCTCTATTTGCATTGCCATATCTAACCATCATACAAACCTCTGAGGAAGGTATGTGAATTAAATTAAATTAAAAAGCTACATGAATAGCTCAAGATTATATAGTTAGTCTAGTCAAGGCTATGGTTTTTCCTGTGGTCATGTATGGATGTGAGAGTTGGACTGTGAAGAAGGCTGAACGCCGAAGAATTGATGCTTTTGAACTGTGGTGTTGGAGAAGACTCTTGAGAGTCCCTTGGACTGCAAGGAGATCCAACCAGTCCATTCTGAAGGAGATCAGCCCTGTGATTTCTTTGGAAGGAATGATGCTAAAGCTGAAACTCCAGTACTTTGGCCACCTCATGGGAAGAGTTGACTCATTGGAAAAGACCCTGATGCTGGGAGGGATTGTGGGCAGGAGGAGAAGGGGACAACAGAGGATGAGATGGCTGGATGGCATCACTGACTCAATGGACGTGAGTCTGAGTGAACTCCAGGAGTTGGTGATGGACAGGGAGGCCTGGCGTGCTGCGATTCATGGGGTCGCAAAGAGTCGGACACGACTGAGCGACTGAACTGAACTGAACTGAAGGCTTTGAACCCAGGCAGTCTGACTCTAATTCTTATATTACCAATAAGTGATTCACTCTTCAGAGGCCATATAGTACCTTTAAAACAAATCAGATAAATAACTAAAACTGTGTGTTAGAATGGTAATTACTTACCATTGAATCAATTATTGTTACCTCTTATCTTTAGTTTTCAGGCCAACTATAAGATAATATACTTTGTGGTTAATTTTCTGTAGTTCTAAATGATGATATATGCTGTGGTACATATATACAATGGAATATTACTCAGCCATTAAAAAGAATACATTTGAATCAGTTCTAATAAGGTGGATGAAACTGGAACCTATTATACAGAGTGAAGTAAGCCAGAAAGAAAAACACCAATACAGTATACTAACACATATATATGGAATTTAGAAAGATGGTAACAATAACCCTGTATACGAGACAGCAAAAGAGACACTGATGTACAGAACAGTCTTATGGACTCTGTGGGAGAGGGAGAGGGTGGGAAGATTTGGGAGAATGGCATTGAAACATGTAAAATATCATGTATGAAACGAGTCGCCAGTCCAGGTTCGATGCACGACACTGGATGCTTGGGGCTGGTGCACTGGGACGACCCAGAGGGATGGTATGGGGAGGGAGGAAGGAGGAGGGTTCAGGATGTGGAACACATGTATACCTGTGGTGGATTCATTTCGATATTTGGCAAAACCAATACAATATTGTAAAGTTTAAAAATAAAATAAAATTAAAAAAAAAGAAAAAGAAAAAATAAATGATGATATAATGAGGTATGAAATTATTTTTTTTAAATTTTGATTAGAAATCTTTGGACCTCATTAAGCCATGGGTTGGTGTTTTTCACTTTTTTTTCTAGAAAATTTTCAGCCATGGTGACCTTAAGTAATACCTCTATCCTATACCCCTGAGCAGCAAAGTTCTAGGTAAATTCTAATCTACCTTTTTGTACACTAATTCATTTTTCTATAGTTTTTAATTTGGTGTTAAACACACCTATTGAGTTCCTAATGTGGGTTAGTTTTTTGTTTTAGTTTCAGAATTTCTACTTGGTTATTTTTCAAGCCTACTATTTTACTTTTTATAATTTCCTACAGATATTTAATAAATGTATGTCTTTCATTTTTTTAAAAGATAATAAATTTGTTTTTAATATTTGTTCAGTTATTCCAGTCTGTTTATCTTTTATCTGCTGCTTCACTTTTTTGTTTGCTTATTTCTGTATATGCTCAGTAATATTTGTATTAAAAAAATTATTTGTAGAAACAACTTGAGGCTTAAATAAAAGCCTCATTCTAACTGAGAAGATTGTTGTTTACTTCTGCAATCTCTCTGGGGCTCCCTACCAGTCTGAGAACATTTTCCAGATCATCCAGAGTACAGGCATCTTGGCTGCACGTTCACCTAAGAGGACATTTATTTCCGGTTCAAGTTTTCCCTGACAGTAGAAACATTCAGAACCTTAGTATGTCAGATGAACTCTCCACCTGGGTGAGACACTGTGTTTTAAGTTTTGTCCTGTTAGTCTCATAAGACCACCATAGTGAAAGGTCATTTTCTTAGCCTTTTGTTTTCAAATAAGAAAATGTCCTTAGGAAAAAGTTCACATTTAAGATTTGACCCTACATTTATGATTTCCCATTTATTCCAGCATTTTGGCCTGATAATTCCTTGCTTTAAAAAACAACAACAAAACACCTCTTTGGTGCATTTTAAGTTTGTCCCAAATAGAACAGTTGCTCTAAATTTCCTAGCCTGCAATTAGTAGAAGCAGATGTTTCAGCTCCATACACTTATCAATTGTTATATTTAGTTTGCAGTTCAAAATTGTCCTTCCCTTGGACTGATATCAAATATTTCTTAAATAACATTAATTACTGGTACTAACACCCACCCCAAGCAACTTATTAGAAATCATGGTGAGAATCCAGCTCTTGGCTTTGCAGTCTGAAGCAGCAAACACCTATCAAACATTTCAGTGTCTTGGCCCTTTTCCAGCTGTACTGCTCCCAGGAAACTCCAGTAACCCCTCCAAACTAGACATCTAAGGAGAGGTAGCCACTTTAAGGAGAAAGGAGATAAAGGTCGTGTGGTCTTTAAAATACCTCGAAGGAATACTAACACTTTAGGTTAATAGATAAAAATCATTAGCGTGACTACATGTACCAGGCTATTCCCTTATTCCTAGTGGCACTGACTCTGGATTAAGATGATCTGATTTCTATCTCAGTTGTACTGTTCAGATGTTTTTCTCGCTTCTCATGAACATGTTTCTTATATCTTAGGCTAAAGGAGAGTTATTATTAATCACAGAAATTTTGATACCAAAGAGTTATTTTTATGGTCAACCTAGCAAACACCAGTTTTTGGCTCTGCCAGTCCCTGGAACACAAGAACACTAGAAGTTTATTTTCATTTGCTTATCTCACCAAAATGTTAGCCATTTCATCAGGAGTCCATCTCATATCAGTGAACTTAATTCCCACTGGCATGGCTTTAAAAGAACATTTTATTTTTTTGTCTACCAACTTACTAAGTCTTTGATTAATCAATGCTTTCCCAGGTCTATTGCTTGATTTTTTTTTTTTTTTCAAATGAAGCAGTAAACATAGGGTTGCTACCTCTATCTTCGTTCTAATGATAATGTGTCTTTTAAAAATTTCATTTAGGAACTGTTCATATTTATAGAAACTTACATATGACATTATATAATTAAAAGCACTATCATCAGTTATTTATTGATGAGCCCCAAATTGTATGCATACCAAGTCAAAAGGAAGAATTCAGTGTTTGAGAAGTTTTAAGAGTAATAGAAAAGGATTCATTAATTAGTCAAATCCATACACTTTTAACCTGAAAGCACACTTGATACCATTTAATAAGGATTTACTGGAGCATAACTTTTGCTCAGAATGCCCGGAATGAATAAAAGTATAAAATATGATCCCTGTCTTTAAAAGATACAATGTTTTTCATATTGTTGGAAGAACAAGAAATAAAGTGAGAAGGGGTGAGAGGTGGCAGAGGTAGGGAGCCACAGGAGGGAAAACATATTAGGAAAAATACATGAAGCATGAATATATTAAAAGCTTCTGCTGTAGCAGGTGGAACAAAAGCCTGGATAAAAAGTTTTGATGTTACTAAGGACCTAAGAATGTTAGCTCTGGAAATCATTAATTGTCATCTACTATGGATTTTATGACCAACCTAGATAACATATTGAAAAGCAGAGACATTACTTCGCCAACAAAGGTCCATCTATTCAAGGCTATGGTTTTTCCAATAGTCATGTATGGATGTAAGAGTTGGACTGTGAAGAAAGCTGAGGGCTGAAGAACTGATGCTTTTGAACTGTGGTGTTGGAGAAGACTCTTGAGAGTCCCTTGGACTGCAAGGAGATCCAACCAGTCCATTCTGAAGGAGATCAGCCCTGGGTGTTCTTTGGAAGGACTGATACTGAAGCTGAAACCCCAGTACTTTGGTCACCTCATGAGAAGAGTTGACTCATTGGAAAAGACTCTGATGCTGGGAGGGATTGGGGGCAGGAGGAGAAAGGGATGACAGAGGATGAGATGACTGGATGGCATCACCGACTTGATGGACGTGAGTTTGAGTGAATTCCAGGAGTTGGTGATGGACAGGGAGGCCTGGCATGCAGCAATTCATGGGGTCACAAAGACTCGGACACGACCGAGTGACTGAACTGAACTGATGGAGCCCTTCTACATTTTCTGGACAAGAAAATAAATGATGAGTAAGAGTTTATGGTCATTATATATTTTCTCACTATGTCTAATAGAAATTAAAGAATGAGTTTGTGTTTGGTAAAAGTTGGAGAAAAAAACCCTAGAGAACACCTTAAGAATCAAATATTTGAAATGGCCCAAAAATGTTTTCAGAAAAACGTCACCAGCTTAAACCTCTGGATATTAAGATATGGTAAGTCTGGTACAGTACCTGGGAATCATATAAACATGTTTGGCAATCACTAGCTGTGAGAGAAAATAAATGCTAGTCTAAGGTAATAATGGTAGAAATGGAGAAGAAATTTATTAAAGAGAGTTTCCCAAGAGGAGGCTCAGTAATCTTTGGATTCCAGACATGAAAGGTAAGAGAAAGAAATACTTTGTATCAAAGATGATTCTGAAATTGTCACCTAATAGGTATATAACAAATCTTATTAACTGATTCAATACCATTAACATTTTAAAGTTAGATTTCATAAGAATAATTGAAGGAAGAATTGAAGGAAAGCAAACCATTAGTCCTTAAACATACAGAGAAAGTGGGAAAGAGCAAAATTAGAGCAGAATACCAAACCCCTAACCTCCCCTGAGTTGACTTGTAATTCAATTACACTGGCAAATCGACTACATAGGAGAAAAAAAAAAGCATATAATCAGGGAGTAATTGATCACATTTAATTTCCCTAGATGCATAGCTCAAGAAAGCGGAAATACTTTGACATTATCAAGTAGAAATTGTACCTAGCATGAATTTTTGGGGAATTATTTTCTCTCTAAAGGCAGCTTTCATTTGTGTTAATCCTTAAAATGGGTCAGTCTGGAAGCAATGAAGATAAAGAGAAAAATCAATTTCTAGTGCATGACCATGAGTCAGAACAGTCAGTCTTTTTTTTATTAACTCTTAATGAGTGAACTACTTTTTGGAATGAAGGAGGGATATACTAACAATCTCAATGGATTACTTCAAGCAAGTCTCTTTTTCTCCCTCTGCTTATCTCTTAACCTTGAAAGACAGGGAATTGGACTAAATAGTCTCTGAAGCTTTTCTGGTTCTAAGCAGCTTCTGCAGTATCAGCTGAATGGTTGATGTTCTTAAATTACTAAATGTACTATCTAAATTAGCATTTAAGAAATGTGAGAGGTTCATAAAAAGCCCAGGAAGAAGGATAATAGGATAATATATATTAAAATTATTATCCAATTCATTCCTTTTTATGAATTAATATTTATTATTTATTATTGAAAAAAGAGGGAAAGGATGTTATTATCATCATCACTTTTTTAAAAAAGTGTGAAAGTTCAGCATTTGTCATTATTATTTTTTTAATGCCACTATGTAAACTGCATTAACACAAACATTCAATTTCTTCAGGGATTTCCCAGATGTAAATTAAAGTTTTCCTATAGGATAGCCAGCTTATCATTTATTATAGCCATTAAAATGAGTAAATTCTATTTTTGAGAGGGAGAAAGACAAAAATAATAATTAACATATCATTCTAGCTTAAGGGGCTATTAATTTCAGTGAACTGTATAAGTACATACTTTCATGGCACACAAACGTGCCTTTGTCTTGCATTGTACATTTAGTGTTTCTGTTACAGGACTACACACAGAGGTATCTCTACTGATAAGGGATAGGAACAGATTTTCCACAATTTCTGGTAGCTGCTGCTTCTCAGATTTATCATTTCTTCTTCATTAGTCCTCCTCAGGGTCTTCCCTTCCAATGGTCATGTCTATTTCGCTCTGACTATCCGTCAGAGTCGGGTGCTTACTGCTAGCTTCCTTCCTTCTCTCTTTAGGCTGCATGAATGCACCAACTATGTTTGGCCATGGGACAACTAGCTCTAGCCTTTCTGTTTGGCCATGTTGGATACCACAGAAAATATGCAGATGTAAGCTATGATGAGTTTGCTATGTAAGCAAACTCATGCAGCATGCTATTGTTGCTTTATTTCTAAATGGAATACATTACTTTTTACTTCATTTATACAAAATATTTGAGTTGGGCCAAAGGTGGGATTATTAAGTGGAGTTAGGCAACTACTTAAAAACATATTGTGTAGTATGGGCAGACTAATTCCCTGATTGCTAGGCTCTTCAGGCTATTTCCTAATATTGTGAAATATTAAGGGATACTGAAACTGACATCAAGGGTCCTAGGAGATCAGTTGGAAAGAGTCTGAGTGTGGTTCTTAAGTGTTTTTCAAAGATGCACTGACTAGTTTGGACTAAAAGATGCCCAAGGACACTGGGCTAAAAGAAAATATACAAGACTTCCCTGGACTGAAGTAAAGGGGAAACAATGTGGGGGGAGTGGCCCAGACAGATCATCAGTGCACAGCTACTTAGAGGGAAGAGGGGAAGTTTCAGAACATTATGGACTAAAATCAACTTGCTATTAGTATGTGGTCTCTGGGAAGAAGAGCCCTTGTAATAGAGAACTGTATGACTAGGATTCAACAGCTAAAATCTCAGAATGCTCTTAGAAAGAACTGGTCAAGAGATGCTCACTCCTAGGAAACTGGGTAAAGAGACTGAGGTTAGGAGTTTAGGAAAGGAGGCAGGGATGGGCTGAGGCAATAGGCTTGGGTTCAGAGAATAGAACCCCACAAAGAGTCTGACTACTATCCTTCACCCTGAAAGAATGACTTTACATTCATGCATGCCACTGACTCTGTATACTCTAGTGCAAAAATCATTGGGAAATATTGACCTTGCTGATATATGGAGTAGGGGACTTGAAACGTTGACATTGGAGTATTGTGACCTACTTGTACATACCAATAGGTCCTAGTCAAGGTATATTGGTCATGCATATTCTATAAACAGCTTGGTCACAATATTAAAAGCTAAAATTCTGGAGATTTTATAATGTTCCTGGTACTTGTCTAAGTGTTTAACATGGATAATATAATGTAATACTTACGATTATTAGTACTCACACTTCTGTGTAGTTGGGGTTGTTCACATTTTATAGGTAAGGACACAGAAATTCAGAGACGTTAAGTAACTTGCCTGAGATCACACAGCTGTTAAAGGTAGGAATGGGATATGAAATTGGACATCCTAAATCTAAGGGACATGTATAATACATTACTTCTTTGACAGTCTCAAAGCGAGAAGAGAAACGAGAACCGTTTCTATAACATTTGTCTGTACAATTGTGTATGTATATGTATGTATGCTGCTGCTGCTGCTGCTGCTGCTGCTAAGTCGCTTCAGTCATGTTCGACTCTGTGCAACCCATAGACGGCAGCCCACCAGGCTCCCCCGTCCCTGGGATTCTCCAGGCAAGAACGCTGGAGTGGGTTGCCATTTCCTTCTCCAATGCATGAAAGTGAAAAGTTAAAATGAAGTCGCTCAGTCGTGTCCGACTCTTAGCGACCCCATGGACTGTAGCCTACCAGGCTCCTCCATCCATGGGATTTTCCAGGCAAGAGTACTGGAGTGGGGTGCCATTGCTTTCTCTGTGTATATGTGTGTGTATATATATACACATATATGTGTGTATGTATACATATGTATACATGTATGTGTGTATATGTATACACATGTATACATATGTATACACACTCATTTTTTTTTTCCAAATTCTTTTCCTCACTGCCTCTATTAGGTCTGCTTTTCCAAAGTAAAATTAATGCCATGGTCTACTGCATAATGTAAATAGCTCAAACAACCAGTTCATTGGTGGAAAAAGTAAATAGACTATTATCTGATAACAGATAATTAAAGTTGTCCATATTTATAGAGCTCCCTGTTTGCCCAGTGCCCATAGCTATCCCAAGACATCTAGCAGATATCTTTAATTCACAGACTGCTCTCTTAATGCCTTCTACAGGAGCTCTCAGAGCCATGCAAGATAATTGCTTCTGTTTGAAATAGTGTCCTTCTCTTCAAATAGCAGTTAATTTAGGAAGCAGTATGCTAGACACCTTTATTACACAACACTTTATTACACAACACTTCTTAGTACACAGATTCCTTGGTACACTTGCTCTGGTCACTGTTGCTTTCACTGCAAAGTACAGAGTGGAGCCCAGGACTCTCTGCAGCCTAAAAAATGACAGAATCTCAAAACAAAGTTCTCTGTGACACCATTTACCCAAAGGGCAAGACTCATGTCTCATCCACCATACACAGTGGATGGTGAGGCCATTTGTAGCCTTCTTCACTACTGTTGGGACTTCCCTGGTAGCTCAGTTGGTAAAGAATCTGCCTGCAATGCTGGAGATCCTGTTTTTATTACTGGGTCAGAAAGTTCCCCTGGAGAAGGGATAGGCTAACCACTCCAGTATTCTTGGGCTTCCCTGGTGCCTTAGTTGGTAAAGAATTTGCCTGAACTGCGGGAGACCTGGGTTGGGAAGATTCCCTGGACGAGGACATGGCAACCCACTCCAGTATTCTTGCCTTGAGTATCCCTATGAACAGAGGAGCCTAGCGGGCTACAGTCCATGGGGTCACAAAGAGTTGGACATGACTGAGCGAGTGAGCACACAGACATCACTACTGTTGGGTAGCTAGGTTCCTCTGAACTCTTGAAGAAGAAAAAGAAAAGAAACTTCTACATTTTGCACCATATTTAAATCTTATTGACAAAAGAAATTAAGGAATGCTTAAGTAGAACAGGTAAGGGAATAAAATCAAACCATTCTACAGCTGTTACAATTCTACCTCTGTTTCTCTTTAGCTAGCACTAATGTCTGTATCTTGTATGAATTTTTAATTAAGGTAAATTATTGAATTATAGTTCTATCTACCCAAAAATTTCCTCTCACTCCATGAGTCTATAAGCTATATCTTTAATGAGAATACAGAGTTCCCTTTTTACTTCTAAAGGGAAAAATCATATTGTCAGTTTGCAATTCAGAACTGGTTTTGCTGTTGTCTGCTGCCATATTCTTGACTGGCACTGATGTATTAGAGAGAGAAGTTACTGAAGCCTTGTTGCAGGCACTTCTGCATCCTTAGAATGTGAACAGAATATATGAGTCAGGAAAAATCTCTTCAACACAAGATAATAAAAAGTTCAATTTAGTACTGTTTCACTTATGTTTGGGCAAGGCAATAAGACTTGTATTACCTTCCTCCAGATCCTGTGTTAACTATTCCAAGTGTGTGTGTTTTAGGTGGTGGTCTTTAGGTAAAAGGCTGTTTTTGTATTTTTTATTGAAATGAACAGCTCCAAGCAAGGGATGAAATAGATAGAGATTTACATTTACCCCAAGGGGGAAGCTTTAAGTACAGTGGTTAGATCTAATGATCATACATCATTAGAAATGCAAATTGCGTACTCTAGGGACCAGAAGCAGAGAAGGCAATGGCACCCCACTCCAGTATTCTTGCCTGGAAAATTCTATGAATGGAGGAGCCTGGTAGGCTGCAGTCCATGGGGTCGCTAAGAGTCGGACACGACTGAGCGACTTCACTTTCACTTTTCCCTTTCATGCATTGGAGAAGGAAATGGCAACCCACTTCAGTGTTCTTGCCTGGAGAATCCCAGGGACAGTGGAGCCTAGTGGGCTGCCATCTATGGGGTTGCACAGAATCGGACACGACTGAAATGACTTAGCAGCGGCAGGGACCAGAAGGCATAATTCTAAACTTCAGAGGTTTTCACGTAAAGAAACAGTGCTGTTCATTTCCTAAGGTTTTCAGATAGTACCACGGCAAATTTGGAGTGGCCTGTGATAGTCCCAGATCGAGAAAGATGTAAACTTGTGAATTAATAACAAAGATAATGTAATATTGCTTTGATTTTTAATATAAAGTGTTTCAGTCCTGGAGAGGGAGATAGAGTTCAATACTACTCATGATAATACATCCTGCTTTTCTTACTAACTTCATTCATTATATTTCATACCATTTTACTAGTGCTGTTTCCTTCTCTGTCTTTATTTTCCCTTAAAGAATTAATTTGAAGTTAAATGCTACCATGGGGCAATAGAAACCTTTTTAATGAATGTGGTTTAGATATTGCATTTATTGCAAGTGGTACAAGAGATTCTATATTCAATACAGCGTATATGCTGAGTGCCAGGTACTGTTCCAAGAGCCTTACACGCATTTAATTTTCACAACCCTGCTAGGAAGATGCTATTGCCATTCCCATTTTATTGATTAGAAAACTGAAGCATAGAAAAGCTAGATTAAATTTCACACAGGCGGAAAATAAAAGAATATGGATTTGTATCTACAAAAACCAGTTTCAGAGACTGTGTTTTTAACCAGGCTAGCTATGTAATCATTTAACATCCAAATTGAGATAATTTTGAGAGTTGAAAAGGACCCTGCTTATAATTAAACTGGGAACATAGATGTAAATTAAGGTGATCTAAAGCAAACAATGGAGAAGAAAATGGCAACCCACTCCAGTATTCTCGCCTGGAGATTTCCTTGGACAGAGGAGCCTGGTGAGCTCTGGGGTTGCAAAGAGTCAAACTTGACTGAGTGACTAACACACAACACACAAAGCAATCAATGATATATGGTCACCCTACTGTTAATCTCCATTCTATGCTGCTCCAAGTGTATTCCTACACTTACTATGTTATCAAACAGAAGTAGGGTAATTGTAGCCATATAGTAAATATAGGCCTTTTATCATTTATAGAAGTGTTGTTCTGGAAACATACACACTTAGAAGAACAATGCAGATAGTGGAGTGCAGTTTATTACACCAGCAGGCCCAAGGCAGAGTCTCCTCTTAGACAAGGACCCCAACTAGTTTTTGTGAAAACCTTATATAACCTAAGTGTATGTGCCCAAACCCACTTCCCCAAATTCCCTGAAGTGAGTCTGAACAAAGGAAAAGAAAGACACAATCAAAGTTAACCCTTGATTCATATGCCTTAAGTCTAGGTAGTTAACAGTGGACAATTATCAATAGGCCTGTGGTCATACCCCAATAAGCATAATAGAATGTATGATTCTATTCAGTTACACAGATAATTAGGGTATTCTTTTAGGGAAGGAGAGCCCTGAGGCTCTTCCTTCTGAGGGCCTGGTTTTCCAGTTGGTATGTCATTTCCATAGATGCTGGACATATAGCTCAAAGTCCCCAGTCCGGCCCAAGATGGACTCCTGCTTTCAATATAGAGCCTGTTCTGTTTCCTCCTTCAGAAGGATGATGAAGTCTTTCATCAGTAACGAATCCATTTCTCAGTCTCTACTACAATATAGAATATATGCTACTATTAAGGGTGCCACTTTAATTACATATTTTCAAGTGTCCACCAGCTTCTCTGTCAGAGGGAATTACCTACATCCCACATACTTAAGAAAGATTTACTGCTATGAGAATAAAGTCCAACTTTAAAATTCCCATCGCATAGTCACTCATCACAAAATAAAACTAATGCTGACAAGTCAAAACAAATTCAGCAACATCAGTTTTGTCAGTTTTCTGCTATAACAATATTATTTCTAGAATACAGATCAGGCTAAATTATCATTAAGGTAACATCATAATACTGTGTTTAATGAAAATACAAAATGAAAGTACATTTTAAATTTATTTCTAACTCATTGAATAGAGTTATGTGCTAAGAGACTGATGGAGTCTTTTCTAAGGACAATGCGGATTTAACTGGAAAAATCTCATTTGCAGAGAGTAACTCAATCTCAGCAGATGCCCCTGGAATTCAACTACTCAGAGTCAGAGCATTTCCTACACATGAGAAATTTTCTTTAAAGGAAAGATATGAAGCAGCCATAAGTCAAATGCAGGGTCATTATGTGTGCAAATTTGTTCTTATAATAAATGGGATTAAAGACTCTGAGCTTTAAGCAAGCCACTGGAATAAATGGGCATATGAAGGAACTTTAACCAGAAGGTAGTTTCTACTTTCCATTTACAGAAATACCTCTATAAAAGCCTGTGTATACTAAACCATCATTTATTTTGAGCTTAGATGTCAAGATGTAGCATATCTTAGTTGAATTATAAGAAGTAGTCATTCCAGTAATTTTGTCATTCAGTGAGGGGTAGGGGAGGGAAGAGAAATTTGATATTTGCCTAAGCAATTATGTGGCACAATCATCTAGTTAAAGGTTAAAATAGTGAATGCCAGAGAATATCAACAGGAATGGTGGGGTAAAGATCTCTGAAAACCTTCTTCCCATAAAATCAATGAGAATAATAGAATTATCTATAAATTTAGATGTCCATAAGGTGCATTAAAAAACTTTGATACATACTTAGGAATCTAGAAGTCCTTGCACATATGGGCTGTGTATATGCCCTGGAAAGACCAAGGAAGGGCCTAAACTCTCAAATAGACTAACCTTGAGGCTCTGTGCAAATAGGAAGTAAAAGCTAAGGAAGCTATAACCTTCTTGTTGGAGTTTTGAAGGCATACTTGCACAATCATACCAAGCTCCTATACAGCTCTGATCTCCCTTTCCTTTATACTGCTATTGTCACAAATTGCATTTATATAAATTGTGTGTTTATCAACAGCGATTGTTACCAATTGTTATTGCTTTATGTAGTTGCCTTCTAATTCAGACAGGAGGAAAGATTATAAATAAAAAATAGATGTATTGTCTTTTTTAGTGTACTTTATCATACATTAAGTATTAATCATAGCCTTTTGAGTAATCACAAATTTTTAAAAAATACTATAGTAATGCAAAACAGAGCATTTTAAATGATGCACTAAAATCATCTCTTCAATACAAATCAAGGCATTAATAGAGGAGTATGGAAACAATTCATAACACATGCAAACAACAAATAGCAAAATGAAAGATGTTAAATCATAATTATCAATAATTAATTTAAATGGAAACAAATTAAAATGCTCCACTTAAGAAGTAGAGATTAGAAGAATGAATTAAAAATGATCTAACTGTAAATGAATGGAACTTATATGCCAAATAAACAATAAACACAGAGATCTGGAGTGGCCATGCTCATTTCAGACAACATAGGGTTTACGGAAAAAACTGCTTGTAGAGAAAAAGAAAAATATTTCCTAATAATAAAAGTGTCACTCAATCAAGAAGATGTAACAGTAGTAAACATATATGGACCTAACACCAGAGCTTCAAAATACATGGGGCAATATATGACAGAATTTTAAAGAAAAGATAATACAGCACTGGTAGTTGGTAACATTAGTATTTCATTTTCAATAATGATTAGAACACCTATCCAGAGAAACAACAACTTGAACAACACTATAAGCTGACTAGACTCAATAGATGTCTACACAATACTCCATAGAGTAGCAAAACATATATTCTCAAATGCACATGAAACATTTTCAAAGAAGACCTTATACAATCTCATGAAATGAGTCTTAATATATTTAAAAGGATTGATGTACAAAGTATGCTTTCTGACCAAAATGTAAAAAAAAATTAAAAATCAATAGCAAAGGGAAATGTGGACAGGTCACAAATATGTGAAAATTAATCATTACATTCCTAAATAACTAATGAATCAAAGAGAAAATCACTAGGAAAATTAGAAAATATTTTGAGATGAATGAAAATAGACAACATACGATACTTATGAAGCACAGTGAAATGATTCCTGCCCACATGGAGCTTTTAGGTAGAGACTAGCAACAGATACAATAAATTTTCCTGTAAGTAGAGCTGACAACTATTGTGTAAAATAATTCCTATCTGTGTCACAGTCTGTTTTTCATCACAGTTCAGCACACAGTCCACTCTGTTACATGGCATGTTTGGAGGAATAGACTTTTTTTGGAAAGGAAAAACTAACAAGATTCTGTTAGTAAAGCAGAAGCACACTGGTTCTGCATCTTTCCTCCTTCCCAGAGAGGCAAACTGGGGCCAAGGTACTCAGCTGGATATGCTAGAGGCACCTATAAACCAGAAGAGGGATTCTTCCGTTTTCATAGGCAAGTGTGAAAAAGCATTATTTTTAGTGGAGGAATACTCAGAACACTTTGGTCCAAGACAGTCTGGCTTTTATGTCACCTGCTTAGAGCTACTGTCTGGGAAGCTGGAACTGGCAGTTGGAACCTTCTCCGAGTGCTAATCTGTATTTTCAAACAATAAGGACTTACAGTCTTCCATTTTTCATTCCTCCATATACTAACTGAGGAAAGGAGCCCATCAAACTATGGAAGCTGACATGGGTTCAAGGTCCAGACCTGGACCCTGATAGCTCATTGTTTAGGCAAAATTGAAAGTAATTATGTATCTCTATCCCAGACTTGACTCAAAGGATTTTGACTATTAACTGAATCAATATTCTCAATTTCATATGATTTTTTATCATATTTGAAAGATACTGATTATCACATTTTAGAATTAAAAAAAAATGTAGATGAGTAAACCATGGACTAATGAAACCTCCCTTCCATCTTGAAATGAAGGGATTGCCCATGATGACGACCACATACTGACAGACTAAAGAGATTTCAGCCTCAGACTTTCACTCTCTCTGGAAACACTATTGTCATGGTACATTTAGCAAATGCTTTATTATAATTGAACTTCTATGGAACTACATATTATGCAAATAAATTAATTATCATTTGTAGCATTACAATGGCTAGTAAATCAATTCATAATTATATGACTCTTCAAATAAATAGAATAACACTCTTTAAATTTCCCTGCTGAAGAGCTAATGCATAATATGCTCAAATAGCAAAGCAATAAAACAGTGAAAGGTAAAGCAACATTGTATGCTGAATCACAAAGCAACATTGTATGCTGAATTGTTTATATATCAAAATAGTATTAAATAGTATTTAATATTAAATAGTAGTAATATAGTAAATATTTAATATTATTTAATATTTATCAAATACTATTAAAATAGTAGTAATTATCAATTGCCAGATGCAATAAAATTGTGAGGAGAAATTTTGCTGATCAGATGTCATGTCTACTGATTCTTTTCATAAGTTTAGAAGCATCCAATGAACAACTGTTTTTTTAACATTTTTAATATTTGTGAAACACTTAGAAGTAAAAGGGATCTAAATATATCTAAAATATAATAGAAATGATGCATCTTCAGGCTAGGTAAGGAAATAAAATTCCATCTCTGCAGGGTGCCTAGAAGCAACTGTAGCAGGTACTGAGCATAAAATGAAGCCACAGTGACAACAAATTTTGCTCTCCATCCCTTTACCTCTGAACACACCAAATATCCAGAAGAACTGCCCATAAATAGATCCAATATGCTTTTATCTTCATAATCAGTAGCTGACATCTGACTCCAGAACAGACTATTTTTGACTCAACCATCTTAATTTCTATCATTTTCAAATCTGGAATATTGATCTCAAGAAGCCTCCTGTATTAAGAGGAGATTGTTTTGCCAAACAAGAATGATTGATGAAGAAAAATTTAAAAAGATAAAGAAAAAACTCACCCTCTCATTGCACTTGCAAAACACACAGGTTGGACAAAATACTGCTAGTGGTATTATTTTTGGCATCTGAACGGAGAAAGCCTCTCTAGAAATCAAGATATAATCCAGTTGAGAAGACAGACATCAGATGAATCTGGAGCTCTAGAGAGACAGTGAGAATAAAGCATCAGTAAGAAATCATTCCTTATTTTGTGTTTATTTTCTTGTAGAAGTCTGAGGATCCTGTCATCCAAAGAATGTCTATAATCCAAATATCCAGGGAAGTGTTTGATTTATCCCAGAGGCTGCATACATTTAAAGGCCTTCACTAGGTAAAATAGCCAAGTTGGCTTATTTTATTTTATTGCTACAATAGAAACTGCATATGTACATATACACTAAGAGCCATGCTCTGAAGAGCAAATGGAATGTATAATGAGATATGGCTTTGACATGCTTGGTTGGCAATGTTTTCTCCATTCCATAGTAAATCACAAGAATGGCAGCAACATGCTGTCAGAATGTAAGATAAATAATCATTTTCCTAAGTCCCAGGCAGTTTCAACCTCTAGATGAGAATAAAAACCAATTTAGAAGCAGGTTTATTTTTGTGGAATGTAGTCACGAGAGCCCAGTTCTAACAACAGGGAGCCTGGGCTCTCTAAAATACTTATCTGTAGCCTTGGAAATTCATTTAAATCTCCAAGTTCTAAAATCTATGAAATGTGAAGATTTGAAACCTTACCAATTCACCTGTGATACAATGTAGTAAGCTTGACATCAAATACTATTAAAATAGTAGTGATTATCAATTGCCAGATACGATGAAATTGTGAGGAGAAATTTTGCTGATCAGATGTCATGTCTACTGATTCATTTCATAAGTTTAGAAGCATCCAATGAACAGCTCTTTCCAGCACTTTTAATATTTGTGTAGCACTTAGAAGCAAAAGGGATCTGAATATATCTAAAATATACCAGAAACGATCTATCTTTAGGCTAGATAAGGGAATAAAACTCCATCTCTGCCTAGAAGCATTTGTAGTGGAAATTAGTAGAATCCAGGAAAGTGGAAGTGGTGGGATAGCAGGGCTGAGTAAAAATTTGGCTTGATATGAAAAATCTGGTAGATAAAAAACAACTAGCTGTGTGTGCATGCATGTGTGTGTGTGTGTATGTGTGTGTGTGTCTGTATGTGTGTGTGTGTGTGTCTGTATGTGTGTGTGTGTGTGCATTCTCTTCTGCTGAGTGACCCTGATTTCACTGGGGCCACCGTCACAGTCGGGTGAAGGAGTCCCTTAACAATTCAGGCCCTGGGGAAGCTTCAATTACAAAACTGAAGCTCAGGGTGTGGGACCCAGAGTCCTTCTAAATTGCAGGAAGTCTCGTGCTGACCTATTGCACTGAAAGACACTGATAGCGTTTGGTACTTCTCAACCCACTTCAGAAACCAAAACTGAGCTGAAGATACTCCTTGATTTTGCTAAAATTATCGAGTCCCTCTCTTTGCTTTCTTTAGGGGGAAAAAGAAAAAGAGATATTCTGACAGAGAAAATCGCTTAAACACAGACACACATACAAAATACCATACAATTGCCTTTACTGACTCTTCTTCCTATGTTAGGTTTTTGCAGAATTTACTCATTCCACTCTTTCTGTGTAAAGTCAAGATTTGAAGCAATAACTATAAGAGGTATTTTACTAAGATCTCTGTAGGTGATTGGGCCCAAAGTTGTTTAACATAAAAACTCAAGCAAGGCATTCTCTACAGAAAAGCCAGCGTGATCTTTACAAAAGCTAAACCTAAGCATATTCCTGCCATGCTGAAAATCTCCAGACTATTGCCTCCCACTGCTCTTAGAATAACAGCCTAAGTCCTTACTGCAGCCCAGATGTGCCTCCTTGCCTGTAGTGCATTTTCTGCCTGCCTCCTCATTTGCTTTTCATACCCCACCTCCCTGGATCACTGCACCTGAGGGCACGGATTCTTTCTGTTTCCCAGACACGACAGGCACATTTAAACCTTTAAGACTCCGCACTTAACTGCTTCTGCTTGAAAACCACTTCCTTTAGCTAATTCTTATCCTTCTGATCTCATGTTAAATGGCTCTTCCTCTGCCAAGCCTTTTCACTGACCTTAACTAAAGTTTTCTTCTCTGCTTGCTGCTCTGTTAGCTTTTACAGTCAGTAACTAACTTATACAATATGTATTCATATGTTTGTCCTTATCTCTCCCCTCCCACCACCCCCACCAGAATGTCACCTCTGTGAGATCAGTGATCTCATCCTTTTATGTACCATCATATCTGCAATGCCTAGAACAAAGTTTTGTACACAGTACAGACTCAGTTTGTTAGGTGAAGGCAGTTGCCCTAAACTCTGCAATGTTTTTAAACAATTGAAATCAATTCAGCTCGACAGCCATGCATATTACATATTACAGAATATTTGAGATAGAATACATTTGAGAACTAGCTGCCCTTTTTAATTTTACTAGAGATGAAATGCTGAGAAGGCAATGGCACCCCACTCCAGTACTCTTGCCTGGAAAATCCCATGGACAGAGGAGCCTGGTGGGCTGCAGTCCATGGGGTCGCTAAGAGTCGGACTTGACTGAGCGACTTCACTTTCACTTTTCACTTTCATGCATTGGAGAAGGAAATGGCAACCCACTCCAGTATTCTTGCCTGGAGAATCCCAGGGATGGGGGAGCCTGGTGGGCTGCCGTCTATGGGGTCGCACAGAGTCGGACACGGCTGAAGCGACTTAGCAGCAGCAGCAGCAGAGATGAAATGAGACTTCACATAGACAAAAGTTTTGACTAGGGTTGCCTACCTAAGAGTTACATAGTTACCCCTGGGCCTGTAGTCCCACTACAACCATATTACAGAAGAAAATAAGTCCCCAGGAGGGAGAAAAGGAACAGGCTGAGCTGACTCCATCTAGAAAGACAAGGAAACTCCATCTTGCGCTTTCAGTGAGCTTTGGACTATGTGCCTGGTAGCCATGGGGATAATACACCTATGGCTAAATTGGCTTCCCGAACTGATAAACACCAGATTCCATAACAAGATTTCCTGTCACCAAAAAGAATGTAATAATCCTCTATGTAGTCAATCACCTTAGTAATCTTTATGGCACCCACTGGTGTAGGCTATAATGTATATAACCAGCTGACCCTTCTGATTATGAATCATGGCTGTAACCTGATTGTATCTCCCTTTAACACTTTCCAGGCTAGGTTTAAGGAATTTGGGGATATGGGCTTGAGCAGTGCACTTAAAGTATATAAGGTTTTCACAAAAGTCAGTCGGGGTCCCTGACTAAAGAGGAAACTCTGTCTCAGACCCTCTGGTGTAATAAACTACACTTCACTATCCACACCGTCCTTCTGAGTGAGTTTGTTTCCTGGAGCCTTTGGCTATAACATTTGGTGCTTTCGCCTGGAAACTCCTCACTTTGAGGAGACAAGTCCCATTTGGGGCTACTCCAAGACCTCATGGCTCAGATCTTCTAGATGGGAGAAGGCGCCTCGCCCTTCTGGAAAGATTCCTTTCCTTGATGGCTGGATCTTTCACGTTAGTGGGTAGTGGAGGGCAGCAGGGGAGTTGAGCACTCAGGTAAGGAGCGTTCATGAGCTTCCAGCAGGGTGGAAGAGGGAGTCTGATCAACCCCCTGGGAGGGAATGGAGAGCACACTGACCATGAATGTTACAAAGGAGGTGATGTCTGCGTCCTCCTGAGGTAAATTGTGAGAGGCGATTGTGAGAGGGATTTGGGGGGAAGAAACTTGGTCTTTGTGTGCTCATATTCTGCCCTCCCCGAGGAGGTGTCCCATTTGCTGTGAAATTCTTGACCCCTTCAGAACTGTCAGGCTAGAAGGAGGGGGATACACAAGTGAGTACGAACTGGCTTTTTCAGAGACAGCCTGGGATGTGGGATATTTAACCCATCTGTGTTTTTATCCACACCCAATCAAGCCCACCAATACAGAATGGACTTTAAAGTTAAGAAGAAATAGTCGTGGCCACGTTGTGTTCTGGTTTGGCCATGCCGACTGGTAGGTGAAGACACACTGATCCCCCTTCTCCTGGGATCTGTCAGGTAAGGCTCTTCTCACCCCAATTAGGAAGGAGGCAGAATGGCAGAGGACACCACAAACTAAAAAATAGTGGAAGCAGTCAATGCAGTAATCACAGGAGAGCCAGGACACCCGGATCAATCTCCATATATTGACTCATGGCTAGGGTTAGCTCAAGACCCTCCTCCTTGGATGAGGTTCTGTATCCAGAAGGGAAAGGGAAAAATATTTAATGGCACAAAAATTGACTGATGATAAAAAAGAAATTCTATTCTACAGGATTTGGACGGGGATGACGTGCCCCCTCCCCCATACCGGATGATGATGCACCGCCACCCAGTGCTCCACTGGAGCCACCTTGGTGCCCTATCCAGGGCCAGCTGGAGTTCCTGCAGAAGCTGCTGCTCCTCTGCTAGCTCTCCCGGGGATCATAGAGACACCATCTGGGCAGGCTCCGATCCAAGCGGTGGAGACCTCTGGTCAATGCCATCAGGATTCCACCTCAGCCCAACCTCCTCACAGTTGGGGATTGTATCCCCAACTCCCGGTGAGTACTGATGGGAAGGGGGAAGAAAATACAGGAATTAGACAGAGGCTGTGCTCCGCCAAGGAATGGGGGAAAGAACCCCACTACAGATGCCCCTCAGAGAGCTACTACAGCCTCCAGTTCAGGACGCATGTGGGCACTACCATGAGCCCCCTGTAGCCTATTATTACCAGCCATTTTCCTCCACGGATATATTATACTGGCAGAGACACACTCCACCATACTCTGGGGGGCCACAAGCCATGATTAGGCTAATGGAGACTATTTTTCGAACCCACCACCCTACATAGGATGACATAATCCAACTACTAGTCTCCCTTTTCAGCACTGAGGAAAGACACAGGATCCTAACTGAGGCCAGAAAATGGTTACGAGAAATGGTACCTGAGGGTACCACAAACCCACAGCAGTGGGCAGAACTAGCCACCCCTGATAAGAGGCCAAGTTGGGACTGTAACAGAGAGGAAGGGAGGGACCACCTGGAGAGATATCAGGTGACTATTTTACAAGATCTCAAGAGGGAGGCCCGAAAAGCTATGAGTATCGCAAAACCCTCCGAAGTGATTCAAAGGGAAGCCAAATCACCCTCTGAGTTATACGAAAGACTGTGCGAGGCCTATAGACTTTATACCAATAATCCAGAGGCCAATAGATCCAGAGGCCATTGGATCTCAGATGGTGATAAATGCAGCCTTTGTGTCTCAAGCCTACCCTGATAATGTCAGATGGGGGGATACCAAGTGACTCATGAATTTTTATACATCCCTGAATGCCCAATACCTTTGTTGGAAAGAGACTTACTGTCTAAACTGGGGACACAAGTGACCTTTTCCCCCTGCAAAAGACCCATTCTTTGAGTGGGCTCAACCACCTATTTACTCTCCCTCTTGGTAACCCCTCAAGATGAATGGAGGTTGCACAATCTCCCAAAAGGAAACTGGACAGGTTAAAAGTCGAGAGAGAGTTAACTCAACAATTCCCTGAGGTCTGGGCAGAAGACCACCCCTCTCCCCGGGGGTGGGGGCGGTGGGGGAGGAGGTGGTGGGGGTGCTTGGAAAGCAACAAGTCCTAGTGGTAATAGGACCAATCCCGGTACAAGTACATCAACACTCACCTTGGGCCTGCCTGACCTTGCTAAGCTGTTTACTCTTTACATGACTGAAAAGGACAAGGTGACTATAGGAGTATTGTCCCAGGCTATGGGGTCATGGGACAGACCCGTGGCTTATCTCTCAAAATGGCTGGACAGTGTTGTCACTGGGTGGCTGGGATGCTTATGGGCAGTTGTTTCAGTTGCCTTACTGGTCCAGGAGGCAACCAGCTGACTTTGGAACAAGATTTGATCATAAAAGTCCCATATAAGCTCAACACTTTCCTGCAAGGGGACCCCCATGAGTGGCTGTCGACATCCCAGATTACTCAATACCAGGGACTGTTATGTGAGAACCCCCATGTTACTACTGAGACTTGTCAGGCCCTGAATCCGGCCACTCTCCTTCCTGTGGGGGAAGGTGGGTCCTCACATGATTGCAAGGAAATCCTAGAAGTTTATGCCAGCAGACCTGACTTGAGAGACCAGCCAATCCCAGACCCAAATTGGGTCCTGTACACCAATGGCACCAGCCTGGTGAGACAAGGACAATGACTGTTGGGATATGCAGTAGTCAAAGAAAAAAACCATCGTTGAGGCTAGCTCTCTGCCATCACACTGGTCTGCTCAATGGGCCAAACTATATGCTCTAATCTGGGCCCTCCAGCTGTCAAAACGTAAGAAGACAAACATTTACACAGACTCCAGATATGCATTTGCTACTTTACATGGGCAAGTCCACCCAGGGGGACTTTACATGGGGGATGTACACCCAGGGGATGTACATGGGGCTTTATATAAAGAGACAGGTCTTTTGAAAGCCAATGGAAAGGACATTAAAAACAAAGAAGCAATCTTGACTCTATTAGATGCTGTATGGGAACCTGAAAAGGTAGCAGTGATGCATTGTCGGGGTCAACAAAAGGAAGACACCCCCCAAGCACGGGGAAACTGACTAGCAGATAAATCTGCAAAACATGGGGCTGAGAAATTTGGGGTTGCTGGTGGGGGATCTATCAGGACCTTTGTACTCTCAAAAATGCCTGAGTTAATTTTGACTCTCCCACAGTATACCCTGGCCCAAGACCAGCTGGCTGAAGCAGAAAGAGCCACCAAAAATGAAAAAGGTTGGTGGGAATTGCCAGATGGCAGGTTACTTGTACCTGAGGCATTAGCCCCCACACTGGTATCTCAGGTTCACCTGGCAACTCACTTGGGACATGACAAAATGGAAAAATTAATTCAAAAATATTTCTTAATTCTATGACTTTTCTCCTTATGCAGAATGGAATCCTGGAACTGTTCTGCTTGCTCACAGGTCAATGCTGCCCTTGGACATAAACAAAAACCTCCAGGAATACAGTTAAAAGGCGCTCCACCCTTTAAACATTTAGAAGTGGACTTTACTGAGATAAAACCCTGCCGACACTATCATTATTCAGTGGTCATGGTATGTACCTTCTCAGGATGGGTGGAGGCCTTTCCCACCTGAACTAAAAAAGCAAATGAAGTGGCTCGCTGTCTGCTTTGAGAAATAATCCCCAGATTCGGGTTCCCAACTAGTATAGGGTCAGACAATGGCACTACCTTTGTAGCTAACTTAATTCAACAGGTATGTAAAGCTCTAAATATCAAGTGGACATTACATATGGCATATAGGCCCCAGAGTTCTGGGATAGTGAAATGAACCAACTGGACACTGAAAGAGACACTCTCCAGGTGGATCATAGAGACTGACTGCTCCTGGGTGGACTTGCTTCTGACGGCTCTGCTCAGACTCAGGATGACCCCATGGTCCCATGGCTATTCTCTGTACAAAACTGTGTATGGGAGGCCCCCTCCCATAATAAAACAGGTGTCAACAAATTTGTCTCAGGTAAGGGGAGGGTGAGATTTCACAGCAGATGGAACAACTGGGTAAGGTAATAAATCAGGTAACTAAGTTTGTACAAAAAAGGGTGCTGTTCCCCCTTGGGGATCAGGTGTGGTCAAGGACTGGAAACATGACTCCTTGGCGGCACATTGGCAGGGTCCATATACTGTTGTTCTAACCACCCCTACAGCAGTTAAAGTTGCAGGTGTTGCTCCCTGAATCCACCACACGAGGGTGAAGAGAGCATACCACGCAGACCTGGAGGACGCCGAGTGGACTACACAGAAGGACCCCGCTGATCCCCATGAACCCAAGAGCATCTTAAGAAGAAGAGATGAAGCTCTACAATTAGCTGCTGCTACAAGGACTTGCTGGTATCATCTTGAGACTAACCATAGTTTCAGTACAAAGAGGGACATGCGCTATAATTAAAGTTGAATGTTGTGTATATATTCCTGATTTATCTGACAATATATCAGCTGCCCTGCTGCTGCTGCTGCTAAGTCACTTCAGCCGTGTCCGACTCTGTGCAACCCCATAGACGGCAGCCACCAGGCTCCCCCATCCCTGGGATTCTCCAGGCAAGAACACTGGAGTGGGTTGCCATTTCCTTCTCCAATGCATGAAAGTGAAAAGTGAAAGTGAAGTCGCTCAGTTGTGTCTGACTCTCAGCGACCCCATGGACTGCAGCCTACCAGGCTCCTCCATCCATGGAATTTTCCAGGCAAAGTACTGGAGTGGGGTGCCATTGCCTTATGATGTGAAAGGTCAGGTAAAAGCCATGTCTGATTATAATCTTCTTTTTTGGACTTCTATCATGGGTAAAGGGTGATTGGTGGAAAACTATATTATATTAACTATTCTGTTATGTGGACCTTGTATTCTCCAATGTGTTGTTAACTTTGTATCACAGAAACTGACTTCATTTACCCAAATACGTACCAGGAAACCTAAAATGCAGTAAATCCCAGTGAGTGATGCTCATACTGGAAGTTGAGAGCATAAAGGAGGGGATGAGGGAGGAAAGAAACAGGCTGAGCTGACTCCATCTGGAAAGAGAGGGAAACTCCATCTTGCACTTTCAGTGAGCTTTGGACTATGTGCCAGGTAGCTGTGGAGAAAACATACCTATGGCCTAACTAGCCTGCTGGACTGATAAACGCCAAATTCCATACCAAGATTTTCCATCACCAAAAAGAATGTAATAATCCTCTATGTAGTCAGTCACCTTTGTAATCTTTATGGCATATGCAAAGAGTTGACTCACTGGAAAAGACTCTGATGCAGGGAAGGATTGGGAGCAGGAGGATAAGGGGATGACAGAGGATGAGATGGCTGGATGGCATCACTGACTCGATGGATGTGAGTCTGAGTGAACTCTGGGAGTTGGTGATGCACAGGGAGGCCTGGGGCGCTGGGATTCATGGGGTTGCAAAGAGTCGGACATGACTGAGCGACTGAACTGAACTAGTGTAGGCTACAATGTATATAACCACCTGACCCTTCTGATTATGAATCATGGCTTTAACCTGGTTGTATCTCCCTTTAACACTTTCCAGGTTAGGTTTAAGGAATTTGGGGATGTGGGCTTGAGCAGTGCATTTAAGGTATATAAGGTTTTCACAAAAGTTGGTCAGGGTCCCTGGCTAAAGAGGAAACTCTATCTCGAACCCACCAGTGTGATAAACTGCAGTGAGTTTGTTTTCTGGAGCATTTGGCTATAACACCCATAGAATTCTACTGAAATAGGCATAAATCAATCTGGTCAATGTGTATGTTTTGGTGGCTTAATATTAGGTATGTATGAAGGCTAAGCATTTTAGCCACATTTATACCTGGATGAAAAATTAGCCTTGAGCCTATGTGCTTCCAAGAAATAGAAGAATGTTCCCAACTGGTATCAGCAATTAAAGACATCACAAATCTTTTCTTGTCATTCTTAGAAAAACTGTTCAAGAAACAAGGCCACAATCACCACAGCAACTCTAAAACATCAAAACAACTAGCTTTTTGAATAAGGTGTAGGTTTCCACAGTTTTCTATAAATGTCTTTATGTTTCTTGTGTAGAACAGGGAGTATAGGTTGTGTGTGTAAAAAGCTGTAATTTGAAGTGAAGGGATAGAGGATGAAGTTGTTATCACCCAGATATAATTACAGTTGCCATAAACATTCAAAGCTGGCCATATTTACCTTATGAGGACCTAAGATTAGAACTCAGTTAAATGCCTCTTTTTTTCTTAGGAATCTCTTTTTTATACTTATTGTATTTATTTTTATCTTTTCTAAATTGAAGTTATACTCGATTTAGTATGCTGTGTTAGGTTCAGGTGTACAGAAAAGTGTTTCAGTTATACATATAAATATATTTCTCTTATAGGTTATTATAAAATATTGAGTGTTGTTCCCTGTGATATAGGGCTTCCCTGATAGCTCAGTTGGTAAAGAATCCACCTGCAAAGCAGGAGACCCCTGTTTGATTCCTGGGTAGGGAAGATCCACTGGAGAAGGGATAGGCTACCCACTCCAGTATTCTTGGGTTTCCCCTGTGGCTCAGTTGGCAAAGGATCCGCCTGTAATGAGGAAGACCTGGGTTCAATCCCTAGGTTGGGAAGATATCCTGGAGAAGGGAAAGGCTACCCACTCCAGTGTTCTGGCCTAGAGAATTCCATGGACTATATCATGGGGTCACAAAGAGTCAGACACAACTGAGAGATATACAGTAGGTTCTTGTTGGCTATCTATTCTATTTACAGTAGTGTATATGTTAATCCCAAACTCCTAATTTATCCCTTCCCTACACCCTTTCCCCTTTGGTAGCTCTAAGTTTATTTTCTATGTCTGTGGGTCTATTTCTAGTTTGTATGTAAGTTCATTTGTATCACTTTGTTTTTAGATTCTACATATAAGTGATATCATATTTTTCTTTATCTGGTTTCCTTTACTTAGTATGAGACTCTCTAGATTCATCTATGTTGCTACAAACGGCATTATTTCATGCCTGTTTATAGCTGAGTAATATTCCACTGAATATACATACCACATCTTCTTCATCCATTTCTTTGTGGATGGACATTTAGGTTGCTTCCATGTCTTGTCTATTGTACATAGCGCTACAGTGGACACGGGTGCATATGTCTTCTCAAATTATGGTTTCAGATTGTTGGATCATATGGTAGTTCTATTTCTAGTTTTTTAAGGAACTTCCATACTGTTCTCCATAAATACTGTACTAATTTCCCATCTAATCAACAGTGTAGGAGAGTCCTTTTTTCTCCACACTCTCTATAGCATTTATTATTTGTAGACTTTTAGATGATGGCCATTTTGACTGGTGTAAGGTGACACTTCACTACTGTTTTGATTTTCATTTATCTAATAATTAGTGGTGCTGAGCATTTTGCTGGGACAGATCTGAAACAGGAGGAATAAATGGAGGTGTCCTATGCTACTTACATGTATTTACTTGCACATTATTGTAATATAGTCGAAGTAATAGATGGCACAAAACACAGCCAAACCACATTAACACTCTTAGATCAGCGATACACTGAAGTCGAATAAGCTTATAATTTGCAATCTCCTCTCACTCTTTGTTTTTAGAATTTCTTTTTCTTTTTAGTATTTATTATGCTTTCAAAATACATTTCTCAGCCCACAACACTAAGAGAGATTTTGTTTATATTAACATTCAACAGAGAAAATACTATTATACAATCTAATATTTGGTTGAAATTAAGTTTAATCACTGTCTTCATCAAAATAACTATTCACTGCATAATGAAATTCCACTAATGCCATATCAGCTGCATTATAAAAGATAAGCATAAATCACAAAATGATATCAAATGTGTATATTAAAATAATTCATAAGAAAACACTGGTATATTTAAAACTATTAGAATACTGTTAAGTTTCTCTTTGTAACCTTATTGTTTCAGTAGAATGAGTTTTCTGGAGGTCAACCAAGTCACCTCTTGGCCTCTAGATAGAATTTTGAAAAATACAATGTCCATGTAAAAACTCTATAAATATATTTGGAACCTTGGAGAGAAATCAGGAGAAAAGAACTTTACTACCTTACCCAGTTATGGTTTAGAATATTAACGCTTCTAATATCTAACTATAGACCATCTCATTGAGATCATGACTGTTTTGCTTGCTGATTATGTTTAGAAACTTCCAATTACTGATATCAAATCAAACTTGAGAACAGAGATATGTAGAGATCTAAGACTTAAAAAATAGGGATGGAATTACATCACATTTGAGAAATAAAACTATTAAAATAAGTTGTGAAAGAGGGATAAAATCCATACAGTAAAGTGATAAATTAATTAATCTAAGCAGAAAAAGCAAATAAAGTACTAATGAGTTCTATGCACTTGCTGCCAACCAACAGGTGGTATTCTAGCCCACTGTTTCATGTACTATAAAACTGTCTCTACATAAATAACTATGCTCAGTGACTGTCTTTCTTACATAGCAGGGCTTTTGTGAGGAGTGATGAATTAAGAGTTTCAGTTAGCCAATGCCACAAAAGAGTCAGTCGATAGTCTTTTCTACATATATGGTATAATAACTATACAAAGTGACATGTAATTTCACTTTTAATTTCTTTTTTTTTAAACTTGTGAACCATTTTACAACATTAAAGATAGATACACAGTGTGAGAAATATAAATGAATCATTCATGCCTTACACTGTTTTTTAGAACCTCAGGAAATTCAAGTCATAAAAGACAGTTTTATTATTGAGATCACTCAGAAAACTCAAACAAAACTCCAAAAAAATTAAAAACAAATAGATTCAAGGGATTAGATTTGATAGAGTGCCTGAAGAACCATGGACAGAGGTTTGTGACAGTGTACAGGAAGCAGTGATTAAGACCATTCCCAAGAAAAAGAAATGCAAAAAGGCAAAATGGTTGTCTGAAGAGGCCTTACAAATAGCTGAGAAAAGAAGAGAAGCTAAAGGCAAAGGAGAAAAGGAAAGATATACCCATCTGAATGCAGAGTTCCAAAGAATAGCAAAGAAAGATAAGAAAGTCTTCCTAAGTGATCAATGCAAAGAAATAGAGGAAAACAATAGAATGGGAAAGGCTAGAGATCTCTTCAAGAAAATTAGAGATGCCAAGGGAACATTTCATGCAAAAATGGGCACAAAAAGGACAGAAATGATATGAACCTAACAGAAATAGAAGATATTAAGAAGAGGTGGCAAGAATGCACAGAACAATATAAACTGATTTTAATGACCCAGATAACCACAATGGTGTGATCACACACCTATAGCCGACATCCTGGAGTGTGAAGTCAAGTAGGTCTTAGGAAGCATCACTAAGAACAAAGCTAGTGTAGGTGATAGAATTCCAGCTTAACTATTTCATATCCTAAAAGATGATGCTTTGAAAGTCGTGCTTTCAATATGCTAGCAAATTTGGAAAACACAGCAGTGGCCACAGGACTGGAAAAGGTCAGTTTTCATTTCAATCCCAAAGTAAGGCAATGCCAAAGAATGTTGAAACTACCACAGAATTGCACTCATCTCACACACTAGCCAAGTAATGCTCAAAATTCTCCAAGCAAGGCTTCAACAGTACATGAACTGAGAACTTCCAGATGCTCAAACTGAATTTAGAAAAGGTAGACGAACAAGAGATCAAACTGCCAATATCTGTTGGATCATCAAAAAAAGAAGGGAGTTCCCTAAAAAAACATCTACTTCTGCTTTATTGACTATGCCAAAGCCTTTGACTGTGTGGATCACAAAAAAAATGTGGAAAATTCTTAAAGAGATGGGAACACAGATCATCTTACATGTCTCCTGAGAAATCTGTATGTAAGTCAAGAAGCAACAGTTAGAACCAGACACGGAACAACAGACTTGTTCCAGACTGGGAAAGGAGTAGCGCAAGGCTGTATATTGTTACCCTGCTTATTTAACTTATATGCAGAGTATATCATGCGAAATGCTGGGCTAGATGAAGTACAAGCTGGAATCAAGACTGTCAGGAGAAATATCAATAACCTCAGATTTGCAGACGACACCACCCTTATGGCAGAAAAGGAAACAGAACTAAAGAGCCTCTTGATGAAAGTGAAATAGGAGAGTGAAAAAGCTGGCTTAAAACTCAACATTCAAAAAACAAAGATAATGACATCCAGTCCCATCACTTCATGGCAAATAGATGGGAAACAATGGAAATAGTGAGAGACTTTATTTTTTGTTGGCTCCAAAATCACTGCAGATGGTGACTGCAGCCATGAAATTAAAAGACGCTTGCTCCTTGGAAGAAAAGCTATGACCACTTAGATAGCATATTAAAAAGCAGAGACATTAGTTTGCAGACAAAGCTCCATCTAGTCAAAGCTATGGTTTTTCTAGTAGTCATGTATGGATGTGAGAGTTGAACCATAAAGAAAGCTGAGTGCTGAAAAATTGACACTTTTAACTGTGATGTTGGAGAAGACTCTTGAGAGTTCCTTGGACTACAAGGAGATCCAACCAATCCATCCTAAAGGAACTTAGTCCTGAATATTCATTGGAAGGACTGATGCTGGATCTGAAATTCCAATACTTTGGCCACCTGATGTGAAGAACTGGCTCCTTGGAAAAGACCCTGATGCTGGGAAAGATTGAGGGCAGTAGGAGAAGGGGATGACAGAGGATGAGATGGTTGGATAGCATCACCAACTCAATGGACATGAGTTTGAGCAAGATCCGAGAGTTGGTGATGGACAGGAAAGCCTGGCATGCTGCAGACTATGGGGTTGCAAAGAGCTGGAGACAATTGAGTGACTGAACTGAACTGGTTTCTTACTGTTACCCAAGTATAGATATAGTGGATTGAGATATTCATATCTGACAGCTTCATTACTTAGCATTACTTTTAGGTTATGGAGGGAACCCTCAACTGCTCTCCTGAAAGGCCATTCTGAATCTGGCTGACTAAGAACTAGAATCTAGTCCTCCCCTTGATAGTAAGAGTCACACTCTCTCACTTCCAATTATTCACAAGATATTCTCTTCTGATTCATCTTTCCACTGTAGCATAACACATTAGCCTGAGATGAACAGTTGGCCATAATTCTCTCATAAGAAGGCTGGACTAGATTTTTGTATCTTAAACTTGTGTCCTTTCCCACCTGCTCCCCATGAAAATAATGATGATTGAATAACAGATTGAGAATAACTATCTATACTCTTCTTGGGATAAGGCATGAAAAGATGTATGTAGCACACAGCGCTGAGGGGCTTCCCTGGTGGTCCAATAGATAAGACTCTGTCTGCCCAATGCAGGGGGCCTGGGGTTCATCCCTGGTCGGGGAATTAGATCCCACATTCCTCAGCTAAAAGGTCTCACATGGAGCAACCAAGACCCAATACAGTCAAATAACTAAATAACTAATTAAATGCATATTATTTTGCATTTTTTTAAAGAAAAGCACAATGCTGACTTTCCACTTTATAAGTCTACTATTCAAAAAGTAGCCCATTTTCAGAGATAATATTTGAGAGAATCCAGATAATGCTAGCGGAGAAGGCAATGGCAACCCATTCCAGTACTCTTGCCTGGAAAATCCCATGGACGGAGGAGCCTGGTAGGCTATATAGTCCATGGGGTTGCTAAGAGTCGGATGGACTGAGCGTCTTCACTTTCGCTTTTCACTTTCATGCATTGGAGAAGGAAATGACTTAGCAGCAGCAGCTAATGCTGGCATTTTCACCTTCAATTTAGCTGTCCAAATGAAATGAAGAGAGCTATCTGCCTTAAGAGAGATCCTATGAGAGTATGAACAATGTGGTTTTTCCAAGTATCCATCACTCAGCCTCAAACACACCCAAAACATCTGTGGTGCAGTGTGGTTCCAGCAGTTGGTTGATGAACAGAGTAGAAGAAGGAAACCAATTTCATATTTCAGAGGAAAAATATTAAAGTTAAGAGCCGTTATTGGTATAAGGTCACTTGCATAGAGCTGGATTTCTGGAACTGGTTCCAGTCCTTTCTCAGTCTCTGAGGTAAATCTCTTGTTTTCTGTCTCAAAAAAAAAAAAAAAAAAAAAAAAAAAAAAAAAGCCTGTAATAGTCTGGTGTGAGGAATTCTGGTGTCACTAGCCCAGATTTCTACTTTTATCTCATTTTATTTTTTTTTATTTAAATCTCCTCCCTAAAGAAATTCATGTTGTTCATGTAATTCAATGGGGTCTATGAAATGTTCTTTAGAATGCATATTACTTGAAGGAGGCATAAGCAGATTTAAAATGCAATAAACCCACTAGCCCCTGACCTCGGACACGGGGTAGCTCCTCTCGGCCGCTGCCCCTGACCTGGGACTTGGGTAGCTCTTCTCCGCCGTTCCTGCGCGGTCACAGCCTGGCACTCTCAGCCGCTGCCCCTGACCCCGGACGTGGGGTAACTTCTCTTGGCCGCCACCCTTCAGGCATGGGGTCCTCCTGGCTTCTGCCCCTGACCTCGGACATGGGGTATCTCCTCTCGACTGCGTCCGAGGTCAGGGGCGGCGGCCGAGAGGAGATATCCCAGGAACGAGGTCAGGGGTGGCAGCCAGGAGGAGCTACCTCATGCCCCCGTGCCCGAGACAAGGGGCGGCGGCCGGAAGGACCAACCCCACGTCCAAGGAGTGGTGGCTGCACGCGAGCAGGAGGGCCTAGAGGAGCTATCCCACGTTGAAGGTCAGGAAGGGCAGCGGTGAGGAGATACCCCTAGTCCAAGGTAAGCAGCAGTGGCTGTGCTTTGCTGGAGCAGCCATGAGGAGATACCCCATGCCCAAGGTAAGAGAAACCCAAGTAAGATGGTAGGTGTTGCAAAAGGGCATCAGAGGACAGACACACTGAAACCATACTCACAGAAAACTAGTCAATCTAATCACACTAGGACCACAGCCTTGTCTAACTCAATGAAACTAAGCCATGCCCGTGGGGCAACCCAAGACAGGCATGTCATGGTGGAGAGATCTAACAGAATGTGGTCCACTGGAGAAGGAATGGCAAATCACTTCAGTATTCTTGTCTTGAGAACCCCATGAACAGTATGAAAAGGGAAAATGAAGGATACTGAAAGAGGAACTCCCCAAGTCAGTAGGGGCCCAATATGCTATTGGAGATCAGTGGAGAAATAACTCCAGAAAGAATGAAGGGATGGAGCCAAAGCAAAAACAATACCCAGCTGTGGATGTGACTGTGATAGAAGCAAGGTCTGATGCTGTAAAGAGCAATATTGCATAGGAACCTGGAATGTCAGGTCCATGAATCAAGGCAAATTGGAAGTAGTCAAACAAGAGATGGCAAGAGTGAATGTTGACATTCTAGGAATCAGCGAACTGAAATGGACTGGAATGGGTGAATTTAATCAGATGACCATTATATCTACTACTGCGGGCAGGAATCCCTCAGAAGAAATGGAGTAGCCATCATGGTCAAAAGAGTCCATAATGCAGTACTTGGATACAATCTCAAAAACGACAGAATGATCTCTGTTCATTTCCAAGGCAAACCATTGAATATTACAGTAATCCAAGTCTATGCCCCAACCAGTAACGCCGAAGAAGCTGAAGTTGAATGGTGCTATGAAGACCTACAAGACCTTTTAGAACTAATACCCAAAAAAGATGTCCTTTTCATTATAGGGGACTGGAATGCAAAAGTAAGAAGTCAAGAAACACCTGGAGTAACAGACAAATTTGGCCTTGGGATATGAAATGAAGCAGGGCAAAGACTAACAGAGTTTTGCCAAGAAAATGCACTGGTCATAACCAACACCCTCTTCCAACAACACAAGAGAAGACTCTATACATGGACATCACCAGATGGTCAACACCGAAATCAGATTGATTATATTCTTTGCAGCCAAAGATGGAGAGGCTTTCTACAGTCAGCAAAACAAGACCAAGAGCTGACTGTGGCTCAGATCATGAACTCCTTATTGCCAAATTCAGACTTAAATTGAAGAAAGTGGGGAAAACCACTAGACCATTCAGGTATGACCAAAATCAAATCCCTTATGATTATCTAGTGGAAGTGAGAAAGATATTTAAGGGCCTAGATCTGGTACAGTGCCTGATGAAGTATGGAATGAGGTTCATGACATTGTACAGGAGACAGGGATCAAGGCCACCCCCATGGAAAAGAAATGCAAAAAAGCAAAATGGCTGTCTAGGGAGGCCTTACAAATCACTGTGAAAAGAAGAGAAGCAAAAAACAAAGGAGAAAAGGAAAGATATAAGCATCTGAATGCAGAGTTCCAAAGAACAGCAAGGAGAGATAAGAAAGCCTTCTTCAGCAATCAATGCAAAGAAATAGAGGAAAACAACAGAATGGGAAAGACTAGGGATCTCTTCAAGAAAATTAGAGATACCAAGGGGACATTTCATGCAAAGATGGGCTCGATAAAGGACAGAAATGGTATGGACCTAAAAGAAGCAGAAGATATTAAGAAGAGATGGCAAGAATACACAGAAGAACTGTACAAAAAAGAGCTTCATGACCCAGATAATCACGATGGTGTGATCACTGACCTAGAGCCAGACATCCTGGAATGTGAAGTCAAGTGGGCCTTAGAAAGCATCACTACGAACAAAGCTAGTGGAGGTGATGGAATTCCAGTGGAGCTATTTCAACTCCTGAAAGATGATGCTGTGAAAGTGCTGCACTCAATATGCCAGCAAATTTGGAAAACTCAGCAGTGGCCACAGGACTGGAAAAGGTCAGTTTTCATTCCAATCCCAAGAAAGGCAATGCCAAAGAATGCTCAAACTACTGCACAATTGCACTCATCTCACACGCTAGTAAAGTAATGCTCAAAATTCTCCAAGCCAGGCTTCAGCAATACGTGAACCATGAACTTCCTGATGTTCAAGTTGGTTTTAGAAAAGGCAGAGTAACCAGAGATAAACTGCCAACATCCACTGGATCATGGAAAAAGCAAGAGAGTTCCAGAAAAACATCTATTTCTGCTTTATTGACTATGCCAAAGCCTTTGACTGTGTGGATCACAATAAACTGTGGACAATTCTGAAAGAGATGGGAATACCAGACCACCTGACCTGCCTCTTGAGAAATCTGTATGCAGGTCAGGAAGCAACAGTTAGAACTGGACGTGGAACAACAGACTGGTTCCAAATAGGAAAAGGAGTACGTCAAGGCTGTATATTATCACCCTGCTTATTTAAATTATATGCAGAGTACATCATGCAAAACGCTGGACTGGAAGAAACACAAGCTGGAATCAAGATTGCCGGGAGAAATATCAATAACCTCAGATATGCAGATGACACCACCCTTATGGCAGAAAGTGAAGAGGAACTAAAAAGCCTCCTGATGAAAGTGAAAGAGGAGTGTGAAAAAGTTGGCTTAAAGCTCAACATTCAGAAAACAAAGATCATGGCATCCGGTCCCATCACTTCATGGGAAATAGATGGGGAAATAGTGGAAACAATGTCAGACTTTATTTTTTTGGGCTCCAAGATCACTGCAGATGGTGACTGCAGCCATGAAATTAAAAGACGCTTATTTCTTGGAAGAAAAGTTATGACCAACCTAGATAGCATATTGAAAAGCAGAGACATTACTTTGCCAACAAAGGTCCGTCTAGTCAAGGCTATGGTTTTTCCTGTGGTCATGTATGGATGTGAGAGTTGGACTGTGAAGAAGGCTGAGCACCAAAGAATTGATGCTTTTGAACTGTGGTGTTGAAGAAGACTCTTGAGAGTCCCTTGGACTGCAAGGAGATCCAACCAGTCCATTCTGAAGATCAGCCCTGGGATTTCTTTGGAAGGAATGATGCTAAAGCTGAAACTCCAGTACTTTGGCCACCTCATGCGAAGAGTTGACTCATTGGAAAAGACTCTGATGCTGGGAGGGATTGGGGGCAGGAGGAGGGGGAGATGACAGAGGATGAGATGGCTGAATGTCATCACTGACTCGATGGACGTGAGTCTGAGTGAACTCCGGGAGTTGGTGATGGACAGGCAGGCCTGGCATGCTGCGATTCATGGGATCACGAAGAGTCGTACATGACTGATCGACTGAACTGGACTGAACTGAAACCCACTAACCGTCCTATTGAATGATTATATTCCCTGTGTGGTCAGTTTTATATACATGCAACTGAAATTAACAGTGCCAAAAGAACTCACTATTTTTTCATGGATATTGATTGAAAATTATTAGTCAAGTGATTATATCATTTGTACCACAAAGCCTGAAATATTCCATTTCTGTATATAATTTCTGATGAATCTAAATGCTCTGTGCCATCTTCCTTTATGTGATAAAATGTAAAAATCTCCTAAAAGAAAAGGATTTTTCCCTTCTATCTCTTGGTGATTGTAAAATTCCAGCATCACCATCCACTTCATCCAATTAGCCCTGAACAGTCTTATATAGTTAGTCTTCTTCTTTTGCTTTAATTTTTAAATTAAATCATAAACTAGTGATGGTAAAATCTATGGTAAAGATTTTATGTACCCCTCAAAGCACTTTTTAGTATAAACTAGGTTAATAACTACTAAATGAATTACATCATTAAATTATATTTCCTTATTCTTCTTTCAGCTTGAACTAAAGTTCTATTTGAAGTTACTCACTTCCTCATCTCCATTCACAGTACTTTACAAAAAATCAGTATGTAGGAAGTTAGGAACAAAACATTCTTTTCTTTCCACAACTGTGATCCTGTTCTGTTACTATCAGACCTGACATATACATGTAATTAGCTGGAAGGTCAATGTTTTATTTTTTCAAGGCCTGAAAAATTATTTTATTTCACCAAAAGACAAACTTTGTGTATAATGAGACTTCAAAACATACAAAGAAAGAAGTGTTTTGTACAATATCCAAATTAGCATATGAAAAAGAATTTGCCAACAGAACACTTCAACCTTGGTGTGCTGCTGCTAAGTCACTTCAGTCATGTCTGACTCTGTGCGACCCCTGAGACGGCAGCCTACCAGGCTCCCCCGTCCCTGGGATTCTCCAGGCAAGAACACTGGAGTGGGTTGCCATTTCCTTCTCCAATGCAGAAAAGTGAAAAGTGAGAGTGAAGTCACTCAGTCGTGTCCGACTCTTAGCGACCCCATGGACTGCAGCCCACCAGGCTCCTTCGTCCATGGGATTTTCCAGGCAAGAGTACTGGAGTGGGGTGCCATTGCTTCATACTCTTGATTTTTTAATTGACAGGTTTTACAATAAAAAACAACCTGTAGATCCATGATTTGGCATATATTACTGGGAAAAAATGATGGAAAATAGTGGTTCAATAACAGTCAGAAGGAGTATGGGGTGCCAGGTGGGAGAGAGTGATACAGTGATATACAATATTATTAAAAACCATTAATATATCCTTATTCGTACAAAGAGTGAAAAGGGTTGAACCTGCATCAAACAAAGTAAGTGAGAAGGGACTACATACTCATTGATGAAAATGATCTGATAAAAATAGGTTTTCTGTAAATAACTAGGATTTATTTAATTATATGACTATGTGACTATATCATTTGGACATAAAATTGTATTGGTTTAAAGCATATGTTTTATCATTACCAGAATGGTAATGGTAATCTACTATGATAAGAATAAAGATACAGAGCACTTATTCTGAGAAAGGCTTATAACACTCTGAGAAAGAGGTTTGGCATAGGGTTCTGGTACACTTACTTACAAATATACTTCTGTCACTCATTTGCCACTGATTCTATCTAGGTCTTATGAATTCATAAGTATTTTACTATACCATAGCACTCTTCCCCTCCCAAAAGGAAAATTCAATCCAAGAGTTATTGGTATAACTCTATCAGCATGAACTAGAGACTCAAATTCTACCACTTACTAAAGCAAATGCTCCTTGGAGGTGAAGAGGTTATTAGTGTTGGCACTTCCATCCTGCCCTTCTAGCTTCTACCACCTATTGCCTGTTATATAGTAGATGCCTACATTAAGGAATTCATAATTGATCTCAAGAAAATAGTTTCTTCCTGGGACTTAACATAAGCTTAATTAGAGGAGTAAATATAAAAAAGGCAGGGAGAATAATTCATCTGTTTCCTTGTTTGACAGAGATCATAGAACAGAATAACAGATATCAGTTCAGTTCAGTTCAGTTGCTCAGTCATGTTCGACTCTTTGCGACCCCATGAATCGCAGCACGCCAGGCCTCCCTGTCCATCACCAACTCCCAGAGTTCACTCAGACTCACATCCATCGAGTCAGTGATGCCATCCAGCCATCTCGTCCTCTGTTGTCCCCTTCTCCTCCCAGCATCAGAGTCTTTTCCAATGAGTCAATTCTTCGCATGAGGTGGCCAAAGTACTGGAGTTTCAGCTTTAGCATCAGTCCTTCCAATGAACACCCAGGGCTGATCTCCTTCAGAATGGACTGGTTGGATCTCCTTGCAGTCCAAGGGACTCTCAAGAGTCTTCTCCAACACCACAGTTCAAAAGCATCAATTCTTTGGTGCTCAGCCTTCTTCACAGTCCAACTCTCACATCCATACATGACCACAGGAAAAATCATAGCCTTGACTAGAGAGACCTTTGTTGGCAAAGTAATGTCTCTGCTTTTCAATATGCTATCTAGGTTGGTCATAACTTTCCTTCCAAGAGGTAAGTGTCTTTTAATTTCATGGCTGCAGTCACCATCTGCAGTGATCTTGGAGCCCAAAAAAATAAAGTCAGACACTGTTTCCACTGTTTCCCCATCTATTTCCCATGAAGTGATGGGACCGGATGCCATGATCTTTGTTTTCTGAATGTTGAGCTTTAAGCCAACTTTTTCACTCTCCACTTTCATCAAGAGGCTTTTTAGTTCCTCTTCACTTTTGAAATACAGATTAGAAGATGCTATACTGGGACAGTTTTATGCTTATCTTTACTCTGAGATTCTCTAAATGTTGCTTTCCAGAGCAATTATAGACCCAAACCCTGAGATGCAAAATCACAATATCTCTCTCATGGAATTTGAATCAAATTGCCAAATAAGCAGAGTGTCTCCACTGGGCCAGGCTGAAAATATGACAAGTAGGAAATTGCCTATATGGAAGATTCTGGTGTCTCTCCAAATGACACATACATTGGAAATCACTACTTCTATTATTACTGATTAAGTGACCTACAAATGTATGGACTTTGTCTCTGGGTCTCATCTAATTCAATAACCATTAATTTTACTTTTATTATGTTCTAATACATTGTATAAAACTGTGGGGATTTCAAAGGTGAACAGGACATAATTCCACCTTCAAATATGTCAAAATACAGTGAAAAGACACACAAAACTACTTGTGATATGTCATTAGTTCATTAGATTAATTGTTTCAGAATGTGATCCCCAAGAAAGTGAAATACTAGCTGGGATGATCCAGTGACCAATGGAGGGCAGAAGGTGGGAACAGTTTTTTAGCATCAATAGGTGTGGTAGAAGGAATTCAAAGAGCAAAACTAATTGGCAGGTCTATGGTGAAAATGCACTACTGAGTTAATCTAACAAATTCATAGCTGTGGATATAATTTTCATGCTATTATTCTTACTGAAACTAAATTGCTGGAAGCTGTGAATAAAAACATCCCCCAAAGTTGAACTTCTTGAAAACATTTTGGAGGGTCAGATCATGCTCTCAGGATTAAAAAAAAAATAATAATAAGTTTGTTCTGGGTCCTGAGGGAAAGGACTCTAAGTGGTGACATAAGTTAAAGAAATGCTCTTCTTTTTGTCCTGCTTATGGGAGGACAAAGAGGCAAAATTTAAAGACAAAGGTGCAAAAATTAGTAGTCTCCTTCTTGAATATAATGCCCAGAGGTTTGAGAAGAGTCTATATTTGTATAAGACATATAGCAACCAACAGCATCTTAATGCAGGCTAAAAAAGAACAGTATCTATATTTTTTTTAAAAAGAGATAAGATAGAAGATCTCTCTCTTTGATAAAGACAGATTTTTGTTGTATTTTATTCAAGGTGCAGAGGCAGAGACATGAGACAAAATAGCAGGTTAATGAAATTTAGGTCTTTGGTTGTTAATAAAATAAGCAATCATAGGAAAAATGAACAATTAAAATTTAAAGAAAAATCTATAATGAGAGCTCATAAAATCATGCTAGTTTAATACAGTATCATTTTGTTTCAGTAATTTTAAATTTTTTAGGAGTTGCTTGGAAGATCATAAGAATTTCAGATACTTAGAAATGAATACCACTTGGACTTTATGACCCAGCTTAAAGTGATTGTGGCAGTAGGGAATACTGTATAGAAACTGTGGCAGGCCCTCAAAAGACAATCACAGGAATGACCTTGAGGATTTTAAAGTAAAGTCATGCTTTCTTCAAATGATTTGCTTTCAAAAAATCACTCTTGGCTTAGACCTGAAGTATCATAATGGAGGGAAGTGTTAAGACTGTCACCTTTGGAGCTAGGTTGTCTGAATTTGAATCTTAAATTTCTCCCTCATTAGCTGTATGGCCAGAGATGTAACAAACTGTGCCACATTTCTTCTCTGAAGATTGGAGACAATAGCACCTACTTTATGTGTCACTGTGATGATTCAATAAATTACTGTACATAAAGCCAATAGTAAGTTCATTATTTATGCTTTGTGGTTATACCTCGATCTTGGTGGAAACTCAATCTCTGCACTTGGGACACCAAATGATCACACAGCTTGAGCTATGGGACATAAACTGGGTGTTATCTGATCCACCGAATGCTGAAGCACGTTCAAGGGCAGCCTGTCATCAAAAAGGCTGTGGTACATATTTGATCAGGCTCCACTGAGACCTAAAGGAGGCACTAGCAAGTGTTATGAGCAGGTGGTTAATATCAGCACACTTCCTCTTGCTTCATTGCCACTTTCTTCTCCACTCTTTATGAGAAGTACCCTAAATCCTGTGAGCTAGCATTTTTGAACCTGGTTCAAAGATGGTTCTCCATGATATTCTCCATGATATTCCAGCTGAAAGGGGAGGCCTCTTTGCAACAGGTGGGTCAGGGACTTGGAAAAAATGAAATTGATTATTTGATGAAACAGTAATCTTAAAAAGAGGCTTGTGGATGAGACTCTTAGAATGGGCACAGAGTGGAAGGCTGTCTATATTCCATGGGAATGTTTATCAAAAGATAGCAGTGACAGAAGAGACTCTGAAGAATCAGGTAGATAGATGATTCACCCAGAGGATGAAGTCTCTTTACCTGGACATTCCTGTCCTTGTTCAAAGGCTCATAAACAAAGTGGTCATGATGGTAGAAATGTAAGTTATGCAAGGGATCAATAAAACAGACTTATTCACAAAATGGCTAATAGTGCTTAGCACCCAGTCTTCCAGTGGTAGAGATCAATGTAAAGTCTGAGGTTGCATCCTGACTCAAGGGAATCTGTTTATAATTTCATTTCTTTTTGACTCCAGTTATCAGGAAGATTTGGTGTTCCTGGACTATATACGTATGGTACTTGTATGCCTTCCCTGCCTGCTATGCTTCTGTCAGAAATGTGTCTGCTAGGTTAGGGTGTTCAAACAGCATCCTATTTCTGACCATGGAATTGGACAGAAAAAGAAATAAGGTGATGGGTTTATGCTCATGTATTCATAGCTCTTGGCACACATTCAAGCATTCGGAAGCCGTGGACATTATGACAAATGGAAATGGCATATAGAAGACCCAATTGTGGTGCCAGCTATGGAGGCACCTTACAAGGTTGAATTTGGTCCCCCAGAAGCAATATATGCTGTGCATTAGGGATAAATATACATTTCATTTTGAATCTTAATATCTACCAAAGGTACCTACTAAAATGATATTATTAGAAAGCCTTGATTCTAAGCAAATTTTTGTTTTTGGCACCAATTAAAAACTATTTCTTATATGCTATGTAACACTATCTCCCAAAGTGTATTTCACTTAACACTACCTCCCTCCCCAGGATATGTTAGTAAATGCTCTGTTGTCAAATAATTTTCAAAATTTGGGATTGGACTAGGTTAAATAGGCTTTGCCAGGAGCCAGCACGGGAGTTCCCACCCATGACAAAGGTCATGTGGAGAGGCCTGATATACAAAGGCGTGTCAGGACTTGAGGGCCCCCCTACCCCCCGGACCTGCCTGAGCATCTACCCCAAAACCAGAATCTGTCTGTTTTACTGTTTTACGACTTTCACCAACTCCTCCGACAGTCACGGGGGCTATCCCCGACCACCTTTTCTCTGAAGGAAATCAACTTAGAGCTCTAGCTAATTAGCCTCCTGGGCATAATAGGAGTGTTTCAATCCAAACCCCTCAGATGGCTCTCTAACTTGCCTGACAGGTTTACCCCGACTCCTACAGCTACGCATATGATTATTTACAGTCTCCCAACCGCGAGAGGCACAGGAAGCTTAAGATATTCAAATAGTATAGAGCCTCTCGGAGAGTTAGAAATTGTTAGAACTAGTAGAAGATTTCATTGTTGAGCCAATGCTTGCTGCCAAGTTTCCACATCCCTGTATTATATTCTTGGAAGTGTATTAATTAATATAGTTGGTACATAGAAAAAATAAGTAGTGGCCTTGGTGTTAACAACTTTAGACTCTTAAGGTAATAAATTCTTTCCTTGTTGTAAACCCACTGCACCTCTGCTTTATAGGAATGAAACTTTAACACCTTTGGAGGATGGCGCCAAACCTTTAAAATAATTACTCTTAGAGAAAATAAGTCTTATGGTTGACAAACCTTTATCAGAGTCATAAAATGTTAACAGGCCTTCTGGCCAGAAGATGATGTAAATCACCTAAACCATTTGTATACGATAAGTTTGCAGAAAAGACAGCCTGGTCTCAATACGGATCAAAGACTGCTGACTTTGCATGATTTCACACCCCCTATTATCCTCTATGCACAACTTAAGGTATATAAGCTCCCTTTGAAAATAAAGCTACGGGCCTTGCTCAAAGCGTGGTCTCCCCGTGTCATTCTTTCTCGTTTCTTTCTCTTTCCTTTTCCTTTTCAGGCTGATCCCCTGGAGCTCAGGGGCCCTCTGCATTCACTTTCCTGCCTGGGCTTCTAAGACCCACTCAAGAAGGTGCCTAAGGTGGGGCACCTTCCGCGATTCGAGAGGGCGCCTGCGGCCTACGTGAACAGAGCAAGTCCTGTGCTGGGGCTTTATTGGCTTTCTGCGTAAACCAAGGAATATCAGCCTCTTTTCTCTCCTCTATTTTTTTAACTGCAAAATTCTTTCCTTATCTCTTTCTCTATTTCTATCCTTTTCGCCAACGCTGTCATCCTGAGGGAATCCCTGGATCCAACCTGGGCTGGACCCCAGTAGGCTTCATAATTCAAATACCCCTTCAGAGCTTATAATATGGCAGTGTACCTAGTAAATTTCCAAAGGAAGTATGTAGTAGCAGTATATCTCAAATTTATTTGATCATGGAACACTATTTATTTTTTCAGAACAGCTGTTTTTATGTTATTGTGCTACAGGGAAAAGTTCAATGGAAAATTTGAGAAGATGCCTTAAACAATATCTGGACAGAAATAATCAAGCAATTGGTGATCAGAAAACTATTGCTATTATGTTTATAAAGAAATTGCAAAAATTGCAATAATAATATCCCAGGATAAATAGGCTTGTGGATTTGGTATAGACATACTATTGGGCAGAATTCTTTAGCTTTAGGAAAGCCAGTTATCTAGAGGTGACAAATCATGAACCAAAGAGTAATAATATTCCCACATTCCCAGTTATGTCCACTTAACAGTATTAAAATCAAAGCAATGAGAAACATGATGTATTCTGGATTCATAAATATTTAGCAAAAATAGTTAATAGTTTCTAAGAAATTATTGAAGGTCTAGTCTCTCTTTTAGACAGGCATTGTTGTTCATTGTTCAGTTGCTAAGTCATGTCCAATTCTTTGTGATCCCATGGACAACAGCATGCCAGGCCTCCCTGTCCATCACCAACTCCTGGACCTTGCTCAAACTCATGTCCATTGAGCTGGTGATGTCATCTACCTATCCCATCTTCTGTCACCCTCTTCTCCTCCTGCCCTTAATCTTTCCCAGCATCAGGGTCTTGGTTCAGTGAGTCAGCTCTTCACATCAGGTGGTCAAAGTACTGGAGCTTCAGCTTCAACATCAGCCCTTCCAATGAATATCCAGGATTGATTTCCTTCAGGATTGATTGGTCTGATCTCCTTGCAGTCCAAGGGACTCTCAAGAGTCTTCTGCAGCACCACAATTCAAAAGCATAAACTCTTCACTGCTCAGCCTTCTTTATGGTCCAACTGTCACATCTGTGGGCTTGCCTGGTAGGTCAGCTGGTAAAGAATCTCTCTTTAATGCAGGAGACCCCAGTTTGATTCCTGGGTCAGGAAGATCCCTGGAGAAGGGATAGGCTACCCACTCCAGTATTCTTGGGCTTCCCTGGTGGCTCAGCTGGTAAAGAATGAGCCTGCAATAAGGGAGACCTGGGTTCAATCTCTGGGTTGGGAAGATCCCCTGGAGAAGGGAACAGCAATCCACTCTAGTGTTCTGGCCTGGAGAATTCCATGGACTGTACAGTCAATGGGTCACAAAGAGTTGGACATGACTGAACGACTTTCATGTCACTTCTCATGTCTGTAAAACCATAGGTTTGACTATGAACCTTTGTCAAAAAAGTGATTCTCTGCTTTTTAATATGCTGTCTAGGTTTATCATAGCTTTTCTTCCAAGGAGAAATTATCTTTTAATTTTGTGGCTGCAGTCATTGTCTGCAATGATTTTGGAGCCTAAGAAAATAAAATCTGTTTCCATTGTTTCCCCATCTATTTGCCATGAAGTGATGGGACTAGACACCATGACCTTAGTATTTTGAATGTTGAGCTTTAAGCTAGCTTTTTAACTCTCTTTCATTCTCATGAAGAAATTCTTTAATTACAACTAATATTTATAATATTTTTTAAAAGTTTATTTTGATATATAGCAAAACAAATACAATATTGTAAAGTTAAATAAAATAAAATTAAAAAATAAAAAAAATTAAATTAAAAAAAGAACAAGTAAAAAAAAAAGTTTGGTCAAAAAGATTTGTAAAATACAGTAAAGATATGAATATTTGCAAAGTAAAAATTAATTTATTTTTGTTTTCAGAATATTTTGAAACAGGGAGATGGCATTTAGTTCTCATGATCTGGCAAGCTACCAGGTAAAGAAATGGAGCTGTTAATGTTCCACCTGTGACAGAAGATACAAAAGTAACCACCATATGACCCAGCAATCCCATGCCTAGGCATATATCCTGAGGAAACCAAAAGGGAAAAAGACATGTATCCCAGTGTTCATTACAGCACTATTTACAATAGTTAGAACATGGAAGTAACCTACATGTCCATCAACAGATGAATGGATAAAGAAGTTGTGGTATATACACACAATGGAATATTACTCAGCCATAAAAAGGAAAACATTTGAGTCAGTTCTAATGAGGTGGATGAACCTAGAGCCTATTATACAGAATGAAGTAAGTCAGAAAGAGAAAGATAAATATCATATACTAACGCATATATATGGAATCTAAAAAGATGGTACCAAAGAATTTATCTGCAAGACAGCAATGGAGAAACAGACATAGAGAACAGACTTATGGACATGGGGAGAGGGGAGGAGTGGGTGAGATGTAACATGGAAGAGAGTAACATGGAAACTTGCATTACCATATGTAAAATAAATAGTCAGTGGGAATTTGCTCTATGATTCAGGGGTCTCAAACAGGGGCTCTGTACCAACCTAGGGGTGTGGGATGGGAGGGAGGGTCAAGAGGGAGGGGACATATGTATATCTATGGCTGATTCACATTGAAGTTTAACAGAAAACAACAAAATTCTTTAAAGCAATTATCCTTTAATTAAAAAATAAATAAACTTTAAAAAGTAACTAATTGAACAGTCCTGCTTGATTTCTGGAGAAGGCAATGGCACCCCACTCCAGTACTCTTGCCTGGAAAATCCCATGGACGGAGGAACCTGGTAGGCTGCAGTCCATGGGGTCGCTAGGAGTCGGACACGACTGAGCGACTTCATTTTCACTTTTCACTTTCATGCATTGGAGAAGGAAATGGCAAGTCACTCCAGTGTTCTTGCCTGGAGAATCCCAGGGACGGGGGAGCCTGCTGGGCTGCCGTATCTGGGGTTGCACAGAGTCGGACACGATTGAAGCGGCTTAGCAGCAGCAGCAGCAGCTTGATTTCTAATATTAGAGAAAACCTAGGGAAAACTGAGGGATAGGCATGAAATGTTACTTAAAACTGAACAGCCCCCATGTGCTGATGGGTCCTTTGCTTTTGTCTTGGGAAGAATAAAACTATCATACACTTCACGGTGCTATTTTGGAGCTAACAAAACCTGAAGCTTCTAATGCGATGCTTGTATAGCCTCTTCTATGATCAAAGGATCGCATACGTCATACTCCTATTCTCTCTTCTTACAAGCCTTTCTTTCCAAGATCTACTATGTCAGTACTACCAAGAGTTAAATTCTCTATTTGAGATTAAGTTTCTCCAAGTAGACATAAGCATAAACCTTTGAACTGGAAACCATGTCATTTAAAATAGGCTGCAAGTTACTAGAAATAGCTATTTTACACACTAATGGTGTTCTTGTGCCATCACTTCAAGTTTTTGACCACTTTACCAAGGTTCACTTGTTAATGGTTAACCAACCATTTTGATCATGTTCAGCCAAAATTGATCCATTTGTTTGTCAACAAGTAGAATGTGGTGAAGGAGGAAACAGCTTCTAAAGCCTAGCTTTGTATATTACATTATAGAAAACTATGTAATCACCTCTATTTAAGGCATTGTAGTAGGCCAAACTGGGTTTCCCTGATGGCTCAGTGGTAAAGAATCTGACTGCAATGCAGGAGACCTGGTTTCAATCCGTGGATTGGGAAGATACCCTGGAGGAGGGCATGGCAACCCACTCTAGTATTCTTGCCTGGAGAATTCCACGGACAGAGTCTGGAGGGCTATAGTCCATAGGGTCATGCGGAGTCAGATATGGCTGAAGCAACTAAGCAGCAACAACAGCAGTAAGCAAGCCAGGGATTCTAACTAGGAGAAGGGAGAAGATGGTTTTTTTAGTCAGACTAAATTCACCATTTTGTAAAATGGCCTTCATTCTCTCTGATTCATATGTATACAATTGCTGATATAATTTGTTATAGTTGAGAATGTTAATTTATCAATGGGCCTAAAGTTATGTTGTTGTTCTTTTTGGTAGAGTCCTCTAAGATTGCTATTTCTTGTAGATACTGTGACATAAAGAATAATATTCTCTTGGTCAAGGTCACTGGAAACCAAAAATAAATGTACACACACACATACACACACACAGACATTTTTGTACATTCATGGTAAAAAAAAAATTGTTAAAACTTGAAATATATAAAAATGTCAAAGATTAGTAGAATTTCTTGATTAAAATATTCAGCCATCTCAATAATATGGATATACCATAATACCTTTGAGAAGGAAATGGCAACCCACTCCAGTCTCTTGCCTGGAGAATCCCTTGGACAGAGGAAACTGGTGGGCTACAGTTCTTGGGGTCTCAGCGTTGGACACGACTGAGTGACTGACACACACACATAATTCCTATTAATTCCTAGCTAGAATAAGTATTTAAAGCATGTTAGTTCTTGATAGCATTAATAAGAATACTAATTGTTTATGTTTACTAAGTTTTTGCTATCAGTCTCAATGATAGGCGTTGTTTCTAAGTAATTTTATTTATTCTTACAACATAATGCTGTTTACATGATAACCAAAACTTGGAAAGACTACATACCTTATCCAAAATAAATAAGATAAAACAAATCTACAAAATAGTGGCACTAGGATGAAAACTTAAAACAGTCCCTGTACACTAGTCTTTGAATGATCCTATTCTTTCACTGAAAAAGCACTGTATTGGTGTATCTCTGATGGCACTTGAAACAAGTTTACTTCCAAATAAGCCTATTTATGCATAAGTCCTATCCTATGTAGTATATCAAAAATGTCTTACATGAAATTAGGAAAAAAAATTCTTTCTAGTTTCTGTCACATATCTGCAAAGTATCCTTTTCTGTAGATGATACTCAAATGATGATTAATTTCATGAATATTCCAAAAAGACTGTAAAATAATACAATTTATCAGTCAGTTAAAAATGGAGACTAGAAAAAAGTTATAGAAGAAAGTCATTATCATTTCTTCCCTTTCCTTCCTATTTACCTTGAAAGTTTGGACCTCATTCACTTATTAATTATGATTGTAAATAAAAATAAAATCAACTTATGGAGGAGAGAGGGAAAATAAGTAAATTATGCAATAAAATTTTAACGCTTTGACTTATTTTATACTGTTTCTGTACTCTCATTTAATATCATTTCTGTACTCTCATAAATCATAGCAAAAAGGTAAAAACTCTTTCTTCTCCAAGGTGTTACACAGCTTTTTATGTTCTATACTATACAGATAACACATTTTATCAGTCACTTGTGTACTTTTCTGCCTTTTCACTGGACTCTGAGATCTTTCAGAGGTCTTTATATCCTCAATACAAAATAATTACTGAATAATACATGAATGGATTAATCAATGAATGAATGGAACTGAACCAAAGAATATGAAAATGGCAAAAATATAATAAGCTCAGCTCTTGAAGACTTTATACTCTATTATGCATGTATAAAATATCATTACTGAAATATAACTGTAATAACAGAGCTATGCAAATAGAAGCACAGAGAAGGGCCACCTATGAGGAATCAGTTCAGTTCAGTCGCTCAGTCATGTCTGACTCTTTGCAACCCCGTGGACTGCAGCAGGCCAGGCTTCCCTGTCCATCACCAACTCCTGGAGCTTGCTCAAACTCATGTCTATCGAGTTGGTGATGCCATCTAACCATCTCAGCCTCTGTCTTCCCCTTCTCCTCCTGCTTTCAATCTTTCCCAGCATCAGGGTCTTTTCCAAAGAGTCAGTTCTTTGCATCAGGTGGCCAAACTATCAGAGTTTCAACTTCAGCATCAGTCCTTCCAATGAATATTCAAGACTGATTTCCTTTAGAATTGACTGATTGATCTCCTTGCAGTCCAAAGGACTCTCAAGAGTCTTCTCCAACACCACAGTTCAGAAGCATCAATTCTTTGGTGCTCAGCTTTCTTTATGGTCCAACTCTCACATCCATACATGACTACTGGTAAAAACCATAGCTTTGACTAGACGGACCTTTGTCGGCAAAGTAATGTCTCTGCTTTTTAATGTGCTATCTAGGTTGGTCATAGCTTTTCTTCCAAGGAGCAAGCATATTTTAATGTCATGGCTGCAGTCAACATCTACAGTGATTTCAGAGTTCCCCCCAAAATAAAGTCTCACACTGTTTCTATTGTTTCCCCATCTATTTGTCGTGAAGTCACTGGACCAGATGCCATTATCTTTATATTTTGATGTTGAGTTTTAAGTCAACTTTTTCACTTTCAACAAGAGGCTCTTCAATTCTTTGCTTTCTGCCATACAGGAGCTGTCATTTGTGCATCTGAGGTTATTGATACTTCTCCAGGCAATCTTGATTTCAGCTTGTGCTTCACATGATATACTCTGCATAGAGGTTAAATAAGCATGGTGACAATATACAGCCTTGATGTACTCCTTTTCCAATTTGGAATCAGTATGTTGTTCTATGTCTGGTTGTAACTGTTGCATCTTGACCTGCATGCAGATTTCTCAGGAGGCAGGTAGGTCAGGTGATCTAGTATTTCCATTCCTTGAAGAATTTTCCACAGTTTGTTGTGATCTACACAGATAAAGGCTTTGGCATTATCAATAAAGCAGAAGTAGATGTTTTTCTGGTATTCTCTTGCTTTTTTGATGATCCAACGAAGGTTGGCAATTTGATCTCTGGTTCCTCTTCCTTTTCTAAATCCAGCTTGAACATCTGGAAGTTCATGATTCACATTTTATTGAAGCCTGGCTTGGAGAATTTTCAGCATTACTTGGCTAGCATGTGAGATGAGTGCAGTTGTGTGGTAGTTTGAACAGGAATCCTTATAAGGTCTTTGTGGGGAAGAGTCTGGGGAAAAGTCCTTTAGACAATTACCTGAGTGGGTCTTTGACAGATGAAGGGGAGAATAAGGGCAAAAATAGCACACTAATTAAAGGAGAAAATATGAGAAAGGGCATAAAGATGAGAAATTGTTTGTTGAATGACTAACAAATAGCTAACATTTAATGCAACATAAGGTAATGAGATGTTTAGGGATGAGATTGGAGAGGTGAATCAAATCGAGCTCTTGATCATGAGGTTTAGGGGATGGGAAACCACTAAATGGATTTAAGCTTGACAGTGATATGGTCAGACATGTGTCTAAGCAGGACAAAATTAAACAAGGGATAAAAAATGTATTTTACTTATTTAGGTAAGAGTTATAGAGGGCTTATACTAGGGTAGATGTAGGAAACAAGAGGGGAAAAGCCTTATAAGTGTACAGTTCCTTCTCCTTTATAACCCACAGCCTTCTTTTATTTTCTATTAATAACCCTTAGCCTATTACATTAGAGTCAACCACATTAAACTAGAAATGTGTTAATCTTGAAATCAATGACATGTGGGAGGTATGCAAATGGGAAAAATCAAGAATATACCTCAATATTCCAGCTTGGATACTTGGGAAGATAGTGATGTTGAGACATCACAAAAAGAAAGATTTGTAGATATGGTCAAAGGGTAGGATTAACAAAGTTAGTGGGAGTGATGGAATTCCAGTTGAGCTATTTCAAATCCTAAAAGATGATGGTGTGAAAGTGCTGAACTCAATATGCCAGCAGATTTGGAAAACTCAGTAGTGGCCACCAGACTGGAAAATGTCAGTTTTCATCCCATTCCAAAAGAAAGGCAATGCCAAAGAATGTTCAAACTACCGCACAATTGAACTTATCTCACACACTAGCCAAGTAATGCTCAAAATTCTCTAAGCAAGGCTTCAATAGTACATGAACTATGAAATTCCAGATGTTCAAGCTGGATTTAGAAAAGGCAGAGGAACCAGAGATCAAATTGCCAACATCCACTGGATCATCAAAAAAGCAAGAGTTCTAGAAAAACACCTACTTCTACTTTATTGATTATGCCAAATCTTTGGCTGTATAGATCACAATAAACTGTGGAAAATTCTTCAAGAGATGGGAATACCAGACCACCTTATCTGTCTCCTGAGAAATCTGTATGCAGCTCAAGATGCAACAGTTAGAATCGTACATGGAACAACGGACTGGTTCCAAATTGGGAAAGGAATACATCAAGGCTGTATATTGTCACCCGGCTTATTTAACTTTATGCAGAGAACATCATGTGAAATTCCAGGCTGGATGAAGCACAAGCTGAAATCAAGATTGCCAGGAGAAATATCAATAACCTCAGATACACAGATGACACCACCCTTATGGCAGAAAGGGAAGCAGAACTAAAGAGCCTTTTGATGAAAGTGAAAGAGGAGAGTGAAAAAGCTGGCTTAAGACTCAACATTCACAAAACGAAGATCATGGCAGTCGGTCCCATCACCTCATGGCAAATAGATGGAGAAACAATGGAAACAGTGAGAGACTATTTTTTTGGGCTCCAAAATAACTGCAGATGGTGACTTCAGCCATGAAATTAAAATATGCTTGCTCCTTGGAAGAAAAGCTATGACCAACCTAGATAGCATATTAAAAAGCAGAGACATTTCTTTGCTGACAAAGGTCTGTCTAGTCAAAGCTATGATTTTTATCAGTAGTCATGTATGGATGTGAGAGTTGGACCATAAAGAAAGCTGAGCACCAAAGAATTGATGCTTTTGAACTGTGGTGTTAGAGAAGACTCTTGAGAGTCCATTGGACTGCAAGGAGATCAAACCAGTCAATCCTAAAGGAAATCAATCCTGAATATTCATTGGAGGGACTGATGTTTAAGCTGAAGCTCAAGTACTTTGGCTACCTGATGCAAACAACTGACTCACTGGAAAGGATCCTGATGCTGGGAAGGATTGAGGGCAGGAGGAGAGGGAGACAACAGAGGTTGAGATGGTTAGATGGCATCACCAACTCAATGGACATGAGTTTGAGCAAGGTCCGGGAGTTGGTGATGGATAGAGAAGTCTGGCACGCTGCAGTCCATGGGGTCGCAAACAGTCAGGCATGACTGAGTGACCGAACTGAACTGAAGAATGAGATGGTGCTTATATATTCATTTCTAGACATGTCAAATTTGAGATTCTGTGATATGTCTAGGTAGAGAAGTTTCATAGATAGTTGATTTTGAAACTGAGTACAAATGTGAGTTATAACTACAATTTCTATATTTATTTATTTTTAAATTTTATTTTATTTTTAAATTTTACATAATTGTATTAGTTTTGCCAAATATCAAAATGAATCAGCAATTTCTATATTTAAAATCAAGGTATTAGCAGTGACTGGGTACTGAAGTTGCAGCATATGAAAAAGTGCAGGAGTCTAGAACTAGAAAATAAGTAGTCTGAGGAGATAGCCTTGAGTAGTAGCTCTAGTTAGTGGCGAACACAATCACAGTTCATGAGAAAGATGGACATGGTTAAGACATGGTAAGTAAAGATGGGTAAGCCATACACAGTTAAGACCTAGCATGGTAAGGTACAATCTAATCGGAAGAGTTTGATATTAAGGACTGACTGCAATAGAAAATTTTAGTATTGAAGAGTGACAAATAGTGTCAGTTTAATAGAATTCCAATAAAGACATAAAAAAAAAAATACCCTGAATTTGCAGGTTGGGAGCCACTAATGGCCTTCCAAAAAGCCGTTTCAGTAGAAAAGGTAGGAAAGGGCCAGGTTGCCATGATAAGGGAGAGAATCTCTAGGAGATTCTCACTGCACTCTAGGACATCAAAGCCTCAAAAATTCGGCTTATGTTTATTCATTTACTTTTAGCCTAGCCCTTCATGCTTCCTAATTCACAAATTCTTTTTTCAAGCAACATGAATTAATGTAAAAATGCCATCGGTTTTCTTTAGAATACACTTTAAGAAAGACAGATTTAGAAGCTATACATATTTAACTACAAACTTAAAATAATGTACTGAAAGAAATAATGTAGAAGAGATCAATGGAGGCTTTGTAATAAATAATATATCATTTCAAAAAATTCTGAAGTGACTATTTTAAAATCTCCTTAATTTTTATGAGAATACTGGTGGGCCCTGATATTTACCTTGGCTGTATATAGAAAACATATGGTGAAAAGAAGAATAAAGCTATATTGCTTTGGGGGATTTTTAGATTTGCTTATCTAGATTTGAACAGAAACTAAATAATAACTAAGTATATTGTTGTGAGAGGGAGGGCAGTGAAACTGCTGATGTAAGACGAGCAAAAAATTTGATCTATCATTCATACTCCCCTGTAATGTGTCAGAAACAACTATTTTCTTTCCTACAAAATGTGTTACTGGATTGGAAAATATGATACCATCAAATAGCCCAGCACCAGTGTATCTAGTCCATTACAGGATATTGTGGGACTTCTCATGCTAAAGTGGCTGGCTTAGTTCAGTTCAGTTCAGTTGTTCAGTCATGTCTGAATCTTTGCAACCCCATGGACTGCCATGCGCCAGGCCTCCCTGTCCATCACCAACTCCCGGAGTTTACTCAAACTTATGTCCATTGAGTCAGCGATGTCATCCAACCATCTCATCCTCTGTTGTTCCCTTCTCCTGCCTTCAATTTTTCCCAGCATCAGGGTCTTTTCAAATCAGTCAGTTCTTTGTATCAGGTGGCCGAAGTACTGGAGTTTCAGCTTCAGTGTCAGTCCTTCCAATGAATATTCAGGACTGATTTCCTTTAGGATGGACTGGTTGGATCTCCTTGCAGTCCAATGTACTCTCAAGAGTCTTCTCCAGCACCACAGTTCAAAAGCATCAATTCTTCAGCACTAAACTTTCTTTCTAGTCCAACTCTCACATCCATACATGACTACTGGAAAAACCATAGTTTTGACTAGATGGACCTTTGTCGGTAAAGTAATGTCTCTGCTTTTTAATATGTTGTCTAGGTTGGTCATAACTTTTCTTCCAAAGAGCAAGTGTCTTTTAATTTCATGGCTGCAGTCACCATGTGCAGTGATTTTGGGGCCCCCCAAAATAAAGTCAGTCACTGTTTCCACTGTTTCCCTATTTGCCATGAAGTGATGGGACCAGGTGCCTTGATCTTAGTTTTCTGAATGTTGAGTTGTTGATTTTTAAGCCAACCTTTTCATGCTCTCTTTCACCTTCATTAGGGGCTCTTTAGTTCTTCATTTTTTAAGGGTGTTGTGATATGCATATCTGAGGTTATTGATATTTCTCCCAGCGATCTTGATTCCAGCTTGTGCTTCATCCAGTCCAGCATTTTTCATGATTTACTCTGCATATAAGTTAATTAAGCAGGGTCACAACATACAGGCTTGATGTACTCCTTTCCTGATTTGGAATCAGTCTGTTGGTTCAATGTCCAGTTCTAACTGTTGCTTCCTGACCTGCATACAGATTTCTTAAGAGGCAGGTCAGGTGTTTTGGTATTCCCAGCTCTATAAGAATTTTCAACAGCTTGCTGTGGTCCACATAGTCAGAGGCTTTGGCATAGTCAATAAAGTAGAAATAGATGTTTTTCTGGAGCTCTCTTGCTTTTTCGATGATCCAACAGATGTTGGCAAATTGATCTCTGGGTCCTCTGCCTTTTCTAAAACCAGCTTGTACATCTGGAATTTCATGGCTTTGAAGCCTGGCTTGGGAAATTTTGAACATTACTTTGCTACTGTGTGAGATGATTGTAATTGTGAGGTAGTTTGAACATTCTTTGGCATTGCCTTTCTTTGGGATTGAAATGAAAACGTTTCCTGTGGCCACTGCTGAGTTTTCCAAATTTGCTGGCATATTGAGTGCAGCACTTTCACAGCATCATCTTTTAGGATTTGAAATAACTCAACTGAAATTCCATCACCTTCACTAGCCTTGTTCGTAGTGATGCTTCCTAAGGCCCACTTGACTTCACATTTCAGGATATCTGGCTCTAGGTTAATAATCACACCATCGTGATTATCTGGGTCATGAAAATCTTTTTTGTATAGTTCTTCTGTGTATTCTTACCACCTCTTCTTGATATCTTCTGATTCTGTTAGGTCCATACCATTTCTGTCTTTTATTGTATCCATCTTTGCATGAAATGTTCCCTTGTATTTCTAATTTTCTTGAAGAGATCTCTAGTCTTTCCCTTTCTATTGTTTTCCTCTATTTCTTTGTATTGATCGTTGAAGAAGGCTTTCTTATCTCTCCTTGCTATTCTTTGGAACTCGGGCCTCAGTTGGGTATATCTTTCCTTTTCTCCTTTGCCTTTTGCTTCTCTTCTATTCACAGCTATTTTTAAGGCCTCCTCAAACAACCATTTTGCCTTTTTGCATTTCCTTTCCTTTGGGATAATCTTGATCACTGTCTCCTGTACAATGTCACAAACCTTAGTCCATAGGTCTTCAGGCACTCTGTCTATCAGATCTAATCCCTTGAATCTATTTTCACTTCCACTGTATAATTGTAAGGGATTTGATTTAGGTTATACCTGAATGGTCTCTGTGCAACCCCATAGACAGCAGCCCACCAGGCTCCCCCGTCCCTGGGATTCTCCAGGCAAGAACACTGGAGTGGGTTGCCAGCACAGAGTAGGACATGACTGAAGCGACTTAGCAGCAGCAGCAGCAGCATACCTGAATGGTCTAGTGATTTTCCCTGCTTTCTTCAATTTAAGTCTGAATTTGGCAATAAGGATTTAATGATCTGTGCCACAGTCAGCTCCCAGTCTTCTTTTTGCTGACTGTATAGAGCTTTTCCATCTTTGGCTGCAAAGAATATAATCAATCTGATTTTGGTATTGATCATCTGGTGATGTCCATGTGTAGAGTCTTCTCTTGTGTTGTTGGAAGAGGGTGTTTGTTATGACCAGTGTGTTCTGTTGGCAAAACTCTATTAGACTTTACTTGCTTCATTCTATAATCTAAGGCCAAATTTGCCTGTTCTTCCAGGTATTTCTTGACTTCCTACTTTTGCATTCTAGTCCCTTATAATGAAAAGGGCATCTTTTTGGGTTTTAGTTCTAGAAGGTTTTGTAGGTCTTCATAGAACCATTCAAGTTCAGCTTCTTCAGCATTACTGGTTGGGAAATAGACTTGGATTATTTTGATATTGAATGGTTTGCCTTGGAAATCAACAGAGATCATTCTGTCATTTTTAAGATTGCATTCAAGTACTGCATTTTGGACTCTTGTTGACTATGATGGCTATTCCATTTCTTCTAAGGGATTTTTGCCCACAGTAGTAGATATAATGGTCATCTGAGTTAAATTCACCTATTCTGGTCCATTTTAGTTTACTGATTCCTCAAATATCAATATTAACTCTTGTCATCTCCTGGTTGACCACTTCCAATTTGCCTTGATTCACGAACCTAACATTCCAGGTTCCTACGCAGTACTGCTCTTTACAGCATTGGACTTTACTTCCATCACCAGTCAGATCCACAACTGGGTGTTGCTTTTGCTTTGGCTCCATCTCTTTCTTCTTTCTGGAGTTATTTCCCCACTAATCTCCAATAGCATATTGGGCACCTACTGACCTGGGGACCTCATCTTTCAGTGTCCTATATTTTTGTCTTTTCATAATGTTTATGGGGTTCTCAAGGCAAGAATAGTGAAGTAGTTTGCCATTCTCTTTTCCAGTGGACCATGTTTTGCCAGAACTCTCCACCATACCTGTCTGTGGCCCTATACAGCATGGCTCCTAGTTTCATTCAGTTAGATAAGGCTGTGGTCCATATGATCAGATTGGCTGGCTTAAAGGTACTTTTTAATATCACAATACATTAGTATATAGAACAAGTTACTGACATTTAAGAAAAAATTTCTCTCTATTGTTTTCAATTATGAATATCTTTATATGTATGTTTGTATGTGGCAAAGGTGAAGTCATTTTTGTTTTTTTTCTTCAGAAGCAATATAATTTGCTTAGGAGTAAGTGTGAAAATATAACAGACCAGACCAAAATCACTGATAACAGAAATGCCTATGTCACAATGAATTCATCATCAAATGAGATATTTTTAAGGTATATACACATTGCAAATTCTCCCTATATAATAGGAAAGGACAAACCTGACTCCATATTAGATCTGTTCCTTTAACTTTGGTGCTTTGTAGCCTGTGCTTAGTCATGCTGGTCCTGCACCTTTTATAAGAGAATGTTGCCAATAGATTGAAATACACAGGATAGCCTATTGTCAGGGTTCTGATTTTACAGTCCACTCATATAGAGATAAAATTTTATAGAACAGAGAATAATGTTTGTTTTGTTGGAGGTTTTCAGTAACATTGTGACCTAACTGACATGGACACCTGCAAGAACAAAGGATTTCAACACCAAGATGTTTGCAACAATGAAACATGCCCCTCTCTCAGCTTGCTTTTAAGAGTGCTTTGCTGAAACCATTAGGAAGGTTCCGGGGTTCCTTTTGAGCATAAGTCACCAGTCTTCTTGTGGCCCTGCAGTAAACCTTTCTGTTTCAAACTCCCACATTTTGGTATTGTTTGGCCTCACTATGAGTCAGGCCCAAGAACTTGCATTCACTAACACCTATACCACCACTGCCCATTTTATATCAAGAAACACTGTATTTAAATAATTTGCTATCAGTAGCTCCTGGATGAAACTGAACAACTTGTGGACTAAGGATGAGCCAGTGTCTTCACTCAAATGTGTGTTCTGTTCTCTGTGCACTGGTTAAACCCTTCTTCACTCACTGGCTCAGTTAAGACCAGAAAACATTAATTAAAATATCAGATAACCAGTGAGACACAATATCACTGGAGTGGAGAGAAAATGAGATTTTTAATAATTATTTAAATTATCCCTTATGTTATTTCCTTTACATAAGACTGCTATATAGTTCTTCCATAAAAAGCGAGAATTAGAAGCAACTGAAAATTAGTTACATACATCTATAAACATCTACTGATCACTGGATCTATGCAGATCATTCACTAGGTGCTATCAGGAATAAAGGAACAATGTGATGATCCTCATCATCAAGAACCATGAACTAAATCAATGCATGAATGCACAGACATGCATTTTGGAGTAAACTAAAAAATGCATTTTCTCTGAAACTCCATACACAGCAAATATGACTCAAAAACATTTAAACTCTCATATTTTTTTCCTTTCTGAAGTAGTTAGCTCATAATAATAACCAACATCAAAATTTTCTAAGTCAGTTATACCATTCAATCATAATGAAATAAAGGTCACTGGCAAAACAAACAAAAATGAATATACCTTAATGAAAAAGAAAAAAAGTCTTTATTTTCCTAATAGTAATAGCAAAGAAAATAATGGTGATAAAAATAGTTATCATTTCTTAAGTACTTATTATCTGCCAGGCAGGAGACTTAGTGATTTATAAATCTTAATTCATTTAAGCCTACAAAGAACTATTTAAGACAGAAGAAGCCTCATTTTACTAACAAGGAAAGCAAAGATAACAAAAATGAAGAAACTAATCTAATGGCACATATTGAAAAATAGGAAATCTTGGACCCAAACCTACATTCTTAAATGCTACACAATGCAATACATACCTATGCATGCTGTTCTATATGTAAAAAACAAACAAACAACAACAACAACAAAAACACATTTACACTGAATTTTATAGTGAGAGATCTTCCTACTGACCATCAGTCATATTCATCAGTAAAGGTAAATCAAATTACTTGCTGCAACACTGCATTTCCTGAAGGCAGGCAAACCAATATATCCTACTGCCCAAGCTCCTTTTAAAATTCAGTGCTGACTCCCTTTGATTGAGGAGTGGACCCTCTATTTCTCCTCCTTAAATATGGCCAGATCTGTAACTATGGCACAAGTGAACGTATGTTACTTCTGAGGCAACTGATAAAAGCTTATTTAGTTTCCACGTGGTTTTCATGAGATTTGAACTCTTAGAACTCAGCCACTCTGCTGTGGAGAAGTCAAGATGCCACATGGAAAGGCCATGTGCAGATGGCTAGGCCACAGGGTCAGCTAAGGTGCAAGGAACAAGTCTTTAGGTGACTCCATTCTCCTGGATCTGAGCTGCTCCCAGTGATGTCCTGTAGAGATGAAACACACTATGCGCACTGAGATCTGTTCAAATTTTAAGTCTCTCATCAAAATAAATGTCATTGATTTTAAGGCATTTAATTTTGGGTTAGTATGTTACACAGCTTCCCAGGTAGCTCAGTGGGTAAAGAATCTGCCCACAGTGCAGATGAAGGAGACATGGGTCCAATCCCTGGGTTGGAAAGATTCCCTGGAGGAGGGCATGGCAACCCACTCAAGTATTCTTGCCTGGAGAATCCCATGGACAGAGGAGCCTGGTGGGCTTAGCACACATGTTACACAGCAATATATAGTCACAACATCTGTCTAACTTCACAGTATTGTTTGTCCTAAATGAGATAATACATACAAAAATATATTGTGAGCAGCAGAAAAATATGTGATTTTTATTGTTTTTGTTTGTTTGTTATACTCTTACTACCGAAAATATGGTCCACTGAAAAACAGCATCAGAGTAACCTGGGAGAATGCAGAATCTGAGGCTCCACCCTAGATCTACTGAATCAGAATCTGCACTTTAATAGTATCCCCAAGAGATTCCTATGCATATTAAAGTCTGAGAAGCAATAGTATAGACTGCAGAACAGGTCTATGATTACGAAGGATATGTCAGTGATCAAGCTTACGTATTGCTTAGCCTAAGAGAATAGATATCCTATGGATAGACACTAGCTCCTCGTCTACTATGGATAGAAATGTTGAACCAGTAAAAATTCCTCTGCATTTTCATGGGGAAATTCATGAGGAATAAAAAATGTTCAAAAGCTCTGTCTCTTTCAACATGAGTGGAAGGCTGACAGAGATGACCCAGCATGATCTGACAGATGGTATATGTCAGATGGATGAGTGGAAAAGAAGAAAAAGAGCCTTTCAAAGTATCTGATTGTAGTTTTAGCTAAAAGCTACCTTTAAGCCAATTTTCCAGAGTCCTGTATCTTCCAAATGTTTTGGATCAAGGGCTCACTATTCCAGGATTTTGCAGGTTATTTGGCTAGCTAGATTGCCAATTACCTGCATGGGTAAAAGTAAGCATCCTTGCCTGTGCTTCTACCTAATTTAAATTGCTGGTTTGAGGAATAAATATAAGCCATTAATATGGCATTGTTAGATCAGAGCATTTTCAAGTTTAATTCAACCTCAATGTGTTAAAATTTTCAATCAGATCTTAATTTCTATCTCTGTTCGGTACTTACCCTAAATCTTACCCTATATGCTTTTCCTTGAAGAAAAATGAACATATAAGGATTTTATCATCACTGAGATAATCTAATCATTATTTAAAAGACAATAACTAGTTAACAGAAAAATAACTAGGACTCTAAAAAACAGCAAATGCTTTTGAAAGTGGGAGAGAAGAAAAATTTACAATTTTTTTTCCTTAAAATGTAAACACAGTAATTTAAATACGCACACACACACACACACAATGGAATACTACTCAGCAATAAAAATGTTATATTTTGCCATTCAAAAACATGGATGAACCTAGAGGGTATCACACTTAGTGAGATAAGTCAGACAGAGAAAACCAAATACAGTATGTTATCACTTACATGTGGAATATAAAAATAAATATAACAGTAATAATAGAAATGATCTTTATCTACACTGTTAAACATGGTAACCATTATCCACAGGTGGCTTACTGAGTGCTCAAAATGTGGCTATTATAACTAAGAAACTGTATTTGGGGGGTTATTCTATTTTAATTAATTTAATTTAGACTTTTCTCTGAAGAACAGAAACATGAGGGGCTGAGATTTAGGTTTTAGAAAACCCATCCTCCAACTAAGATTTCTAGGCATCTTCATACACAAAGCACCCTGTTTCAACCTGCAAAGATGCCAGAATAAAAAAGAAAGGAAGATAGTATAGTGGCTAGAAGCCAATGAGCTGAGTCTGAGGAAACATATTAGAGTCCTGAAGCCTGCTCCCTCATTTGAAAAATGACATTGGAGTAAATAAGTTCTAATGCACTTTCCAGTGGTAAAATTATATGATTTTTAGGGAGATCTTGATTAGCTTCTACCCGTACCATTTCTTTCCCTTATCTTCTCTCTAGCAACATCTTGAGATTCCTTCTAACTTCACCAAATTCACAAACACCATTTCCAACAGCAATTTCATCTTCCTCATCTCACAAGCCAATTAGGAATACTTTTCCTGTGGTTAACGTTTTCCACTTTAAAAGAGCCAGGTAATATACTCATCCAGCTTCTGAGATATGGTAAAGGAATTAATTCAAAGCATGACTTATTCTTCCTATTCTCTTGTCCTTTCAGAGTCATGAATCACAGTTAATTGGACTTGGTATTTATACTTGCTTTGCCTTAGGATGTTCCTTTTTTTTTTTTTTAGCAATGGTCTATTCCACAGCTTCTCTAAGAAATATGCTCTATGCCCAAGGCAGCTCTCTTTTTTCTTACTTCACATTAAATGTACTTCTCTTTAATTCTCCACTCTTCACATTTACTAGGGCTACTTTTCTTTCATGTACATTTCAAATACATTTCCTCAGCAAGAATCTGGTCTAAATGACATATATTTCCCACCCCTAATTATCCTTTTAACTTGTTTCTGTTCACTCTCAATCCATCTCTTTCCCTATCGGCCTTCTTAGATTAAAAATAAAACAATTATTCATCAATTTCAATCACATCGTTTTAGTTTCCCATGCTTTTCTGCTAACATAGATTGAACTCAATTTAAAACAAAAATTTGCATCTCTTCCTTTTAAAGAAATGTGCTTGGAGGTTTAAAGTAATTTTGAAGGTGTTTCACATTTTGAAAACAGATTTCCTACAAAGTATCAAATCCTATAAAACATATTTAGGGCATTAACTTTCTGAAAGTCAATATCAGTATGTTTTGTACCATTCATATTTTTTGAAATATTGGTATTTAAAAGCAGGAAATAGATTAAAAAAAAAATCCAAGATTCCACTGTAATGTTTCTGACAGTTAAGGGGCACTATTACCAAACCAAACTTGGGTCACTCCCAATGTGCAGCGAAGCAAATTTACTGACACTGAGTGGTGGTGAAGGGAAGTATGGTATTTATTTTCAGAGGACTAAGCAAGGAGTATGGGCTGGCAGTTCATGATTAAAACAAACAAACAAACTTCCCAGTAGCTTTCAAGGAAGGTTTTTAAAGGCAGCATTTAGGGGTGAGGGCTGCAGGGTGCCAGGGTGCATAACTTTCTTTTGATTGACTGGTAGTGAGACAACAGCATAGTTTTCAGGAATCTTAATTATCTAACTTCTGTTTCTGATCAGTCTGAGATCTAGTGTTAGAGCTAGCTGGTAGGCTACAGTCCATGGGGTCACTAAGAGTCAGACACGACTCAGTGACTTCACTTTCTCTTTTCACTTTCATGTATTGGAAAAGGAAATGGCAACCCACTCCAGTGTTCTTGCCTGGAGAATCCCAGGGACGGCGGAGCCTGGTGGGCTGCCGTCTATGGGGTCACACAGAGTCGGACACGACTGAAGCGACTTAGCAGCAGCAGCAGCATGCCACTATCATCCTCCATCTGAGTGGGGGCGGTGGGGGTCGGGGGGTGGGGTGGGGGGAGCGGTCTTAGTTCCTAAGGAACTACTCAAAGGTATGTGTCAGATTGTTATGTATATTCCTTGAGGAGGAACTAAGACTGCTTTATTGCTGAGCTCTTGTCATTACTTTTCTTGTTGAATTGCTTTTCCTTTGTTTCTACATGCCTTCACTTGCCATAATCAGTGACTGCTTGTGCCTGCTCTTTGGAACTTGGTTGGGAAAGGTCTAAAAGAATAAAAAATTTTTATACAAACAAGAAACAGGGGATATGGAGGGGTTTTTGTACCCAGAAGGGCCCCACAGGGTCTTGCTCAGTTTCAGCCCCTCTTTTTCCCTGATATTCCTCAATCCTGAAGGAACAGAGGCAAGACAAGAAAGGAAATAAACTTTTTTATACAAAGTTTAACCATAAATTTAGCAGGAGAACTCAGGGGGATTCTGCACCCTACCAGGCTCCTCCATCCATGGGATTTGCCAGGCAAGAGTACTGGAGTGGGTTGCCATTGCCTTCTCTGTTTCAACAGTATAAGCATGCCTAAATTTAATCCATAGAGTTTCAAAAGATCCAAATGGCCTTAATACTTCACCAGTCTGTAAGAATTTGGGGAGAAATGGATGAGTTTCAGAGGTTTCCAGAACAACCTGGGCCTAAAAAGGATTTTCAGGAAAAGTCCAAATTAATGTAGAGCCCAAATCAACCCTGAATATTCATTGGAAGAACTGATGCTGAAGATGAAGCTCCAATATTTTGGCCGCCTGATTTGAAGAGTTGACTCACTGGAAAAGACCCTCATGCTGGGAAAGATTGAAGGCAGGAGGAAAAGGGGATGACTGAGGATGAGATGGTTGGATGGCATCACTGACTCAATGGACATGAGTTTGAGCAAATCTGGGAGACAGTGAAGGACAGGGAAGCCTGGCATGCTGCAGTTCATGGGGTTACAAAGAGTCAGGTATGATTTAGCCACTGAACAATGACAACAACAAGAATCTTATACTCAACCTACAGCTGATTGAAGAAACCGTTATCTCTAATGATCCAAACTGTTAGGGAATCATTGACTGAAACTGCTGCCATGCCCACGCATGAGTTGCGTGAGTTATCTCACAACAAGAGCTACTAATAAGGAAACTAACTGGGAGAATTCAGGAGGGGCCAAAAGGAAGGAGGAGCCATCAGTCCATATCTTCTGCCAACCTCCCAGAATCCTTCTCTCTGGACTCCATCTTGGCAGAGAAATATGCACACTACCAAGAAGAATCCCGAGTCAAACCAAATATGGGCCAAGCAAGATAACTAACCAGAGACAACCTAGATACCAACCCCATTATCATAAAACCTGAGACTGTGAGCCACACGGCAGAGCAGTTTTCCTGGGTTCCCTTACCTTGCTTCTCTCCACCAAAGCACCCCTTTCCAATACAGTCTTTTGCTTTGTCAGCACATGTGTCTCTTCAGACAGTTCATTTCTCAGTGGTAGACAAGAGCCCATGCTTGGACCCTGGAAGGGGTCCCCTTCTTCAACAAAATTGGCTCTAGAGGGAATAAGACAGAGGGGACAACTCTGCCCCAGTCTCCAGCTCTCTCAATATGTCTCACTATAGTTCCCTTTCCCTTTATGAGAATTTCAGTCCAAAATGCTGGGAAATTTGGAATTCCTATCAACAATACTTTAAATCTGAATAATCAATAGCTATGTTTCTATGCCCCCTTCCCACATCTCAGCCTGACAAGAATTCTAGCTCTTTCAGTAATTTTCTTCATTCTCATTTATCAAGTTCTCTCTCATGCTTTCTGAATAATTAAGAAAACTGTGTGACCTTGTTTGCCCTTGGAGTTCATCACAAAAATATTTCCTTTTTGGCAGCAGACTCTTGCAGCATTGGGATATGAAAAACCTGTCTCTAGTGAGGGCAGCTATTTTTATTGTTTTCCTTCTGAACCAGCTCTGCTTTGTCAGCCAAAATATTTGTATCCTTTTCATTTTGCCCTTTCAATACTCTGTTTCTCAAATGGTATCATCTGTGTCTTCTCCATCCTCCAGGCACAGCCTGAGGAGGGCAGCTGGCCTTTCCCTGCTGCATTTGGCCTAAAGAAACTGGCTGCCACCACCTCACTAAACAAAGGCTTCTGAATCCACATTCCAGATGTGGCTGCCTACTCCTTTTAGAGTTCCTCTGAACCATCTACCCCAGGCATCATCAACCTGTTTCACCAATCACCTCCCAGGAGCCAAGCTTCCTTCATTGTCCATTATTCCCCAAACTCTCACCACATCCTGCTTTTGATGTCCCCTGATGGGTGCATCCCCTGTGCTATGCCCTTTCAGTCCTAAACCTTTTATCTGGATCTCCAGAATTCATGTTCTCTGATTAGTAGGTCTTAGTATATTTTCAAGATTTTTCCTGAATTTATTGTTTATCATCAACCCTTGACAGTGTAGGGGTTCAGAACAAGCCTCCTCAAAATGTGTCACTCTTGAGTGAGGATTATTTTGAGCTAAAGGTAATGGAGACCCTGAAGGCTCAAAACTATTGCCCCTCTCTTAACTACCTAGAAGAATTTAAATTGGGATTTCTTTTTCTAGAAAAGAGTTATTCCCAGAGATAAATTTTATCCAAATGGCCCCATCTATATGGCAGAGCAAACATCTAACAACCTAATACCTACTCTTCTTATTGTCCTGTGAATGACTCATCTGTCCTTGGAAGCACTAGACCCCTAACCTATTTTGTAGCTCTGGATGGAATACAGACCTCATTTTATCTTTCTGTCTTTGAACCTCTCATGTATGTGGGGTTTCCCATAAATATGAAACTAAATGCTATTTTCTCCTATTAATCTAATAACTTTTAGACCAACCAGAGAAAACTAGAAAAGGTAGACGAATGTTTTCTTCCTCCTTGACAACAGAAGTCTATTTAACTATTGGAAAACATTTCCCCTTTGACTAAGTGAAGCTGGTTTTTCCTTCCAAGGTTGGCAAGTCTTTCTCCTTTCTCCCTATTTGATATTTATTATTATTTCTGTCTCTTGCCAAATTTGCTGTGAAACATGGGCTCATAGTCACAGACTCATAGAGAATAATTACTAATGTTCAAAGCCAAACTCTAACTCTGTGCTCTTCTACCAAGTATTTTACCTCAATTTCCCTCAACTTTCTCATTTGTAAAATGACAAAAGTACCTTATTCAAAAGAATGTTTAAATCTTGTAACATAATGATTAAATAAATAAATGTGCAAATTACTTAAAATTGATTTAAATTTATTTAATTGATTTAAAGTAAATCAGATTCACTTTTATTACTGAAATAAGGGTTCTGAGAAGACCTGAAATCAAATAAAACCAGCTTTTTAAATTCATCCCTTCAAATGTATTTAACTCAAAACATCTCTTTTTAAAAAATGTAATTCTTTTATGTTTCCCTGAAATCTCCATTGCTAAGAAATTAATTTGGGAAATCCTGATCTTGAGTTTTAAATAAAAACAAGTAAAAGCCCAAGAAAGGTGAAATTACTTCAGGAATATTATAATGATGAATGCAGACAAATCCTAAATTAGAATCCAATTCTCATGATACTTTGGATGCTAAAATTTAATCCATTAAAAAGAAACTATAAAGGGTTGGTAAGAGTTAAATGAGAGTTCTTTTTAAAATAGTCAAAGCTACATAAATGCTATTTCATATCATCTTCTAATAAAGAAATTATTGAACACTACTTGCTTTTTTTTTTTTTTAATTTTATTTTATTTTTAAACTTTACATAATTGTATTAGTTTTGCCAAATATCAAAATGAATCCGCCACAGGTATACATGCTTTCTTTTGTTAGGAGAACCAGTGATTGAAACCTCCTGCCCAGGCACCCTAGTAACCACTTGTGTGTGTTATGTTAAACAGGAAGTCCTGGTAAGGAATACAGAACGAACAAGCTACCACAACCAGAAAAATTTGGAAAAGGTCAAAAGGAAAGAAAAGACTCCAGTCCTTATGTCCTACCAACTTCCCAGAATCCTTCTTACTGGAATCCATCTTGTCTGAGTGATGCGTGCACCCCCAGGAAGGACCCTGAATCAGAGTGATTGGTCAGAAACAACCCAAAAACTACCCCAATAACCATAAAACTCAAGACTGTGAGCCACATGGCAGAGCAGTTCTCCTATGTTTCCCTACTCTGCAGCTTTCTGCCTGGGTGCCCCTTCCCAATAAAGTCTCTTGCTTTGTCAGCACATGAAGAGACATCTTCAGACAATGCATTTCTGAGTATTAGACAAGAGCCTACTCTTGGGCCCTGGAAATGAGTCCCCTTTCTTGCAACAGTAATTCTTTCTGTTTCATCTTTAAATTGACTAATTTTTATAGTCATTTTATAGGCAATGTGCTGTTATATATTAATATGTTTTGTATGTAGTGATAAAATTAAAATTCATATTCTAAGGTAAATCAAGGAAAATTTAAAAAAATCTGACTATACTACCTAAAGCAATCTACAGATTCAATGCAGTCCTTATCCAATTACCAATGGCATTTTTCACAGAACTAGAACATAAAATTTTACAATTTGTGTGGAAACACAAAAGATCCTGAATAGCCAAAGCAATCTTGAGAAAGAAAAAACAGAGCTGGAAGAATCAGGCTCCTTGACTTCTGACTGTGCTACAAAGCTACAGTAATCCAAACAATATGGTACTGGCACAAAAACAGAAATATAGACCAATGGAATTGGATAAAAAGCCCAGAGATAAACCCACACACAAATAGTCACTTAATCTATGACAAAGGAGGCAAGAATATACGATAGAGGAAAAAAACCTCTTCAATAATTGGTACTGGGAAAATTGGACAGCTACATGTAAAAATATGAAATTAGAACACTTCCTAACACCATACACAAGATAAACTTAAAATGGATTAAAGACTCAGATGTAAGACCAGACACTATAAAACTCTTAGAGGAAAACATTGGCAAAACACTCTGATATAAATCACAGCAGGATCTTTCTTGATCCAACTCCTACAGTAATGAAAATAAAAACAAAAATAAACAAATGGCATGAAATTAAACTTAAAAGCTTTTGCACAGAAAAAGAAACAAAAAACTAGACAGACAATTCTCAGAATGGAAGAAATTATTTGCAAATGAAGCAACTGACAAAGGATTAATCTCTAAAATATATAGGCATCTCATACAGCTCAATTAAAAAAAAATAACAAAACCAAACAACCTAATCAAAAAAAAAAAAAAAAAAGAGAGAGAAAACTGAAATAGACATTTCTCCAAAGAAGACATTCAGATGGCCAACAGATGCATGAAAAGATGCTCAACATCACTAATTATTAGAGAAATGCAAATCAAAACTAATGAGGTATCACTTCACACCTGTCAGAATGGCCATAAAAAATCTACAAACAGTAAATATGAGAGAGAGTGTGGAGGAAAGGGAACCATCTTGCACTGTTGTTGGTAATGTAAATTGAGAACAGCTATGGAGAACAGCATGGAGGTTCCTTCAGAAATGAAAAATAGAACTTTCATATGACCCAGCAATCCCTGGGCATACACCCAGAGAAAATCATATTTCAAAAATGCACATGCATGACAATGTTCACTGTACCACTATTTACAATAATTAGGACATGAGTGTCTGTGCCCAGGCACCCAGTTGTATCCAACTCTTTGCAACCCTATGTACTGGAGAAGTTAGGATATGGAAGCAACCTAAATGTCTGACAGGTGAATGGGTAAAGAAGTAGTACATATATACAATGGAACATTATTTCACCATTAAAAGGAACAAAACTGGGTCATTTGTAGTGCTGTGGCTGGACCTAGAGTTTGTCATTCAGAGTGAAGTAAGAGAGAGAAAAATGTTATATTAAGACATATATGTAAAATCTAAAAAACAGGTATAGATGATCATATTTGCAAAACAGAGACAGAGACATAGAGAACAAACATATGGAAACCAAGGGAGAAAAGTGGGGGTGGGATGAATTTGGAGATTGGGATTGATTTATATACACTATTGATACTATGTATTAAATAGATAACTAATGAGAATCTTCCGTATAGCTCAGGGAACTCTACTTAGTGCTCAATGGTGAACTAAATGGGCAGGTAATTCCCAAAAGAGGGTATATATGTATCCACAGAGCTGATTCACTTTGCTGCACAGTAAAAACTAAAACAGCATTGTAAAGCAGATATACTCCAATAAAAAGTAATTTCAAAAAACAAAAATTTTCTCTTTTGGTCTCTTTCCCTTCTACTGTGCACTGCATAGTTGCATTATGCATCAGCCAAACCTCCCCACTGGCAGAAATATCTGCTCAGTCATGATGAATATTTTCCTAGTGCAAGGTCCATCTAGTCAGGCTATGGTTTTTCCAGTAGTCATGTATAGCTGTGAGAGTTGGACTATAAAGAAAGCTGAGCGCCGAAGAATTGATGCTTTTGAACTGTGGTATTGGAGAAGACTCTTGAGAGTCCCCTGGACTGCAAGGAGATCCAACCAGTCCATCCTAAAGGAGATCAGTCCTGGGTGTTCATTGGGAGGACTGATGTTGAAGCTGAAGCTCCAATACTTTGGCCACCTGATGCAGAGAGCTGACTGATTTGAAAAGACCCTGATGCTGGGAAAGACTGAGGGCAGGAGAAGAAGGGGACGACAGAGGATGAGATGGTTGGATGGCATCACTGACACAATGGACATGGGTTTGGGTGGACTCCGGGAGTTGGTGATGGACAGGGAGGCCTGGCGTACTGCAGTTCATGGGATCACAAAGAGTCGGACATGACTGAGCGACTAAACTGAACTGAAATGAACCAACAAGATAACTCCATCCTTTCTGATATTGCAAGGGGCCATGATGAACCAACATTTTGTATTTACAGGTCCAGATTGTGCAAACTATGTCATTTAATGTACAGTCCTTTGTCTCAAAAACTATTTAACTGTGTTGATCTCTAATGGACAGAACAGCTCTTGGAGTTTTCTGAAACGCTATTCCTGGGTTATAACTTTCACTTTGGCTCAAATAAAATTTTCCTTTTCTTTCTTAGATCAACTGATTAATGTTGACAATAGTAAATGGACAAATCTTATGTATGCAGGTGCAGGAAACCTGGGTTCCTTCCCTGGGTTGGGAAGAACTCCTAGAGAAGGGAATGACAACCCAGTCCAGTACTGTTGTCTGGAGAATTCCACAGATAGAGGAGCCTGGTGGGCTATAGTTCATGGGATGGCAAAGGGTTGGACATGTCTGACTAATACACACATATTTATGTATGTGTGTGTGAGCAAATGCACACATATTAAGTAAAATTTTTAAAAATGTATACACCTGTGAATATAAACCACGTTCCTATCAGAATACTGAACATGTTAATCACTTACACCACTTCCCGGTCAATTGCTCCAACCTCAGGGAAGCAATGACTTTTATGATTTTGATTTTCTTTACTGTAAGTTTGTTTTAACTCTTCTAGAACTCCACATGGATGGAATTACATAGTATATACCCTTATGTTCAGCTTCTCTCAATCAGGACAGCATTACAAAATTAATCCATTGTTTTGATACTGTTGTGATGTCAGTACTTTATTCCATTTTATTGCTGATTAGTATTCTGTTGTATTGAGAAATGGCATATTTTCTGCTATCTCAGTAAATAAGGATGCATAGAAATGAATGAAAATGAAAACACAACAACCCAAAACCTGTGGGACACGGTAAAAGCAGTCCTAAGGGGAAAGTTCATAGCAATACAGGCACACCTCAAGAAACAAGAAAAAAGTCAAATAAATAACCTAACTCTACACCTAAAGCAGCTAGAAAAGGAAGAAATGAAGAACCCCAGGGTTAGTAGAAGGAAAGAAATCTTAAAAATTAGAGCAGAAATAAATGCAAAAGAAACAAAAGAGACCATAGCAAAAATCAACAAAACCAAAAGCTGGTTCTTTGAAAGGATAAACAAAATTGACAAACCATTAGCCAGACTCATCAAGAAACAAAGGGAGAAAAATCAAATCAATAAAATTAGAAATGAAAATGGAGAGATCACAACAGACAACACAGAAATACAAAGGATCATAAGAGACTACTATCAACAATTATATGCCAATAAAATGGACAACGTGGAAGAAATGGACAAATTCTTAGAAAAATACAACTTTCCAAAACTCGATCAGGAAGAAATAGAAAATCTTAACAGACCCATCACAAGCACAGAAATTGAAACTGTAATCAAAAATCTTCCAGCAAACAAAAGCCCAGGTCCAGACGGCTTCACAGCTGAATTCTACCAAAAATTTAGAGAAGAGCTAACACCTATCCTGCTCAAACTCTTCCAGAAAATTGCAGAGGATGGTAAACTTCCAAACTCATTCTATGAGGCCACCATCACCCTAATACCAAAACCTGACAAAGATCCCACAAAAAAAGAAAACTACAGGCCAATATCACTGATGAACATAGATGCAAAAATCCTGAACAAAATTCTAGCAATCAGAATCCAACAACACATTAAAAAGATCATACACCATGACCAAGTGGGCTTTATCCCAGGGATGCAAGGATTCTTCAATATCCGCAAATCAATCAATGTAATACACCACATTAACAAATTGAAAAATAAAAACCATATGATTATCTCAATAGATGCAGAGAAAGCCTTTGACAAAATTCAACATCCATTTATGATAAAAACTCTCCAGAAAACAGGAATAGAAGGAACATACCTCAACATAATCAAAGCTATATATGACAAACCCAAAGCAAACATTATCCTCAATGGTGAAAAATTGAAAGCATTTCCTCTAAAGTCAGGAACAAGACAAGGGTGCCCACTTTCACCATTACTATTCAACATAGTTTTGGAAGTTTTGGCCACAGCAATCAGAGCAGAAAAAGAAATAAAAGGAATCCAAATTGGAAAAGAAGAAGTAAAGCTCTCACTGTTTGCAGATGACATGATCCTCTATATAGAAAACCCTAAAGACTCCACCAGAAAATTACTAGAACTAATCAATGACTATAGTAAAGTTGCAGGATATAAAATCAACACACAGAAATCCCTTGCATTCCTATACACTAATAATGAGAAAACAGAAAGAGAAATTAAGGAAACAATTCCATTCATCATTGCAACGGAAAGAATAAAATACTTAGGAATATATCTACCTAAAGAATCTAAAGACCTATATATAGAAAACTATAAAACACTGGTGAAAGAAATCAAAGAGGACACTAACAGATGGAGAAATATACCATGTTCATGGATTGGAAGAATCAATATAGTGAAAATGCGTATACTACCCAAAGCAATCTATAGATTCAATGCAATCCCTATCAAGCTACCAACAGCATTCTTCACAGAGCTAGAACAAATAATTTCACAATTTGTATGGAAAAACAAAAAACCTCGAATAGCCAAAGCGATCTTGAGAAAGAAGAATGGAACTGGAGGAATCAACCTACCTGACTTCAGGCTCTACTACAAAGCCACAGTTATCAAGACAGTATGGTACTGGCACAAAGACAGAAATATAGATCAATGGAACAAAATAGAAAGCCCAGAGATAAATCCACACACATATGGACACCTTATCTTTGACAAAGGAGGCAAGAATATACAATGGATTAAAGACAATCTCTTTAACAAGTGGTGCTGGGAACTCTGGTCAACCACTTGTAAAAGAATGAAACCAGAACACTTTCTAACACCATACACAAAAATAAACTCAAAATGGATTAAAGATCTCAACGTAAGACCAGAAACTATAAAACTCCTAGAGGAGAACATAGGCAAAACACTCTCTGACATACATCACAGCAGGATCCTCTATGACCCACCTCCCAGAATATTGGAAATAAAAGCAAAAATAAACAAATGGGACCTAATTAACCTTAAAAGCTTCTGCACATCAAAGGAAACTATTAGCAAGGTGAAAAGACAGCCTTCAGAATGGGAGAAGATAATAGCAAATGAAGCAACTGACAAACAACTAATCTCGAGAATATACAAGCAACTCCTACAGCTCAACTCCAGAAAAATAAATGACCCAAACAAAAAATGGGCCAAAGAACTAAACAGACATTTCTCCAAAGAAGACATACAGATGGCTAACAAACACATGAAAAGATGCTCAACATCACTCATTATCAGAGAAATGCAAATCAAAACCACTATGAGGTACCATTTCACACCAGTCAGAATGGCTGCGATCCAAAAGTCTACAAGTAATAAATGCTGGAGAGGGTGTGGAGAAAAGGGAACCCTCTTATACTGTTGGTGGGAATGCAAACTAGTACAGCCACTATGGAGAACAGTGTGGAGATTCCTTAAAAAACTGGAAATAGACCTGCCTTATGATCCAGCAATCCCACTGCTGGGCATACACACTGAGGAAACCAGAAGGGAAAGAGACACGAGTACCCCAATGTTCATCGCAGCACTGTTTATAATAGCCAGGACATGGAAGCAACCTAGATGTCAATCAGCAGATGAATGGATAAGAAAGCTGTGGTACATATACACAATGGAGTATTATTCAGCCATTAAAAAGAATACATTTGAATCAGTTCTAATGAGGTGGATGAAACTGGAGCCTATTATACAGAGTGAAGTAAGCCAGAAAGAAAAACACCAATACAGTATACTAACGCATATATATGGAATTTAGAAAGATGGTAACAATAACCCTGTGTACGAGACAGCAAAAGAGACACTGATGTATAGAACAGTCTTATGGACTCTGTGAGAGAGGGAGAGGGTGGGAAGATTTGGAGAATGGCATTGAAACATGTAAAATATCATGTATGAAATGAGTTGCCAGTCCAGGTTCGATGCACGATACTAGATGCTTGGGGCTGGTGCACTGGGATGACCCAGAGGGATGGAATGGGGAGGGAGGAGGGAGGAAGGTTCAGGATGGGGAACACATGTATACCTGTGGCGGATTCATTTTGATATTTGGCAAAACTAATACAGTTATGCAAAGTTTAAAAATAAAATAAAATTAAAAAAAAAAAAAAAGGATGTCACAAGCATCAGCTATTGCAGCCCTCCAATATAAGCCAGTGAGCCCTGAAGAAACTCAGGAAGGAAAATAATACCTGCCATCTAGCAGCCATCAGACTGCAGCCACTCCCTAAGGTGAGCCCCAAGGAAACTCAGGATGGGAAAATACAGAATACTGGCTCCAGATAGCTGAGTTGCATACGAAGGCAATGATTTCAGTAAGGCCAGATTTTTGCATCTTCCTATACATAGAAAAGTGCTAAATTCCTTTACTTGGGATATCCAGTTTTATTTAATTAACAGAAGGAAATGGTAACCCACTCCAGTATTCTTGCCTGGGAAATCCCATGGACAGAGAAGCCTGGTGGGCTACAGTCCATGGGGTTGCAAAAGTCAGATATGACTTAGCCACTAAACCACTACCACCAATCCTTTTGATGGTCCTTGTTGCCTTTCTTGTGAAACAACCAAAAAAAACCAAAAATGCCCTATTGCAAAACTGCTATAGATTCTAGCTCCCTCCTCACCACCTTGGAGCAGTTTCTGAGTTTTCTGAAATGCTACAGAAAACTTCCCAGGCTACAGTCCTCATTTTTCCCCAAATAAAACTTAACTCACGATTTTCATGCTGTGCTTTTTTTTTTTTTTTTGGTTTTCTTTTTTAAGTCAACAGTGTGAATATACTACAATGTGCTTATCTACTCTGGTGTTGATTGTTTTTTGGATTTTCCTAGTCTGAAGTCTCTCAATCTTTAGTTGGCTAGCTGGAGACCCAGTGGAGCAATGGTACAGTTCCAGTCTGAGTCTGAACTAGGAGGCCTTATGGGGTAAGTTCCTCCAAAACCAGCCTTACATACACACCTAGGATAATGTTGTATTTTGGCAGCCCATGGCCCAGTCAAGTTGACATATAAAATATCATCACACCTAATTTGGGGTTATTATAAATAAAAAATGCTTGATTAAGTGTTTTTGTGGATATGTGATTTCATTTTTGTCTACTAAATTTTAACAGTGGAATGTCTGGGTTGCCTTTTTAATTTTAACTATTGTGTTCTTGCCTGGAGAATCCCAGGGATGGGGGAGCCTGGCAGGCTGCCATCTGTGGGGGTCGCACAGAGTCGGACAGGACTGAAGCAACTTAGCAGCAGCAGCAGTGGGTATATACTGTTACTTATTGTAATTCTAATTTTCATTTCATTAAATTTTATTTCCCTGATGACAAAAACTGCTGAGTACTTTTTCATATGTAAATTGGCCATTCAAATATGTTCCTTTATGAAGTATTTCTTTCAACCTTTACTTATTTTTCACTGTATTATTCCTTTATTATTGTTAAGTTTCAGGAGCTTTTTTATATAGACTGTATACAAGACCTTTTGACAGATATATGTTTTGTAAATGTATTCTCCTACTCTGTGTCTTTCCTTTTCATTTTTAAATAATATTATTTTGATGGACATATACTTCTAATTCTGATGGATTCTAATTTTAAGTTTTCTTCTGTGGTTACTGCTTTCTGAATTCTGCTTAAAAATTTTCCCAATTAAAGGGAAATTTTACTAGATGGAAAAAAATCTAGAACCTTACTATACATATTTGAGAAAGATTTCCTTTACATGAAATCACTCAAAGGTTGAAAATAAGTGGATGAAAACATTATCTCATGCAAAGGTTGTAAGAAATCAAAAAAAATTAAAATGGTCCATTTTCAAGGGTGGCTGGCATTGAGTAGAAATTACTACCAGCCAAACTTGTATGCAGGTAAAGAAGCAATAGTTAGAACTGGACATGGAACAATGGACTGGTTACAAATTGGGAAAGGAGTAGATCAAGGCTTTATATTGTCACCCTGCTAATTTAACTTACATGCAGAGTACATCATGTGAAATACCAGGCTGGATGAAGCAGAAGTTGGAATCAAGACTGCCAGGAGAAATAATCAATAACCTCAGATATACAGATGACACCACCCTTATGGCAGAAAGAGAAGAGGAACTTAAGATCCTCTTGATGAAAGTGAAAGAGGAGAGTGAAAAAACTGGCTTAAAACTCAACATTCAAGAAATGAAAATCATGGCATCCGGTCCAATCACTTCAAGGCAAATAGACGGGGAAACAATGGGAACAGTGACAGACTATTTCTTAGGCTCCAAAATCACTGCAGATGTTGACTGCAGCCATGAAATTAAAAGACACTTGCTCCTTAGAAGAAAAGCTTTGACAAATCTAGATAGCTTATTAAGAAGCAGAGATATTACTTTGCCGACAAAGGTCCATATAGTCAAAGCTATGGTTTTTCCAGTAGTCATGTATGGATGTGAGAGTTGGACTATAAAGAAAGCTGAGCATGGAAGAATTGATGCTTTTGAACTGTGATGTTGGAGAAGACTCTTGAGAGTCCCTTGGACTGGAAAGAGATCAAACCAGTCAATCCTAAAGGAAATTAGTCCTGAATATTCATTGGACAGACTGATGCTGAAGCCGAAACGCCAGTACTTTGGCCACCTGATATGAAGAACTGACTTCTTGGAAAAGACCCTGATGCTGGCAAAGATTGAAGGCAGGAGAGAAGGGGACGACAGAGGATGAGATAGTTAGATGGCCTCACTGACTTGATGGACATGAATTTGAACAAACTCTGGGAGTTGGTGATGGACAGGGAAGCCTGGCATGCTGTAGTCCGTGGGGTTGCAAAGAGTCAGACATGATTGAGTGACTGAACTGAACTTAAATTTGTGCCTAACAGCTTACTGATGTAGTAACCAGAAGGATTACAAAACTGGAAAATCCAGGCAAACAAAGGGAGGGTAAGATGCCTAGGGTTTCAGGCAGGCTCATTCTATTGGTGAATTCAAAATATAAGAAAGGGAATATGTGTGTAGGAAAGAAGGAATAAGATGTCAGAGCGGGGTCAGCCCATGAAGAGGGAGAGAATAAACCTAGGCAACATCTGGGACGATTGTTCACCCCATAGTACTCAATCAATGAGGAACTCAGAGAGGGACTTGCATGCCAGGAGATAAATAGCTTGTTGTTACTACCCTGGGTGTGCCTGCCCACTGGACATCTGATCTTGACAAGACTGTCATTAAAGCCTCGCTTCCTGCTGCACCTCCTTTCTCTAAACCCTTTCTTTGGGTTTGGGCTGGAGGGCTTTATTTCCCACAAGATTAGCCATAAATTCAAAGTATTATATTTACATAAAATGAACAATCTTAAAGATATTGCATATTGCCAGAAATAAAGATAGACATTTTATAATAGCAAAATAAATAGTAGATTTATCAGGAAGGCATAAAAAGAATAAAGATATGCTATACCTAGTAACTCTGTTAAACACACAATTAACAAGTACAGATGAATATTTTCCAACCTTTATCATATAATAGACAGGACAGCAAGACCAAAACTCATCAAAGAAAAGTTACTATCAATCACCCTGACCTGTGTGCTAAGTCACTTCAGTCATGTCTAACTCTTTGTGATCCTAAGGACTATAGCCCACCAGGCTCCTCTGTCCACGGGATTCTCTAGGCAAGAATACTGGAGGGGGTTGCCATGCCCTCCTCCAGGGGATCTTCCTTACCCAGGGATCAAACCTGAGTCCCTTTGGTCTCCTACATTGGCAAGCAGTTTCTTTACCACTAGCACCACCTAATTGACATCTATGTACCACAATATTCTGAACAGCAGAACATAGATTCATTTTTTTCCTGTAAATTAATTAATTTATTTTAATTGGAGGCTAATTACTTTACCATATTGTAGTGGTTTTAAGCACATGGAACATGACCAAGATATATCACATTCTGACCATAAAACAAGTCTCAATAAGTTCCACAATGTTGGAGTAATATAGTGTGCCCTTTAATCATGAAATAAAAGTGGATATCTAGAAAAGTCTCACATATTTGGAAAATAAGCAATACCCTTTATAAAGCATATCAAGAATGAGATTAGAGAATATTTAAAACTAGATAGTAACCTAGGGCTTCCCAGGTGGCCCTAGTGGTGAAGAACCCACCTGCAATGCAGGAGATGAGGATTTGATTGTTGGGTTGAAAAGGTCCTCTGGAGGAGGGCAAGACAACCCACTCCAGAATTCTTTCCCTGGAGAATCCCTATGGATAGAGGAGGCTGGCGGGCTATAGTCCATAGGGTCACAAAGAATTGGACATGACTGAAGTGACTGAGCCTGCACACACTAAGTACCTCCTATACCCAAATATGCAAGAGCATGTATAGCAACACTTACAGAGATATTTATATGTTCCCTAGTGTCTTCAAAATAGTGGTTTCTAAATATTTTCCCCAGAGTTTATGGGGGAAATTATTAAAAGTATTTGCCATTATTAAAAGTAAAATCATCACTTTTTCTTTAAATAAACTAGTATTTGTAGTCAAAAATGAAACTCTCTATACTTTTACATTTTTGAAGAAGCTGATAATTAGTTATAACATATCTCTTATCTCCTAACTTGAAATTTATGGTAGTAAAATAGACATAACCAGCATCCTCAATGAACAAAACCACTGTATTCTCTATCAGTGAGGCTAGAATGTCCTAGAGGACTCCTATATGCTATTGTTATTGATTCAGCAAATTTTTCTACTCCAAAGAGCATTGAATCCTTGGAATTACCCTTTCATCAGTTTGTATTTTCATAAAGCTTCCTTTCTACTATCAGATAATTTAGCCACAATATATGTGATTGAGACTTCGGAATCTAAATACATGCTAAGTTTTCTTTAAAATATCCAAATCATCCAGTTATTTATTCCTTTTTGTTAACATCTTCTTGATGTCTTTTATTTAATAAGATACACTACTGAATTTTTTATTTATATCACAACTCTTTAAAAACTGATTAGCAATAAGATGGATCAAATTTTCCAGAGCCTCTGGAAAAAGAATTACTGTTTAGCAATTGTGTTAAATGGTTTCAATGCTGGACCTGTTTCTGATACTTCCCTGCTTTGGTTCCCTTTCCATTATTATTCAGCTCTGGAAACTTAATAGTCATTCTTTTTGCCTCATTTTATGAATTGCTAATATCTGGCCATGTGGACTAGAAAACTGTGAAATATCACATGTTTATCAGCTGCTTCCCTATATATCCTTCTGCCCTCTACATGCAGGTCAGTTATTCTCTTCCACACTGTGATGTGGAACTAGAAGCCAGTACTCCCTGGGATACAGTATTACTTTGATGGTGCTACATAACAAAATACTACAGATTGTGTGGTGTAAACAACAGAAATTTATTTCCTCAAAGATCTGCTGCTGCTGCTGCTAAGTCGCTTCAGTTGTGTCCGACTCTGTGCGACCCCATAGACAGCAGCCCAACAGGCTCCCCGCCCCTGGGATTCTCCAGGCAAGAACACTGGAGTGGGTTGCCATTTCCTTCTCCAATGCATGAAAGTGAAAAGTGAAAGTGAAGTCGCTCAGTTGTGTCCGAATCCTAGCGACCCATGGACTGCAGCCTACCAGGCTCCTCCGTCCATGGGATTTTCCAGGCAAGAGTACTGGAGTGGGGTGCCATTGCCTTCTCTGCCTCAAAGACCTAGAAGCCAGAAATCCAACGTCAAGGTGGGGGCAGGTTTTGTTTCTTCTGAGGCCTCACTTCTTGGCTCACAGGCAATTTCTTGCTGTTTGTTTGTGTTTAGTCGCTAAGTTGTGTTCAACTGTTTGTGACCTCATGAACTGCAGCACGCCAGGCTGCCTTGTCCTTTGCTATCACTCCAGTTCATTTCCACTGAGTCAGTGACGCTATCTAACCATCTTATCCTCTGCTGCCCTTTTCTTCTTTGGCCTTCAATCTTTCCCAACATCAAGGTCTTTACCAATGAGTCAGCTCTTTGCATCAGGTGGCTGAAGTTTTGGAGCTTCAGCTTCAGCATCAGTCTTTCCAAGGAATATTCAGGGTTATTTCCTTTAGGATTGACTGGTTTAATCTCTTTCCAGTCCAAGGGAATCTCAAGTCTTCTCCAGCATCACAGTTCAAAAGCATCAATTCTTTGGTGTTCAGCCTTCTTTATGGTTCAATTTTCAATACTGGAAAACTATAGCTTTGACTATGTGCACTTTTGTCAGCAAAGTGATATCTCTGCTTTTGAATACACTGTCTAGGTTTGTCATAACTTTCCTTCCAAGGAAAAAAGAATCTCAGTTTCATCACTGCAATCACCATCAGCAGTGATTTTGGAACCCAAGAAAATAAAATCACTGCTTCTATTTCCCCCCCTCTTATATTTACCATAAAGTGATGGGACTGGATATTTTGTTTTTTGAATGTTAAGCCAGCGTTTTCACTCTCCTCTTTCACCCTCATCAAGAGGCTCTTTAGCTCCTCTTCACTTTCCGCCATTAGAGTGGTGTCATCTGCATAGCTGAGGCTGTTGATATTTCTCCTGCAATCTTGATTCCACATGACCTTTTGATTTGCATGTGTGTCCCTAGCCCTACTGTCTTTTGATGTCTAGATTTCTTCTTTTTATAAAGACACCAAATCAGATTGGGTTAGGACCCTCCCTAAAGGTTTCATTTTAACCTGATCTTCTTTTAACTTGATAACTTGATCTCCAAATACAGTCTCATTCTGAGATACTGGGTCCTAGGGCTTTAACATATGAATTCAGGGGTAGGACACACTTTGCCTCATAACAGATACCACCTAACCCAGGGGTCCCCAACCTCTGGGCTCCAGCTGGTACCTCTTGCCAGACCAGTGGTAGTGTCAGATTAGAAATAAAGTGCACAATAAATGTAATACACTTGAATCATCCTGACACCATCCCCCCCTTCCCAGTCCCTGGAAAAATTGTCTTCCAAGGAACTGGTCCCTTGTGCCAAAAAGGTTAGGGATCACTGATCTAACTCAACTAAAATATCAAGTCCCTCTTTTTAGGCTTATTCCTCAGAGTAACCTTGTGTCAAGTCAAGAATGAGGAAACTTGTGAAGGGATAAGGCATGGTCAGAAAGCAGAAAATAGCAGCAGACCTTAACTATGATTGCGTATAAGAATCACATTTATCTTGTATTTACTTTCTTGTTTAATAGAAGAAGATAAATGTCCAGGTTCCCACTGTTTAGATGTATAAGAGCCAGTGTGTTCTTAGTGGTTCTATGTCTTTTTTGTGTGTGTATGTGTGACCTAGAAGTTGAGTCTCATTCTTACATTTGGGGAATTCCTCATCATGTGAGTCTTTAGAAGAAGGCAGAGCCTGCCTTTAACAACAGATGTTGAAGATGCCACATGCTCATTATTATTATTTTTTTTTTTTTTTTGCCTCAAAGGCATAAGCACTTGACCTAGAATGTATTACCTCTGGATTTAGAACTGAGAGTAACATAACAGGAGAGTGCACTGGGGGGAGCACATTTTATGCAGGTGCCAGTAGCATCAGTAGCAGCAAGGAGTTTCCAGGGGCAGCAGTTCAGCTTCTAGCACCAAGCATCAACATATGGCAGCTTTGCAAGCTGCATCCAGGGTTCCACAGCAGTAGCATGCACACTGACCTGGGTTAGTGGCATAATTTTACTGTCAGTCCTCTATGCTGAACACCTTCCTACTCCCTCCTATTCTGCAAGCCAGGCTCAGCCACCTTTCTGGAAATTCTTTCAGTAAGCATCCTTGCCTTAAGACAGCCAGAGTTAAGTTTCTGTAGCTTAAAAATGTGTGTAAGTAGGAAGAGAGAAGACAGACAGCATTCTAAGGTCCTTGAATTGAGTCTTTAAAACACTTTAATAGTTAAAATGCTACATAAAACAAGTCCAGGCTTTTTCCACTCCCTTTTGTAGCTCAAGCCTGATTCAGCTTGTGTCCAACAGGACCCTTAAAATTAGCTATTCAGAATAGGGTACATGTACTTCTCAGAATACACAAAAATATTTTCAAGATATATGTGAGCATAGCTTGAAGATAATTCATTATCTACAGTCTGTGTGTATATTCTCACACAATACACATTTATATGTTTGTGTATATTATACATGTATATATGTTATACATATATATAAAATGCATGATATATGGACATTTAATGCAGGAAAAGTTCACAAAAGTGAGCTATTTTAACCACAAATGTTTACCACTGTTACATCTTTCCATTCATTTCTCCTCCATTACAATTCTTTTTGTGTCAAGTGAATTTGGAGTGGCACCAGATATTTTTGTACTTGAGTTATGGGAGAGTTAAATAAATGATGGCCATACATTTGGATTATGTTTAACAGGATATATCTATGTGATTTGTGGTCACTATCTTATTAAGTTATTACTAGTCATCACAGTGTGGTTTTCATAGGTTGTTTCTAGGAATATCACACACTGGGTCAACTCATTTGGCATTGTGACAGAGAGGCAGACAGCCAGAGGTCATTCTAGGATATGAAGGAATCTTATAGTGTCTGGTCACAAAAGCATGTGGTTATTGGAACAGAAAAAAGGTTTAAAATTTATGAGCCCAGGAGCTTGCCTTCTCTGGAGAACTTTTCTAATCATCTGATATGTGAAATTCTAAGGGGAATATCCACCCAGTATTCCTCATCCACACCTTGTCAAAACAGAAATTCTCTTTTGTCAAAAATATACTTGTAATGCAACACAGGCAATTATAATGCCCCACAGTTTTGTTTTTCTTTTTTTTTTGATAGTACATGCAAGTAGAATGTCAGAATTCTTGCTTTTGTAGGTCACAAACCTGTAACAGCACTAAAAGTAATAAATGGATCTGCAGGAGGTAATATATGAAAGCAACTTGAAGTTTTTCCCAAAATTTGATAATTAATCTAAAAATTTCAGATTCTTAATGAGTTGTGAGGTTAAAAGAAATTCTTCAATACTACCAAAATTGTTTTGATTAATCCTTTTAGAGAACACTGAGTTACTTCTATATTCTAAAAATATTACAAAGTTGTAATATGAAAAGGAGAGCAAAGAGTTACCAGGAAAAACTGTAGGGAAAAAGAAAAGGTGTCAGACAGTTCAGAAATAAAATTTATTCTGATGATTTTGGGGGATTTTGTAATATCTGGTATTCCTCACTTTTATTCTAAAATTGTATTGAAGAATAAGTGAAGCATGAAGTACTCACATAAATGTAGTCATAGAAAGTGTCATCCACTTTGAAATACTGTTGATCTATAAAATAACGAACTATATAAAACCCTAAAAGATGATGCTGTTAAAGTGCTGTGCTCAATATGCCAACAAATTTGGAAAACTCAGCAGTGGCCACAGAACTGCAACAGGTCAGTTATCATTCCAATCCCAAAGAAAGGCAGTGCCAAAGAATGTTCAAACTACTGCACAATTGCACTCAGTTCACAGACTAGCAAAATAATGCTCTAAATTCTCCAATGTAGGCTTCAACAGTATTTGAACTGAAAACTTCCACATGTTCAAGCTGGATTAAGAAAAGGCAGGGAAGTGAAATGAAAGTTGCTCAGTCATGTCCAACTCTTTGCAACCCCATGGACTGTAGCCTGGCAGGCTCTTCTGTCAATGGAATTCTCCAGGCAACAATACTGCAGTGGGTTGCTGTTCCCTTCTTCAGGGGATCTTCGTGACCCAGGGATCAAACCCAGGTCTCCTCCATTGCAGGCAGATTCTTTACTGTCTGAGCCACCAGGAAGTCCAAAGGCAGAGAAACCAGAGATCAAATTGCCAACATCCATTGGATAATAGAAAAAGCAGGAAAATTCCAGAAAAAAACATTTACTTCTGCTTCATTGACTATGCTAAAGCCTTTGACTGTGTAGATCACAACAAACTGTGGAAAGTTCTTCAAGAGATGGGAATACCAAACCACCTTACCTGACTCCTGAGAAACCTGTATACAAGTCAAGAAGCAATTGTTACAACTGGACATGGAACAATGAACTGGTTCCAAATTGGGAAAGGAGTACATCAAGGCTGTAGATTGTCACCCTGCTTATTTAACTTATATGCAGAATTCATCATGCAAAAAGCCAAGCTGGATGAAGCACACTGGAATCAAGATTGCTGGGAGAAATACCAATAACCTCAGATATGCAGATGACACCACTATTTATGGCAGAGCAAAGAGGAACTAAAAAGCCTCTTGATGAAGATGAAAGATGAGAGTGAAAAAATCTGGTTTAAAGCTCAACACTCAAAAAACTAAGACCATGGCATCTGGTCCCATCCCGTCATGGTAAACAGATGGGGAAAAATGGAAACAATGAGAGACTATATTTTCTTGGGCTACAAAATCACTGCAGATGGTGACTGCAGCCATGAAATACCCTTGCTCCTTAGAAGAAAAGCTATGACAAACCTAGAGAGAATATTAAAAAGCAGAGACATTGCGACAAAGGTCCATCTAGTTAAAGCTATGGTTTTTCCAGTGGTCATATATGGATGTGAGTTGGACCATAAAGAAGGCTGAACACCGAAGAATTGATGCTTCTGAACTGTGATGTTGGAGAAGACTCTTGAGAGTCCCTTGGACTGGAAAGAGATCAAACCAGTCAATCCTAAAGGAAAGCAATCCTGAATATTCCTTGGAAGGACTGATGCTGAAGCTGAAGCTCCAATACTTTGGCTACCTGATGCGAAGAGCTGACTCATTAGAAAAGCTCTGATTCTGGGAAATATTGAAGGTAGGAGGAGAAGGGGATGAGAGAGGATGAGATGGTTGGGTGGCATCATGGACTCAATGGACGTGAATTTGAACAGGCTCTGGGTGTTGATGAAGGACAGGGAAGCCTGGTATGCTACAGTCCATGGCATTGCAAAGTCTCAGACATGAATGAGCAACTGTGCAACAATAAAATAATAACAAAAATCAAGATAAATAATATTTTCATCATGCCCCCAATTTTCTTCATGGTCCTTTGTAATCCACTGTTTCCTCTACTCTCAACCTTAGGCAACCAATAATGTACTTTTTGACACTAAAGATTAGTTTCAATTTTCTATTTTTTTTTTTTATGGCTAGGCAAGTTTGCTTTTTATTATTTTTTATTTTTATTTTTTTTACTTTACAATATTGTATTGGTTTTGCCATACATCAACATGAATCCACCATGGGTGTACACGTGTTCCCCATCCTGAAACCCCCTCCCACCTCCCTCCCCATACCATCCCTCTGGGTCATCCCAGTGCACCAGCCCCAAGCATCGTGTATCATGCATTGAACCTGGACTGGCAATTTGTTTCATATATGATATTATACATGTTTCAAATTTTATGTAAACATAAACACATAGTATTTTTTGCCTAGTTTCTTTTCACCAAGCATAATAATTTTGAGTATGTATATTGTTGCACGAATCAATTGTTTTTTATTGTTGCTGAGTAGTATTCCATTTTATGAGTAGGGCACTTTTTTTTAATGACTCTCTTGCTGATGAACATTTGTGTTTCAATTTTGGGTCATTACAAATAAATCTTCTATACGTATGTTTATGTACTTAGATGCTCAGTTGTGTCTGATTCTTTGCATCTGTTTGGAATATAGCCTGCCAGCTCCTCAGTTCATGGGATTTTCTTGGCAAGAATACTAGAGTGGGGTGCCATTCACATCTCTTATACCTCCTGCATTGGCAGGTGGATTCTTTACCACTAGTGCCACCTGGGAAGCTCCAAGTCTTCTATGGACTTTGTATATATATTAAGTATTTGGGTGGACATATGTGTTTTACTTCTCTATAAAATGGTTAGATCATATGGGGGATATGTTTGACTTTTTAAGAAACTGTCAAATTTTTGCAGTGCCAGTGCCATTTTGCATTCCTACCAGTAGTGCGTATGAATATTAGTCACACTGCATCTCCATCAACACGATATGACCAATTTTCTTATATTTTTAGCCAATATAACCACTGTGTAGTATCTCATCATGGTTTTCATTTAAATTTTCCTCATGCATAATGAAATTGAGCCAGCTAGGATCTTTTGCACATTTTAAAAAATTGAGCTATTTTCATTCTAATTATAGAGTTGTTATGTTTCTTTTATGTATTGTAAATGCAGGTTTGTTTGACAAAAAGGTGCAATTATTTTCTCCTAGTCTGTGGGACACTTGCTACGTGCTTTAATGGGAGTGTTTCTCCTCTGGGAACTAGGATCTCTAAATCAACAGAGCCCATAGCTGCTCCTAATCTGAGGAAGAGGTGCTATTGGATCAGGAATGGATATACGGGAATCTGAGCGACTTGCTTACAAAGCTTGCTTGTTATCTTTATCTTGCCCATGTTTGGTCCCAAATGTGCTACTTTCATCTTATAATGGAATTTGCCTGGATGTGATTAGCCTTATGGATAGGTAGTTCTGACAGAACTCAGTTTATGATGGATAGCTGTGGCTGCATGACCTGGGGCACTGGGGTCGGACATGTCATCTATACCAGTAGGATAATTCTCCTTTATAGATGGAACAAGTCTATGTTGTGATTCTCCCATTGGGGCTTGCCATAAACTCATTATGGCCTCTTTTCTTATCACTAATATTTAATTTTAATTAAGTAGCTTAATTTTGTAGCTTAAGCTAATATAGCTTAATTTTAATTTCTTTTTTTTTTTTGGTATAAGTTTGAGAATACTTGCATATGAATGCCATAGATAGTATATTCTTTTTTGGATCTTTTGGCCCAAGAAGCCAGACTATCGTATCACAGCTTAGTCATCCAGTTTAAAATGATGCCACTCTCCAAGAAGCTTGGTAAGAATTACTGCAACTTCTTGAGTGCAGCAAAGACAACAGCAACAAATGGAAAAAAGAAAGAATGTCAGCCTCTTCTCCAAAATGGCTCAATTTAAAAGTATATATTCATTCATTTACAATCCTCATTATTTATGGATTCCATATTTGAAAATTTGCCTATTTGCTAAAATTTTACTTACAGTTTTAAAATCTATACTTGGGGCATTTCTGTGATTATTCTTGAGCATGTACAGATTGGCAAAAAATGTGTTGCCTGATGCAAATTTCCCTGCTGAGGTCCAGTAAGGCAATGGCCTGCCTTCTTGTCTCAATATGAGAGCTCTTATATTGTAAACAAGTGCAGAATGGTATATGGTAAGGCAAGGCTCTGAGTCAAAGATAGTACCAAGGGGATTAGCAAAAAGAGGCATATTTTATCAACATGATAGCAAAACACTATATAGAAGGCTTTAAAATGATGCTTGCATTTTACTTTGGTCTTTGTTTACTGTGTTTACCAATCTATATCTTCTTAGCCCTTGATTTCTTTACTTTTTCCTGTCATGAAAGTAGGCGGAATTCATAGCCATTTGCAAGTTGCCCAGAACAACAAGAATTTATCAAAATGAAAACTTGGCAAATAGCCCAAGAGCTTCCCTCAAACTGTGAAGCATCCAAACCTGCGGGGGTTAGAAACTAAACTCTTGATCTAAACACTTGTAGGTCTTTGTAGTTCTCTTCAAGTAATACATTGATACGTAGCCTTAGGCATGGATATTACCAGGTCTGAAAACACTCACATGCACACACGGAGCTATCAGCCATCCTAAGTACTTTCCAGCTTGTATGTCAATCCCTTCCGTGTCTCCAGACCACCAAGGCAAGTCTAACACTTAGAACTCACTCCAAATAACAACCATAAGAACAGAGCAGGTGCCAGGATCAAAATTAAGTATAAATTCCTCAATATCACCCAGAAGAATTTTTAAACAGTTTCTATTTTCTTAAAAAAACAAAAAAAACAAAAAACAACCTGGTATATACCACTAATGCCAATGCAGAGAACAGTTAAGTTTGCTAAATGAGGAAGGCAATACCTCCACATATGCATAATTTAAAACCCTGGAATTAAGAGAACCATTATTCAATTTTTTTTAGAAAGGATTGCTCAAGCTAGATGATATTGTTCACAAATATAGCAGGAGAGGTTTCTGCTGTCTTTTTCCACAGCCTGGCCTGCTTCCTGCCTAAGAGCAATGCATTACTTTGACCATTTACTTTGCATATATTACTAAGTTGCTTTTTGAATCGTGATTGAAATGTAAATCAAAACACTTTCACACTGGATTTGAACTTAGGAATCCTGGTATGTGTTTCTACCTTTTCCTATACCTTATATTTAGTTGAATAATTTCAAGAAATATACCTCCCTGGGAAGTGAAGCAAAATATGGAAACTAGTTTTTCTTTCAAGGTACTTTGAATAAGAGGTCTAAGAGTGGGCAAGAGGTGTATGATAAAGGATTTTTTTCCCCTTTTCCCATAGATTATATAGGAATGAAAATTATGGAAAAATCCCAACATTTTCACTACCAAAGTCTCAAGAATAGTAGCTATAACACTTTTATTTTTTGTAGTTTAGGTATAATAGATAAAAAAGATTGTGGCAATCTCCAAATGTCACTCCTCCTCTCTATATCTACATTAAGGTACCCCATGTTATTCAATTATCCAGTGATTGTGTGCTCTAGTGGACACTAAAATCCTCTTTTTAAATAATATCATTCCCTTCTCTTGTGATTGTTACACACAAAACATTAAAATTTAGTCATGAGACATTGGCAAAGTCTTCTGGGTGGTCTGAGGAATTTTATTTACACTTTAAAGGGACCCAAAAAAAAAAAAAAGATAGCCTCTCTTCCCACTTTGTACATAGTTGTGTGAGGTTAAAAGCCTTGGAACTGTGCACACATTTTATGACTAGGAGGAGACACTAGTAAGAGCTTTTAATAATTTTAGTATAGAATATCCTAAATAATATTTAGGTTAAGTAACATATACCCACATTATATGTAAGTTAGGAAACTAAAGATTGAAAACTAGCTTTTTTCTGACTCTAAATCATTTGTCTACTTTAATAACAATTACTTCTCACCCCCATATTGGTATGAAATAGCTGATTATTGAGAAAATGGAAAATGCTGATATTAATTTTCTTACCAACATGAAAGCAAAATTCTGTTAGATAGTTTTAAAAGTTAGATGTTTCTATTTATGTGGTTACTATGTTGGATATATTTGTTTTGCTCAATAGTCACTATAGGTAATCAGATCAGATTCAGATCAGTCGCTCAGTCGTGTCCGACTCTTTGTGACCCCATGAATCGCCGCACGCCAGGCCTCCCTGTCCATCACCAACTCCCGGAGTTCACTGAGACTCATGTCCATCAAGTCAGTGATGCCATCCAGCCATCTCATCCTCTGTCGTCCCCTTCTCCTCTTGCCCCCAATCCCTCCCAGCATCAGAGTCTTTTCCAATGAGTCAACTCTTCGCATGAGGTGGCCAAAGTACTGGAGTTTCAGCTTTAGCATCAGTCCTTCCAAAGACAGCCCAGGGCTGATCTCCTTCAGAATGGACTGGTTGGATCTCCTTGCAGTCCAAGGGACTCGCAAGAGTCTTCTCCAACACCACAGTTCAAAAGCATCAATTCTTCAGCGCTCAGCCTTCTTCACAGTCCAACTCTCACATCCCTACATGATCACAGGAAAAACCATAACCTTGACTAGACGAACCTTTGTTGGCAAAGTAATGTCTCTGCTTTTGAATATGCTGTCTAGGTTGGTCATAACTTTCCTTCCAAGGAGTAAGCGTCTTTTAATTTCATGGCTGCAGTCACCATCTGTAGTGATTTTGGAGCCCAGAAAAATAAAGTCTGACACTGTTTCCACTGTTTCCCCATCTATTTCCCATGAAGTGATGGGACTGGATGCCATGATCTTCACTTTCTGAATGTTGAGCTTTAAGCCAATTTTTTCACTCTCCACTTTCACCTTCATCAAGAGGCTTTTTAGTTCCTCTTCACTTTCTGCCATAAGGGTGGTGTCATCTGGATATCTGAGGTTATTGATATTTCTCCTGGCAATCTTGATTCCAGTTTGTGTTTCTTCCAGTCCAGCGTTTCTCATGATGTACTCTGCATATAAGTTATAAGCCGGGTGACAATATACAGCCTTGACGTACTCCTTTTCCTATTTGGAACCAGTCTGTTGTTCCATGTCCAGTTCTAACTGTTGCTTCCTGACCTGCATATAAATTTCTCATGATGATACTAAATTATAATTAGTTATAAAAGGTTTTAAGATTTTCATTCAGCATTTACCTTTGATGTCAAATTTTAGGTCCTCAGTGCTTCTTTACAAATGTTTCTAGTTCAAAATTATAAGTTGTCTTAAATTCTCTCTGCCTTTAAATACAAACATCAGCATCAACATCACAACATCATTTTCCTATATCCTTTCATATTCTCCCTTCCTAGATGAGTTCAGTGAAAAATGAAAAGTCTTGGGAAAATTCCTTTGGCATTTAACTTCCTTCATATATGATCCAATTTATATCTAACAATACCTTCTCCTTCAAACTATCTTTAGTCTCCTTTCTTCTTTAAGACACTGTTGGCATCATATCCCACCTCTAAGCATCTCTCCAAGCTTGGTTGTTGCCTGGTATTTTGTTGCAGATCACCTTCTCCAATACACTTTCCTGACTCTTTCAGTCTAGTAGGCTTTGTTTCTTATCATTCTGAGTGTAATGCTGCATGTCTGAGGATTTTGTGTATTCCCAGAGCCTAAGCACATTTAGGCAAGTATTATTTAAAATGTTTCTTATCATGTCTCATAACTTTGTTGATGTTTATTACATACTTGATGGAATGCACATATCAGTGTCTGTGTGTGTGTTTATATACATATGTATATATACATGTATTCCAGATATCAAACAAAATCCATTATAAATACTATGCAGTACTTATGTGAGTGCTCAGTTATGTTCAACTCATTGTGACCTCATGGACAGTAGCCCACCAGTCTCCTCTGTCCATGGAATTTTCCAGGCAAGAATACTAGAGTGGGTTGCCATTTCCTGCTCTAGGGGGTTTTCCCGATGCAGGGATCAAACCTGCATATCTTGTATCTCCTGCATTGGCAGACAGATTCTTTACCACTGCACCACTGGGGAATCCCATAGTACTTATACAATATATAATATGCCAATGACTATTGTTCTACAAGTTTTCATTAAAAGTATTTAATCCTCACAATAACCTGTATAGGACAGGTAATTCTGGTATCTCCATTTTGATAAGGAAATTACTAAATTACCCAAATCACACAATAAGGAATTGGTGGAACTGGAAGACAGGCCATCTGACTTCAGAATCCATGAAGCTTACTATACTGTGCTTTCTTCATGGAAATATTCATCAGCCATGGTTATGATTCAAGCTACACTCATCTCAGATAGTACATATTGCATGCTTCACTTAGAACCTACATTACTTAGAAAGGAATATACATCTAAAAATTACTGAGCATTGTAGAAAAGATGACTAATTGCCATCAAAATGTTTATTCCAGACTTCCCTGGTGGCACAGTGGATAAGAATCTAGCAGCCAATGCAGGGGACACAGGTTTGATCCCTGGTCAGGGAAGATTCCACAGGCTGCAGAGCAACTAAGCCCTATGAATCATAATTACTGAGCTAGCACTCTATAGCCTAAGAAGCTGCAACTACTGAACCCATGTGCATCAACTACTGAAGTCTGTGCTCCATAGAGTTTGTGATCTACAAGAGAAGCCACCACAATGAGAAGCCCGGTACCACAATGAATGCTAGCCCCACTCTTGCTGCAAATAGACAAAGCCCTCATGCATCAGTGAAGACCTAACACAGCCAAAAATAAAATAAATAATAAAATTATTTTTAAAAAATGTATATTCCTTCTTCCTAAATACACATCTGTTCCTGAGAGGGAGTTATCTAGCAGGGATTGTATTTCTTAGGTTCTCTGCACCTTATATCCAGGTGCAGCCATGTTTCCAGTTCTCATCAATGGACTGTGAGCAAGATTGATTTGTATCAGTTTTAGTCAGTTCAGTTCAGTTGCTCAGTCATGTCCGACTCTTTGTGACCCTGTGAACTGCAGCACACCAGACCTCCCTGTCCATCGCCAACTCCCGGAGTTCACCCAAACTCATCTGTATCGAGTTGGTGATACCATCCAGCCATCTCATCCTCTGTCATCCCCTTCTCCTCCTGCCCCCGATCCCTCCCAGCAATGTATCAGTTTAGGGGCAAACATTTTTAAGAAATTCATAGTCTTGCTTGTCCTGTGTTTTGTCTTCTACCAGCTAGATGTGGAAGAGTGTAAGGTTCATTAGGTAAAAAACTGAAAGTTAAAGTATTAATTACTCAGTCCTGGCTGACTCTTTGTGACCACATGGATTGTAGCCTGCCAGGCTCCTCTGCCCATGGAATTCTCCAGGCAAGAATACTGGAGTGGGTTGCCCTTCCCTTCTCCAGGGGATCTTCCTGACCCAGAGGACCGAACCCGGATCTCCTGCATTGCAGGCAGATTCTTTACTGTCTGAGTGAACAGTGAAGTTCAAACCAAAAAGGATGATTTTTTTTTAATGGGTCCTTCATAGAGGGAAATCATAAGCCAGTGGGATATTCACATCTGACTATTAAGTAAGCACCAAATAGCCATCTACTAAGATTAAGTCTTTATTCAATTTTAAAGTCTGTTACAACACCCAGACTAATGTAGGCAACTAATGTAACTAATTTTCTGCAACTAATGTAGGCATGTATTAGAGGCCAGAAATGACACATATTTTCTTAGATGACTTATAGTATATTCTGAAAGGCAAGTACTTCTATTTCTATAAATACTATGGTATCCCTGAAATTGATTAATTTGTTGAAGAGAGTGCCTGGCTGTGTACCATGTTACTACAATCTGGTGTCTATCACTTGCATCTTGTTTTTGAGCGTAAGAACCACACACCCAGTATTTCTTTGCTGAAATATAGTCACACTACTTTGAACAAGAGAAGCTCTTAACAGACATCTATCCCCTCACTTCTTCCTGGCTAACAAAAGCATGATTGTATTGGTGCACCCCAGGTGATGGATTACTCTTGACCTAAACAAGTTGGGACAATAGATTTCTCAGTTCCCACACTCTGTTGCTGTCCACGTAACAGAGGCCATTTGGAGAGGTTTTGAGAAAGATTTCTTCCCTTGTGAAGGGAACAGAAGCAGGTGATTCCCCCTTTTCTGGTTAAATATGGATAGAATGATAGAAGCTTCCCTACTCATTTTGTGACCATGTAAAAGAAGCCATGATCATTACAGAGGGGGATAAATGAACTTCAGTAATAACTCACCTCTCAAAACCTTTTTCTATATTAAAAAAATCCCTAGATGTGGATGCCATAGTATGTTAGCTTTTCTGTTATTTAGAGCTGAAAATTATTCTAATCAAGGAAACTGTCATTCAGAAAACTTTTAGTGTAATATTTATCAAAATATACCAACATCCCATAAGATATATCATAGTTTTTATGACACTTTAAATGACTCTATCAATACTGGTTTTTTTTTTAACTTTCCTATTTGTATCTACCATAAAATCATTATGTTTCTTTAGCATATATTCTTGGCAGAAGTTTGGTTTGTTAAATATGAAGAGTTTAACTTGTTAAATATGCATTCATTTTATTCATGGCTTTTGTATAATGACATTAGAGGAAAACAGAAGAGTAGAGAAATTTGCAAGGTAGGAAAGGCCAAATACCTTAATATCTGGTATTTAAAATATTGAATCAGACAAGTTAAAGAATTCAAAAGGGGCAAAAGAAGTTGAACAGCTGCATGTAAATTGATGAAGTTAGAATACACCCTCACACTATGCACAAAAATAAACTTGAAATGGCTTAAAGACTTAAATATAAGACAAGACACATAAAATTCCTAGATGAGAACATAGGCAAAACATTCTTACCAATCAGTCTCCTAAGGTGAAAGAAATTAAAACAAAATAAACAAATGGGATCTAATCAAACTTACAAGCTTTTGCACAGCAAAGGAAACCATAAACAAAATGAAAAGACAGCCTATAGGAGAAAACATTTGCAAATGAAGCAACCAATAAGGGATTACTCTCAAAAATATACAAAAAACTCATACAAACTCAATAACAAAAAAGTCCAATAGAAAAATGAGCAGAAAATCTAAACAGACACTTCTCCAAAGAAGACATATGGATGGCCAGTAAGTACATGAAAAGATGGTCAATCACTAATTAGAGAGATGCAAATCAAAACTACACTGAGTTACCACATCACAGCAGTCGGAATGGCTCTCATCAGAAAGTTTGCAAATAACAAACGCTGGAGAGAGTGTGGAGAAAATAGAACCCTCCAATTCTTTTGGTGGGAATGTAAGCTGGTACTGCCACTATGGAAAACAGTATGGAGATTCCCCAGAAAACTAAAATAGGATTACCATGTCATCCAAAACTCCACTTCCCGACATATATCCAGACAAACTGTAACTCAAAAGGATACACGCACTCCTGTGTTCATGGAAGAATTATTCACAAAGGTCAAGATATGGAAACAACCAAAATCTCCATCAACAGATGAATGAATAAAGACAATGTGGCACATGTATACAATGGAATACTATTTAGTCATAAAACGAACACAATAATGCCATTTATAGCAACATGGATTTACTAGAGATTATCATACTAAGTGAAGAAAGAGAAACACAAAAACTACAATGATATCCCTTATGTGTAGAGTCTAAAATATGATACAAATGAACCTATCTACAAAGCAGAAACAGACTCACACATAGAGAACAGCCTTGTGTGGTTACCAAGGCCAGGGTGGAGGATGGGTGGGAAGTGATGGATTAGGAGTTTGGGGTCAGTGGGTGCAAGCTATTACATATAGAATGGATGGACAACAAGGTCTACTGTACGGCACAGAAAACTATATTCAATGTCTTGGGCTAAACCATAACAGAAAATAATATTAAAAAGTGTGTGTGTGTGTGTGTGTGCGCGCGCATGTGCGTGTGTGTGTAACTGAGTCACTTTACTGTACAATGGAAATTAATACAACATTGTAAATCAATTATACTTAAGTTTTTAAAAAGACCAGTAAAGATCCCTTTACTGTTAATTAGCTTTTTTCCTAAGTCTGGCTGCCTTATCTATAGATGGTATTAATGACAGTATGTAGTTCACTGAGTTTCCAATCCCATGCCCAGTGTCATGAATATTGACAGCCTTCAATAAATGAGAACTGTTTTCACAATTATTAAAATTATCTAGGAACAATAGTGGTTCTGAAATGTCAAGGTATCTTTTGTAAAAACACTGCCATGAATCACTGAAGTGATTTAGGAGGATAACTATATTCCCTTACTTCCTTTGAGTGAAAGCTGTACAGTAACTTTAAAATTAGGGATGGGATGCATTCATTTACTTGGCTTTTAACTTCAAAACTACCTTAAATTTAAAACAACTTCTAAACTTCAATACTTTTATTGAAGTATTTTGTCTCTTTAGACAAAAACAACATGCATCTTACTACACTGAGCCAGTCATGTGAATGTTAAGCAACTTTCCTTCTACTATGTTCCCAAAGTTATTTTGAAGTATATTGTCAAAAATGTTGCTAGAAATTTCAGTGTAGGTAAGTTGACAACTTTCAAAAGAGATTAGTCTATAGAGAATATTTGTCCTTTGTATAAACTACTTTTAATTACATGCTTTATCCTGCTAGGTTAAGGGTTATTCTAACCTCTAAGGAGTATGAGAAAATTTATATGGCTCTAGTCTTCTTTTAAATTACTCTTCCCTGCTTTTAAAATAATAGAATAAAGTCAATCCTTTAAGTGGATAAGACGTCAAGTTGGAACTTGATAAAATACTTTCAACTATTGGAAACAGACTCTGTCAAGTATTTGATCTTTGCATCTTCTGTAGTTTATTTTATAGTTTATTTTAATTTCAAGAATTACTTTGAATGCCTTGTCTTACAAATGAGGTAATTTTGTAACTCCAAGTTTTTGCGGGGCAACTTTGCATCACTTAGATATTAGGTTACTAAATGCAACAGGAAAATGGATTCAAAATTGTCTGCATAAGAAGTGTGCTGGGCATTTAGAAATCTAGCTCCAAGACCAGATGCTGTCACTAAACTCACGGTGTGGCATGTGGGAACACTTCTTTCTTCTGTTCATGATAATTTCCTCAAATATGAAAGCAAAGGAACTGAACTAGAACTCTATGGCTTCAGCTTCTTTCAGCTCTGGAACTCTGTGTTGCACACTTATTATGATCAGGGCTCTCATATAATAATATAGATAATATGAAAAATTTTTACAATCCTTAAGAAAAAATAAAATGTCCCCATAGAAAACCTGACAAAGATTGTGGATATGCAATTTACAGAAGAAGAAGCACATGACAAATAGCCTCATTAGTAGAGAAAGCAAATAAACAGCAATAAGATAGATTCTTACCCATCAGATTGAAAACAATTTAAAATTTTGGCACTGTTAACTTTTAGTGATACTACAAGGACAGACATCTTTCACACATCCCTGCTGAGAGAACCTATTGGCTTAGCTACTTTGGAGATTTTGGAAATAGCTTTCTAAAATTAAACTATACATTGTACAACTCCTAGACATTCTATTTAGCTATATTTTTACCAGGAAAAAAAAAATACTTTCCCAATTCATAAGGAGACTTAGTCAAGAATTCTACTGAATTGCATTACATGTAATAAAGACACATTTCTGGAAGAAAAGCTGATGCTTATTAATAGAAGAATCATGTACTAAGTTGTACTCTACCTATACTATGGAATACTATGTAGAGAGGAATGAGGTAGATACACTGCTAATCTGTACAAATATGACAGATCTATTGTTCATTTGACACACAGAACAATATAAATAGCATGGTAGTATGTGCACCATCTGTGTGTGTGTATACATTTCAAAAGGTCTGAATATTAAAGAATATTCTTCTTAATATGAAGACCTTCTTGGGAAACAGGGAAGTGACAGATATTCATGGTAAAAGAGCCTTCTCTCTAGTGCCTGAAATGTTTGCAATTATAATGTGATCATAATTATGAAATTAAAAATTATTGAAAAAAGAGGATTTAATTCTTTTATATTACCTTGAATTTCATCAAAAATTGTCAATATCAATTTTTTCTAAAATACATTGACTCGCTGCTGAATAACCAACAAATCACAGAAGAAATCAAAAAAGAAATCAAAATTTGCATAGAAACGAATGAAAATGAAAACACAACAACCCAAAACCTGTGGGACACGGTAAAAGCAGTCCTAAGGGGAAAGTTCATAGCAATACAGGCACACCTCAAGAAACAAGAAAAAAGTCAAATAAACAACCTAACTCTACACCTAAAGCAACTAGAAAAGGAAGAAATGAAGAACCCCAGGGTTAGTAGAAGGAAAGAAATCTTAAAAATTAGAGCAGAAATAAATGCAAAAGAAACAAAAGAGACCATAGCAAAAATCAACAAAACCAAAAGCTGGTTCTTTGAAAGGATAAATAAAATTGACAAACCATTAGCCAGACTCATCAAGAAACAAAGGGAGAAAAATCAAATCAATAAAATTAGAAATGAAAATGGAGAGATCACAACAGACAACACAGAAATACAAAGGATCATAAGAGACTACTATCAACAATTATATGCCAATAAAATGGACAACGTGGAAGAAATGGACAAATTCTTAGAAAAGTACAACTTTCCAAAACTCGATCAGGAAGAAATAGAAAATCTTAACAGACCCATCACAAGCACGGAAATTGAAACTGTAATCAAAAATCTTCCAGCAAACAAAAGCCCAGGTCCAGACGGCTTCACAGCTGAATTCTACCAAAAATTTAGAGAAGAGCTAACGCCTATCCTGCTCAAACTCTTCCAGAAAATTGCAGAGGATGGTAAACTTCCAAACTCATTCTATGAGGCCACCATCACCCTAATACCAAAACCTGACAAAGATCCCACAAAAAAAGAAAACTACAGGCCAATATCACTGATGAACATAGATGCAAAAATCCTGAACAAAATTCTAGCAATCAGAATCCAACAACACATTAAAAAGATCATACACCATGACCAAGTGGGCTTTATCCCAGGGATGCAAGGATTCTTCAATATCCGCAAATCAATCAATGTAATACACCACATTAACAAATTGAAAAATAAAAACCATATGATTATCTCAATAGATGCAGAGAAAGCCTTTGACAAAATTCAACATCCATTTATGATCAAAACTCTCCAGAAAGCAGGAATAGAAGGAACCTACCTCAACATAATCAAAGCTATATATGACAAACCCACAGCAAACATTATCCTCAATGGTGAAAAATTGAAAGCATTTCCTCTAAAGTCAGGAACAAGACAAGGGTGCCCACTTTCACCATTACTATTCAACATAGTTTTGGAAGTTTTGGCCACAGCAATCAGAGCAGAAAAAGAAATAAAAGGAATCCAAATTGGAAAAGAAGAAGTAAAGCTCTCACTGTTTGCAGATGACATGATCCTCTACATAGAAAACCCTAAAGACTCCACCAGAAAATTACTAGAACTAATCAATGACTATAGTAAAGTTGCAGGATATAAAATCAACACACAGAAATCCCTTGCATTCCTATACACTAATAATGAGAAAACAGAAAGAGAAATTAAGGAAACAATTCCATTCACCATTGCAACGGAAAGAATAAAATACTTAGGAATATATCTACCTAAAGAATCTAAAGACCTATATATAGAAAACTATAAAACACTGGTGAAAGAAATCAAAGAGGACACTAACAGATGGAGAAATATACCATGTTCATGGATTGGAAGAATCAATGTAGTGAAAATGAGTATACTACCCAAAGCAATCTATAGATTCAATGCAATCCCTATCAAGCTACCAACAGCATTCTTCACAGAGCTAGAACAAATAATTTCACAATTTGTATGGAAAAACAAAAAACCTCGAATAGCCAAAGCGATCTTGAGAAAGAAGAATGGAACTGGAGGAATCAACCTACCTGACTTCAGGCTCTACTACAAAGCCACAGTTATCAAGACAGTATGGTACTGGCACAAAGACAGAAATATAGATCAATGGAACAAAATAGAAAGCCCAGAGATAAATCCACGCACATATGGACACCTTATCTTCGACAAAGGAGGCAAGAATATACAATGGATTAAAGACAATCTCTTTAACAAGTGGTGCTGGGAACTCTGGTCAACCACTTGTAAAAGAATGAAACTAGAACACTTTCTAACACCATACACAAAAATAAACTCAAAATGGATTAAAGATCTAAACGTAAGACCAGAAACTATAAAACTCCTAGAGGAGAACATAGGCAAAACACTCTCTGACATACATCACAGCAGGATCCTCTATGACCCACCTCCCAGAATATTGGGAATAAAAGCAAAAATAAACAAATGGGACCTAATTAACCTTAAAAGCTTCTGCACATCAAAGGAAACTATTAGCAAGGTGAAAAGACAGCCTTCAGAATGGGAGAAGATAATAGCAAATGAAGCAACTGACAAACAACTAATCTCGAGAATATACAAGCAACTCCTACAGCTCAACTCCAGAAAAATAAATGACCCAATCAAAAAATGGGCCAAAGAACTAAATAGACATTTCTCCAAAGAAGACATAAAGATGGCTAACAAACACATGAAAAGATGCTCAACATCACTCATTATCAGAGAAATGCAAATCAAAACCACTATGAGGTACCATTTCACGCCAGTCAGAATGGCTGCAATCCAAAAGTCTACAAGTAATAAATGCTGGAGAGGGTGTGGAGAAAAGGGAACCCTCTTACACTGTTGGTGGGAATGCAAACTAGTGCAGCCACTATGGAGAACAGTGTGGAGATTCCTTAAAAAACTGGAAATAGACATGCCTTATGATCCAGCAATCCCACTGCTGGGCATACACACTGAGAAAACCAGAAGGGAAAGAGACACGAGTACCCCAATGTTCATCGCAGCACTGTTTATAATAGCCAGGACATGGAAGCAACCTAGATGTCCATCAGCAGATGAATGGATAAGAAAGCTGTGGTACATATACACAATGGAGTATTATTCAGCCATTAAAAAGAATACATTTGAATCAGTTCTAATGAGGTGGATGAAACTGGAGCCTATTATACAGAGTGAAGTAAGCCAGAAAGAAAAACACCAATACAGTATACTAACACATATATATGGAATTTAGAAAGATGGTAACAATAACCCTGTGTACGAGACAGCAAAAGAGACACTGATGTATAGAACAGTCTTATGGACTCTGTGGGAGAGGGAGAGGGTGGGAAGATTTGGGAGAATGGCATTGAAACATGTAAATATCATGTATGAAATGAGTTGCCAGTCCAGGTTCGATGCACGATACTGGATGCTTGGGGCTGGTGCACTGGGACGACCCAGAGGGATGGAATGGGGAGGGAGGAGGGAGGAGGGTTCAGGATGGGGAACACATGTATACCTGTGGCGGATTCATTTTGATATTTGGCAAATCTAATACAGTTATGTAAAGTTTAAAAATAAAATAAAATTAAAAAAAAAAAAAAAATAAAATAAAATACATTGACTATAGATTTATGGCTATACTTCAAACTCTCAATTCTATTCTATTGATCTATACATCTCTCTTTACATCAGTACAACACTGTCTTGATTACCAGATATTTGTAATTCTCATATACCTGCTATACAGCCTTTCAACTTTCAGCTTTATTTTTATATTGCACATACATATTTTTCTGAAGCATTATGATTAAATAGCTTTTCCCTTAGTGTAAAGAAACAAAGAAACAACAAACTTAAACTACTACTTTGTAGAACTGCTTTCTCAGCAGACATAGGGACTATGCTGGTGTATGAAAATTTTAACGGTGTCATGTTTATGTCTCCCTAATTTTATATATTAGTTAAACAGAAATTTCAAAAGATTGTCCAGAAATATCAATCAACCTTGCTATCTCTTTAGTTATCTGAATTTTTTTTCTCTCTCTCCCCAACCCCTGTCTTATTCTCTCTTTAGTAGCTGGTCTCTTTATTATTTTTTCCTAAATTATGTATATAGAAATACCTCAATATATCATTTAGTAAATATTTTTTCATAAAATAATGACAACCATAAGTCACATATATAAAACACTATAAAATTTATAAAGCATTTCACAATTTATCCTTATTATATGTAGGCAGCTGTCATTATAGCTATTTTACATATGGCAAAACTGAGGATGATTGCAAAAGCAATTAAAATGACTTCAAACAAGAAGTATGTGACAAAGTACTCAAAAATAAGCTCTTGATTCGAATTCTGTCTTTTTATTGTGGACTTATTAAAAAGATAATATGAAAGTAGTTAGCAAACTATAAACACTATAGAAATTTTTAGGTGGTCTTTATTGTTATTAACTTGATTATTGTTATACAGAAGAAAATTAATGTATAATACCAAACACATTCCTCTATAAAAAAACTATCTGTATTGAAAGTTCTCCTGAAGCAGGGTTTAGGAGATACCTATAATGAGACTGCTTCATTAGACAGGTAAGTGAGATAAAGGGAACAGGAGCTAAAAACCTTTAATTCCTGGGATATATGTGAATTAGGATGTAATAACCACGTTAAAAAGATGCCAGCTGGGCTAATTGTTGCAAGCTATTTGGATGGAGCCAATGTTTCGAACTATCACACTATAGAATACAAAATATAACCTACAGAACAGGACACTTTATGCAATGGTAGAAAAAACTATCAGCAAAACTAACTAATGTTTCCCTAAGGCTGAAAAATGCTTTTCATTTCTACCATATAAAGCCTATACAAAACAAGTCCCTATGCTATCTATCCAAGTGAAAGTAAAGTGAAAGTTGCTCAATCATGTCCAACTCTTTGGTACCCCATGGACTCTAACCTGCCAGGCTCCTTTGTCCATGGGGATTCTCCAGGCAAGAATGCTGCAGTGGGTAGCTGTTCACTTCACCAGGGGATCTTCTCAATGCAGGGATCGAACCCAGGTCTCCCTCATTGCAGGTAGAATCTTAACCATCTCAGCTACCAGGAAACCCCCTTTAAAAATTCTCTTGCCAATGTTCCACATGACCCAGAGAAAGTCAGTTTATCATTATTTAGTTCCCTGTTGTGCTTTTATCAATTTATTGCCTCTCAGCTTCTAATCCAGTTTTCATTGCCTGCTCTGTAAACATTTCTCCTTGGGCCCTATAAATATTTCTCTGTACACTTTTGATGTTCACTGTATTTTTTTTATTTGTAAGAAGAAAAGACTAAACCTATTTCATAGGATGACTATTATAATAAAATCTATGGAAAGTGATCTTAGTGCTTACATTCTTTCTCCATCTTATCCAACTCTTGCCTACATAGATTCAGGTAAAATTCATCATGCACATTAAAGTTTAAAATAAAATTTCATGCTCATGAAAGCCAAATAAAAGTATATTGTTCATGATTAAATTAAAGCATATTTACTACCATGTGAACATGCTCAATAATATGCATTGAATAACATCTTCCATATTATTCAAGATGTGATTATTCTTGTCTGTTATGGTTTAATATTAAGTGTATTAGTCATTTGTTTTTCCCTTGCGGTCAAGTAACAACACGTATTTTGTATCCTTATAATACCAGGCACAATTTGAGGAAAAAGTAAATATTCAAAAATTGCACATTGATAATGTGTTAAGTGATAGCTCACAATTTCTAACATGTTTATCATTTAAAATGTTGGATTTATTACAAAACTTAACTAAACTTCTCTCTTTTCTAGATATGAGGTGTACTTTTTGTTCTATAAATGTTGAACTACAGTACAATTTTATTTTCTAAATTAACTTATTGTGCCTCTTCCTGAACTTCTGACTTTAACTGTCAGTCACTGTCACAAGACATGTCTCTAGGCATGAACCAGTCTTGAAGCTAAGGAGAAATGTGAGCTGCATTGAACAGAGTATTATGTCTCACTACTTCCACAAGTAGTAAAAAAAAAAAAAAAAAAAAAAACAGAAGAATCCTTTCAATGGGGTTCACCCTTCATGAGAAGGAGGATTTCCCTGGGGGGAAAAAAAAAAGTGTTTCTGAATAGGCAAACCCATCCAGCACTTCAATTTTCAGATGGCTGACCATGTGAATGTACATAGTCATTCATTATGAAGAAAACAAGTTCTCTTGACATTTGGAATAGAGCAGTGAATAGCAAAGCATAACTCCAGATCTGAACTTCTCATGGGTAGCAAAAGTAACAAAGTTTTCAAAGATGACATTAAGAGAAAAAAACAAAAAACATAGATCTTGGGAAAAATGCCACTTACAGACTATACAAAATTCAATTACACATAGCCTTAATGACAGGAATTTATTTTGCTTTTGAATTTTTCTTTATTCTTACAAAATTGTACACATTGTGAGACAATATCAACACAAAACAACAGCAAGTCAAAAATGAAAGTTATGAGTTCCATCTCCCAGAAAGAACCAATCATTAACTTGAGTCAAATATTCCCATGAATGGCACAGATTTTTAAAAATTGCCATTGAAATCCAAAAATTGATAAACTATCTATTAAACAGGTTTTATTTTTTTTTTTCTTTTAGCCAAGCAAGGGAACACAAGGTAGAAATAAGTTTTAGTCTTAAAGTGTAGATTAATGATAGCAAAAGGAGTAAGAGACAGGGGCTAGACATTTTGGCTAAAGTACACGTCATAGTCCCTCTTTGTTCTCTTCTTTTTGGACATTACACAATTGATTTCCATTCCCTACTGGGTAAGCGGTTGAGGGATAGTCATAGAAGGCGAGATGTCTAGTTTGCTTGTACATCTTGAGAAGCTGTCTTATACTTTATTTCACACCCTTTGCTATTGAGGAGTTGCCCCTTGCTATCGATTTCCCTTTGTAAAGTGGAGATACTTTTTCTCATTTGCAATGGACCAAAAGATAATCTGTCAATTATCTAATGACAGATGAACTAGTGCAGAAAATTAGGACTCCATCACACTTTCTTTGCACATGGATGATCATTAGTTGAATTCTCTCCTAATACATGTAATGGAGAAGGCAATGGCACCCCACTCCAGTACTCTTGCCTGGAAAATCCCACGGACGGAGGAGCCTGGAAGGCGCAGTCCATGGGGTCCCTGAGGGTCGGACACGACTGAGCAACTTCACTTTCACTTTTCACTTTCATGCATTGGAGAAGGAAATGGCAACCCACTCCAGTGTTCTTGCCTGGAGAATCCCAGGGACTGGGGAGCCTGGTGGGCTTCCGTCTATGGGATCGCACAGAGTCGGACACGACTGAAGCGACTTGGCAGCAATACATGTAAAGGGTAATCTGAAGCAAAGCATGCCCTCGTAGGACAATGTGGACGGATAAAATAAGGCTGTCATGGAGAAAAAAAATAAGGATTTCCTAGCCTCAGAAAAGTGCCAGTACCTGGTTTAATATACTGTTTTAAACATCACACTAAGTTATTAATAGTACTGAGTTCGTTAAACATTTTGCATTCAGCTTCCAATGGCAGCCCACTGCAATATTCTGGCCTGGAAAATCCCTTTGATGGAGGAGCCTGGTAGGCTACAGTCCATGGTGTCACAAAGAGTTGGACACAACTGAGCAACTTCACTTTCTTTCTTTCTTTCCAACGATTGATCTGCCTTCCTGATGTCAAGTCTCCTTAAAGGCCTGGCATTGACATTAAGTTATGCTGGGGACTTGATTTATCCTTGGCCTACCATTCCTGTGGCCAGTTGCCATGGCATCCTATACCACATAGGATGTGTGTTGCTTTTTATAGGAGACAAGTGCAGACTGTGACAAAGTTAGGAAGGAAAATGAGAACTGGGGTGAAGAATACAGAAGTATAGCAAAGGAAAAAGTGCATACAAGAAAAAGAAGAAAATTAAGAAATTTATAGCTACTAAAGGGCAAACTGGGGTAGGGGTAAATTAGGAGTTTGGGATTAATATAACACTACCACATATAAAAGAGCTAACTAACAAGGACCTACTGCATAGCACAGGGAACTATATCCGATATTTTGTCGTAACCTATTAGGGAAAAGAACCTGAATCACTGCGCTGTACACCTGAAGCTAATACAACATTGTAAATCAATGATACTTTACTTTAAAACAAGGTTGGTATATAACAGCAAGAAAAAAATACTGTAATTTGGATGAGAATAATTTAGATTATATCACAGTCTTTCTGCTTCTTACTTTTTTAGGGAACTTATAAAAATCATTTAATCTCAATTTCTTCACATATGATACAGATAGTAATATCTGCCTGACTTCCTAGGATTGCAATAAGAATCAAATGCGGCAAAGTGGAAAAGGGACCTATGCTTTATAAAGCACCATAAACATACACAGTCTAAGTTTAAATCTTTATCACATTCAAGCTCTCTATTCTGAGGTCGGGACTGGATTCCAGCTTCACAATAATGGGTCCAAAATAATGCTAATAAATAAATTAACACATAAATATACAAATAAAAATATGTGAATGTGTAAATGAGGAGGAGGCAATTTTAGCAAAGTTTCCTGTGAGTATGTAGCACTATAGAGGGAGTTAGAGAAGAAGATTATATATATATATAACCCTAGAAGTCAATCCATCATGAACGCCTCACTTGAAGAGACTTATCTCAAGAAGTGAGTTTGAAGAATTCTGATTCCCTTTGTTGTTCAGTCACCCAGCATGTCTGACTCTTTGTGACCCCATGGACTGCAGCACACCAGGACTCTCTGTCCCTCACCATTTCCCATAGTTTGCCCAAGTTCATGTCCATTGCATCAGTGATGCCATCCAGCCATATCATCCTCTGAGGCCCTTTTTCTCTTTCTGCCCTCAATCTTTCCTAGCATTAGGGATTTTTCCAATGAGTTATCTGTTTGCATCAGATGACCAAAATACTGGAGTTTCAGCTTCAGTATCAGTCCTTCCAATGAGTATTCAGGATTGATTTCCCTTAAGATTGACTTTGAAGGAGATATATAAACTTAGGGCCAGTGGTAAAATTTTTTAGTTTATCATTTTTTCAAATTAAATTATAGTTGATTAACAATGTTGTATTAGTTTCAGGTGTATAGCAAAGTGATTAATTTATATAAGTATTTATTTTTTTTAATTCTTTTCAGACTTAAGTTATTACAAAATATTGAGCAGAGTTCCCTATGCTATACAGTAGGTCCTTGCTGTATTTTAAATACAGCAGTGTGTACACGTCAATTCCAAATCCCAAATCTATTTTCTCCCTACCTCACCCTTTTCCACTGATAACCATAAGTTTGTTTTCTATGTCTGTATGTTTCTGTTTTGTAAATATGTTCATTTGTATTTTTTTTTTTTTTAGATTTCACATAAAAGTGACATTGTATGATACTTGTTTTTGTCTGACTTACTTTCACTCAGTATGATAACCTCTAGGTCCATTCATGTTACTGCAAATGACATTATTTCACTCTATTTTACACCTGAGTAATACCCTATTGTGTATATGTACCAAATCTTCTTTACCCCTTCATCTGTTAGTGGACATTATGTTGCTTCCATGTCTTCCAGTCCCTTTGGGTTGTCTCTGCAGAGCTACACCAAGTCCTTTCCCCCAGATCTGTTCACTGAAGTGCAAGTTTTAGCATCCAGCTGCTGTGTACACCAGCAGGTGTGTATTTTGGTTTTGGAAGTGCAATGAGTTGGCAAAGATCCTCTGTGCTAGTCTCTCTCTGTCTGTCCTGGCTGCTGCAAGCTGGCTGCTGCACTCTCCTCTGAGCCTCTAAGCTTCCCTAACAGTTTGAGCTGATTTCCCAGCCACTGAAGGAGGCTCCCAGGGTGAGGGAAGGAGGAACCTTTCACTTGCACAGCTCCTTCCCAGGGCCACAGGTCCCATCCTGATTTCTTTTATTTTTCTTTCATCCCACGCAGTTACATGGTGATTTTTCTTGCAGCTTTGGTTGTATGGCATCTTCTACCAGCATTCAGTGGGTATTCTGTGAGAACTGTTCCACATGTAGATGTGTTTTTTATATATTTGTGAGAGGAGGTGAACTCCACTCCCTTCTATTATGCCATCTTGATCTCCCCAGTGGCCGAATTGAGTATGGAGATGAGCATTTCAAAAATATTTAGAAAGTGAATAATTTTTAGCAGGTATGTGCCCATCCATCTGGTCCTATCTTACTATTCTCTAGCTTCTCATATTTATTACGTATGCCTGAATTCAGAAAATCATCAAGCTTTTTGAACTCTGGTTAGAGAAATATAACAAACCACTGTATTCTACAAATGAGCCTAGTCTGAAGTACAATTGGCCCTTTGTATCCACAGGTTCTGTGGGTAGATTTTGGCAGTTCTTCATTAGTATAGAGGTAATTGTCCCTGCCTGTTATGTGGGAGATGGATTAAATTCTCCAGTGGGGAAGCATGGAAATATTTGGGCTTCCCAGGTGGTGCTAGTGGTAAATGAAGGAGACGTAAGAACTTGGGTTCAATCCCTGTTAGGAAGGTCCCCAGGAAGAGGGCATAGCAGTATTCTTGCCTGGAGAATCCCATGGACAGAGGAGCCTGGTGGGCTACAGTCCATGGGGTTGCAAAGATTCAGACATGACTGAAGCGACTTAGCATGCAGGCCTGGAAGCAGAACCCATGGGTATGGAGGCTGACTGTACTAAGGCATTTTATATAAGAGACATGAGCACCTAGAAATCTTGGTACTGCAGGGTCCTGAAACCAATCTCCCTGTGGATACCTTGGCATGATTGTAATGGGATAGTTGCTTTTATGTTTGATTGAAAAAAGGTGAGAATGTCTCACAGCACATTTCCCCAGCTGTCTGCTCCCACCTTGAATATCACATCCAGTATCCCTTTCTCTTCAGTACAAGAGTGGTAATTGAGAAAATGAAGTTTCCTCCATTTGGTTCAGGAGACTCTGAGAGGATACAAGGAGCTTAGAGTAAGGTGGCATTACAAAAGGAAAGAACAGTTCACTAAGAACAAATTCTGTCTCACTCACAGTCTCTTCCCAACCCTACTTCAAATCTTGTTCAGAGGGGAAGAATCTGAGAGAGAACCTGATGGGCTATATCCCAAGATTATAGGGGAGAGAGACGATTGTCTACACATCCCCCGACCCCCTCTATAGAATCTTCTATTTCAAGTTCTGCCTTGTGCTTAATATAATGAAATTATGAGGCTTCTCAGAGCACACTTGTCTTTATGCTGTCTAAACTGGAGAATAAATTTAAGAGTAAAATACGGTAAAAACTCTAGTATTTCACTTTGATTTGAAACAACTCTAGCATAAATAAAGATATGTCTCTAAATATATGAAGTTCCGAAATTTTTAAACTCTAGATTTTTTTCTCACCAGTTTGACAGAGGCTGAACTTCATATTTAGACTCTTTTTCAGGAAATAGAATCACTTTAAAGTAAATAGCATTTTCAAAATCACTTAAATGGCTTTCAAAATAATTTCATTAATGACATTAAATTCCTTTTCCATGCCTTCATTTTCTCTTTCCAGCAATTAGTTCTCCGGTGTTAACATGCTTTTATGTTTTGAATCCATTATTATGTAAAGGAGTTTATTTCAAATTGCTATTTTCTCATTACCTTATCTCATTTTACTCATTAGTATACAATTATATATGTGCTATGTGCTAGAAAATTATAAACTTGCATTTGTAAACAAATATTTCAATCCCAGTTTTTTACGAGGTCATTCTGAATTTCTAGGAAATAGACAACAAGCATATAATTTAACTTTAGCATATAATTTACTACATTTTTACTGCATTTTATTTTAGTAATATTGCATATTTTAGCAATGCATTTACCCTTTAAGGTCACTGAAAAATCCTCTGGGCAATTTTTTCCCTCATTGTATTGGGGCCAATATCTGAGCAACAAACTTCTTGCTGGGCCCTAAACACTAAGAGTGTGACAACACCATGGCTTTGCACAGCCTGTTTCATGGGCCTAAAATGCTATTCCCCACTTTTGTCTCTTTCCTAGAAAGCTCATGTTCTTTCCTCTAATGCCAGCTCAGGGAGGCCTGGCGTGCTGCAGTCCATGGGGTCGCAAACAGTCGGACACAACTAAGCCACTGAACTGAACTGAATGCCAGCTCAAATTCACCTTTCCTGTGAAGCCTTTCCCAACTCTCTGAGAACAAGTTAACTGTCAGCACTCTCGTCATATTTATCTCCTCTTTATTAGAGTACTCTGCATCAGTTCAGTTCAGTTCAGTTGCTCAGTCGTGACTGACTCTTTGTGACCCCATGAATTGCAGCATGCCAGGCCTCCCTATCCATCACCAACTCCCGGAGTTCACCCAAACTCATGTGCAACGAGTCGGTGATGCCATCCAGCCATCTCATCCTCTGTTGTCCCCTTCTCCTCCTGCCCCCAATCCCTCCCAGCATCAGGGTCTTTTCCAATGAGTCAACTCTTTGCATGAGGTGGCCAAAGTACTGGAGTTTTAGCTTCAGCATCAGTCCTTCCAATGAACACCCAGGACTGGTCTCCTTTAGGATAGTATGGTTGGATCTCCTTGCAGTCCAAGGGACTCGCAAGAGTCTTCTCCAACACCACAGTTCAAAGCATCAATTCTTCAGTGCTCAGCTTTCTTCACAGTCCAACTCTCACATCCATACATGACTACTGGAAAAACCATAGCCTTGACTAGATGGACCTTTGTTAGAAAAGTAATGTTTCTGCTTTTGAATATGCTATCTAGGTTGGTCATAACTTTCCTTCCAAGGAGTAAGCGTCCTTTAATTTCATGGCTACAATCAACATCTGCAGTGATTTTGGAGCCCCAAAATATAAAGTCTGACACTGTTTCCACTGTTTCCCCATCTATTTCCCATAAAGTGATGGGACCATGCCATCATGGCATGGGAAGATGCCATGATCTTCGTTTTATGAATGTTGAGCTGTAAGCCAACTTTTTCACTCTCCTCTTTCAATTTTATCAAGAGGCTTTTTAGTTCCTCTTCACTATCTGCCATAAAGGGGGTGTCATCTGCATATCTGAGGTTATTGATATTTCTCCCAGCAATCTTGATTCCAGCTTGTGCTTCTTCCAGTCCAGCATTTCTCATGATGTACTCTGCATAGAAGTTAAATAAGCAGGGTAGCAATATATAGCCTTGACGTTCTCCTTTTCCTATTTGGAACCAGTCTGTTGTTCCATGTCCAGTTCTGACTGTTGCTTCCTGACCTGCAGATAGGTTTCTCAAGAGGCAGGTTAGGTGGTCTGGTATTCCCATCTCTTTCAGAATTTCCCACAGTTTATTGTGATCCACACAATCAAAGGCTTTGGCATAGTCAATAAAGCAGAAATAGATGTTTTTCTGGAACTCTCTTGCTTTTTCCATGATCCAGTGGATGTTGGCAGTTTGATCTCTGGTTCCTCTGCCTTTTCTAAAACCATCTGGAACATCTGGAAGTTGACAGTTCATGTATTGCTGAAGGCTGGCTTGGAGAATTTTGAGCATTGCTTTATTAGCATGTGAGATGAATGCAATTGTGCAGTTGTTTGAGGATTCTTTGGCATTGTCTTTCTTTGGGATTGGAATGAAAACTGACCTTTTCCAGTCCTGTGGCCACTGCTGAGTTTTCCAATTTTGCTGGCATATTCAGTGCAGCACTTTCACAGCATCATCTTTCAGGATTTGAAATAGCTCAACAGGAATGCCATCACCTCCTCTAGCTTTGTTTGTTGTGATGCTTTCTAAGGCCCACTTGACTTCACATTCCAGGATGTCTGGCTCTAGGTGAGTGATAACACCATCATGATTATCTGGGTCATGAAGATCTTGTAATACAGTTCTTCTGTGTATTCTTACCATCTCTTCTTAATATCTTCCGCTTCTGCTAGGTCCATACCATTTCTGTCCTTTATCGAGCCCATCTTTGCATGAAATGTTCCCTTGGTATCTCTAATTTTCTTGAAGAGATCTCTAGTCTTTCCCATTCTGTTGTTTTCCTCTATTTCTTTGCATTGATCGCTGAGGAAGGTTTTCTTATCTCTCCTTGCTATTCTTTGGAACTCTGCATTCAAATGGGAATATCTTTCCTTTCTCCTTTGCTTTTCGCTTCTCTTCATTTCACAGCTATTTGTAAGGCCTCCTCAGACAGCCATTTTGCTTTTATGCGTTTCTTTTCCATGGGGATGGTCTTGATCCCTGTCTCCTGTACAATGTCACAAACCTCTGTCCATAGTCCATCAGGTACTCTATCAGATCTAGTCCTATAGTACTCTGTATAGTACCTTATAATTAATTTCCTTCTGTTTGTCTGCCAAATAAACTATGAGCTCTTTAAAGAAATCACAGAATCTCATTAATCTTTTTAATTGAAGTATAGTTGATGTACAAAATTATTTGTTTCAGTTGTACAATAAATTTATTCACAATTTTTAAAGTCTGTATTTCATTTATAGCTATTATAAATATTGGCTATATTCCCTGTATTGTATTATGTATCCTCTTAGCTTATTTTATTTATAGTACTATAAATTTCTATCTGTCCCTCTGTCTTCCCTCTCTCCACTGGTAACCACTAGTTTGTTCTCTGTATCTATGAATCTGTTGCTATTTTGTCATATTCATTAGTTTTATTTTTCAGTTCAGTTCAGTCTCTCAGTTGTGTCCGATGCTTTGTGACCCCATGGACTGCAGCACTCCAGGGCTCCCTGTCCATCACCAACTCCTGGAGCTTACTCAAGCTCATGTCCATCGAGTTGGTGATGCCATCCAACCATGTCACCCTCTGTCATCCCCTTCTCCTCCCTCCTTCAATCTTTCCCAGCATCAGGGTCTTTACAAACGAATCAGTTCTTCACATCAGGTGGCCAAAGTATTGAAGTTTCAGCTTCATCATTAGTCCTTCCAATGAATATTCAGGACTGATTTACTTCAGGATTGACTGGTTGGATTTCCTTGCTGTCCAAGTGACTTTCAAAAGTCTTCTCCAACACCACAGTTCAAAAACATCAATTCTTTGGTGCTCAGCTTTCTTTATATCCAACTGTCACATCTATACATGACTACTGGAAAAACCATAGCTTTGACTACATGGACTTTTGTTGGCAAAGTAGTGTCTCTGCTTTTTAATATGCTGTTTAGGTTGGTCATAGCTTTTCTTTTAAGGAGCAAGCGTCTTTCAATTTCATGGTTGCATTCACCATCTGCAGTGTTAAGTGATATCATATAGTATTTGTCTTTTTCTGTCTGACTTACTTCACTTAGCCTAATAGCCTCCAAGCCCATCCACATTACTGCAAATGGCAAAATTGCACTCTATTTTTTTTATGATGGAGTAATGTTCCATAGTATGTATGTATGTGTGAGTGTATATATATATATATATATATATATATATATTTATTTATTTATATACACACACACCATAGCTTCTTTGTCTATTCATATGTTGATAGACATTTATGTTGCTTCCATATTTTTGTAACTGTAAATAATGGTTCTATGAACACTGGGTTACATAAGCCTTCTGGCATTAGTGTTTAATCCATGAGAAAAATCAGAACTAACTAGGGACTATCAATTGAGATCGAATTTTTAGAAAACTCTAACAGAACTAATGGCTTTAAAGTATAGAGAAAATGAAGTGATTTTATTTTGCACAAAGAAAATTGGGCTCAAAAAATTTCAAAAGTAATGAGATGTTTACATAAGTGCTACAATGGGTAGTTTTCCAGATACTTCCAGTGTCACCTCAATCATGATAGCATTTGACAAAAGGATTTTAATATTTGAAAGAATAGAAACCGGAGGTCAAAAGTGAAATATCTAGGGGAAAATTGCTGCATATGATTATTCTCAAAATTGTTATGCTTAGGAAGAAAAACTTTTAAAGATATATACAAGGGATGCAGGAAATAAAGTACTTGTGCTTAGAAGACAAATATGTTAGGAACCAAAGAGAATATGAGAAATCCTTGAGTGGTCAACCACAGATGCTAAAACTCCCTTTGTCAGCAATCTAAGGAAAAACTAAACCTCAGGTTTCTAATAATTAGATGGAAATCAGCAGAGATTCTAGCCTTTGAATCACCAATATTTCATAAAATTATCTAATGCTTTCCTCTGGAGAATTACTTTTGGTCAAGAACAACTCAAAACTGTTTGGCCAGGCTGAGCACCCTTGTATTCTAGGCAGATGGCAGACGTTATTATACTCACATACGGGTACTTTCTCTCTCTTCCTTTCATGAACATACCCACATACAAATCACTTTAGTTTCCTGTCTCTTGCTGTTGATGCTGTTTTCTTTGACTAATCCCTCATTTTTAAATCAAAGTTAACATGACACTGAAGTTCCAAAAGTCATTGTCGAGATAAAAACATATACACAGCTGAGCTGTCGGATTTCAAGAGAGCAATCTTTTACACTGTTTAGTAAAATGACATTTGCTTGTCTTTCTCCTTTTTTCTCCTACAACTGATTGCTGAAAAGTTTTGACTAGTTCTACGGAATCATATAATTGAATATCCACCATTCATATATTTAGCTGATAACCTAATCAGTCCTTTGGAAATCTTGACTTATCTATCATTCTCTTATTCTGGCTGCATACTCACAATTCAATTATCAAACTACATCTCATATTTGAATTAAGAAATTCAGTAATTCATTTCTTGGTCACAACTCTATGAGACATGATACACATCACATCACAAAGACCATTGGCTTTTAAGTTGCTGCTGCTGCTAAGTCACTTCAGTCATGTCTGACTCTGTGCAACCCCACAGATGGCAGCCCACCAGGCTCCCCCGTCCCTGGGATTCTCCAGGCAAGAACACTGGAGTGGGTTGCCATTTCTTCTCCAATACATAAAAGTCAAAAGTGAAAGGGAAGTCGCTCAGTCGTGTCCGACTCTTAGCGACCCCATTGACTGCAGCCTACCAGGCTCCTCCTTCCATGGGATTTTCCAGGCAAGAGTACTGGAGTGGGGTGCCATTGCCTTCTCCTGGCTTTTAAGTTAAGACCCCAATTTTCCTGAGATTTGTATAATTTAACATTCAAAATAATTTGGAAAGTGTAAGTCACTGACATAAAAAGTTGCCCCCAAAAGAAACTTAAGCACAAATTAAAGATGATTAAAGGACTTACAATAGACATAAAGAATGATTCCAGTGGCAAATTTAGGATTGTTGGATAAGATTGTTTTGTATAATAAACAATGAATTTGGAACCCGCAATTAAATATTTAACTGCTCTCTAAAAATACGTGACATAAAAATCTTTTTTTAAAAGAATGAATTTTAAGCATAAAACAACAGGCAGTAAAGTGTTTAAAGCAATAGAACAACAAGATGAAAATAAATTCAAGAGACCTATATTCAAGAGGTCAGTTTCTTCACTTAAGCACTTAATGTGGTTTAACTTGAAAAATGCTTTGGTGAAAATATACCTCCCTGATTAGGTATCTTGACTGGAAGAAGAGGATAAATAGGAACAATGATCGAGTAGCAACTGGGAGACAGCAATAGGGCTAAGACCCTGTCTGTATCTCCAGACACATCTTCCATTGTTTATCTTCCCATATTATACTCAGGACATGTTACGCTGACTGCCGTTCACTAACCATACTACACTACGTCATAACTTCGTGATTTCCACATGCTAGTTTATCAGTATACCTTCCCTGTGTCTGATTGGTTAGCATCTCTTTAACACAGATCAGTCTTCACATTTTACATCAACCTTTCCCAGGATTCTTGGGCATTCACTCACTCCTTCTGCTGAGGTATTTCTCACATTACACTATGCTTTGTTTCTTTGCCCATCTCTTCTTCTAGACTATGATATCCTCGGTAGCAGATTCCAAGTCTCTTCAGCTGTCTATCACTAGACACATTTAGTGAGATATATCAAAATAGCAGCACACAGGAGAGTATCTGGGTTGGCTTTCATTTACATGTGACACCTCAGATTACCCAGGATCTCACCTTAAGACTAGTGACTCTCTCTAGCCTTTGAAAATTGCACATGTTTAAATCAAGCAAATAAAACATTCTAACTTTTGGCTGATAATTTTTATATCCTATATCATGGAGTCATGTGGTATACAAATACACAACTAAAATTAATGTATGAGTCATACCTTCCTGTTTAACAGGCTGATTGCAAGAGGACTGGTTTTATGTCAGGCTTTCTCTAGGCCCTTCACATACAATTCCTCATTTTGTCTTTATAATTACCTTGTTCATTTATTTGCTGAATAGTGCCAAATTTCCCTCTGATCCTGCCACTGTCCTAGGGGCATAGGTACAAGATATATCATATCCTTTCCATCATGACATTTATGTTCATGTGGACCAGGCATACTTTAAACAAAGTACACATATTTTTAAGGTGCATTAAGAAAACAAAGTGCAGTTGGGAGATAGTCACTGAGAGGTACTTTTTTTGTATGATATAGTCAGGAAGGGCTTTTCAACTGAGATGACATTTTAAGACCTGAATCATGGGAAAGGGCTGGGTAGAAAAACGTGTTGGTGAAAAGTATTCCAGGCTGAGGGAACAAGTGCAATGGCCCTGAAGAGGGCATGAGATCCCTCTGTTCAAAAAATAACAAAGAGCACAGTGAGTAAGAAAATGACACAGGAGAGTTAGGTAGAAGCTAGATCATAGGGGACCTTGTAGATAATTATATGGTACTTTTTAAAATATAATTTCTATTTTTCAAAGTCTATTCAGGCTAACAGACTGGAAACTGGGCTTTACAGGAACAGGAGTGGAGGCAGGAAAATGATACAGTTATTGCATAACTAGCAAGAGACGATGAAGGCAGTCGTGTGAAAGTGAAAGTGAAACTGTTAGTCGCTCAGTCATGTCGAACTCTTTGCGGCCCCATGGACTGTAGCATACGGGCTCTTCTGTCCATGAAATTCTGCAGGCAAGAATACTGGCTAACCAGCAAGAGATGATAAAGGCAGTGGTATAAGTGACAGGATGAAGATGCTTGGAGGATGTAGAGCTGACCTGCTATTTGGTTGGACATGTGGGGTGATGTAAAAATTTCTAGGGAAAACCAAAGATGACTCCTCTAAGTTTTTGGTCTGAGAAATTTGGTAAAAGGCAGTATGACAAATCAAAATAAAAACAGGAGAAAAAGAAAGGTTGAGAAGGATGATCAAAAACAGAGTAGCAAGATGTTGAAAGTGTGATCTGTGTTAAAACCACCAACAATGATTAAGAGAGACAGTGGCAGAAGCAATTGCTCATATTTAAGGAAAGAGCCTAGCTCAGTGGAAGGAATCTGCCTGCAACCCAGGAAACAAGGGAGATGAGGATTTGATCCCTAGGTTGGGAAGATCCCCTGGAGAAGGAAATGGCAACCCATTCCAGTATTCTTGCCTGGAAAATCCCATGGAAGAAAGAGGCTGGCGGGCTATAGTCCATGAAGTCGCAAAAGCCGGACACGATTGAATGACTAAACCACTACCACCAAGGATACAGCAGGTTATGAGCAGTGGTAATAACATTACTAAGGAAATAGCAGGTTATGAGCATGAGCAGAGCTGATTCATTGGAAAAGACCCCGATGCTGGGAAAGATTGAAGGCAGGAGGAGAAGGGGATGATAGAGGATGAGATGGTTGGATGGCATCACCAACTCAATGGACATGAGTTACAGCAAGCTCAAGGAGTTGGTGATGGACAGGGAAGCCTAGCATGCTGCAGCCCATGGGGTCACCAAGAGTTGGACACGACTGAGCGACTGAACTGAGTAGGGTTAGTGATGACAGCTATAATGAGGAGGGTTGGTGGAAACCAGAGTACAGTGTTACAAAACTACTTTGCTGACCTGATTCATTTTGTCTCAAAATAGGGGGAAACAAAACTGTGAAAACATCTGAAACCTATAAGAGATCCTGATATTGAAGTCGCTGGGTCTTTTTAAAATGCTCTATCCACATAGTGTATAAGTCAAAATACATCTTAGAAAACGTGCAATGTGTTGGCCTCCCTAAAGCTACTTCAAAGGGTCAATTTATTTTAATATAAGTATCTTCAGATAGCAGGTAAAGTGGGACCCTTGAAACAAGACTAAGATAAGCAAATGAAAAGAGATTGGCCTAGGTCAATTCTGCCTGAATTTTCATTTAATCCTCGAGACAACATGATCCTAAGAATATCTTTTGGAGCTAATAAAAAAAGATCAGCTATGTGAAAGATGGATGCTATTGTTTCAGATTTTATGAAAATAATGCCAGTTCTCCTAGACAAAATGTGCTTTGAAGCTCTGAACTAAGTATCAATCATACCAATTCAATCTTCATCATACTGTATATATGTAATAGCTGTGGGTATTAAAATAAGGTGTGGTTGGGATATGCCTGGGATATGGTTTATGGCTGTTTGCTTTAATTTGTATTAACAATGCCCTGTTTTGCTTTCAAAATTTTTCTGGTTTGGATGATAAAGTAGTGGTCACACTCGTTAAAAATGATATGTGGATTACCTAACCAATTAAGGCAAATAAGTGTGTATTAAAAATGCAAAATCAAGTGCAACACTACAGAGAATTTAATATGTTCCTTTTGAATATATACTTACCACCCAAATAGGAGGAGGAAGCTGGAGTAAGTAAGCTTGTTCCTTTCTCAGAGCTGAAGTAAATTTCCATCAGCACTATTTATCTATATGCTTGGTTTGTGGCAGGCAGTGCATATTAGTCATTATAGTGTGCATCAGAGAGATCTAGATTTAGATACAAATTTGGCACTCTATGGCTTTGTGACACTGGGTAACTCACTTAACCTTTCTAAGCCTTACTTCTCATCTGCACATTGGGGATGATTGGATGTTCCTTATAAAGTTGCCAAGTGTTAGAATTCCATAAATAAGAGATGATACCATTACAATAATCATTATCACCATCATCATTACTCTCATGATTATCATTTCATCCTCTCCAAGATCCCTAGGCAATGTTTCTTCATTAGCTCCTCTTCTTTCTAAACCAACTATTTCCCCTTCATACTTGCTCTATCATTATTTCCAACCTAAATACATAACAGAATAAACAGAGTAAAACTATGAAACCCAACCCAATGGACATTAGTCAACCTCTACCTCTAGCAGAACTTTAGATATCGTTTTCTCTTCTTTTTCCTCAATTTTTCACCCAATGCAGTTTGGCTTCTACTCATCCCACTACTTTGAAACATTACTCCAAAGAGTAAGCAAAGACTAAAAATTGTGAAAGTTAATTGCTCACCCTCAGTTTAACCTTATTTGACCACCTTCAATATTTGACCTGACTGACCAGAGCCTTTTGTTCCCTTGGAATTTTGTGAATCACCAAATTATCTCCCTATATTTCTGGTCTTTAGCTCTTGATCTAAATTGTGAGATGTATATGTTCACTTTTATGTTCTATAAATACCTGATCCCCATTGGATTTAAAGCCAAGCTCACCTTCATAGGCCTGTTCTTTCTCCATTAACTTCTATTTAGTTAATACGGTTTGAAAAGCATCCAAATCATCCTACATTCCTCTTTTCACACAGGTATCTGCAGCCAGTTAAGTCCCAGAAAATTTTCTTCTTAAGTATGCCTCAAACTGATCACTTCCTCTTCATTTTTACTATGATTTCCATATGTCAAAATCTATTTCTCACCTGGACTATTACATACAATTCCTAATCTATATCTCTGTCTCCAGCTCTTCTCCCACTTTGTACATTCTCATTACTGACACAACTATATATATACAATTAAAATTTAAACATGCAGGCTAAAAACTTATAATCCTCCAAAATTTTTCACAACACGTACAAGCTGAACTTCAAATTTCTTGGCATGACCTACAAAAAGAGCTGCTACTGCTCATAGAGCACTTTTGTGCAAATTAGACAAGGTTGACCTTCCTCAAATTAAACACATTAAAAAAAAAGCATGTTTCTATTGCACAGTCTGGTCAATCATATGCTGTGACTCTTAGAAATCAATGGGAACCACTGCTAAGCAAATCACTTCCTCAGCTGGACCAGAACCCTGTCTAGGGAACTTTCCATGAATGTACATACAGGTTTCCACAACACTGACCTGTTCCCCCATACCCTGGATAGCGGAATGCATTATGACCCAGTGACCCTACCACTTCAGGACTGTCCCTATATCTTGTCCTACAGATGAGCTGGCCAAGTCAGTGTTGGGGTGGGGATATTAGACCTCCAAGAGTGACAGTGGGTAAAAGAAACCATAGTGGATGTCCACAGTGAGATTAAGAAAAGTCACAGCAGCATGCACCTATGTATCCCAGTATGTGATCCTTGCATGTTTTTCTGAGCCTCTACTGTTTGCAGATAGCATATGTTCACTGTGTAATTATGTCCTTTTAAACATGATACCTTCGTATAATCATCCATCACAGCCGAACAGAGTGATTCTAAGGTTTCCACGCCAGGGCTCTAACTATCTTTCTATCCACCGTTCATATCACTTGCTGCTTTGAAATGTATGTGCTAGTATCACTGAGCTGCCTAATGCCACAATTAAACTGTCCTGTGTCTTCACTCTTGCTTCTCCTTCTCTTTGCAAGTTCCTCACTCCTTCCTTTTATGTGCTTAAATTCTTAATTATTTTTAGGATTAAGCTGAAGAATCATTTATAAATTCTTTTCTGAAACACACACACATACTCATATACTTAACAGGGCAGACCAAGCTTGCAGTTCTCTTTGCTACATTTCATGACACCTTGTTTATACTTCTGCATGATGCTTATTTAAAATTGTCTGTTCATGTATGCCTCCCCAAACTGGATAGTTCAAGTGTCTTAGATATTTTTATATTCTAGAACTTAGCATTTTTTTTTTGCCAGTAGAGTAGGTGTTGAGTAAAAATTTGATGATACCAACTAAAGAGGCAGTAGGAAATGGTATTTCAAGTCCAGTTATTTTGTAAAGTGAGCTCAGTTGATGAGTACTGAGTAACAAACTGTTAATTCCAGTATTATCAAGGCCCCACAGAGGACTGGATATGTGCTTTTCTCTTTCTTGTAAACATTTAAAAAATAGTAGTCAAGCATGTGTAGAAATAGTGCACAAATCTTAAAGTGTGCATCTTGATGAATTACCAAAGATAAACATATCCACATTCTAAGCTCCCAGCTAAGGATATAGAATATTATCAGCATTATAGTAGCCTACACCATGCCCACTACCTGTCTTTTCTGCCAAGGGTAAACATTTTTTTGCTATCACAGGATTAATTTGCCTGATTTTGAATTTTATGTACTGCAATATTATTGTATATGCAATTTTACGTATGGCTTCCTTCGCTCAAAATTTTACTTATGAGATTTAGTCAGGTTGTGTTAAATCATTCTCACCGCCCTAGAGAATCTCAGCATATGATTATGCCACAATGTACCTTTCCATTCTACTCTTGATGGGCATTTTGATTTTTACCAATATTTGATGACTGCAGCAGCACTGCTATGCCTGCTCTCGTACATGCCATTTGGTAAATATATGTAGCGCCTTTTGCTGAGTGTATTCCAAGCATTGCTGGATTAGGGTATACACATGTTGAGCTTTAGGTGATGTTGCCACAATTTCCAACTCCTACCAGCAATATATGCGAGACAGTCTCTCCCTATACTCACCAGCACTGTATAGTGGCAGCTAATTTTTAAAAACAGACTTTTAAAGAGCAGTTTATGTTCACAACAAAATTGAAAAGAAAATACAAAGTTTCTATATAGCCCTTGCCCCCACGTTTACAAAAGCCAGTCACAGAAGAAAAAACATTGCCTGACTCCACTTGTATGAAGTACCAAACATAGTCAAACTCGTAGAATGTTTACATTATCAACTTAAGTCTATATTAGAATTCATTCTTGGTGTTGTACATTCTAATTTTTTAATAGATTATTTTTAGAGCTGTTTTAGGTTCACAGAAAAATTGAACAGAGGGCACTGAGATTACCCATTTTACCCCCAGCTCATATAAATACTCTCCCTCATTATCAAAATCCTGCACTAGACACAGCAAAGGAAGCAATTTAAAGAGTGAAAATACAAACTGTGGCATGGAAAAAAAAATATTCAAAACCATACATCTGATAACAGGTTACTGTCCAAAATGGATGAGTAAACCCTATAACTCAGAAGTGGAAAAAAAAGAAAAAACCCAATTAAAAATGGGCAAAGAACTTGAATAGCCGTTTCTCCAAAGAAGATGTTTATAGACAAGAGGTTTATGAAAAGATGCTCAACATCACTAATCAGAGAAATGCAAATCAATTCTGCAATGAGATCACTGTTAGGCTGGATAATCATTAAAAAGCAACAAAAGATAACGATTGTCAGCCAGAACATGGACAAACTGGAACCCTTATACACTGGTGGGAATGTAAAATGGGGCAGCCACTATGGAAAACAGTATGGAGATTTCTCAAAAAATTAAAAATAGAACTATCATGAAGTGAAAGTGAAACTTGCTCAGTCGTGTCCAACTCTTTGTCACCCCAAATACTAAACAGTCCACGGAATTCTCCAGGCCAGAATACTGGAGTGGGTAGTCTTTCACTTCTCCAGGGGATCTTACCAATCCAGGGATGGAACCCAGGTCTCCCGCATCGTGGGCGGATTCTTTACCAGCTGAGCCACAAAGGAAGCCCATGGAATCCAGCAATTCTCCTTCTTGGTATTTATCCACAAAAATTAAAATCAGGATCTTAAAGCTATGTTCATTGCAGTACTGCAGCATTAGTCACAACAGCCAAGATGTAGAACAACTTAAAGGTCTATCACAGATGAATAGATGTTTTAAAATGTGCTATAGTCATACAATGGAATATTGTTTAGCTTTAAAAAAAAAAAAATTCTGCCATTTACAACAACCTGAGTGAACCTTGAGGACATTATGCTCAGTGAAATAAACCAGTCACAGAAGGAAAAATACTGCATGATTCTACTTACATAACACATCTAACATAGTCAAACTCGTAGAAGCAGAGAGCAGAATGGTGATTGCCAGGGACTGAAGGAATGAGATGCTGTTGAATGAATATAGAGTTTCCGTTTTGCAAGATGAATAATTTCTAGAGATCTGCTGAGCAACATCTTGCCTATAGCTAACAATACTGTATTGCATACAAACATTTCACAAGGTAGAGCTCATGTTAAATGCTTTTACCACAGTAGTACTAATAGGAGTAGTAATATCATTTCCTACCAGGGTAGTACATTTGTTAAAATTGATGTCAGTTTTATTCATTTTGGTATACATGTTTCTCATTGTTTACTTTGAATTGTTCTTTGTCAACTTTATGTATTTATCAGTCACTTGGGTATCTCTTTTGTGAGATCTCTTTAAGTCTTTTCCTCAGATTGTTTAATGGATGATTGTTTTTTCCTGCATTGAGTTTTAGAAATGATATGCATAATCTGGATATGAGTCCTTTTTGGATTGATCCATTGGAAATATTTTCTCTAGCTTCCACATATTTATCCTGTAACCTAAACATCTGGATTATCTGTGGGATGTTTCTATTATCTGTTCTTTTTGTTTGCTTGTTTTTGTTTTCTGTATCACTTAGTCCTGCTTTCTATCTTGGCTAATAATTCTTTATTGAATGCTCTGCATCTGGTCCCATCACTTCATGGGAAATAGATGGGGAAACAGTGGCAGACTTTATTTTTTGGGGCTCCAAAATCACTGCAGATGGTGACTGCAGCCATGAAATTAAAAGACGCTTGCTCCTTGGAAGGAAAGTTATGACCAACCAAGATAGCATATTGAAAAGCAGAGATATTACTTTGCCAACAAAGGTCCATCTAGTCAAGGCTGTGGTTTTTCCAGTGGTCATGTATGGATGTGAGAGTTGGACTGTGAAGAAAGCTGAGTGCCAAAGAATTGATGCTTTTGAACTGTGGTGTTGGAGAGGACTCTTGAGAGTCCCTTGGACTGCAAGGAGATCCAACCAGTCCATTCTGAAGGAGATCAGCCCTGGGATTTCTTTGGAAGGAATGATGCTGAAGCTGAAACTCCAATACTTTGGCCACCTCATGCAAAGAGTTGACTCATTGGAAAAGACCGTGATGCTGGGAGGGATTGGGGGCAGGAGGAGGAGGAGACGACAGAGGATGAGATGGCTGGACGGCATCACCGACTCAATGGACGTGAGTCTGAGTGAACTCCAGGAGTTGGTGATGGACAGGGAGGCCTGGTGTGCTGTGATTCATGGGGTTGCAAAGAGTCAGACACGACGGAGCAACCGAACTGAACTGATACTACATATAAAATTATAGTAACACTGGATGGTGTTATCTTCCTTTGGGAAAGGTTTACTTTTCTTTTGAACAGCAGAGAGAAGATAAGCACACCACTTTGACTCCATTAATGCTGGTGTTTTTCTGCTTTGCCTTTTTCCTCCTAGGGCATAACCCTTCTGCAATTGTAATTGAATGCCTGAGGTGTGTGTCAGGGCTCTCTCTCTTGCAGGCCCTATGCTCCAGTTTTTGTCTCCCATGCCCGTGAGACTGCTAAATTCTCTGCTTCCATGTTTAGTCTCTCAGCAGTTGCTGTCTGTTTGGTTTATCACTGTCTCATCCCAAGCAGGTATAATTTGGGAGTATGCCATTGCCTTAAGAAGACATTTAATGAGGAATTCAGGTTGACTTCTAGCTTGTTTCATTTTCTCCTTGTCTTCTTAAATCCTGGCTATCTAGTAGTCCTGAACTCAGTTTTCATCTCCCCAGTTTGGTGAAACAGCTGCAATTTCTAGCCCCTTACATTCTGTTCGGTCTCTATGGCCCATGCTGCAAATGAGCAAATACTCAAGGGAAAATAAGAGAAAATGTAGATTTCTCCTCATTAGGTACAAGTTTCTTTCACGTGCAAGTCATCGTGATGATCTTCGAGAAGGTAAGTTATACCTAATGTTTGTACACATTAAAGGTATTGGAAGTAAATAAATAAATACAAAGGGCTTGATGGATTTAAAATTAAAGAATAATTAAACATAAGTGAAATATTTCTACCTTGTATATCTTTTCCCTTAACTCAAGTTGATTAATTTCTCTCCATTCTTTAAGACTCAAATGCCCCTCCTTCCATAATTTCTTTTCAGATCCCACCAGTCAGTGTAGAACAGTCTGTCTCTACATTAGTCTATTTGTAAAAATAAGTGTGATTTTTCTGGGCTTTACACTTTAGAGGGCCTATTTCTAGTCCTTTCTTCATTAGGTACAAGTTTCAGGTCTTGTGTCTCTGTCCCTCCAAAGAGGAACCTACTCCTTATCTTCCAAATCATGCACTGGGGACCCTAGCCTACAAAACTGCCTGCCCAAGCAGCCCCAAAGTCATTCCAGGATTTGTGTGTGCCTTTGATCTGGATCCATGCCAATGAATGGGTAGAAATAGCCAACAGAGTACGCACCAGTGGGCTCAAAATGTGGCCAGTGGTTGAGTGCTGATAGGTAGAGCAACATACAGATTAAATGCAGGAACACTTGGTTAAATTTGAAATTCAGATAAACAACAAAATATTATGTGGGACATTTGTACTAAAATATATTTTTTGCATATTTTAAATTCATATTTAATTGGGCACTGGATATTTAAATTTGCTAAACCAGGCAACTCTCCTGGGAATGAATGTCAACAAAGATGGTTATGTAGGATAAGGTGTTTATCATGGGCATCTGAGGCCCCTCACATTACAGGGTAGAGACAAAAGTGGAAAGAGAAGTAGATTATGAGCCAGTAGCCAAGAGTGGAGTCAGGGGCCTGGTACAGGTTATATCCTTGCGTGCCCATATTCTGTATAAAACTCAATGTCATAGTATTCTAACCATGGATCTAATCTTCCAGGCTGTTTTGGATATATGCCTGTCCAGATAAGAGGCTAGACTATATTCTAATTTATACATTTTAAGCATGGAGAGTCTAGACATATGGTACATGGGCCTGCATTTGTGCTTCTGCCTAGACATTGCAGGTATTGGAGGCAGTGCTATTGTCTCTGCTATAGGACTTGATCCACATTTACTTCTGTGTTAGTTAATCTGCATATTCAGTTCAGTTTCCCCTACTAAGTCAAACAAAACACTAAGAAGCTTCAAGTAGAAACTGATATTCTTCTATTTACTAATATTTTTTTAGGAAGGAAAAGTAGCTGAGCACTCCTATCAGGTGTTAATAGCTCAGATGCAAAGTTGAGAGTGTAAAACAGACCCTAGAAAAATGTTATAGGTCAGGTTTATGTCTCACTTAGCTCATCTGTAAAATCAGAATGATGTATAGGGCCCCTTCATCCATTATCCAAAAGATTAAATGAGTTAATATATGTTAATGATGAGAAAGTTACTCAGAAATTGGTTAGCAGGGAACAAATTTTAGTTGGGGCTTCCTGGTGGCTCAGACAGTAGAGAATCTGCCTGCAGTGTCAGAGATCTGGGTTTGATCCCTGGGTTGGAAAGATCCCCTAGAGAAGGGAATGGCTACCCACTCCAGTATTTTTGACTAGAGAATTCCATGTTATTTTTTAGTTTATAGTCTTGAGGAATAATGAAGACTTCTTACTAGGATATCCTGACCAATCCTACAGCAGCTAGTGTCAAAGATATTAATTCAAAATCTGTTCCTGTACTTTCTTCCCCATGTCTTTTTCTGGAAAAACCCTGGAATTCCTTATTTGTGGCTCTCAAAATGACTGTTCTATGTTTAAAAAGACCTAAAAAACATTTTTGGGGGGTCTAGAGATAGAATTGCCTGAAAGCAAGTAAGAGGCACAAAATCTCCCAGTAAGAGAAGTCAAGGAAATTTGAAAAGTTTGCATCTCAATAATAAAGCTTAGGAAAGCAACAAGGGAGTTTGAATGCTGGCTTTATAGAAAACCTACGTGTTACCCCAGGCTGTGTTCTTGCTCGTAATAGCTGAATATGGATATCGTAATGGGCTTCTTTGTACTTTGACAACAGCAGATTTCCAAATAGATAAAGCACTTATTTAAAGAGAAAAATGGAAATTACTCTTTAATAGCTTCTTCAAAATGCTGATACAAATCACTGGATGACTGAGCCCTGCCAAGGTCTAAGCCTCCTCACTTGACTGGTGTCTAGAGGAACTCAAGTCTTGTTCTTATCTAGTTTTCTGTTAGTCAGGAGGGATCTTTGACCCTGGCAACTGTCTGCCAAATTCCCTGAGGCTGTAACTTTTTTGAGGATTCCAGTTATTCTGAGAACAACATGCATGGAGAATTTTCCTTTTCTAAAGATTGATGCCCTCCTCCTGCCCAGCACCAATGTTAGATGTCAAGCAATGAAAATGGAGGATAAAAGAGTGTAAACAATGTCTTTGCCCTCAAGGACCTGATGGTCCAATTGAAGACACAAAATATTTATACCTGAAAATAATTTCAACTAAAAGTATGAGGTTCAGTGACAGAAATAGCATAGAAAGTAATAATAATGATAGTAACACAAAGTCTAACATTTGATTATTTATCACATGGCAACTATTCTATGCGCAACAAAGGAGGGTGTATTAGCTTCCTAGGGTTGCTGTAACAAAGGAGAAAACTAGGTGGCTTAAGACGATAGATACTTATTCCCCCATGTGGTGGCTCAGATGGTAAAGAATCTGCTGCAGTGCAGGAGACCTGGGTTCGATTCGTGGTTCAGGAAGATGCCCTGGAGGATAAAATGGCAACCTACTTCAGTATTCTTGCCTAGAGAATCCTACATGGACAGAGGAACTGGGCGCGCTATAGTCCATGGGGTCACGAATAGTTAGACATGACTGAGTGACTAACAGGGCCCCAACATTTTTAAAGGCCTAAGGGGAGAGTCACACCTTGTCTCTTCCTAGCTTGTGATGGCTCCCACGTTTCTTGGAATTTCTTGAGGCAAATCTGCATCATTGCAAACTCTACCTTTGCCATCACATGGCCTTCCCTCTATTTGTGTCCTCTCCTCTTCTTATTAGGACACCAGTCACTTTCCTTGTATTGAAGGCCCACCCTAATCCAGTATGATGTCATCTTAACTAATTACACCTGTGAAGATCTTATTGGCAAATAGGGCCATATTCTAAGGTTCTAGGTAGACATGAATTTTCACAAGGATACTACTCAGCCCACTACAGAGGGTTATACTGAGACTAACTGGGACAAAAATCATAGAGATATTTTAATAGAGATGTGGGCCTTGGAAGATGAGTGGCTTTAGGCAGAGAAGAGTAAGGATATCCATTCACCAAGGACTTATTGTGCAAATACTCTGTGCCAGGAGCCCATGGAGATTCAACACCCAGTTTGTATTAGTATTTATTAGGCTTCAAAGAAATGAAAAAGGGCACATCTACAGAAATTAAATAAGATTGGATTTTTTTTTTTTTTCCTCTCTTCTAGGTAATTAAGGTCCAAGGATCAGCTGTTCAGGAGAGTTTTTGTGGCACCACAGCTCCATCAGAGACCCACACACCTATATCTTGGGACTGTCATCCTCAAAGCTGACTTCCGTATTTCATATTCTAAGTCACCTTACAGTCCAGGATGGCTGACTGATCTTCATAATCATCTTGAAGGAGGAGACAGACAAAACAGGCTGTATCTTGAAAGCAGGACTCCATCTTGGGCCAGACTGTGGACTTTGAGCTATATGCCCAGTATCTATGGAAATGACATACCAACTGGAAAACCAGGCCCCCAGAAGGAAGAGCCCCAGGGCTCGAACCTAGACTCTCTGTCACCTAAAAGAATACCCTAATTATCTGTGTAACCTAAAAGAATCATACATTCTACTATGCTTATTGGGGTATGACCACAGGCCTATTGATAATTGTCCACTGTTAACTACCTAGGCCTAAGGCATATGAATCATGGGTTAACTTTGATTGTACCTTTCTTTTCCTTTGTTCAGACTAGTTTCAGGGAATTTGGGGAGGTGGGTTTGGGAATGTACACTTAGGGTATAGAAGGTTTTCACAAAAACTGGTCTGGGTCCTTGGCTAAGAGGAGACTCTTCCTAGGGCCTGCCAGTGTAATAAATTGCACTCCACTATCTGCATTGTCCTTCTGAGTGAGATTGTTTTTTGCAATGCATGGCTACAACAATCTTTGTACTTCAGACCAGCTGTAGAAAGGAGCGGGAGATAGACAAGGGTCACTATTCCTAGCTAAGTCAATTTTCTTGAAAGGTTTTCTCATAGCATTTCCACTTAATAACTTGGTCACATGGCCAAACAATGCAAAGAAAGCTGGACCTACTGCATTCCTTAAAAAAAAAAAATCAGGATTCTATTATCAGGAAGAAGAGGACAGTGAATGTGGGAACTCTGTTTCTCAGTCCCCAACTCAAGGAGCTCCCAGTCCATTTGGGGGTGATACTAAGTCAATGGATGGATTAATTCCATTTTGCTACTGTAACTAATTGCCATAAACTTAAAACACAAATTTATTATGTTACAGTTCTAGAAAACAGAAGTTCAAAATGGGTCCCATTGGGCTAAAACAAAGATGTTCACAAGGCTGCACCCCTTCTGGAGGAGCTGTAGGATAATCCATTTCATTGCCATTTCAGCTTCTAGAAGTTACCTGTACTCCTTGGCTCCTGGTACCCTCTTTCCATTTTCGAAACCAGAAAAGTTGTATCTCTCTGACTATTATGTAGTCACATCTCCCTTTGACTTTGAACTCAAAAAAGCTGAAAAAGATTCTCCTATTTGAATGACTCATGTGAGACCATATATTGACTCCATCTGGAAAATCCAGGCTTATCTTCCCATTTCAAGCTTCTTAACATAGTTATATCAGCTAAGTTATATCAGCTTACATATTTGCTATGTAAGATAACATACAGGTTCTAGGAACTGAGACATGGATGTCTTTGAGGAGGGCCATTATTTAACCTACTACAATAGACAGAATGTCATATTATAGTTATAACAATAAGGCAAGCACAATAAAGTAAGAACAGGCTGATATATTAAAAAAACAAACAAAAACAAAGGAGTCTAGCTTCATCAATGAACATGATTCGTTAGGGGAAGAAATGCTCCATGTGTAAAACAGATGCTACCTATAAGAAGAAATTTATACTTGAGAGAAGGAAAAGGGAAAATCAAGAGTTCTTAAATATCAAGCCTGCCATAAAATATTAACTTGTATACAATGGAAAATTGATATAGTATAGATATAGTATAGATATTGTATTGTATATATATATATACAATATACTATTGTATAGTATAGATAATTCTTGATTGAAAGCGTGATTTGACAAAACTGGTAATTTAGAAAGATAAATCCAGTAAAGTGAGTAGGAAAGAGAGCAGTTAACAGATTAAGGAGCTACTACACAAATTCATGTTTGCTGCTGCTGCTGCTAAGTCGCTTCAGTCATGTCTGACTCTGTGTGACCCCATAGACGGCAGCCCATCAGGCTCCCCCATCCCTGGGATTCTCCAGGCAAGAACACTGGAGTGGGTTGCCATTTCCTTCTCCAATGCGTGAAAGTAAAAAGTGAAAGTGAAGTTGCTCAGTCGTGTCCGACTCTCAGCAACCCCATGGACTGCAGCCTTCCAGGCTCCTCCGTCCATGGGATTTTCCAGGCAAGAGTACTGGAGTAGGGTGAAATTCATGATGAGAGTTTTTTAATTAGGCTAGAGATGGAGGAAAAGGGAGGGAATTTTGAAAGACATAATGAGTTAAAAAAAATAATAAATGCAAGTAAAAATAGAGGTTTTAAATGTGAATGAGCAACAAGGGAGAATGACAAAGAGTTCACAAGGTAGAGAAAACAACATAATATATAAAGTAAATATTTGCTTTAAAATTAATCCTCATCTACTAAGTTTTACATGAAAGGACTCTGCGATATACTTACATATTTTTTTTTAAGTCCATTTTTTTTTTTTTTTTTTTTGCATCTAAATCCAATACTTTGGCCACCTGATGCAAAGAGCTGACTCATTGGAAAAGACCCTGATGCTGGAAAAGATTGAAGGCATAAGGAGAAGAGTCAGCAAAGGATGAGCATCACTGATTCAATGGAAGCGAATTTAAGTTAACTCCAAGAGACAGTGGATGATAGAGAAGCCTGGTGTGCTGCAGTCCATGGGGTTGCAGAGAGTCAGATAGGATTTACCGACTGAACAATAACAATGGCTATAGTTAAAATATCTTGCATTTTTGGTGAATTAGTTAGGCTTAGTTGGCTCATATACTGGGCTCAACTCCATTTTTTCCTGAAGGTGAGCATTCCCACTGACAAAAAATATATATATCAAAGCTCTGTCAGAAGACCTAGTCCATGGGTGTGCTGAAACCCTCATTAGGTCACATGGAAAAGATCCAAGTAAAGCAAGAAATCATGCCAATATGGTGACTGATCTGATCTGATCTGATGGCCCATAAGATAAAACAATACTTGAGTGGAATAACTGAAGTGACTAAGCCACCATTGTTAAATAATTTATCTTATAGGCTACAGTATATTCTTAAAAATTAAATGCTTCAAGGAGCCTTCACGTAAGGAACAAAGCACACATTTTTTATTTGATAAACCCTTGAGAAAAATTATGTATATTAAATTGTACTTTGTAAAATCTATAAATTATCTGTTATGTTTTCAGGAAGAATGTTGGTATAATCAAATATTCAATCATTTCAAGTTTTTCAAGTTAGTATTTTCAGGATCATCTTTAAAACACACTCAGATGGGACCTGTCAGACTTTAAAAGTCCATATAGTTTCCAGAAACAATAGAAACATTTAAGGAACTGTAGAAGGAAACTGTAGGAAGGACTAAAATGGAACTGAGATGTCTTTCCTCCTGAAGGAGGGAGTGAAATACCTAAAATAGTGAAAATGGAGTCACTAAATCACCCAGACTTTGCAAATAGTTGAGCAGGAATTTGAACGGAACTAAAATACACTTATATAGGTAGAAACCATAAGTCAGATGAATTTGAGCTACTACTTTCAATGTGAAGTCATTTCTGTTCTTATACTAATTTGTTATGAGAAAAATAAATATTTGTACACATATACAAATAAGTAAACAATAAATGACAACAACAGCTTGAATTGTGTCTTTAGATCATGATACCTATGATCTTTTGAAAGTACCAGCCAAGTCTTAACCACTCACATGTAAGTTGAGTTTCTTTCATATTTTACAATAATGACTCTAGGGTCATATATTTCTGCTTCAGATATCAGTTTATCCATTAGAAGCATAAACTTGGTAAAATTACTAAACTTCTCTAATCCTCAGTGCCCTTTTTTTCATAATGAATAAAATAAGAATATGTTTCTCATGGGCATTTTGTGAGAATTTAAAGAGGTAATCCATATAAAAGCATTGATTAGAGGCTTGAAACATAGTACTCAACAAACAGTAAAAATTATGACATGAAAACTTAAGACAAAGCTCCCCCCACCCCCCCAAAAAAAGTAACACCATCCCCCTCAATAAAGAGAGAGATAAGGAGAAATCAAAAATAGGAACAAAGTCATTTCTATTTTCATACTGATGTATTATTTTATTCAACTCAAATCCACCATTCCCCAGCCAGCAGCTCTCAGCAGTCTAACAGTTCACCACCAAACTGACAGCTGGGAGACTACAGATTTGGAGCTCCATGAAAAATACTTTTGCTCTCAGCATAAATGAATATTTACCAGCTGATGTCTGTTGCAGCCCTTTGGCAGGGGCCATACAGGGGTAAATATTGGTTTTACCTTTGAAAACTAGAGGCTGTAATTATAAACCAGGAGTTCACATACCTTCAATGAGTAGATTAATTAATTATAAAGCCTCATTAAAAGCCAAGTTCCCCATTAGCTTAAATAGTGATCATACGAACTCTTGATTTATTAGAGTTGAGAAATTCTACCAGGATTTTTTTTAAGTTACAGTGAAGTGAATAATTACCAGCTGAGGACATTATCCATATGACACTACTATGTTAGAAAATTTGCCAGTGGTCAAGAAGAGGAGAGTGAGAATTTTGTTATGATTGATTCAATGTCCTCTCAGTGTCAGGAACCACATAATCGTATCACAATAAATCACTTTCACTTTCACCAAATCTTTAGAAAAACAGGTACCTTATGATCAATATATATCTCTGGGAGACAGTGAGGGACAGGGAGGCCTAGCCTGCTGCAATCCATGGGCTTGCAAAGAGTTGGACATGACTTAGCGGCTGATCAACAACAAAAACACGATCAATGAGTTATTTTAAATGAGGCCAAGGTCCTTTATCTTTGGTCAAGTAAAGAAACGTTTTTGTTTCAAAGACCCCAAATCCGTGGTTTAAAGAGATCCACGAGTCCAGTGAGGTAACAAATAATAGGATTCACTATGGAGAGTGATGAACTGAGAGTTGGCAAGAAATTCAAAGAATTATACAATCTAGTTCCCTGCCTTCAAGTAGAAAACTATCAAAGACTTATCCAATTTGGGAAAATCTCTAGCATGGTTTTATAGGGCTTCTCATTCTGTCTGTTCTAGATGAATAAACTGTGATCGATTATGGAGACAGATATCTTCAAGAGCCAGAACAAAAATGGAAAAGTAAGAGCTAGAAATAGACTGAAGGGCTCTCATACTCTCCTATAGAAAGAATCTTGAAGGTAAACCACTGAGATGTTTTTACTGATTCAGATAAAGAGTTATTAAAAACAAACAAAAAACAAGTCTATGATCTTTCTTTGCCCCACCAACATCCAACCACATCTTTTTACAATTTCTGTCCTAATACCCTCTTTGGTTAGTTGACCATACCTCCCTGTAATCTAGAGATCATCCTTGTTTACACCAGTTGTTCTGGAGTAAATAGTAACAGTACCCTTTTTACTCTCAGATGTTTACTTATTTGAATAATAAACTATAGGATGATGCTACTTTTAGGAGACATTACTGTTATAGTCTTGATGAAAGGGAAACTTCTAGTCCCAGTGTCCTCTTGAGGCCTCCTTCTAAGTCTATAATAGAGGTAGACATGAAATACAAGCATAATGGATCAGATACTCCAAGAACCTTGAGTGAGTGACACAAATTGATCAGATGATATAATTGATCAGATTCATCAGTGTGGAGGGGCATAAGATCATCTTGGCACTGAGCTATAGCCTTGACAGTAATTTTGGCAGCCTACCTTTTGAGTTCACTGTGCTGCTGCCCTGCTGTTCACATCTGGCCATTCAGTTATCATTATGGGGAGACTCCGAGGTATTTTCAAATATCCCTCTGCTTATTTGGCTTAAAATGATTTCTGTTGCTTACAGAATAGAATCTACAGTTGCAGTCTGCTAGAGGAAGCCAAGAAAGAAGCAGACTAAAAACTGGTAGCCAAGCAAGCAGAGAATATACACAGTGTTCTATTCTCACAGCACTGACATTTAACTGGAGGGCAACAGTTAAGAACACACATAATAGGGAATTTTTATATTATATTACAGGAGAAAAGAGCTCTGAAAGGAAGGAAGAAAAGAAGAAGAGAGGGAAGGAGAGAAAGAAAAAAAGCCAGATTGAAAGGCAGAATGGGGGTAGGATAAAATTATATTGGGTTGTCTGCGTGGTCCTCATTGGGTCATTATTGCATCTGTAAGTATGAAGGTGACATGGCAGTTCCCTCAAAGTAATGAAATCTAAATAATGGTTGAAATACCATTATATATACTTCAGTCTTAGAAGTGTTTACAGTAGCACCATTATTTTATGCTTATTTAAAAATATTTTACAGGGTCTTAAGATCAGCTATCTTATGGATTTAATCAATACATGGATATTTATGAAGGCAGGATATACTTGTCATGGAGTGAATGTTTGTGTCCCTCCCCACCCACATTCACATACTGCAGTTCTAAACCCCCAGTGTGATAGTATTAGGAGGTGGGACCTTTGGAAGTTAATTATACCATGAGGATAAAAGCCTCATGGATAATATTATGACCTTATGAAAAGGACTGTGGACAGCTCTCTAACCCTCTCTCCAACAAGTAAGAATACAACTGAGAAATGGCCATTTGCACCCCACAAGAGAGCTTTCACTAGAATTTCACTGTACTAGCACCTTTACCTTGGACTTCCAGACTCCAGAACTGTAAGAAAACAGTGTCTATCATTTACAAGCCACCCAGTCCATGGGATTTTATTATATCAGCCTAAGTTGATTACAATACTTAAACTGGAGCAACACCTAGTGTTTTCATTCTCCATTACATATCACTTATCTCAATTATATATTGATAATGATTCATGGGCAGGGGATCACGAACAAAAGTTATGTAGGGGAACCTCTTGGAATAAAATTGTTTCTGCTTTGAATTTAACAGATATTTATTTTTATAGATTTATGGAATTATAATCGCTTCAAGATAATCATGATGGTGTGATCACTACCCTAGAGCCAGACATCCTGGAATGTGAAGTCAAGTGGGCCTTAGAAAGCATCACTATGAACAAAGCTAGTGGAGGTGATAGAATTCCAGTTGAGCTATTTCAAATCCTGGAAGATGATGCAATGAAAGTGCTGCACTCAATATGCCAGCAAATTTGGAAAACTCAGCAGTGGCCAAAGGACTGGAAAAGGTCAGTTTTCATTCCAATACCAAAGAAAGGCCATGCCAAAGAATGCTCAAAGTACCACACAATTGCACTCATCTCACACGCTAGTAAAGTAATGCTCAAAATTCTCCAAGCCAGGCTTTAGCAATATGTGAACCATGAACTTCCAGATGTTCAAGCTGGTTTTAGAAAAGGCAGAGGAACCAGAGATCCAATTGCCAACATCCACTGGATCATGGAACAAGCAAGAGAGTTCCAGAAAAACATCTATTTCTGCTTTATTGACTATGCCAAAGCCTTTGACTGTGTGGATCACAATAAACTGTGGAAAATTCTGAAAGAGATGGGAATACCAGACCACCTGATCTGCCTCTTGAGAAACCTATCTGCAGGTCAGGAAGCAACAGTTAGAGCTGCACGTGGAACAACAGACTGGTTCCAAATAGGAAAAGGAGTATATCAAAGCTGTATATTGTCACCCTGCTTATTTAACTTCTATGCAGAGTACATCATGAGAAACACTGGGCTGGAAGAAGCACAAGCTGGAATCAAGATTGCCAGGAGAAATATCAATCACCCCAGATATGCAGATGACACCACCCTTATGGCAGAAAGTGAAGAGGAACTCAAAAGCCTCTTGATGAAAGTGAAAGTGGAGAGTGGAAAAGTTGGCTTACAGCTCAACATTCATAAAACGAAGATCATGGCATTTGGTCCCATCACTTCATGGGAAATAGATGGGGAAACACCACAGCTCAACATTCATAAAACGAAGATCATGGCATTTGGTCCCATCACTTCATGGGAAATAGATGGGGAAACAGTGGAAACAGTGTCAGAATTTATTTGGGGGGGGCTCCAAAATCACTGCAGATGGTGACTGCAGCCATGAAATTAAAAGATGCTTACTCCTTGGAAGGAAAGTTATGACCAACCTAGATAGCATAGTTAAAAGCAGAGACATTACTTTGCCAACAAAGGTCCATCTAGTCAAGGCTATGGTTTTTGCAGTGGTCATGTATGCATGTGAGAGTTGGACTATGAAGAAAGCTGAGCGCCAAGAATTGATGCTTTTGAACTGTGGTGTTGGAGAAGACTCTTGAGAGAGTCCCTTGGACTGCAGGGAGATCCAACCAGTCCATTCTGAAGGAGATCAGCCCTGGGATTTCTTTGGAGGGAATGATGCTAAAGCTGAAACTTCAGTACTTTGGCCACCTCATGGGAAGAGTTGACTCATTGGAAAAGACTCTGATGCTGGGAGGGATTGGGGGCAGGAGGAGAAGGGGACGACAGAGGATCAGATGTCTGGATGGCATCACTGACTTGATGGACGTGAGTCTGAGCGAACTCAGGGAGTTGGTGATGGGCAGCGAGGCCTGGCGTGCTGTGATTCATGGGGTTGCAAAGAGTCAGATACGACTGAGCAACTGAAATGAACTGAACTGAACTGAATTGCTATATAATAACCTAGGCATATTTAAGATGTACAATTGTTTAAGTTATTGACATGTGTATATAAGTGTGCTACTATTAGCAAAATCAAGATAATTAACTTGTCTATAATTCCCCAAAGTTTCCAAGTATTCCTTTGTCATCTGTCTTCCCTCTGTTCCACTTTCTCCTATTCCTAGGAAATCACCGATCTTCTGTCTCTGTAGTTTGCATTTTCTAGAATTTTGTTTAACTGGAATTATGCAGTATGTTCTCTCATATTTAGAAAAGCCTTCTTAAAGTAAAATGGACAAACAGTAAACCAATTACATCTAAAGTGCTATCTATACTATTTTTCCCAGTTTCTTTCACTGAGTATAATTATTTTGAGAGTCATCCATATTGATGCATGAATCTATAACTTGTTCTGATATATTGTTGATTATTATTTCATTGCTATGCTATGCTAAGTCACTTCAGTCGTGTCCGACTCTGTGTGACCCCATAGACGGCAGCCCACCAGGCTCCGCCATCCCTGGGACTCTCCAGGCAAGAACACTGGAGTGGGCTGCCATTTCCTTCTCCAATGCATGAAAGTGAAAAGTGAAAGTAAAGTCACTCAGTCATGTCCGACTCCCAGCGACCCCATGGACTGCAGCCTACCAGGCTCCTCCGTCCATGGGATTTTCCAGGCAAGAGTACTGGAGTGGGGTGCCATTGCCTTCTCCGATTATTATGGATATACAAAATTTTGTTTATACTTTCTCTTATTTATTGAAAATTCACTTGTTTCCAGTTTGTGGTTACTAAAGATACTATCAATATTTGTATACAAGTATTTGTATAGATAGATACTTTTATAGATACCAACAGGTGCATTAACTGTGTTATATTTTAGTGTATTATTGACTTTTGAAGAAATTGCAACAAGTAGTTGCATTAGTCTACTTTCCCATCAGCAGTGTAGAAGAGATCCAATTCCTCCATATTTTTGCCAACAGTTGGTAGGTTCAGTCTAATTTTTTCCCAGGTTTATTGTGTATAACAATGTTGTATAAATTTAAGGTATATAGCTTGGTGATTTGATGCACTTATAGATTTCAAAATGATTACTATCATAGCATTAGCTAACACCCCCATCTTGTCATGTAATTACCATTAATATTTTCACTGTGGTGAGAACATTTAAGATATTTCTCAGCAACTTTCCAGTATATAATAGAGTATAATTAACTATAACCACCACACTGTATATTAGATCCTCAGACTTTATTTATCTTATAACTGGAAGATCATACCTTTGACCAACTTCTGTCCATGTTCTCCATCTTCCCAGTCCCTAGCAACCATCATTCTACTGTTTTTGTAAGTTTAGCTTTTTTTAGATTCCACACATAAGTGGTATCACACAGTATCTCTCTTTGTCTGATTTATTTCACTCAGCACAATCCCCTGAAGGTTCATCCATATTGCCAACAAATGAAAGGATTTCCTTCTTCTGGTCTCTTTAATTTTAGCCTTTCTAGTGAGTTTGTAATTGTATCTTGTTGTTATTCTAAATTTCCATTTCCCTAGTGGCTAAAAACATTGAGCATTTTTTTCATGTGCCTATTTGTTTTTTATACATCTTCTTTTGTGAAGTGTTTGTTAAAATCTGTTTTGTTTCAACCAGCTTATTTTCTTCTTATCACTGAGTTTTAAGGGTGTTTTCTATATTCTAGGCACAAATCCTTTTACTAAAATGTTTTGCAAATATTTCTCCTACAATGTGATTTTCATTTTATTAACAAGAATTTCTTGAAGAACAAAAAATTTTAATTTTGATAAAGTCCAATTTGTCACTTTTTCTTTATAATTTGTATTTTAAGAAATCTTTGCCTAATATAGTATCACCAATATTTTCACCTATATTTTCTTCTATGTGTCTTATGGTCAACCCTCTAACATTTTGTTCTACGTGCCATTTAAAATTATTTGTATATGGAATGAAGTAAAGGTTAGGATTATTCTTTTTTTATTTTCTTATGGCTATGTAACAGTTTTAGCAACTCTTGGAGAGAGACTGTACGTTCCTCATTGACTTGTCTTGGCAGTGTTACTGAAAATAAATGGACCATACACATGAAGGTCTTTTACTATACCCTTTTTCCTAAACTATTGATTGATACTTTATATTCAAAGCAATACCACACTGTCACTATCTTTGTGACTATATCTAAAGTTTTGAAATCAGATAAGTTCAGTGATTATTTAAAACTATTTTGGTTATTCTAGGTCCTATATATTTTCAAATAGCTTTTAGGGTCAGCTTGTCTGTCACTACAAAATCTGTTAAGATTCTTCATGGGATTGTCTTGAGTCTATAGATCACTTTGTAAAGAATTCACATTTTAACAGAATTGAGTCTCCCAATCCATGAACATAGTTACATCTGTATTTCTTTTAGGTCTTTGTTAATTTCTCTGAGCAATATTTAGTAGTTTTCAGTGTATTAGTCTCAACCATTTTTCAGATTTATTCCTATATATTCAATAAGTATAATGCTATTGTTAATGGTATTTTTACTATAATTTCCATTTTCAATTGTTTGAGTAAAGAAATGAAGTTGATGTTTGTGGTTGGCAGCCTCTAAAATGGATGCAAATGATGCCCACTTCCAAGCATTTGTGGTGTTTTGTATTAGCTGGTTTAGTAATTCACTTCCAATAAAGAGGGTGAAAAGATAAATGAGATATTGCTTCTAAGATTACATTTCAAAAATACTGTGCCTTTCCGCTTACTCATTCTTTCTTGAAGCTCTCAGTTGCCATGTGATTAACTACAGTGTAGAAAAATAACCAAAAAAAAAAAAAATTGACCTCCAGTTTCAAACAACATTCAGCAAGGAACTAGGGCCCTCAGAATACTGCACAAAAGTATCTGAATCAAGACAACAACCATTTGAAAAAGTTTGAAAGCAGATGCTCTTCTAGTAAAACTTTCAGAAGAGGCCGCAACTTAGGCCAACAACGTGATTGCCTTCTTGTGAGAGGATCTTGAGGGAAAGGCATCCAGCTAAAGCCTACCCAGATTCCTGACCCACAGAATGGCTAGGTAATAAGTGTTTCTTGTTGAGGTAATTAAATCTTGAAATAATTTATTGTACAGAAACAGGTAAGTAGTAAGATGTTTGTACATTAGTCTTTTAACCTAAACATTGCTAAGCTCATTTATTAGTTTTAGTTATTTTGTAGATTTCTTAGGATTTTTTTTGCCTATGTGATTATGTCATTTACAAATTAGACAATTTTTCTTTCCTATCAACAGTGTATAAGGATTCTGATTTCTCCATAAATTAAATTTATTATCTGACTTTTTAATTCTAGTCAACTTAATGGATATGAAGTGGTATCTTATTGAGGTTTCAATTTGCATTTCCCTGGTGACTAACAATGCCAAGTGGATTTTCACATGCTTGTTGGCTATTTGTGTAGCTTGTCTGGAAAAAAATTTATTCACTTTCTTTACCATTGTTAAATTTGATTTTTAATTATTGCATTATAAGTGCTCTTCATATATTCTAAATACAAATCTCTTATAAAATATCTGGTTCCAAATATATTCCCTTTCTATGGATTGTCTTTTCACTTTCTTGATGGTAAATTTTGAATCACAAAAGATTTTAACTTAATAAAATCTGACTTATCTATTTTTTTTTCTTTTGTTATGCTTTGGGAGTCTTATCTAGGAATCTTTTGGCAAATTCAAGGTCACTAAGATTTACCCTTATATTTTCTTCTAAGAGTTGTATACTTTTCCTCTTTTACTTAGGTTTTTGATTCATTTTGACTTAATTTTTGTATATAGTATACAGTAATGATCCAGTTTTATTCTTTTATATGAGGCTGATTATAATTTAATTTTGCTCTAATCAGAGATTATACTTAGCATGATTTGAAGATTCCCTGGTGAAGGGAATGGCAACCCACTCCAGTATGCTTGCCTGGAGAATTCCATGGACAGAGACACCTGGTGAGCTATATAGTCCATGGTGTTGCAAGAGTCAGACACAACTGAGTGACTAACACTTATTAATACTGTTTTAGTTCAGAATATGGTCTTAAAGTTCAATATACACTTGAAATTTGTATTCTGCTTCATGTACTTTATTTACTCTTTCTTTTTTCCAGTCTTTTTTTATCTTTGCCTTTTAGTTTTGGAAGTTTCTATTGAAATGTCATCAAGTTCAGATACTTTTTCAGCTATGTCAGTCTACTAAAGAGTCCATCAAAAGAAATTTTCATTTCTGTTAAATAAGATCTTTGATCTCTAACATTTCTTTCTCCTTTTTATTCTTAGTATTTCCATCTCACTGCTTACATGGTACATCTATTCTTCCATCTACTTTATCTGTTAGAGCCCTTACCATATTAATGGTAGGTGTTTTAGCACAGCAAAGGAAACCATAAACACAACAAAAAGACAACTACAGACTGGGAGAAAATGTTTGCAAATGATGTGATGGATGAGGTCTTAATTTCCAAAATATACAAAATTTTCAGACAACTCAATAACAAAAAACCAACCAAACAGCCCAGTCAAATAAAAAGGGCAGAAGACCCATTTTTTGAAAAATGGAAAAAATAGACATTTCTCCAAAGAAGACATGCAGATTGCCAACAGGCACATGAAATATACTCAACATCACTAATAATTGGAGAAATACAAATTATAATGACAATGAGGTACCACTTCATACCAATCAGAATGGCCATCATTAAAAATCTACAAATAACAAACACTGGAGAGGGTACGGAGAATAGGGAACCCTTCTACACTGTTAGTGGGAATGTAAATTGGTACAACCACTGTGGAAAACATTATGGAGTTTCCTCAAAAAACTAAAAATAGAGTTGCTATATAATCCAGCAAGTTCTACTCCTGGGCATATATCATAATTCAGAAAGATACATGCACCCAGTGTTTATAGCAGCACTATTTACAATAGACAAGAAGTGGAGACAACCTGAGTGTCCATTGATATATAAATGGGTGAAAAAAAAAGATGTGGTATCTGTACACAATGGAATACTAGTCAGCCATATAAAAAAATGAAATAATGCCATTTATAGCAATGTAGATGGACCTAGAGATTATCATACTAAGTGAAGTTAAGTCAGAAAGAGAAAGACAAATAACATATGTATATGTGAATCTAAAATATGACACAAATGACCTTATTTATGAAACAGAAGCAAATTCACAGACATAGAAAACAAATTTATGTTTCACAATGTAGAGAGCAGGTGAGGGAGAGATAAATTAGGATATTAGCATATACAAACTACTATACATAAAAGAGTTAAACAACCAGGTCCCATTGTATAGTACAGCAAACTGTATTCAAAATTTTATAGAAAATCATAATGGAAAAATATGAAAAAGAATGTGTGTGTGTGTGTGTGTGTGTGTGTGTGTATATATATATATATATATATAACTGAGTCACTTTGCTGTACACTAGAAACTAACACAACATTGTAAATCAATTCTACTTCAATAAAAAATAAATTTAAAAAAGGAAGCATGTCTGTGATCCCCAAAGAGACATGCCAACTATATGTAATGTGCTATCTTGGATAGGATTCTGAACTGGAAAAAAAAATTTAAGTAAAAATTAAAAACAATTGATAAAATGTGGACTCTGGTTAAAATAAAATACATTAGTTGTTTTAAATTTTCAATCTGATAATTCCAACAGCCCTGCCTTATGAGTTTGGTTCTGACACTTGCTCTGTCTCTTCAAAGTGTGTTTTTATTTTTTTATATGCCTTGTGATCTTTTTCTTGGTAGCTGAAAATGACATACTGGATAAAGAAAACCAGCACTGGTTCTTATACATGTTTCTGCTCACAGGTTTCTGCTCTGACAAATTGTGACTCTCTCTATTTATCTGTCTGTCTCCCCAATTTGGGGTATAGCAGTTTGTATTATGACCCTATTTCCCCAATGGATCTAAGAAGAGTTGTTGATTTTTCAGGTCGTTTAGCTTTTTATGGTTGTTGGGACAGGGTGACAACTTTCAAGTATTTTACAAGCTGGACTGGAAACCAAAAAGTATGGTTCATGTATTGAAAGCTCTGTTTTGGGGTAAAACACGTTGAAGGCTATTATGCACATATGATTACTAGACTTTTTTATTAAAATGATTATATTATCTCTGGCAATATTTCTTGCTCTAATATGAATTAGTATACACTAATATTCTAATATTAGTATGTGTATGCTAAGTCACTTCAGTTGTGTCTCTTTGCAACCCTATTGCAATTTTCTTTCCATTAGGGTTAGCATAGTAAATCTTTTCCTACTCTATACTTTTCTATATATTTAATGTAAATGTCATGTTAAAAGCACACAATTAGTTCCTACTTTTTAATCCAATTTTAATATCTCTACATTATCGAGCTGTTTAGATGATTTACATTTAAGGTGATTATTGATATGATTAGGTTGCAATCTACCATCTAATATTTATGTTCTATTTTTCAGTTATTTTGTTTCCATATTTCCTGTTTTATGGAATTCTTTGGATTGAATATCTTTTATGATCCTAACATATTTCCTCTATTGCCTTATTATGTTTTTGTTAACTTTTTTATTGGCTATTTTTGGCTTATAGCATGTATCTTTAATTACATCTATTTTAGGTAGTATTATATGCCTTCATAAGCCTAAGAATATACTTTCAGTTTTCCTATTCTAGTCATCATGGCACTGTCCTCATAATGTAACTTATACATATATCATAAACCCCATTGTTTATGTTTATTATAGTGTTTTTCTTATTTTAAACAATTGTCTTATAAGGAAATTTTAAAAATAAGAAAAATTTTTGTATATTTATCTATATATTTATCATCTACGTTACTCTATTTCCTTGTGTTGTAGATACATATTTTCATCTGGTTTAACTTTCCCTATGTAATATGCGCTTCTTATGATATGTATGATTATGGTCTGCTGGTGATACATTCTTACAGTGTTGTATATTTAAAAACATTCTTACGACTCAGGAATTATGCTCCACATATTTACTCAACAGATATGAGCATATGCCCATATAAGAGCCTATGGATGAATGGTTACAAAATATTTACAATCATAAATAACTGGAAACAACCAAGATGTCCAGCAGTAGGTGAACAGATAAATAAACTGTAATAAATCCATAAAGTAGAATACTATTCAATAATAAAAATGATTAATGAGCTAATGGTCACAAAAATCTTAAGTTCATATTATTAGTTGAAAGTAGACAATTAAAAAAAGTTACATATTGTATGTTATTGATTATATGACATTTGGGAAAAAACCAAAAATATAGAGATTGTAAAGCCTTCCCAGGTGGCACTAGCGGTAAAGAACTCATCTGCTAATACAGGAGACATAAAAGACACAGGTTTGATCCCTGAGTTGGGAAGATCCCCTGGAGGAGGGCCTGGCAACCCACTTAGGTATCCTTGCCTGGAGAATCCTGTAAACAAGGGAGCCTGAAAGAGTCAGACATGACTGAAACGGAACACACACACACACACAGACTCTAAACAGATCAGCAGTCATTAGTTCATAAGGGAGGGTTGAATAGGTGAAGCACAGGGGATTTCTTTTAGGACAGCAAAACTGTTTTTAATGATATTATAATGTTGGATTCATGGCATTATACAATTGTTGAAATCCATAGAAATTTATAGCACCAAAGGTGCTTGTAAAATGCAATTAAAAAAATAATTAAGAAGTCAGGGAATCCCAGAGTGGAATGCAAAAGGTGGCAAATGAGTCTAATTGTATTACAAATGTATAAAACAATGTCCTTGAAGCCGGTGGAAGGAAAAAGTTAAATAACTTTGGAGAGGGTAGGAGGAATTAAGAAAGTGGCATATACTCTATCATGTGTAAAATAGATAACTAATGGGAAGCTGCCACAGCTTCCTTAGTGGCTCAGTGGTAAAGAATCTACCTGCAAGGCAGGAGCCACAGGTGATGGGGGTTGGATCCCTGGGTCAGGAAGATCCCCTGGAGGAGGACATGGTAACCCACTCCAGTATTCTGCCTGGAGAATCCTATGGACAGAGGAGCCTGGCAGCCTCTCAGTCCATAGGGTTGCGAAGAGTCAGATACGACTGAAGCAACTGAGTACATATGCACACATTGGAAGCTGCTATATAATACAGTGAGCCCAGCCTGGTGTTTTGTGATGACCTGGAAGGGTGGGATGAGAAGGCGGAGGGATGCTTAAGAGGGAGGGAAGATCTATGTGTGTATATATATATATATATATATATATAATTATGACATTCTGATTGTTGTATGAGAGAAATCAGCACATTTTAAAGCAATTATGCTCCAATTTAAAAATAAATTTAAAAAATTATGGTGTCTAAGACTAAAAGCAAAACTAACTGTAATAAGCACTGTACTACAGTAGAGTTGCCTCCCATGTGTATATGTATTAGCAATTATGGAACCACTATATACCCTTACGGCAGAAAGCGAAAAGGAACTAGAGTCTCTTGATGAAAGTGAAAGAAGATAGTGTAAAATCTGTCTCAAAACTCAACATTCAAAAAACTAAGATCATGGCATCCGGTCCCATAGCTTCATGGCAAATAGATGGGGAAACAATGGAAACAGTGAGAGACTTTATTTTCTTGGGCTCCAAAATCACAGCAGATGGTGACTGCAGCCATGAAATTAAAAGATGCTTGCTCCTTGGAAGAAAAGCTATGACAAACCTAGACAGCATTTTAAAAAGCAGACATATTACTTTGCCAAGAAAGGTCCATATAGTGAAAGCTATGGTTTTTCCAGTAGTCATGTATGGATATGAAAGTTGGACCATAAAGAAGGCTGAGCACCAAAGAACTGATGCTTTTGAATTGTGGTGCTGGAGAAGACTCTTGAGAGTCCCTTGAACTGCAAGGAGATCAAACCAGTCAATCCTAAAGGAAATCAATCCTGAATATTCATTGGAAGGACTGATGCTGAAGCTAAAACTCAAATACTTTGGCCACCTGCTGGGAAGAGCTGAGTCATTGGAAAAGACCCTGATGCTGGGAAAGATTGAATGCAGGAAGAGAAGGGGAAGACAGCGGATGAGATGGTTGGATGGCATCACCGACTCAATGGACATGAGTTTGAGCAAGCTCCAGGAGTTGGTGATGGACAGGGAAGTCTGGTATGCTGCAGTACACGGGGTCGCAAAGAGTCAGACATGACTGAGCAACTGAACTGAACTGATATACATATACTGCAATTGAATAATTAAATAAATTAATGATTGATGGTGGGATCCAGGTTTCTTACTATTACAATGGGAGGTTAAAAATAAGCAAGGGAATGAGGCTATAATAATCTATGTGGTAGGAACTTGGAGTTCCAGATATCAATCTGAATTGAGGTTTACCTCATTATAGATACAGTATATTACATATAGAAATATTTATAGAGATGTGCATATACATAGTTTAGTATGCATATAGATATTTCCTTGGTCTTTCAGCTGAGACAATCTATAAAAACATCCCTGTAGTAATGGGCATACCTAGTGCTCAGATCTTGGTTTCTAATATCCTTATTAATACCATTTGGTTGAAACTGGTATTTCTAGGATTGGAGCAGGAAATATAGACTATGAGCCTAGAATACCTTGTGATGTTGGAAAGTAAGGAAATGCTCAAAAACAAAACAAGATCCTGTAAGGATGAGGCTATGGCAAAGTGACACTGGAGTCAATTTAAAAGGCTCCCAATGTTCCCAATTGTTCCAAACCTGGAACAGTTTAATATGGAAAAAAAGTACTGAATTCTAATTCCCAGTATAAAATTAATATTCATGATTCTATGTTGATAATGGCCACCCACTCCAGTATTCTTGCCTGGAGAATCCCATGGACAGAGGAGAGCCAGGTGGGCTACAATCCATGGAGTCACAAAGAGTCAGACATGACTGAATGACTTTCACTCACATGTTGATATATATGATTGATTATATAAATATTCTTGTATACATGAGCTTGTATTAGTACACAATAAATCCAGATAATTCTCACATACAGAAGGAAAATCCTAAATAACCTATGTTAAATATTCTGCTCTCAAAGAAGTAACACATTAAACCCCACTTTTAAGTATGGGAAGAACTTAGTGAATTCCTTTCAAAGAATACAGTAAGGAAAGCAGAGGGGAGCAACCATATCAAGAAAAAAACGGACAAACGTTAGCTCAGCCAGGTGATCCAAGTAAACGTCAAAGGTAATAAATTATGTTAATAGTATCTACTCTTGAAATTCTGTGATGACTCTGACACTTTTCTGTGGTCTTCCCCCCAAGATTATAGAACCTCAGTATTACAGTCTGTTTCTGCCATTATTAAAAAAAATACCATAGACTGGGTGGCTTATTAACAACAGATACTTATTTCTCATAGTTCTACAGGCTTGGAAGTCCAAGATCATAGCACTGGCTAATTCAGTGTCTGAAGAGAGCCCAATTCCTGGTTCACAAATGCCCATCACAGTGAGCTCACATGGTACAATGGGTGAGGGATCTCTCTTGGGTCTCTCTTCATAGGTACACTAATCCTGTTCATGAAGACTTACCTTTGTGACCTCATCCCCTCCCAAATGACTGTCAGTCATCTTTGTTTTATGTATGTTTTGTTAATTTGTATCAAGTTGCTTTTCACTGTTTCTAAGCAATTTGATGTGTCTTTGTATAGTTATATATGAGACCCTCTCTAAAGGAAATAGTGGGTATTCATATTTGAATATTAACACATAGAACATTTCTTAAAACCATCAATTTAAGCCTAAAAAATAGAGATGAAACAAATGAATATGAAGGACAAAAGAACCAAATGTATTTTCATGTTCACTAGGGTCAACCCTTAAAATATTACCATTATGAGATTATAAGAGATGTTAAGTTACATTTAATCTCCTTATTTTATAAATAAGGAAACTTATGATCAAGGATGACTAAGCAATTTTGTTTTAAATCTCACAGCAATTTAATAGAAGAGTGGAAACTGAACTTATCTTCCTATTGGTTAGTTGTTAGTACTCCAGCATCTATAAGCTAGAATCTGCTGGTCCAGCCTGGTTGCTGAATGTGGATGCAGGATGAGATATGAGTAGAATGCAACAACCTCGATTTGCCTGCCTAGGCTTCCTTCTATGCAATGAGTTTCATAGCCACAAGAATATAGGAAGTCCGGGACTTGGAGGGTTTAATTATACTTGAAAAAAATACATTGGTTCTTGGCCTTCTGCTGTTTTCTCTCTGGACTGACTCTCATGTGGTATGAATCTCAGTTGGATTAATGCTGTATCTTTTGTGTCACAAGGCTTCAAAGTGACTTGCACTTAATCAACCAAGATCTTGGTTCTTATTTTCAACCTTGGCTCTTGTTTTAAACATAAATGACCTTCATCACTTATGCCTCAGGTTCATTTATGATAAGGAAGACTGATGTGTAGTTATGGTCATGAAACCTGACCTATGGGGTAGAGTGCTGGGAAGTTTCCCACAACATTTTATAACTTGCTGTGGGGAATGGCTGAAAATTACTGCTACTAGGGTGTTACCAGAGAAGCTGTAATATTCCTTTTCATAATCAAATTTTCATAAAATTACCACTTCACTCATTAAGAATAACTATTTCTTGTAGAAAATCACCCTTTGAGGAGGCATTCGGTATGTTTCCAAAGGAATTTACTTAATAAAAAAAAAAGTGTCTCTGTATTCCTATCTATTGCCTTTAAAAAACATCTTCCTTATACCAGAGACTCAATAACAGTAAAATGGATAAACACAAGCAGACCAAGGGATGAGGAACTTGAAAATAAACCAAAATTACCCAGGTGTTCTTGGGTAGTAAATGGTACACACTAACAAAGACAAAACCATTCTTCATGGGAGAATACTCAAAGAAACATCTGTGCCTTTCCCAGATCCAAAGAAATTTTAGTCTGGCAGTATGATACAGATCAATTGATGTAGTTTGAATGGATAACAAAACATCTGCAGCTCTTACCAGACTTAATGCTAGGAACTGTACTTGGAGGTTAAATGTTATGGAGTCTCTGGCTGCAGACATCATTAAGTTAGAGATGTTGACAGAGGAAGAAAGTAAAAATGAGGTCTCAACTATACAAGCATCTAGGTAATAATTTACAATCACACACATATAAACATATACATTTATAAATACTCCCTATGCTGTGATAAGAAATTGTTGTAATTAATCTCAAAGTAATTATCTTTGAGCTGTGAATACTTATGATCCATAAAGCAGAGGATTTTGCTTATTTAGGACAAAGGAATGGTTAAAATGGAGAGGGAAAATAAAATTGGAGGTGAGATTTCTTTTCAGCTAAGCCAAGAGAGAGATTAATGTCTGCTCCCTGGCAGCTGCCCATTACTAAATTCCTAAGTATTGGACTCTGCACAATTGAAGGCTCTCTGGAAAAACAACTATTTACTTACAGTCAACAAACAAACAAAAATCCTCAAAAACCCAACCAAATTACTCTGCCCTGGAAAACCCGCAAAAATAAGATCAATTTATTATCATGGGACTTGTGTCACAGAACTCTAAAAACTGGTTTGTAATAGGCAGACTATGTAGCCATACACATACAGAGATATGTGGATTCAAGGAGATTTATCCATGTCTATATATAAACAGCCTCATATACAGCAGATAAAAACATGATAAAAGGGTAAGGCATGAAACAGCCTTTGGATTTTTAACAAAATATCTTCTCCTGTGCAAGAAATGGGATAAACAAATGGGAAATGTGCTGCCCAACAGCCATTTTTAAGGCATAGTGCTAAATTTGCTTGTGTATTTGAGCATCAGGTTTTTATATATATATATATATATATATAGACAAGCTCCTCCCACATTTTTTGGTACCTTTTAGTACCAGCAAAATAGCTAACAAAAATGAAATAAAATGACCATTTATTGAACATCTCTGGCCTGCAAGGCATCTTGTTACATCCTGTTGTTGTCTGCACAATTTTTCAAGATTAAATGAACAGAAACTACATTGATCTATTCACTTGAGTGGGGTGGCTAATGGTGTGACACAGAAAGCTGTGTTTCTGCTCTAAGAGAAATATGCACTTTTACTTTGACACCAATGAGTGGTGATTCTCTCAATTTACTGAATATCTACAAAGAGCACGCTCAACATTAGTGAACTGACGGCAACATTTTCCAACAGTGGTACAGATTCACAATTATTTACCTCAGCTATAAAATCCAAAAAAGTTTTGAAAGCCAAGAATTTTATAACTTTTTTGGGGAGCAGAAGCTAATCTGAGCCAGTATTTATAGCTCCTTTAAAAAATCCCACTTCATGTAACTACTCATCTATTTAGCTATAAAAAATATTCATATTTGATTGTGGAATGCTGCCCCAGACCCCACTGGAGTTGTTATATAATATGCAGTTTATGTCCTAATTGTGTTCCAAAATATGAAAAATTCTGAATTTTAGAACACATTTGGGAGTGATACTGATAATGGGGGAGGCAATGCCTGTGTGAGAAGAGGAAGGTTTATGGGAAATCTCTGTACCTTCCTCTCAATTTTCTTATGAACCTTCAACTGCTTTAAAAATGTACAATTGTTAAAAATAACACAACACATTTGATCTCAACAGTTGCAGGCAATGGATTTTGGATCTAGGCAGCAAATGATTTGAAACCCTTGGGTTCTTCATTATTTAATAGCAATAATTTTAAAGAATGAGAGTATTCAGAAAAAAATAATAAACTTCATATTAGATTTTTTTTAATTCATAACATCATAAAGTTATAATCCAGGGATAATTTATCCTGTCTGCCAAATCCTTTATAATTATTTGTCAGGCCACCAAAAACATTCACAAATTCAAATGAATCCTAATCACATTCTTAACATTAACTTGCAGTCTCTGATATCAGATTAGCTTGTCATGAATTGGTTTATTGGCAATGGCTGATTTTTTTCTCAAAGTGGCAAATAGTCATTTGGTAAATTGCTATTTATTTTCTTTAGGATGTAGACTCATGGGGGCTGGAGGTGAAATGATTCTTAGACCAGGAATTATACTTTCCACTTAACCACTTTCACAATGAGACTGTTTCTGATGCTGCATTATTGGCGAGGGCTATGGACCTTGAAGAAAGCAAATGAATATCGACTTGTGGTGATGGAGATGACATGTCTCCAGAGGATCCCCGGGATTCGCAGAAGACAGAAACAGAGTAATGACATCGGCGGTACTCTGTGAATAGAAAGGAGCTGCGGGCTGTCAGGGGAGGACTGGGATTGCTAAGTGGGCGGTGCACCCGTCAGTCATGCTGAGAGAGAAGAGAAGCGAGGGTTAGCTCTCCTCCCAGACATCTGAGAAGTAAGCCGTGCTGTTCTCCAGACCCTGAAACCATATGGCTGTGAAACCTCATCCCGGACATCGTGGTTCTGAAGAAAGCTCATCCATGAAAAAAAAATGAATGAACAATTCTCAATATTCTTGTCAAAACATAAGCTTGTAATGATTTTTAGCTCCCTCAAGTTGTCCTATTTACTGGCTTTGAAAACAAGAATGGCTCAATTTAGAATAGCAATTTAGTAAAAAAGAAAGAAAGAAAGAAAGAAAGACAGACATGCAGGTCCTTTATTTTTCTGGAGATCCTTTCCTTGAAGTTTTAAAAGCAACTGCTAGTTTCCAAATAAAATTGATTAAATGTGAGTCACTCTAATATGGACCACTGGAGCTGATACTTACATTCTCTGGCAACAGCCCTATGGATAGTGAATACAAGAAATGAGAAAAACTTCAGTAGTCTAGGAGTTCAGATTGTCTTAAACTGACACACAATGGCTGAGTATCAGAACAGAGTCTGACATCTCCATGATGCATATTAGAACACTAATATTTTCAAAAAGCCTGACGTTCATCCTCTCTTTTTTTCCTTCTGTTTAGGAATTTTGAGTAAATTTTTTTTTTCATTCAAAATCCATAAGACACCTAGAAACCCCCAGTAATGGCTTCACTGTGAGCTTAATATAATTATGAATGGTTCTTTGTGGTTCCCTGAATGATTCTTCAGTAGTAGCAGCATCACCTGGGAACCTGACAGAACTTCTCCTACTCCATCTGAGACCTACTGACTACAGATTTCCGGATTTAGAACATAGAAATCTGTAGCTTAATAAGCCATCCAGGTGACTGAGACATGTTCAAGTTTGAAAACCACTGGCTTAACACTGCTGCTGCTGCAGCTAAGTTGCTTCAGTCGTGTCTGACTCCGTGCGACCCCATAGACGGCAGCCCGCCAGGCTCCGCCATCCCTGGGATTCTCTAGGCAAGAACACTGGAGTGGGTTGCCATTTCCTTCTCCAATGTATGAAAATGAAAGGTGAAAGTGAAGTCGCTCAGTCGTGTCTGACTCTTAGCGACCCATGGACTGCAGCCCACCAGGCTCCTCCATCCATGGGATTTTCCAGGCAAGAATACTGGAGTGGGGTGCCATCACCTTCTCTGCTGGCTTAATTTTAGGAAACTTCAAAGGGGACAGAGGTACAGGTAAGGAAATCAACTGATTTTGAAAAATGGCCTGTTTGTGGATTTTGCATAATAATCTACAAGGTGTTAACACCTAAAATGAAGTCAGTGTCCTTCATGCTATCCTGACTAGACTCCCACCAAATGATCAGAAAACAGGTGCTTGGTCCAACTGCTTGCTATCCTCAGAATTAACATCCCTTAGTGGCTCAGATGGTAAAGAATCTGCCTGCAATGCAGGAGACCTGGGTTCGACCCCTGGATCAAGAAGATCCCTTGTGGAAGGGAATGGCTACCCACTCCAGTATTCTTGCCTGGAGAATTCCATGGACAAAGGAGCCTGGTGGGCTACAGACCATGGGGTCACAAAGAGACAGACACAACTGAGTGACTTTCACTTCACTTCATGACATAATGGAGTGTTAAACAGTTACCAGTTTTGTTTGTTTTGCTTTTTGTTGTTTTATTCTCTTCTTTTTTATAGGGTCATGTAAAACCTGAAAGTAGTAAACTGGGTGTTGTGACTTAATATATAATAATTAACTCAATCTCTTGCACTACACAAGTTGGAGAAAATTGTTTGAGTCCCATGTTTTGTTCTTTCGTGGGTGTTCTTGCTAGTCAGATCATGTCAGAACATAAATCAACACAGAGCTTTCTTTGTTGAGAATGTATTCCTGCTGTCCTCCACCCAAAAATATCTACTGGATTAAAGAATGGGCTTAAAGACTGTTTATTGGCATTATTCTCTCAGTGTGATCTGATAACAGTTACCAGGTAGCAGTCTATGGATCACCCTTTGTATGGCCCTGTTCAAAACTACCTGCGCATCTCTTATAAAAGAACATTGTGGAGCCTTTATCCAGAGCTTAGTTTTCCTTACTTAGTTGTGATTTATACACACACACACAAACACACATACATATATGTCCCCTCAGTCATAAAGGTTGCTTGGTGGGGTCTGGAAAGCCAATATACATTGCAAGACATTATTCTACTCTATGGGGTAAGAGGAGAAGATAGTTGAGAACCATTCAGTTAGACATATAAGGCCATTCTCAGAAATAGTCCCAGTGAAGGCAGCCAAGTGGTCTAATGCATGTCTCTGCCCAAAGGATGTAAAGAGTGGAATCTGGTTTCAATTAATGTGCAGGAGAGTCCTATAAGACACATTGGGCCTTACAGCAGGATTCTAAGTGGAAAGTAATCAGGCATGGTCTTAAGAAACATATATCCTAGCATCCCAAATATTGATTCAGGTACACTGAGCAGCAGACAGTGTTCCTTTCTCCCAAGGAGAAATCCTTACCTGAGGGAAGAGTCTCCCTGATACTAGGTAGAACTCTATTTATGAGGAAGTTATGGTTAAAACAATGTAGCAAAGTATTTTTACATCATTGCAAACAGTTTAGGATAAAACACTACTCTTTTGGACAAGTAGGAATACTCTTCAGCAGAGGGAGATCATTTTTTATTTAATCAATAAAGAGGTATGCCCTCCTGGATATCAAACTGAACCTGAGATGTAGGATTTGAGCTATATGGATGACAAAATCAGAAGGGCCTGTCTATCTGGAAAAGCGCTTCAGGGAAGTAGAAAGTAGAAGATCTATCTCTTGAAAGCCACGAGGTCTGTGGCTCTGGAGGGCAAACTAATTAGGGGGAAATCAAGTCTCTAATTTGCTAACTAAATGATTACGGTCCTTGTTAAGTTCTGTATTTAAGGATCTATTAGCACTTGTGGTATCATTTTAATAGTCTCATCCAGCTTTCAACACAATAAAGAAAACCAAGGACCACAATAAAAAAAAAAAAAAAGGACCTTACCATCTGGGGCCAGGACGGTAGTCAGGAAAACAATGTCACAAAACCTGAAGAAATCAAAATTCAAGAAGGCAGGTGTCATGTAGTGAGTGACTTTCATTTGGTAGGTTTTTCATCTTGTGCCAAACCTTATTTATTTTAAGTTTTCTCCTATTTAGCAGAGCAACATTGACTTATATCTGACAAGATCCAGTAAGCCTGCATACTGCAGTGATGAAGGTCAAATCAACTTTTCAGTTCCAATCAACAACTAAAATAAAGGGCAAAATAACTCAGCAGGAAGCTGAACTGTGTATCTAATCCACAAACAGAGAGCAGGTCAGTTTCCTATGGCTCACCATAAACTCATTCCCTTCCATGTCTATGACCACTTGATCAATGTCAGACCTTCCATGGATGCTACCCAGTTAGAACTGACTGAGGTAAGAAGACAGATCCTGCAGTGAAAGCGAGCATATATACATATACATATACATACATAAATAAAAGAAGTGAGTTATCAATTCAAAAAGCAAAGCAGTCTTGGAACACTTGAGAATAGAAAGATCTCCTATATTAAAAGAATCTTTAGTTATTAACATAATACAGAGCAGCAAAATAACACTTTGATAATAATATGACTCCTAAATAAGGGTTATGAGATATAAAAATTGCAGACTTAAAGAAGAGATATTATAGGTCAAATATGGGTTCCAAATCAATCTATTGCTCTAGAAAATTAATCTTATTATAAAAGTTAATGAAATAATGTAACATGGTATTGGCCTAGATTGTATGTTATATCAAGAATTTAATATACTTAAAATATATATCAATGAGAAATTTTGACCTAAAAAATAATGTATTTTTAACAACTCCATCATTGAATTTTCCCAGAAGCACAGTATTTTGTCTAGCACCAGCATTCATACATATGTTCATACACAGATTTTTGTCTTTAATTCTATTTTCTACTAAAAGAAATCAAGGATCATTAGAGAATAGTTCTTTCTGTCTATATCCTGGCAAGGAGAAAAATCAAGATGGTCCTGGAGTATCTTACTGTGGTCACAGTGTAGTGTGAAAGTGAAAGTGACTCAGAATTCTCCAGGCCAGGATACTGGAGTGGGTAGCTTTTCCCTTCTTCAGGGGATCTTCCCAACCCAGGGATCAAACTCAGGTCTTCTGCATTGCAGGCAGATTCTTTACCAGCTGAGCCACAAGGGAAGCCCAGAAATACTAGAGTATTGTCACAGTATAAGGATAGTATAATCTGAAAGATGTTTTGAAAGTTTCCAGAAGGGCAAATGAATGTACACCTACTGCCCAATTTTTGACAGTTTGGATATATACTTAATTAGAGCAGTTATCTAGGTAAAAAGGAAAAAAAAAAACAAAAATTATCATTCAAAGTGATTAATGATATATGATTAATGATATATACTCTACCAAAGAAAGGGCAAGTTTTCAAAAATATATGCAGAAAAATCAGAATGATACACAATTTGAATTACAAATATGCACTGTTCACTTTTTGGTTAATACCTAGGTTTATAATCACAGCTAAGTAAACCAACCTAAAAGCTTTAAGCTAATTCATAGACATTGCTGCTAAGTCACTTCAGTCATGTCCGACTCTGTGCGACCCCATAGATGGCAGCCCACAAGGCTTCCCCGTCCCTGGGATTCTCCAGGCAAGAACACTGGAGTGGGTTGCCATTTCCTTCTCCAATGCATGAAAGTGAAAAATGAAAGTGAAGTTGCTCAGTCATGTCTGACTCTAGCGATCCCATGGACTGCAGCCCGCCAGGCTCCTCCATCCATGGGATTTTCCAGGCAAGAGTTACTGGAGTGGGGTGCCATTGCCTTCAGGTCCATATTATTTATAATTGATAGGACCTTGAGCCCTGTAATCCTGATGAAGTAATACTTATAAATTTATGATTTCAAGAAATACAAATATATGTGACTGGCTGATACTGGGAAGTCCAGTTGAGTCATCAATTCCAAAGTTTCACTGTAAAAGCTTAATAATTTTACTGTAACTAAAGCAGCAGGTATACAATCATCTTGAAAACATCCCTGATCTAACATAAGCCATTTAATAAAAAGAATTAACCTCTTTGGGGACTAAGATTACTGCAACACTAAGTTTACACATATACACACAATCAATCTGATGGCGATATTTTTGTTTTAGATTATGCTTTTGAAATTACTTTGCAGGTTTATGTACATTTTCTTTACAGGTATTTGAAATACTTAAATGAATAGAGTTTATTAGTTTTATAAGACAAATTTATTAACTTTACAAAATATATTTTTCATAATTAATTTTAATCAATATTTTTGCAAATTGATTTAAGAGAGAATCTGAGAGACTTGTAATTTTCATTTAGTAGGATTTAGTCAATTTAATAAGAATTTAAACACTGAAGAGAAATTGATTCTTTAACTACATAATTATCATGATTTAATGATTAAACAATTGTTAACTGAATCTACAAGCCCAAATCATTGACCGTAAGTCAAGATGTGAAGTGTTTATGAAGGTTCTCCTGTATGCACAAAAAGCCTCTGGGCAGTAAAGAGCTCTCAACAGACCTGAATTATGGAGACTTTATAACCTTATAACTTGTGCTTTAAAGCAAATGGGAATACAGGACATATCTTTGAGAAATATTCCATAAAAAATCATGAAAACAGATTTTTGGTACTTAAAGGGGTATGTGTCAATTATTTGGAAAATGTATGCATGTGAAATACTTTATTCCCTAGATTATGGCATCCAGTCCCATCACTTCATGGCAAATAGATGGGGAAACAATGGAAACAGTGGCTGACTTTATTTTTCTGGGCTCTAAAATCACTGCAGATGGTGATTGCAGCCATGAAATTAAAATACGCTTACTCCTTAGAAGGAAAGTTATGACCAACCTCGAAAGCATATTAAAAAGCAGAGATATTACTTTGCCAACAAAGGTCCTTCTAATCAAGGCTATGTTTTTTCCAGTAGTCATGTATGGATGTGAGAGTTGGACTGTGAAGAAGGCTGAGCGCCGAAGAATTGATGCTTTTGAACTGTGGTGCAGAAGACTCTTGAGAGTCCTTGGACTGCAAGGAGATCCAACCAGTCCATCCTAAAGGAGATCAGTCCTGGGTGTTCATTGGAAGGACTGATGCTGAAGCTGAAACTCCAATACTTTGGCCACCTGATGTGAAGAGCTGACTCATTGGAAAAGACTCTGATGCTGGGAGGGATTGGGGGCAGGAGGAGAAGGGGACGATAGAGGATGAGATGTCTGGATGGCATCACTGACTCAATGGACATGGGTTTGGGCGGACTCCCGGAGTTGGTGATGGACAGGGAGGCCTGGCGTGCTGCTGTTCATGGGGCCGCAAAGAGTTGGACGTGACTGAGTGACTGAACTGAATTGAATATGGGATAAATGAAGTGTTGCTATATTCATTGGTTGGTTTATTGAAGACATCCATCATATAATGATGCTTTCTTAATAGATTTGCACAACTAAAATGATAATTTGCTACTTCTACAGCAATTTCCAGATTTAGCCTAAATTTCCAGACAATATGAATCAATTCTGAAAAGCAAGAATAAGCTTGCTATTGAGAAAGCAGATACATTCTCCTATACTTACAGAATCATGAAGTTGGGGAAAACCTTAGAAAACATTTTAGCCCAGTAACTTATTTTACCGATAAGTGAACTAGCTAAGGGAGGTAAGTATGGATAAGTAATTTATCCATATTATCATAGGTAGTTAATAACAAAGACCAAGTCAGTCTTATTACTCCCATTCTTTCCCATCAAAAGTCTTCATTTTAGTTTGTATACAATTGTCATTTTAGTTCACAAATTTCTACTTAGTTCTATTGATAAGAAAACAAATCTGTAAGAAAAAACTGGAGATTTTCACCACTATTGTACATAGTTTCTTTACATCTCTGCCCTCTTGAATTGCATATCCAAATTTTAAAGTGATATGTTTACAATAGTAGTAATAGAATGCCCGTTATTATTTATCTCTATTGACAGCATGCTTCTTTTATAAATTCATGTCTCTGACAGTATTCATCTGATTTTAGTCCCTCAAATATCCCATCAGATTTTAGGAGACCATTATCTCAAAATTATTTAGAAAGCCAAGGCAGAATGTACCAATTTTCAATAGAGCCACAAAGTTAAAAGTAAATGGGTGGTAACGCTAGTTGAAAGGAAGGAGAAAGTGACAGGACCTTGAAGAGTACATACACACACAGACTTTTCACAGACCATCTTCACTTTCTGCCATAACCTGCTGTTCTCAAATAGCAGTTCTCAAATTCTGGTCTCTGGACCTCAGTATAACTCTTAAAAATTATTGAAGAGTCCAAAAAGCTTTTGTTTATGTGGGCTATATCTATCAATATAGTTGTCCCTGGGTATTCCCAGGGGATTGTTTCCAGGACCCCTGTGAATCCAAAATCCAGTGATGCTCAAATCCGTGATAAAAAGACATGGTACAATCACCCTTTCCTTGATCTACATACAAAGATTCAACTGACTGCAAAACAATCCAGGGGTGCGGAACTTGAGGGTACAGAACCCACAGACACAGAGGGTCCACTGAATTTACTGTAAGATAAAACTAAGAAACTACAAAATTAGTTTCTTATTAATTAGTAAATTATTGGTATATTTTTAGATTAATAAAAAATAAATTCACATTAATACAAATAACACAGCTTAGGAAAAATTAACTATGTTTTCCAAAACAAAAGCAATGAGAAAAGTTGCATTGCTTGAATTTTTGCAAATCTCTTCAAAATTTTGCTTTAGACAGCTAGATGCTTCTGCATTCAATCTGTTATTTGACTGGCACTTACTAAAAACATTTGGACTCACAGTGGTAGTCTAGAGATAAAGGACTTCACAGACCCCCTGAAAGTGCTTCAAGGCTCCCCAGGGGCTCTCAGATCACACACTAGAAATATTGTCCTACAGTAAAAGAGGGAACCACAGCAGAACTTCATTTAAGCTCAGACCAGCTTCAGATACTCATCTAAACTTTTGGAATGATCCAAATAAAAATACCAACTAATTGAACACCATAAGGGGCTCTCTTTGGCTTCCTATTTTGGAGATGAGGTGCCACAGGATTTCATGTTTCCAAAAGAGATTCCTATCTACCTATTGTCTTTACTTTTTTGTTTAGTGCTGTGATCACCAACAGTCATTGCATACCCTTTGTCATTGTCATGATCTATATCAGAGTCCCCCACCTATCTATACCTGTATATCTGAATAATCACTGGTTGCAAACATCATATTTTAAACTAGGAGGTTTGTGCATATATTTAAAAATGAAATTCCTCTTTAATGTACATTCTGAGTTGTTCATTGTTTGGTTGTAACCCTGCTAAAGTGAAGACATACCAAAATTAAGGGTTGAGGAATGACAGCCTAAATGCATGTCAGCAATGAAGGCAAATACAGAATTTGCTCATCAAAATCCACTGCTTTCCTTAGGAAGATAGAGCAAGTCTATGAATACATGATAGAAAGTGCTTCCTTGGTGGTTCAGAAGGTTAAGTGTCTGCCTACAATGCCGGAGACCTGGGTTCGATCCCTGGGTGGGGAAGATCCTCTGGAGGAGGAAATGGCAACCCACTCCAGTACTCTTGCCTGGAAAACCCCATGGGAGGAGCCTGGTAGGCTATAGTCCATTGGGTCACAAAGAGTCGGACATGACTGAGTGACTTTCATTACTTACCATGTCAACAACCAGGCAGGCTCCTAGACTTGCTCTTCAGGACTATATTATGGCAATTATGACTGCATGCTTTCTAAGTCTCAGTCAAGGCTGTAAGACTTCTTATAAAGACAAGCTATGAGAAAAGGCAAGAGTGCTCTTAGGTAGCTACAGCATGTTCCAACTCCCTCCCACCCCCAACAGATCATATATGACAGGAGAGTAGAATACTGATCTTTATCCAAACCATAAACATACACACACTCTCGAAACCCTCACACTTAAACAATCTTTTGTTCTTTTGTTTTGGGTAGGATTATTATTTCCTTTAAAAATGCTTTTAAATGCTACTCTTTAAATTTTGGACAGCACTGGCTGCTGAGTATTTCAAAAGAAGATGTATTTGTCATTGTCAAACTTGTTTACATGAGTCAAGTGACACTGTCATTACAGAAGTACTGTCACCTTTTTTCCCCTCTCTTCTTCTCCAGATTTCAAAGCAATGTCTACAATATTACAACTGTATTTATGTTGACTTGAAGAGGACTGCTTTTTTCCCCCAAAATAGGTGGAATTTAAAGACAACCCCCCAATTCACAAATCTTCAACTCTGTAATGGAGATTAGGCAACTCTAAACAGAAGTGAAATGGGAGGAAGAGTGCTGGGTAGTTTAGATAGGACTACATGCATTTTTCTTTTTTCAACTAAGCTGACACTACATATTTTTATTTATCTTTGTTTCTTTCTGTATAACTTCAGAAATGCAAACAACTCATGCATGCAGATTTTGCAAGCCACTGCTAAACGGTAGATATTATTTAATGTCTTAAGAAAAATATTTCTCAGCAGGTTTGGATGATATGTAAACCCTGTTCTGCCCATAATCTTTCTGTGGCTTTTTATGTATCTATGAAAATGACCAAGAAAAGACTCAAATCAAATTTGTCTGCCCTAAAGTTTGACTATTTGGCCTATAGTTTATATTTTAAACCTAGGGATACATACTAGAATTTACTGTTAAAACTGATGTCAGTGACTGACAAAGATACTCAGTGTGGCATCAATTAAAAGAAGAATGAATTTTCAATTCATTCTGTCTTATAAACACTAAGTTACTTAAAATGGTAGTTCAGAATAGTAATTAATTCATTTACCAGGTAGTTTATTATTGCTAAGTGTGACCCCCTGTAAGTTATTTATGTTCTTTAGACCTCATTATAAAGGTAAGTTTAAAATGCCATTACTAACCAGATGTTTGACCTCAGATAATAGTAATAAACTTAACAACTGCAAAGTATTTTGTGTTATAAAAATATTTTTGCATTTATTATCTTTTCCTTTGTACATTTTATCTGCCTTTACCAGATAAAACACAAGATGTACAGTTAAACTGGAATTTCATTAAAAAAAATTATGTATTGTATGTCCCAAGTATGGGACATGCTGTATTTTCGTTTGCCCAATCTAACAATTCTGCATTTGAAGAAGCCAAGGTTGAGAGAGATAGACAGTTTACCCAAAGTCATCAGGTTCTTTTTACTCCAAATCCATTCTGTTTTCTCTATACTGCCACTGTGCCTAGACTCTGTAACCTCAGTTTTCACAAAAAAATAAAAGAAGTATGGTAGGAGTGGGTCTAACCAAGGTAACTGTTAAAAGGCCTTCCATTTGCAAGAAGCTGTGTTCCCAGAGATTTCCTGAGGGCAGTGTGAAATAACGCTACACTCTTAGACAGGCTTAGGTTATTGGTTGTAATCAACAGAGTTACTCTTGGCTTATTTAAACCAAGAAGGAATTCAAAGATACTAGGTAGCTTACAGGAAGTCCTGGGAACAAGACAATCAAGTTTGAAGACTGCAGAAAAATGAGCAGTTCCCAAATTCTCCATTACAACTGGCTCGCGAAGACCACAGTGCCACTGCACTAGGCAGAAACCCTGCAGACAGTCAATGCTGGGAGTGGAGCACTCTGAAAGCTGCATGTCTGCCAACCACATTCCACCATCTTCACTAGGAAGGATTCAGTGCATATCCTCCTACTTCCTATGATTCTTCTCTAGATTGAAGTCTTGAATTACGTCTAATTGGTGTTGTCTAGGCCACATCATTGAAAAGAATGAGAAGCATAGAGTAGATCTGCAGCAATTTTTTCTGAGAAAAATAGACATTTCAACTGCGCCTTTAGATTCACAATCAGGTTGATGGAAACAAATAGCCCCAGGTCATTCACCTTAAAACCTAAATAAAGAAACAATTGGCCAACCAGAGGTGTAGAATTGGTATAGAGTTTAAAGGCTCAAGAGACAGTTTTCTATGACAATTAACCTGGGGTATCTTCTAATGAACATTAATGAAGTTTCCTTTATGTACAGTTGGGAAGGTCCCCTGGAGAAGGAAATGGCAATCCACTCCAGTATTTTTGCCTAGAGAATCCCATGGACAGAGGAGCCTGGCGGGCTACAGTCCATGGGGTCGCAAAAAGCCAGACACGACTGAGCGACTAATACTAATACTAGGCCACATCATCCCAATGTGTTAACTGCAAGGGAAACTGGAAAAGCAAGTTCCTGGCTTTTACCCTAGATGAGAATGATTCTTACAATGGGAAATTCCCCATACATAATAAGTATGCCTGGTTTAATAAGTAATGGTTTAACAAATAAATTTAATAAGTAATGGACAGCAGAAAGTATGCCACATGTTAACATTAGCAACGTGCTTCACCAGAATAATTGTGTTCATTTTTAGTAGAACTACATCATACTCATTCCCATCACACATCCACTTGTGTCATCTGCCTTAACCCAACCTGTTTTAAAATTTCCTTTCCTCTCAGATCCTAACAAAGAACATACATATTTTATTATATATGGAATCTTCATCCATACAGAAAACCTGACCCAAGGCACCAACCTATAAATGCAAAGTACCATACTATCTATCCGAATAGCTTTGAAAGCCCCAGAGTTTGCCCCATGTAGTTTCTCAGATCCCCAGATTTCATTTCATTGTAGGAGAAGAGCATGCCTGCCTTAGAGAAATTCTTGTCACTTTAAATTCCAAGATCCCAGAAGTGTTTGCTTCTCAGCATCCTGAAACACAAAAGTGCTGACAATTGTTAATCTTTATTATGGATGAAGTTTTTATTTTAAATCCAAGATCTATAAGCTTCTCTATGTAAAGTTTAAATAATCTACACCTGTGGTTCCTGCAGGTTTATTCTGCCTGTAGAACTGACATTGCAAGTGCTCTGCATGGATCATGCAAAGAAAAGAGACAGAATATACATTGGTTTTCTGAAAATCAGAGAAATTCTAAAAGGACTATCAAAGACTGGGTGTCCTAAATAAGCTATTCAGCTACTTCACTGCTTAAATGGAACCCATTGCCTTATAGTGGTCCTGATCTACACTCCTCAGAAACCCTTTTCTTTCTGGTGCTTAGATGAAGAATCTCATTTCAATGACATCCTCACTGCTTAGGTAGGTTCATAGATTCCATTAGGCTAAATAAACTTCAAAGAGAAACACATGTATTTTTTGAGTTTTATTTACCTCATACTAATTTTTGATTCTTAGAAATTATATCTGAAGAGACATGGGGGAAACAGCCAGTCAGAGCTGAAAACAGCTTACAACTATTTTTAAAAAGTCTTTATTTCTAGTTTAAAATGTTGTGTAGTCCTGCACTCCAAAAAGAAACAACCTAGAATTCAATAGCATTTAAGAAAAATCACAAGGATTTTAAAGTTTTAACCCATCTATTTTGATTTGGGTATAAATGGTACAGGAATAGATTTTTTTGAGGAAATTTTTTCTATATCAATAAAGAAGAGAAAACTATGCAGACTGTCCAGTTAATACATTATTTCTTTTGGTAACTGATTCAGTGGGATAACCTCCATCTTTTCACATATAAATAGGATAATCGAATTTCTTTTAGCAGCCCAAGCTCTCAAGTCATTAACAATTGAGTCAATACCAAAATACTGACATCTCCCCCAATAGAACTTTGACATTTTTCCTATTTTCTTTCTCGGGTAGAAAATAGAACATGTAAAAGCTATTTATACTAAATTTCCTCATTAATTTATACTAAGTGATCCCCTGAAATAAGGAAATTCACATTAAGCATTTTTATCCACCAATATAATCATGAATGTAAAATTTTCTTAAAGTAAAAATCCAAGTAAGTCTTGAAAACAAAAGAAGTTACCAGAAAGTAGTCACTAGTCTTTAACATATGAAGGAATTTAGGTGGGTATTTCTACTAACTATCTAGCAAAAAAAGTCTTCACAAGAATATATGGTGGGAAGACTGTGGTTATGGGCTGATGGTATGTGTATCAGCACCCAGTATCTGCTTCCTGGCTTCTTCCTGAGCCATTCCTCATCCTTGGTGAATCTGTATAAAGTTTATAATAATCTGACAATTTATAGGGCTGTCTTCATCCCTATGGGGTTCCCAGGTGGTGCTAGTGGTAAAGAACCTGCCTGTCAATGCAGGAGAGGTGGGTTTGATTTCTGAGTCTGGAAGGTCCCCTGGAGAAAGAAACGGCAACCTACTCTAATATTCTTGCTGGAAAAAATCCCATGGACAGAAAAGCCTGGTGGGTTACAGTCCATGAGTTCCAAAGGGGTGGACATGACTGAGCGCTCACACACACACACACACACACACACACACACACACACACTTCATGCCTATATACTTCACTTGGACACCTTGACAAACATAGTGAAAAGCATGTATATGAATTTGTTTATCTTGCCAACATATGACACTTGGTCTTCATTTTGCAAAGTCATTTGCTCTAAAAAAGAAACTCCATCAGTGGGTGTAGACCCACATGTGAAACTAAGTAGAATGTTAGAGAGAAGATGTTCTCAGGTGGCCCTATTTCTATGTCACACAGGTAACTCTACCTACTCAAATGTATTTATACAATGTATTTATAAAAATGTTTTCCCATGCTTTTCTGTATTTTCAAGAAAATGTCACAAGTTTCTCAAAAACCAATTAAAAACACAATTTAATCATTGATACCTGTCAGCATTCATTTCAGTATCACACGTGCCAGTCATATTTATGAGGTGTTAGTCACTAAGTCCTGTCTGACTCTTTGCGACCTCATGGACTGCAGCCCACTAGGCTCCTCTGTCTGTGGGATTTTCCAGGCAAGAATAATGGAGTGGGTTGCCATTTCTTTCTCCTCATATTTATGAAGATGACAATTATTTATCTTAGCAAACCTGTTCCTATTCAAGAAGCAATCAAGAATAGGAATAAGGTCGCTGTATACTCTAATATGCAGTGACAGCTAACACACCTAAGTAAGCAGTGCTTAGACACTAGGGATGGAATTTAAATGTTGGTACAAGCATCCCATTTCTCAAGTTTGGTACCTTGTTTGAACTTTTAAAGGCTTTACTACTAATGAATTTTCTACCTAAGTAATTACAACAGTTGGGCTATGTTTTTTTTCTGGTTGCTAACTACTGAATTTAAAATATATTGGCAGCCAGTTGCTTTCTTTTCTTTATGCTAAAGGAGATACCGATAACCAGTAGACCGAGAGTACTAACTCTATGCTATGAGACTGAGGGGTATACAGGCAAATAGAGGGATGCAGAGATATGGAGCCTATCTTCTGTACCTGGCATACCCAAAAAGGATAGGCAAGGGCTGATTGATTTTTAACTGCAAAATAATGATTTCCTGAGCCTCTCAGTCATTTGTCTAACTATCCCGGCTTGGTGTTTATCATCTCCCTAGAAGTAGTTTATACCTGATTGAATGCACATTTCTGAAAGCTCCAGAGATTATTAAAGTCCAATTGTCAGCCCATAAATCATTCCAAGATTTTATATTATGTGACTCTGAGGCATCCATGCTACTAATTGCAGATTTCCTTCTAAGGCTACTATGATAGCCAAAGTGCAATTCTTAATCCCCGTGTGACTTAGTCAGCTATTCATAGACTGAGTAACATCACCATCCAGGCTGTAGAAGAAATTGAAATTTTGTTCAAAGGTTAGCCAAATCATGGGTGGCTGAGGCATCTGCCATCTGATTACCTAATAATTTACAATATTAGCTATATACATGTTACCTTATGATATCCCATCTTGCTTTTTCTTTATTTCAATTATTTCCAAGATTTTTACTTTTATTCTTCCCTAAAATATTTACCAATATAATGTCATCATATTCAAAATAAAAAATGTTCAATTTAAGAAATATTTATTGCAGTATTACAATGTTCAAGAACTATGCTCGGGGATCACAGTTTGAAAAAAATCAACTAACTGTAACACATATAGATGCACCAATCATAGAATATTCTGCAAAGTTATGAGTGCTATACTAGCTATTGAGGGAATCAGAACCATGGAAGCTTCCCTAGAGATAGTTAACCGTAAGCTCGAGGATGAGAATTCTTCTTGGGGTATAAGAGATATAGAGGAGAGAAGGATCCATGTGGGGGAACACTGGCCAAAGCAGAGGTTTTATAGGAAAGGAAAGGTCAGAATTGAAGTTGGAAAGGGAATCTGGAACTAGTTAAGACCAGTCATAGATTCTTCTGGTCTTGTTCTATCAGAATCATTCCAACCCTATGTATTCCCTCTCCAAAACCGTAGGAGGCATTACTAGTTCTCAGAATGCCTATTTGTACTGGTTTCCCTATCTTCATACTAGTCATTTTTCCCCCTTCTTTCTCTTAACTATATTCAATCTTTTACCCCATGGGCAGAATGATGTAAGATGCAAACCTGGTCATGGCACTCAGTGTCTCTGTAGCTCCCACCTGCTCTAGCCCATGTGTTCTAACAGGCCACACATCCCCTCCATAACCAGGCCCTTGCTCACCTTCCAGTTTCATTTTTAGGGCATTTTCAATTATTAATCCTTGAATTCAGCATGCTCTCATACCTCTTTGCTTCTGCTGCATCATTAATCTTGAGAAACCCTCCTCTCACTCCTGCATCACCTTGAAAGCTGGTATTTCTTGGAGGGGGCTGCTTTCTAGAATAACAGAAACACACAGCCTACTCTTCTCTGCATTTACAGCACTTCATATGTACTGCAATGAAAACATTTAACATATTGATTATAATATTATATTCATTATATTTTATCCTTCTCCTTATAAGACTACATAGTTTATCCTGTTCATCATTATTTCACCAAGAACTAGTAATTGTTCCTGGCCTCTAGCAAAGGATTATCTTATGGACAAATAAGTGAACTTTACAATTTGAGTCAAAGAAGAGAGAACTGCAAAAAATGAGGGACTGAGTCAGCAGTCATTTTACACAGAAAAGTCAAGGAGAATTAGGGTAAAAGTTATTAATGATACTTTCAATAATTTCTCAACAGATTAAGGTGCATTAAGAAGTGAATTGGTAATAAGCATGTAGCAACAGGAGATCATCTGTACAATATTTACAAGTTGACCATATCTTTAAGACCCAGAGGGAACAAAAGTGAATGTGTTAGTCACTGAGTCATGTCCAACTCTTTGAGACCCCATGGACTGTAGCCCACCAACTCCTCTCTCCATGCAATTCTCCAGGGAAGAATACTGGCTGAAGTGGGTAACCATTCCCTTCTCCAGGGGATCTTCCCTCCCAAGGATCAAACCCAGGTCTCCTGCACTGCAGGCAGATTCTTTATCATCTGAGCCACTTGGAAAGTGCAGAGGAAGATCCAGGGAAGGAACACTCAGGGAAAACCCAGAGGAAGAAATTAATGAAAAGGGAAAGATTAAAAATACAACACAGATGGGATAATTGATGGGAAATGATTTCAAAGGAGATAAGGAATAGCATCAAATTATATTTGGAGAGACTTGTCTTATAGAGTAAGGAAGATTTCTTAGACAAGTGGTAATGTGGTGCACTGCAAAGTAAACAAACAAACAAACAAAAAAAACAAAAAACAGGTAAGTTCACAAGTAGGAGAAATGGGGTTTGAGCATTTATGCACTTATACCTTATGTCTTTACAGTATACCTCATTGCCTAGAGCATAATGATAGTTCAATAAATATGTGCTAAGTGATTGTTAACTATATTTTAGGAAACAGAGGCTCACTATTGGAATATGAGGACCTAAGAGAAATGTAACCACGTGGAGAACCTACAGTTGTGGTTCCAAGTGGTAGCTTGGGTAGAATAAAGTTTAGCTCTCCATAATATCTATCTTATATCCATATAAAGTTCAGGTAATAATAGTAATAACAACAGATACTGACTATGAACTGTCTTTCAATCTTAAAGTACTAAAAGTAACTTTAGAAACTTTTGCTATTTTCCTAAATCTATAATATGCAAACTAAATAAACACAGAATGCTATTATATAAACAAAAATTCAAGACAAGTCTCCTAACTTCTATTTCCTTATCAACCTTATGTTCACCCTATATAGAAATGCTAGAACTTCCTCATCCACAGTGAAATCAAGTGAGAGAAGATACTAAAGTGGAGCAAAAAATTTTTAAGCAGCATAAGGACCCAGTTGAAGGTTGACATCATAAATTTATAATGACATCAATTGGCAATATTTTAAAATTGTCTTATTTGGTTCCTGGTAAAGCAAATGTTAAGTGTCTAAAAGAATTTGAGAATGTTGGTAACTTTGGCTATGCGAATCCATGAGTAAAAGATAAGAGCCAGACAGGCTCAGTGTGTTTTCTGTGACAAGCATTTGCTTAACTTAATCCCTACCCTCTTTCCACTGGGCAGCTGGTTGTTCTTATCTCCTATTGCTTCTCATGGCATAAAAGCTCAGAAAGTCCTCTTATCGTGACTATAAGTCAAAACAGGCATCTGAAGTTAGTCTAGAAAAGCCTGCGGATACTTTATCAGCATCCTCTCATTCTGCTTAGATTTGTCCTAACTCATGCATTATATCATTCATTCATTTGATAAATGTTTATGGAGCACTGACTCTATGCCAGACACTGTTCCATGTTCCGTGCTGCAACAGTAAATAAAGAGGCAAGATCCATACTTTTATGGAACTCAATATTTTGATCATGGAAAAGAGATTTTAAATGACTACACATACACTTAAATTTTTTTGAAAAAGTTATTTTTTATGAATTGGTAAGCTAAAATTAAAAAAAAAAAAAAAAACCAAGAAGACTGTCAGATTGATAAGGGACTCTGTAGACTAGAATGTGAGAGTTGAACCATAAAGAAGGCTGAGCACTGAAGAATTGATACTTTTGAACTGTGGTGTTGGAGAAGACTCTTGAGAGTCCCTTGAACTGCAAGGAGATCCAACCAGTCAATCCTAAAGGAAATCAGTCCTGAATATTCATTGGAAAGATGGATGCTGAAACTGAAGCTCCAATACTTTGGCTACCTGTTGAGAACTGACTCACTAGAAAAGACCCTGAGGCTGGGAAAGATTGAGGCAAGAGGAGAAGGGATGGCAGAGGATGAGATGGTTGGATGGCATCAGCAACTCAATGGACATGAGTTTGAGCAAACTCCGGGAGATGGTAAAGGACAGGGAAGCCTGGAGTGCTGCAGTCCATGGAATTGCAAAGAGATGGGCATGACTGAGCAACTAAACAACAAGACTAGGTCAAGAAAGACCTAGTCTTTCATTGACCTAGTCTCATTATTGACCTAGTTTCATTATCAGGAACTCAAATGTGAACTGAGAGTTAATGGATACCAAAGAGCCATTCATGTGACAACGTGAATGTAGAGCATTTGAGGCCTAGGTAATAGGTAAGGAATGAGCTTGCAGTGTGGCTGGAGCACAGGAGAAATTGCAAGAAAGGTAATGTGCTTGGGTCACAGTGAGTGAGGGAGAAAGGAGTACTAGATAAGGGCAAATGAGAAGACGCAAAACAAGTTTCTTTTTGGAATGCTGTGCAGGCTATGATAAATAGTCAACATATTTCTCCCTAAAATGGGAAGCCACTAAACAGTTTCAGCAAAGGTTTGACATGAAATGATTTGTATTTCAAACAGCAATTTAACTTTCACTTCAAGAAAGGATGTTGAGAAGCAATAGGGATGCTATTGCTAGGAAGTTATTGCAGTAGTCTGAGAGAGAGATGATGGTGGCATTGTTTAAAATAGTAAAAGGAAGTAGATGAATGCAAGATGTTTCTAGAGAGACAACTGATAGGACTTTGGCATCTATTGGATGTGGGTATGAAAGAAAATGAGAAATCAAGAATCAGTTCTAGATGTTAGTCTGATGTTGAACTTCAAAGAAATGATAGTGTCCAACCATTCTAAAGAGACAAAGATCTACCTGAGAGTCAGTATACCAGTTATGATTGTAAACTGAAGCTGTTTTTGAAGCTCTTTCAAATATGCTTATTTCGTGTGTGTGTGTGTGTGTGTGTGTGTGTGTGTGTGTGCTCAGTCACTTAGTGGTGTTCAACTCTTTGTAACCCTATGGACTAAAGCCCACCAGGCTTCTCTGTCCATGGGATTTTCCAGGCAAGAGTATGGGAGAGGGTTCCCATCTTGTATCTTGAGCATGACCTAAATTCTTGTGACCTCAGATGAAAATGCTGTAGTCATCTGGGACTTCTTTACTTCTTTCACATACTAAATCTAGTCTGGTACACACAGTTATATTTCTAAAATGTCTCTTAAGTATTTATTCTCTGCTATATTGCATTTGACATTGTCCAGATGTGCTCAGAATCTTCAGTGGACCATTGCTTAGTACCCACACGTTTCTACTTTGTCTCCAAATTTCTTCATCTATGCTTATTCCCATCAAGCTGCAAGCTTCTGCCACAGTTGTCTTCATAAATCAAGGACTGGATATATTTATATACTTTTGTGGAACATAAATCAGATAAAAAATGTGATGACTTCCAACTTGTGTGTTAAGGCTAAATTCCTGAACTTGTGACATGGTAGCCTTTTCCAGGGGTATATGATTGGAACAACAGCCCTCTCTGATAAAGTTTTGACTGGCCTGAGAAAGAATGAAAAAAGTAGGATTTCTATATCTATCGTGTATCTTTTTCAAATGAGTATGTCAATTTCCCTTTCTTGAAAATGACTGTATACTATTTTGATATTGTGTTCTTTGGATATGTTCTAATATTTCTAGTCACTAGTCAGAAGATACCTCTTATTAATAGATGTTAGGGTCCCAGGGAGTTGTAAGCATCGTGAAACCAGTGGGGATGGGTCATCTGAGACAATGCCAATAGTTGCTACTCCAGTCACTAGGGATGCAAGGGAAAATGACCCCAATCAGGAGAGGATTCTTCATCCAGAGAATGTACACAATGCCAGAGAGGATGCTTTGTGAGAAACTGAAAGATATCATAGGACTCTAGACCACTGTGTGTGTGCACTTCAGAGATTTGATATCACCTGATATTCTGTTTTAATAAAATTTTATTTTCCCAAAGCCTGGTAAATAGGCTTACCCATTCAGAGGACATCTGGGTTTTCTGGTATTTAGAAAAAGAGTATAAATTACTATAAAATAACTAGTATATCCTAAGTCACAGGTGCCTAAGTGGCAGCATTATATTGCATTCAAATATATCATTGTATTTTCTTATGAGTTTTTTAATATGTGCAAGTTATGACTCTCCAGATGGTTTGTACATCTGTTTTTAGGACATGGGAAACTCCAGTACTTTGGCCACCTCATGCGAAGAGTTGATTCACTGGAAAAGACTCTGATGCTAGGAGGGATTGGGGGCAGGAGGAGAAGGGGACGATAGAGGATGAGATGGCTGGATGGCATCACTGACTCGATGGACGTGAGTCTGAGTGAACTCCGGGAGTTGGTGATGGACAGGGAGGCGTGGCGTGCTGCGATTCATGAGGTCACAAAGAGTTGGACACGACTGAGCGACTGATCTGATCTGATCTGATCATCAAATATTTTTCTATTTTTGATAAGCATTAAGAGAAAATTACGGTTATTTTTAATCATTTGTTGAGTTTAAATAGATTGCTTCCAGGATCAAATAACTTAAACTAGAATCAGCTAAAGTCTTCTCTAGAATTAGCAGAAAGAAAACACCAGAAGGAAATGGAAGGGAGCTCTCTGAGTTATAGGAAGGGTTCCAGTAAGAAGAAGGTGAAAGAAAACATATCAGAGATAAATTTGTCTTACTGGACAAAGTAGTACAGGGTGAGCCTTGGGAAGAGATATACTACTTGGACTTTCTGAGATGACAAGTCACCAAGCAAGGTTTGTAAATAATAAATGCATAAGAAATTATAGAAACAGCCTGTTGGATTTAAAGCAAAATGAACTCTGAGTCCTCGTGAATCTGTTTCCAAGTCAACCTGATAAAATTACCCTTAATTTAAAATTTCACAGTCACTCCACCACTGGGTGCACATTAAAGGTTCATTGGGTAATTACTATTTTTTAGCATTACATACAATTTAGACCAGACTCAGGCAATGTAGTGTAAATTCTTTCCCTTGAATCTGACCTTAACCACAAAGTCTAATTATCTAACCAGGGCAGTTAGCAGGGCAGAGAGAACCCATTATCTAGAGCAGGTTTTTGCAAAATGCCAGTTCACTCATCATTTATTGGCTAAAAGGCAATCTGACCTTGGGTATGAAGTCATTTTCTGAAAATCATCTTGAAATCCAGTAAATCCACTAGAAACTCTGCAGAAATTGAGATTATGAGCACCAAACACATGTTTCCTAGACACAGCTTGACATGGTAGTGCAGAAAACAGCTCTCATGTTAATATTCTGATTCCAGCAACCACTGCAGAGGTATTTTTGTATTCAGAATGTGCAGTCACAGGAACAGCATGATCGAAAAGCTTGTCGTGTGTTAAATGGCTCAGTGTTTCGCAGACAACAGAAAGTTTCACTTGCACAAAGTACCAGAATTAATGCGTCAAGGTTGGTGACAAGCTCTTAAGCTGATACATACATCAAGGAACTGAGCTTCTCATAACCAACCTGTCATCCTTGATTATGTTCTGGGAAAATGCCCCACATACAAATGTGACTTTGTTTATTAAATCTAATGTATTAAATGCAGTGTACTGCTAAAAATTACTCCCATTTTTATATAGCAGAATGTATTTCCATAAGCTATCTAATAGAGAATAATTTAAACAACATTAACCATAAAGAATTTGGAGAAAACATTGTTATAGTTTGCATTAAAATGTCATGAGATTAGAGAGGCTTAGAACAGATGATTTGAAGGAATCTTATTTTCCTGCAAGTCTATTTCATTTGAAGTATGGTAAACACTGCCTTAAAATATTCTCTCTCATAAACAGAGCACCCCAATCTTAAGAGTTCCTAATGTAGATATTATGAAACTGTTCCTTTGGGATAATGACAAAGAATACAGATGGAAGAGGCAATCATGTTACTGAGTTAAAAGAAATTGGTAGATCCTTGCTCTCTGTGAAGTTGATTACTAAAACCAATGTGAAAATGTGATCTTGTTAAATTTTAGTGAATGGAGCATATTTGCACAAGGGCAATGGTGAAGACTGTGAGAGTGTGAACCAACATCAGTGTGAACCAGTGTCCTGTGACTCTTCCAAACAAATGGAGACTGACTCATGAAAGCCAGGTGAACTATTAATAGTCAGGTATAAGGATTAGGAATTGAGCAGCATCTGGATATGGAAGGTGCAGAGCAACAGGACTGGGTGTGGTCAAAACCTTGAACTAGGCAAGTCCAAGGGATGGGAAGTGTGCAGTGGAGAAGGCATAGGGACCAGGGAGCTATGATGACTAACTAGTTACTCTCCTGGGCCACTGGATCAGAGTGACTTTATTCTAAGAATTATATATGTAGGAAGTCAATACAGTGCATGGTTGCATCATCAGAACACATTAAGATCTCTCATGTATTAACTTTATGATCTTGTGCATGTTACTTTACTTCTCTAAGCTTCAACTTCTCCATCTAAATGGAACAATATGTGTGGGGGTTGCAATGAAGAGACTGCAAAGGAAGTTGATAACATAAGTGGCATATAGTGAGCAAATAATAATATTAACTTTTATTAGCATTGCCTTTGTGCTCCTTCAGATCAGATCAGATCAGATCAGTCGCTCAGTCGTGTCCGACTCTTTGCGACCCCATGAATCGCAGCACACCAGGCCTCTCTGTCCATCGCCAACTCCCGGAGTTCACTCAGACTCACCTCCATCGAGTCAGTGATGCCATCCAGCCATCTCATCCTCTGTCGTCCCCTTCTCCTCCTGCCCCCAATCCCTCCCAGCATCAGAGTCTTTTCCAATGAGTCAACTCTTCACATGAGGTGGCCAAAGTACTGGAGTTTCAGCTTTAGCATCATTCCCTCCAAAGAAATCCCAGGGCTGATCCCAAGCCTGGGATGACCCTTAGCTCTGCAGACTTTATAGGCTCCAGCTATGTTTAGAGGCATATTGAGTGGCCCAGGCAACTGTTAGGTGTAAGATATTTTCAGGTATAGTGGGTCTCCATATTAGTTGCACTTAGTAGACACCTTAGGAGCTTTACAGGAACTGATTCTGTGCTCCCAGTCTCCGAGATTCTAATATGAATGATGTTGGGGGTAACCTAGGTATCAGTTTTTAGAAGTTCCCCAGCCAGGCGATTCTAACGTGCTAGCAAAAGTGTTGTCACTGTCTTGGAGAACAGCCAACTGACTGGAAGGACTTTTGACAAACTAAGATTTCTCTAAAAGAGGATGGAGTTATGCAGATGGCAGCTATTTAAATCAGCCCTAATAGGGAGATAAATTTAGAACTAACTGTAAATTTCATAGAAAAAGAACAATCAAGAGAGACCAGCAAATTATTAATTGGAAGGTCTACATTTCTTCAACATCTTGGTGGGATGATTACTTATGTGGAAAGTACAATCAGTTCTAAAAAGATTAAAACTTGCATTTGTTTGAATACCCAGCAAGTTGTATATTGACAGTGAGACAAATGGAGATGGAGACAGGGGAGGGACAATGACAGACTAAGACCGAGTCAGAGAAGGTCATTAGAGTCTTTCAGATAACTTTAAGAAGTTAACGTAATTCTTGGGTGCACCAAACATTTCAAGTTCTATGTTTGATGAATCATACTCTAATCCTGAATACTCCTGTGAGTTTAGAAGTAGATTTAATAGTGAAGTAGTAAGAGGCCTGGAAGTACCTGATGCAGAAAGAAAAACAGAAGGGAAAAAGAGAGAAGTTCAGAAACAACAGTGGCAGCAGTAGCAAGAAAAGATGGGCTGTCACTAGCTAAGCAATGAACAAGCAATAAAATACAAGGATTGAAGACAGAGTGCCCCAAAACCCAAACTTAACATTTTAGAAAGAAGCAGGAGCAAAAAGAGAAAGGAAAGAGGCTAAGTGGCAGTCTCAGTAGGAAATCAATCATTGGAGCAGATTCGGGTTAGGCTGGGAAGTCTGCCCTTCCCCTTGCTGAGAGGCCCTGGTTCCTAACACAAGTGTCTCTTCTTTATTAGCAGGTGCCAGGTGACTTAAGTCGCAAAGAGTCGGACACGACTGAGCAACTGAACTGAACTGAGGTGACTTAGTGGCCCTTTCCCAAGTTCTTATCTTTGAGTCTCTAGCCAGAAGCACTATTAGAAAGACAGTAAGCAAGCAAGGGCTGATGAGTGAAAGCTCCCTTAAGGATAAGTAAGAAGACTGAATTTGGATCTCAGTTTTCAAAGAAGAAAGAAATCTAATCACTTTTTAATCTCTGATTTTGGCAACTGGGACTTGTTCTCCCAATAGATTCTTCTACAAATCTCAGAGCTATAAACCTTAAATTGCTAACAACAGCATCGCCTCTGCAGTCCATCTTACAGCCCCAAGGTCATCTGTGATTTGCATAATTAGCAGTTCTAACTTATTTTTTTCTTCAAAAGAAAATCAGATTTGTGATTAAAAATAGAATATTATCAGATTCTTGTTCTTCAAATGGTTTTCATTCTAGTTTGCAATTGTTTTTAGGTACTAAAAGAGTATAATAATTAGGATCCATTATCAAGATGATTGGAACACTGAATCACTATAATGACCTCTGTCTATTTAAATCACAGTGGCATGTTCTTATAAATGATAGTTTTATAGCCATTTCTGGAATCTAAACTCAAGGAAGCAAAATAATATCTTGCTGAGACAGGCTCTACCTCCAAGAATGGAATTGTCTATTTTAGCAAGAAAGTTACAAATATTTTCCTTTAAAGCAGCAAGTGGAGGGTGAACATACTCCCACAGGGTCACCAGATGGCAGGACCCACCTGCCAAATGCTCCAGTACCCATGGCACCTACTGCAAAAGGAGAGAAGAGATTTGTACACGGTTTATCAACTTCTCCACTAAACCACCAACTTCTCAAAAACCATAGACCATTCTCTCTCTCTGGGGAATAAGTGATTAAAAAAAAAACAAAAACAAACAAACTTGTGTAAGGAATGGTTTTCCTTCATCCTATTTTTAGAATCTGTCACCCACTCAGTGGATATGGGTTTTGGTAGACTCTGGCAGTTAGTGATGGACAGGGAGGCCTGGCGTGCTGCGGTTCATGGGGTTGCAAAGAGTCGGACACGACTGAGTGACTGAACTGAACTGAACTGAGTGCAATAAGGGTTTCTGTAGAAATATTTTTTCTTACTTCCTGGCCTACCTGGTTACTTATTTAAGGTTTTCACCATAGTTTTTTCCTTTGTCATCCACATAAAGATGACTTCCTTTTAGTATATTTTTTGTCCAATTTATTTGAGGTATAATTGATATAAAAGTTAAAGGTGTACAACATAATGATTTAATACACATATATATAGTAAAATTATAGTAAATTTAGTTAACATCCATCATTCACATAGACACAAATTACTCTTCCTTGTGATAAGAATTCTCTTAACAACTTCCATATATACACTATTATTAACTATAATCACCATGCTACATATTACATCTCCAGAACTTATTTGTTTTATAAGTTTGACCACCTTTACCCAATTTCCCTACCTTCATCCCCAGCCTCCAGCAACCACAAATTGGATCTCTTCCTATGAGATATTTTTTAGATACCACATCAGTGTTATCATACAGTATTTGTCTGTATGGAGGAGGAAAGGATATGGAGAAAAGAAACGCTTATGAACAGTTGGTGGGAATGTAAACTGGTGTAGCCACTGTAGAAAACAGTATGGTTTCTCAAAAATTTAAAAATAGAACTGCCATACTATCTAATAATTATACTTCTGGGTATATATCCAAAGGAAATAAAATTACTAACCCCAAAAGATATCTGTAGATCATGTTCACTGCAGAATTATTTATGATAGCCAAAACATGGAAACTAACAGATGAGTAAACATTAATATATATTTGAAAAGAACATATAGATATAGATATATAGTAGAATACTATCCAGCCATAAAAAGAAGAAAATCCTACCACTTGCTGCAATATGGATGGACCTTGAGGGCATTACGCTTAACAAAACAAGTCATAGAAAGAGAAATCCTGAATGGTTCCTTTAGTATATGAATAGATAAGGGGTTCCCAGGTGGCGCTAGTGGTAAAGAACCCACCTGCCAATGCAGGAGATGTAAGAGATACAGGTTCGATCCCTGGGCCTGGAAGATTCCCTGGATGAGGGTATGGCAACTCACTCTAGTATTCTTGCTTGGAAAATCCCATGGACAGTGGAGCCTGGAGGGCTACAGTCTATACGGTCACAAAGAGTTGGATATGACTAAAGTGACTTATCACGCAAGGGAAAGTGAATGAGAAGATGGGTTAGCTTTGATCATCATGATCCTTTGTCTACCATTGCTCTCTGTGCAGCCACCGATCCATTTCTTCACTGCTGCTCACAGCCTAGGACTTACAGACTCAGAACGCTCCCACACAATGCTGGAACAAGACCTCGTCTCTGCAGGGACACCATCCCCAAAAAGGCAAGCCTCATTTTTAAGATGACCATACATGCTGGTCAACCTGGTTTTTGCCAGTTGTCTTGACATATTTATTAATAGCACTTCCTTTCTTCCTGTAAAATTGTCTCTGTTCCCTTTCTATTGCCGTTCCTCACTTCTACCTCCATCACCACACAGATCTGTCAAGAGATTTCAGATTTTACTGAGTGACTGGAGGAACTTACAAGGAGTAAATTAGAGAATTTCCAACAGAATCTAATACATGTAATTTTTCTTGAAGTCCAACAGGAAACGACTGGATATATTTTAATTTTTATAGGGTCTACCCGTGGACACACTCCAGTTTCTAATGTTTCTCCCATTCTGAATTGCACATAGTCCTGTGTGTGTGCGCACACGTACAAGCAGAAGTGGGGTTGGTCTCCATGAGTCCCTATCAATTATTCTAAATATACACACACTCTGGATATAAAACTATATATATGTCCTATTGGCAAATCAATATTTCTATTTAAGAAAAAGGTCTAAAATAAAAAAAAAATAAACTCTTTTTTATCAAAATAAAAAAAAATAAAAAATAAAAATAAATATACACACACTCTTAATGAAAATACCCTGTTATGTATAAAAAGTAGACCCAACTTTAAGACAGGTCCCCAGAGCTCCTCTTCGAATCAGATTGCCACAGTGAGACCCTCCTGCACAGAACCTTGGCCCCCCTACCTCCCACCCCGGCTCTGAGAACACCATGACCTCTCCACAGTGTCAGACCCCACCCACCTCATGGGAGATGGTCTCACTCCAGGGACCAAGTCTCTTCTCCTGGAAGTACTCAGTAAACAGAATAGTATCCATTTGTGCATTTCCCAAGTCTGATGGATTTAATGTGTTACTAAAGTATCATTTGAGGCTGGAGCAGAGGTAGAGTGCTGTCAGGCTCTAGCTGAATAGTCTGGCAAGGTTTTTGATATCCAGTCTCCATTGAGGATATATCACTAGGAGTTGACTTTGTTGTTTCTCAACATATTCAGCAAATACTTGTTGGAAAACACATCCTCACAAGCACACAAAACCACCTGAAGGTAATCATCGTATCTCATGAACAGTCTAAATTCAAAAGGAGAGAGGAAAACCTATCTAATTGCCCTGCAAGTGGCAAGGCCACTGATGCCCAAAGTGGATATAGCATGCTATGTATTTTATGCTGAATGATGCCAGTCATATGCACCTCTTCTGCTTATTTTCACAATATATTCCCTTCAACCTACAAAGATTAATAAAGAAACCCAAACATTACAGAATTCAGCTTGTGGTTGGTATTAAGGCCTGGGAGGACCAGAAAAAGTGGGTCCCAAGTGCTCTCCTCACAGCCACTTAGAGGAGAGATGATTTCATTTATACTGTCGTATATTCTATCACAAAAAAATTTTTTAATTGCATTTATTTCCCTTTCCATTTTCTTTTTTATTTCTGCATTTTATCTTGCATTTAAACTACTCTTACCTTAAGTCTTTTACATTACACAGGATGTTATGTGTGGTCAGTAGGCAATACCATTAAAAAGAAAAAAGTCTTACCACTACTTAATGGTTTCTGGTGCAAAGATACAACAATATTAAACATAACGTCCAATCAGGCCAGTCAGCTGACGTATTAACACAGAAGTGTTTCATTCCTACTGAAAAGGTGAGCCAACATAGGAGACTAAGATACAATGAAGTCAAGTAGATATAGATTAAAATCCTGGGACTGCCACTTACTCCTTCTATAGTATTAAGTTACTTAAATTTCCCTGAACCTCAACCATCTCCACTGAAAAACAGATATAATATTCCTTACTTTCTAAAGCTCCTAGGAAAATTAAACAAGGCAGCAAATAAATACTGTCTAACACTATGTGTCGTATCTGCCACTTCTACTGGCAAATAGGTCACTACCCAAACCTTAAAGAACCTTCTTACTTGGTTGCTTGATCATATCTCAAACTCAATGTCCAAAAATGAAGCTGTTCTCTCTTTCTCAAACAACTTCTCCTTGAGAAAGACACCTTACCACCAATATCTGTGAATCACCATTGGCTGTGTCTTCTCCCTTACATTTTATCCAATCAGTCCATCAGTCTGGGGTCCCCTTCAGAACAACTTGAATATTTTCTCTCCTCCTCCTCTTTTTCCATGGCCACTGCTTTAGTTCAGGACTCCAGAATCTCTTTTCTGGATAATCACAATTTTCACTTGTCTTTCTGTCTCTAGTCTCTACCATTTTTAAGTCACCCTCCCAATTCTCCTAGAGTGATTTTTTGAACTACAAATATGACAATATACTTGCTCTCCTTGAAATAATTCAATGACTTCCCTTTGCCTAGGGAATGATTTTCTGCTTCTAACCTTTTATATACAGTACCTCTATTGGTCCTGTTTTACTCTCACTTTCCTGCTTCTTAACAGGTACTCCCTAGGCGGCCAGTAGTTGGCTGCTCCCTGAGGATACTTGCTCCAGTACTTGTTCCAGCCTCTGGACCTTTACTCATGCCATTTCCTTTCAAATGCTTTCCCTTTTTGCTATTGAGTTGCTGAACCTAAATTGTGCTTTGAAAGATTCCACCAGAGTCAATTGTTGGGTCTTATAATCCTCAGCTACTCATAAATAAGTTTGCTCTAGCAGTATGTAATGACCTAAACGTCTCCTGCCTAACTAAAGAAAGAGCATATTTGTGTTGTTGTTGTTTTTGAAACTTCGGTATCTAGCACAGCACCTGATACCCTGCCAGGTTCACTGCTGGTGCTGAATAAACATGTGAAGGAATGAGCCAGTGGAAATGGAAACACTCATTTATTTAAACTGACATGTGTCACAGGCCTCATTGTAAAAGAAGAGCTGGTAGTTGTGAAGTGAAAATGCTGCGGACACATAAACTTGAAGCCTGGAAAGAATAATAACTACCATACCAAAAAAGAAATGTCAAAATGAATTTGCAGTGTTGATTTTAAATGTACCCAGCCTGTTTTGGTTCTGGGAGGTTTTGCTGCTGTGCTTATCAAAATGCATATGTCTAACAAAAAATGCGCAGGACTGCCATCAGTTACCCTGCACTGACCTTCTAGGAAGCAGTGTGTTGGTGTAGAAAAATATACCAGTGACTCAAGGCTAGGCTGATCATAATTCACTCATTCAGCAAATATTTCTCTGAGAACCAAACATATACAAGGCACTGATTTTCTATAAAAAAATAGTGTTTTTAATGCAACCAGTGACAGTTGATATACTTCAACAGCCAGAAAGATTCCAAAAGTAATGTATCTGAAGAGGATTGAGGTGTTTACTTCCAGTATAAATTAATTTTTCCACTGCCCTGACCATAAATCATCTTCCCAGGGAAGATTACACTATGGTAAGACCGTCCTCTATTCAGACTCATACATAAAACATGGCACACCAAGGTGGGATGGTGTGGTGTAGGTTCCTAAGACTACCCCCGGGTTGAGTGACTTCCTAGAAGGACTCGTATGACTCAGTATATAATTGTACTCATAACAAAGATTTAGCACAATACATACATACAAAGCAAAATCAACAAAGGGAAAAGGTACATTGGGGAAAAGTTTGGGGGAAACCAGGCACAAGCTTTCAAGTGTCTACTCGCAGCTGAGTCACACAGGACACACTTAATTCCTCCAGAAACAGGATACTAACCTTAGTGTCAATCACCGTTTAAAAATCACAGCGGGTGTGGGTACACTGCTGAAACACATGACCAAAGGAAGCAGGTGGGAAAAATACAAAAAACCAAAAATCTTGCACTGCAATCCCATTGAGGTCCAAAAGCTTCATAGTTTAATTCTAATTCACTTTAAGTCCCAATATTTCTAAGAATCATCTAGTTTACCATAGTTTATATTAGAGAATAGACATGTGCAATATACCTCATTGATGCATACATCAGTTCTGCCCTCCTTTTAGACATAACTATGTTTAATACAGTTATTTTTTACATAATTAACTGGCTTCTAGACAAAAGACACTACTGGAGGCTTCTTAAGATGATAAACTCTTAACAATCAAAAAAGGGTGAGAAAACTACAAGCCACACGCCATATTCAGCCTGAAGCTTGTTTTTATAGATAAAGTTTTATCAACACACAATCCATGTCCATTCATATACATTTTGTTTATGGCCACTCTTTCCTCCATGGCAGAGTTGGGTAATTGTGATAGAGACTATATGATTTGCAATGCCTAAAATATTCACTGTCTGGTCCTTTACAAAATTTTACAAACTTTTTTTCTATAGGAGGTTAAAACTGAGCTTTATTTCTAGCCCCCACTGAGAACAGGTTTGCTTCTTACTATAACTTTAGCTTATCAAGGATCCTCATGACCTAAATTCTTCTGGCAAGAGCCAGACTTTCATCTCTTCCTTATATATCCTATTAATTTTTTATTGTAATAGTTGCACATCAGAAATGCTGTATCATGAAATAGGTGCTATATAAAATTCTATGTGTCTTAAAGGATAATTCAGACACTGTCCTAATGCATTTTTGCATTCACCCAGCACTTTAATCTGCCCTATATTTGGGTCTCAGGAGAGTGAGTTCTCTACATTGATCCTGCCCACACACTTCTACACTGCTGCTCTGGCTCCTCAATGACAGATCTGGGTTGGCATTTTTCTGTACTGGATGCACAACCTTATGGTGTTTGGTTGAGGGGAGCAAACAATAGTTTCTTTTTTTTTAATTAATTTATTTTTTAAAATTTTATTTTATTTAACTTTACAATACTGTATTGGTTTTGCCATATATCAAAATGAATCTGCCACAGGTATACATGTGTTCCCCTTCCTGAACCCTCCTCCCTCCTCCCTCCCCATACCATCCCTCTGGGTCATCCCAGTGCACCAGCCCCAAGCATCCAGTATTGTGCATCGAACCTGGTTTCATTTTATAAATTCAGCACCTCTGATCATGAGCAGGAGCTGATGTGTTGAGACCTGATCTTAGGATTTACTTAGAGCCTCCAAATCTGTTATAAGGTCTCTCATTGCCAGGAAGAGGCCTATCTGCCTTCCCCAGAATGCCTCAGTGTCCAGGAGAGGGACAGCCCACATATGGGGGAAATGACCCTGCAAGTGGTGATAAAGCAATCTCAGGATAGAACACTAGGGAAACCAGTGAAAGTTTAGCTTTTTAAAAAAACTAAATAGATGAATAATTTCTTTTAGTCCATAAACATCCTAATCCTCATCATAACAGTAATAATTCCAGGTAAGATTTTTAAATCTTTACTCTGTATCAAGCATTATTCAGAGTACATTGATCCAGGGATGGAAAACTACAGCCCATTTTGTAAATCAAGTCTGCTTGGAGCACAGCCGCATCATTTGCTTATGTACTATCCATGGTTGCCTTTCTTCTACAATGGTGGAGGTGAATAGCTGCAACAAAGACCATAGGGTCTCTATTGCTATCTGGCCCATTACTGAAAAAATTTGTTGACCACTGATACAGATTATCTCAATTTATTCTTGTGAGAACTCTGTGATGTAGGTAGGCACCATTATTATTCTCTCATAAATGAGGAAATTGAAGAGGTTGAAACATTATTCCCTGGCCACAAAGTAGGTGACCTCAAGGCTGTACATGGTTTTATGGTGACTTTAGGTACCTGGTCCTCATCTCTATCCTGGGCAAAGGAAGACTTTGGGTGAGATGGCAGCTGTGGTGTTTCCTTTTAACTTTGTATGTCCGAGCTGACTTGTCATTTCACACAGCATAGATAAACCAGTGATTGCTACCAAAGCATGATATCCAGTTATGTCAAAGGAGATTTTCCAAATGCCTCTCAGGAAAGGGATTTCACAGAAATATCTAGAGTAGTAAAATGAAATTATGACTCTTATACCACAAAATGATGCCAGAGGCTTGTTCTCTATCATTAAATCACACATTGCCTTGTTCTCTACACTATCATGAACACAATGGCTAGTTCTAGGACAACAGCTCCCATCAAAATCTCTAAAGCACAAAAACTAGCCTAGAGTATCATGGGTATATACAACGTGTAACATGATTATCATGTTATAAGGCAATTTTCTGATAGCCTCCTCAGCAGTCTGATAGCCCTTTGATGTGAGCAGGTTTAAGCTCCTAAGTACTTCTGTCACTTCTATCCACAAGTATTCACTTAGCGTCACATGTGCTACACGGTGGCCTGTTTGCTGTGAGAGCCATTGTTATGCTCCCCCTGTTCTATTTTGCATCAGAGGTGCTGCCCCCTGCAGGCTGTCTTTCCTAGTAATTGCGCTGGCTTAGTTGGACACGACTGAGCGACTTCACTTTCACTTTTCACATTCCTGCATTGGAGAAGGAAATGGCAACCCACTCCAGTATTCTTGCCTGGAGAATCCCAGGGATGGCGGAGCCTGGTGGGCTGCCGTCTATGGGGTCGCATAGAGTCGGACATGACTGAAGCAACTTAGCAGCAGCAGCAGCAGTGCCCCCCAAAGGAAAGTACTGAGTAGAGGACAGAAGAAAAATGCCTCTGGTTCTCACTTGCCCTCTCCCTGTCTCTACCTCTGCCTTGGGCAGCATCTCCAGTGGTGAGTGTTTCTCCTCCACAGTTCCAGTTCATTTCCCACCAGAAAGACTGACTGTGATTCCAGCTTCTTTTACTTAGAATCAACCTCTAGGCTGTGTAACACTTTCCTGCTGCTGCTCATCTCTGGCTGCTTCGTGGCTCCATTTTGGTTTGTGTTTATGTCACCTATATGACTACACTTTGGATTAAGTTCTATTTGTTTCCAACAGTTCAAAGGTTTTATGTTCTCCGAGATTTTCTCCTAACAAAGGCACAACGTTTGGTCAGATTCAAGCCTCCAGAATTCTGTCACTAATAGCAGCCTCAACGGAAAAGTTTCTAAGTGTGCATGCTTCTTCTGTCCAACCTAAATCAAATCTTGTGATAAAGCCAATTTCTCTTAGTAGATGAAACATCTCTGACCATTTAGATGTTTGTCTAAACCTTTGAATTTAATGTAAAGTCTCCCATTGAAGACCCATTAATTGTACCAAATAAACAATGCAAAAAAGTATGGTCTACAATATCCAGGGTCCAGAATATCCACGGTCGAAGAACTTAAAAGTCTTTCTATGCAGATATGATGTATTCATATTAAAGTAATTAAATGATATGATAAACACCTAAATGTATGGAGGAGACTATAATGGCCATCACTGTAGACTGAAATGAAAGAAATCATTGTAGCTGGGGATTCCTCAGTAACTGCAGGGGATTAGTTCTAGGATTCCCAATGGATACCAAATCCATGGATGCTAAAGTTCCTTATATAAAATCACATAGTATTTTCATGAAACCTACACATATACTCTGCTGTATACAAGGGATTGAGATGAGAGCAGTGGACAGAAAGTTTTGGGGTTATGCAGATCATTAAGACTGAAAAACCTCCTTTATTTGGGGGTGCTATTCACAAGCTGACATTCCACACAGAGACTTTTGAGGAAAAGTCTAATGGACTTTCACTAGGTCTATGGCTTTGAAAATTTTGTGGTCGAAGTTTCTTCTTGGGGAGCAAAGACAAAGGGCAAAGAAATTATGAGTGGACAAACCCCTTAAAAAGAAGGACCTACTCTAGCATCTTTAAGGCTAACCATTAGATGGAGGCATAATGCTCGTTTTTTTGCATTAAATGCCTTGGACTGAAGCGCCATCATTGTTAACCCTGCCAAGAGAGGAAATCATTTGTGATTTCATCTTGCCCCTTTGTTATTTAACCATACATAAATGCTCCTTGAGGCTATAACTACTTTTATTTTTTCTTCTTATTAGGCTAATTACTATGACTCCATTGCTGCCGCAGCTAAGGACAAGATGACACTATTTCAACAAAAGCATATATTTTTAGAGATTAATAACCGAGGCAATCTCTACCCTTAAACAGAACTAGCAGTACATGGAACATTGAGAGAAGAACATTTTAAAATTCTGTTCTATGGAAGACTTATTTAGATCATGTTCTCACAAGGCTGTGGTATAAGTAGAGCACGAATGCACAAAGTCTTCATAAAACTATGTGGGTTTTTTCCAGTCATTTTGCTTTATCATGTATAACTGGATTAAACTCTAAGTTTTTCCATTATGTTATGAAGAAAGAATACTAGTCAAGAAGTCACACAAATAGCCTCTAGATCTATCTTTATGAACTATAAGAAATAGACTACTGTATGTATGCTCAGTTGCTCAGTCATGTCTGATTCTTTGTGACCCCATTGACTGTAGCCTGCCAAGCTCTGTCTATGGGATTTTCTAGGCAGGAATACAGGAGTGGGTTGCCATTTCCTTCTCCAGGGGATCTTCCCAGCACAAGGATCAAACCTATATCTCCCGCAGCTCCTGTATTGGCCGGAGGATTCTTTACCACTGAACCACCTGGAAAGCCCCAGATTAATATAATGGGACCTTAATTTTTCTCACTTTTCTTCCATGAATAGATAGGATTTGAATAAATAGTTGATATCAGCTATTCAAGTCCCCGGTGTTCTGAGTCCAAGAATCTCCCCATTGGATAGATTATATGAGTACACAATTCTACTATCTGAATTTATTTCAAATTTTGAAATAAATTTTGTATTATAAATATAATTATACATTGCAAATTAAATTTTGAAATATATATGTATATATACACACAAACAATTTAAAATTATTTTACTTTTTATGCTCTAATCATGTGTTCACTCATTCATTCAATATATGGGTCACTTAAATTAGCTTTATAAATGCTAATTATGTTTACAACTTTTTGCTTAATAATTGTGGGATGGGAGTTTTTAGTAGGAAAAAAATCTTAGACTCAGACTTGCACTGTATTTGTGAATTCTACTTCTGTCACAGTAAAGATATGGATGTGAATTATATCAACCATTTAATACAAAAGGGAAAGCTACGTAACAATAATGTTCCTCGTAATGTAGAACTAAGAGATGATATTCATAACTTTGTTTCTGCAGCCAAATATCTCTTATCCTGTCCCAGAAAATGCTCCATTAAACATTTGTCTTCCCTTTAACCAAGAGCTACTTTGAGATTGTGGTTTTTGTCCTTGAATAGTCAGTATACATAGGGCTCTTTAATATTGAGTGATCAAATAAATGAGTGACAGAATGAATGAATGAAAGAAAGATGATTAGAAAGATGTTTTCCCAGGAACTTGCAGGAGAAGAACATTCTGGTTCACAAATTTTCAGGAGGAAAAAAAAAAGTCAAACTTCAGTTCTCAATAAGCAATTTGCTCATTAATTGAACATAAGAAGAGTAGTTGTGGCTCCAGTATCAACCAGTAATACATATTTAAAATGAAAAATGTTAAAAGATAGACACCATAAGAAATTCAAAACATACATAGAAACAGGATGGTTATCTACTGATAATGGGTGAAGTTGATTGACAGGTCAATCACCATACCCTTCTTTCTAGTTCTGCTTATATTAAAAAAATACCTTTAATAAAGAATTAGAAATAACCAAGTAGGTATGCAGAGCAGGTATTATTTGGTGGTTGTCTTGCTGTGCTCTAGTGATCACAGTCCATAGCACAGGAATTATAAAATAAGAAATTCAGTGCTCGTGATTTTCAAACATAGGATAATTTTGAGTCTGGACAGTATGTCTCTTAGTGGTACCATTTTAACTGAAATGGTATGGACAGTGAGAAAGGAAAGGTGATGTCTCTTGATGGCCTATGTGGAGACCACCAGCCAAAGCAGCAGTTCTCACTGAAATTGTGACATGTTGATCCAGAGCTACCTAGGAAAGAGGGCAGGAAGGATGAAGGGATGTATTTGGTCATACCATATCATATTTTTCTTTTTTGATGTTCCAAAGGAAGAGTGACTGGCCTTGATATCTACTGACAGCCAGTATTAAGGGGGTCAACTTGAAGTGAACTAGTAGAGAACCTATGATATACTGAATTTTAAAAGGTTAGATTTTTCTACCTTTCCTCTCTACTGCCCATGCTTACAATTTTCCTAATCTATTAAAGTGGGAATTACCTTCCCTATGACATATACACCATGTAGTGCGTGCCTGCTTGCTCAGTCACTTCAGGTATGTCTGACTCTGTGCAATCCCATAGATTGTAGCCTGCCAGGCTCCTCTGTCCATGGGATCTCCCCAGGCAAGAATACTGGAATGGGTTGCCATTCCCTTCTCCAGGGGATCTTCCCAATCCAGGGATAGGACCCGGGTCTCCCACATTACTGGCAGAATCTTTACTGCTTGAGCCCCCAAGGAAGCCCCCAGGAAATCCTCTCAGGCTTCATTTGAAATACCACAAATTTGAATAGCATAAAAACTTACTAACTCCTCACTCACTATTTGGCTTTCCACTGTATTTTGATCTGTTCTTTGAATTAGGCAAATGGTAACAGCTGATTCTTAGTGACCCAACAGGACAGTATCTCGGAGGATGCTGAGTGTAAAGTAACTCGCCCTGCCATTGCTTCTGGGGTGCTTAGACACACAGAGCCCAAACCCCTCCCACAGCCCAAATCCCTCACTACATGGTTTCTCAGCTTTCCATCCTTGTTGGAATGGTTGTCTTTCAGAGACCCATTTTTTTTCCTTTTAGGGTTGCCCATGGTCTCCAATTAAACCATTATTCACTTGAGTACAGATGATAGAAATCCAGAAAGACACATCTGCTCTATACTAAGTATTCCATCAACAATAACAAAGATTAAAAATAATTATACTAGGGCCACAGTGTTTTTAAAAACATCTTCTAATGTCAAATATATGATTTTGAAAATAATCTGGGCAAACTATGTTCTAAGAAATAAGTGTGTTAAAAATAAAAGGTAATTAATGGTGTGAGAGTTTGTGTTTGTGTGTGGGAGAAAGTCGCATTACACCTTATATAACAAGTTATAACAACAGTTTTCACATTAGAAAAATTAATTTTCTAGAGTCATAATAAGAGGTTTTCTTATGACACACATTTCAAATGAGGCTGGGCTCTAAACTCCAGGGAAAATCCTAAGGGATCCATATTGTGCCAGATAAGGGTGGTCCTTTCCATTTCTTACCCCCTCTGAATTGGTTGTTCAGGGAAGTTTAAAAGAAATTTTTAAGGCATTTGAAAGGGAAAACATATTAACATGTTTTATATAATTTCATTTTATAACTTCTTAAGAAACAACTTGTGTCATAGTTCCCATTCTGAAATCTCTGATTCTAGTCTCGCCTTGCTCCCATCTGTCTAGTTCAGAACTGCCAGACTGCTATCCTAACCTGTCACTTGAATCCTGACATTTCCCTGCTCTTTGCCTAACCTCACAATATGCTTGGCTTTTTGTCCCGTGGACCTTCACAGCAAGAACCCTTTACCCCTCACCTCTAGGTCCGGATTCATCCTAGATTCTGGGACCACAAGAAGTCCAAGTAGAGCAGGTGTTTATAAATACTGCAGATGACAAATCATCATTAGCAGGACTAGCTTCGTATGTGGAGAGTGAGAACAAAGAGGCATGAAGAATAGCCTCAGGTCTCTCAGTGGGTGGCTGTGTCTTCCTCGGCTATATGAAACTTTGGGGACACATACAATGTACACAAGAAAAAGTCAAGTAGGAAGTTGAATTTATAGACATTATATATATTATATATCATTGTATATTTTATGTGGGTGTTGAAAGTGTTAGTCACTCAGTTGTGTCTAACTTTGCAACCCCATGGACTATAGCCTGCCAGTTCCTCTGTCCATGGAATTTTCCCAGCAAGAATACTGGAATGGGTAGCCCTTCACTTCTCTGGGGGATCTTTCCAACCCAGGGATTGAACCTGGGTCTGCTGCATTGCAGGCAGATACTTTATTGTCTGAGCTGCCAAATGTATATACACACACATACATATTATATATGAATATTATATATATATGTATATTTTCTATGTAATATATGTACGTGTACACACACACACACACATGAATATATATATTCAGGAGAGAGGACTGAATTGAAGATGAAGAAGCAAATGTCATTTTCACACAGGTGAAGGATAAACCTAGCAGTGAGTGTTACAAGTCAAGTAGAATCTGTCAAGTGAGAAGGGAAGAAAGCAAGAATATGGGAAAATATAAAATTAAAGCTTGGGTAGGTGAGACGATGCCCAAGGAATCAGAGAAGTAAACAGCCCCAAATTCTCCTCTGAGCTACAGTTCCACAAGTATCTCACATTTCACAAATCACAAAATGAACTCTAGATCTCTCCCTCAGGCTAACGAACACCATTTTATTGCTCAAACAAAAAAACTTATTCTGCTTCCAGTCACTCCCTACATCCAATCCATCAGGAAATCCTGCTGCTTCTAATTCCAAAATTGTACCTCAATACCCTTAGCCTCTCTCTGTCTCCATTGTCACCTCCTTGATCCAATTCACCAGCTTCTCTCACTGCAATAACCTCTTAACAGTTCTTACCACAAGCCTTGGTCTATTGTAATCCAGTTCATGTTACTGCCCTGCCTGGCATGAAAGCTTTCAGTATTCTGTCACATTTTTAATTCAACTTAGCCACCTTTCAAGAATTATACAAGGTGCTGCACAACCTGCTCCTTCGCTTTTGTTACTCAGCATCATCTTAGACTGCAGTTTCCTTCTCTCATTGTACCACTGTATTATTGGTCAGGGTTCCCCAGAGAAACAGAACCAATAGGACAGATTATATAGAGATACAGATATAGATACACATACAAGAGGAGTTTTATTATAGGAATTAGCTCACATCACTATGGAGACCAGGAAGTCTCAATCTGCCATCTATCAGGTAGAGAGCCAGGAAAGCCTATGGTATAATTCAGTATGTATCTGAATACCTGAGGACCAAGGGAGTCAATGGTTTGTCTCAGTTTGAGTCCAAAGGCCCAAGACCCTGGAGTACCGATGTTCCTGGAAGTAAGATGAATGTCTCAGCTCAAGCAAAACAGCAAATCTTTTTCTCCCCCTTTTTGTTCTATTCAAATCCTCAACAGAGAGGAGAATGCCCATCAGCATTGGTTAGAATGGATCTTCTTTATCCAGTCTATGGATTCAAATGCTAATATCTTCTGGAAACACCCTCACAGACACACCCAGAAATAATATTTGACTGGTTATCCTTTAGCCCAGTCAGGTTGACACAGAGTTACCCATCACAGCCTCTACTACACCCCCACACAAACAGTTCACCAAATAAATATGCCAAACTCTCTTTAGTCGGTGCCTTCATAGGCACTGTTACCTCTGCCTATGCTCTTTTCATGCCTGGTTCTTTTTCTTTTTTCTTCTTTAGGTCTCAGTTTAAATACTACTACTGGGACTTCTGCTTTATCTAAAATATTTCCTCCCTGATCTCATTACTCTTCAAAAAATTTTTCTTCCTGTTTCTTTTAAGCCACTTATAATAGTTTCAATTCTTAAGTGTATAATCATTGGCTATCTTAGTAAGTATACCCAGTCTATCTACACACTTGAGATTATGTTGAATGAGTGAATCAATGAATGAATTTCTGGATCCTCCTAAATTCCAGACACCCACCCAAATCTAAATATACCTCTCGCTGTTGCTGCTCAACTTGCCTGATTCAGTCTGAAGTTACATTCCTGCCCCACAGAGTTAATCATGTTATCAACCCACAAAATGAAGTCACACTTAGTTTATCATTTAAATTCCTTTGCTGTCGGACTTCCGAATTCTTCTGTCTTATGTCCTACTCTTTCCTGTTATAACCCATGGAGTCCATCTAGGCTGGTCTACTCCTACATTATCAAATAGACATGGTGGTTTCTAACAATCAAGCTACCATTCAGAGTTAACTTCTACCGAGTGTGTATTCCTCTGTCTTATACAATCACCTGTCCAAGTCTCCTGCAGGACATGTCTAGACTAACTAGTGTTCAAGGATCACACTTTTTTCTTAATTGTTGTGACTCATGCCCTATTTTGCTCTTTCAGAAAGTTTTAATGCGTGTGTGGTGTTTTTTTGGATCACCATTTTTTTATTTTGCCTTATATATTAAAAGTCATGTCTTCATTGTTTGTCCACAACTACCTCGTCAAAATTTGAGGATAATTTGTCCTATTTACCTTGTTTCCCCTAAAATGTCCTAGACATTGTAGGAGTTCAAAAATAACTATTGTTTATTTAAAAATAACCATTGTTTGTTCCTTCATTCACACAAAAACATTTTGGCAGTGATAACTGGGAAATATATTAAGTATGAACAGAGAAATATGGAATTCATACTTGTCATATGCAGTCATATTTTATATTTGGAAAAGTTTTGGTTGATTTCAAAGACTCTGATATAATACAGAAAATGATCTTGCTTTGTACTAAATATCCGTGCACATACATTTTTTGTTTTGTTTTGGAATGTAAAGAAAATAAATGACTAGGTACTATCATAATTAACAAACAGCAAGTGAACATAGGGTTGCTAAGCAAACAGTCCTCCACTGGGACTGAGGTAATGTCCTGGGAGATCCTGCGTGCTGCTGTTTCCATTCTGCTCAGTAGGTACCTTTTTATACTTTGTTGCCCAGTGATTAGTCTACTGGGCATTTCATGCTAAAGTAGTACAGTTATAAATGAGAGACATCAGATTGGTAAACTTTGAATCATAGGGCAATAATGAATTTATTGTCTCTAAAAACAATCTGATTCTCTTTCCTTCAATTGTTTTAAGTTATATAAAGAAAAACTCTAACAGATAATATTTTAATCTTCTCATAAACAAAATATTGGTAGTAAATGGATCTCCAAGTCTGAGCTTGCAGAATTGTTGATGCATTCCCACATTAGCCAAATGCTCTACAATGCCAGGTCTACTGATAGATGAAGCAATTATAGAACAACTCCCATCAGACTAACAAAGCAAAATTCAAAGTTAAGGTTTGGAAATCTGAGAATAGTAAAATATACTTCTGATTCAAGATGGTACACTAATCATATGCACATCTCTTATTTTCATATCAAACCCTCTGAAGCAATAGAAGGTTTATTAAAATATATGTACTTCCATATATAACAATGCTCTCAAATGAACAGCAAATCAAAAACTTTCAGAGACTTCCTAAAAGACACAAAGCAGATGGAGTGAGCATGAGGAAGAAGACCATATCCTAAAATGTCTGAAGAAATGACACCAGCGGTGTGTTCTATGCCCAAAAGTGGTAAACGCTAGAAATAGGCAAGAACTTGAGATTATATAACAACATAATTTCATGGGGAAAAAAGCCATAGGCATTTCAGCAAAGAAGGTCAACTTCTTTCAATCATCTTTCCTCCTTTTGTGGTAAAGCAACAACATGGGACTAACTCTTCTTACATGGAAAACTGGAATATGTGAGCTTGGCAGTATCTGGAGCAGCCATATTAAAAAAGAAAAGTAAAAAAAGACACACCTTCCAAGTAGCTCATCTCTAATTCTCATTCTCTTTCAAAAACAGTTCACAGGGTAAGTAATAGATAAACTTCCTGCCTCTTCCCCTAGATTCACTGCATATTTACAATAGATAATTTAATAGGAAATAACCAAGATAAGCACATGGTCAAAAATAAACACATCTGAAGGCCAACATCAAGACAGAGAGCACAAACTGAAATCAAATTTAATTTGTAATAAAATAGGTATAATTAAAATTTCAGAGGATAGAAAGAATATCACATGCAGCCATTATTTTAGAGTGAGAGATTTTGAATAGAAAAGTGGAAATTTTAAACTAAAGACATCAGTAAATGGGCTGGATAGCAAAGCAAAAGAACAAATTCATGAGCTATATGAAAGTGAAATAAAGTGTTAGTTGCTTAGTCATGTCCAAATCTTTGCAACTCCATGGACTGTAGTTGGCTGGATCTACATTTGAACCCAGGTCTCCTGGATTGCAGACGGATTCTTCACCTCTGAGCCACCAGGGAAGCCCTGAGCTATATGAGAACATCAAAAAATCTCCTTAGCATGAAGCACAAAGGGAAAAAAACATGGAATATATAGAAGAAATATTAAGAGAAATTGAGAATAAACCTGGATTTTCTGCCATGTGTTAAGCAGGAGTTTTGGAAGGAAAACTAGTGAGAAAGGAAAAGAGCTAATATTTGAATAATTAACAGCATAAAATTCCCAAGAACTGAGGAAAGTCAAGAGTCCTCTAAAATAAAAGCATTACAAGTGCTAAGTAAATAAAAGCAATGCATTTAGAAACAAGGTAATGATATTTAAGAACATTCAGATAAAAGAAAGAATAAATTTAAATCTTTTAATAATTATTAACAAACAGATTACCTAGATGGAGGAAAGTCAGACCATTGTCTGACCTCTCAGCAGCAACATAAGATTCAAGAAGCTAATAAAGCAGTATTGTCTAAGGCATGAGAGAGGCATAGAAAATATTTGAAGAAACAATGGCTAAAGTCTTTCAAATTTGTGAACAGTATAAGCCCACAAATCCAAGAATTTCATTGAAACTTAACACTGATAGTTTAATTCCTATGGAAACAATGCAAGTGAGACTACAAAGGAGCAACATCTTTAAAGCTGAAAGAAAAAACTCAGCCTTGAACCGGACACCCAACAAAACTTTTTTTTTTTTTTTCCAAAAACAAATTGAAATAAGATTTTTTTTTTCAGAAATACAAAAGCTGAAAGAATTCATCAGAGCAAAGAAATGTTATAAAGAGCCATTAAGGCAGAAGGAAAATGAATCCAGATGAAATTATAGATATACTCAAGGAATAAAAAGTACAGAAAATGAAAACTAAGTAAATATAGAGGATTTTTTCTTTTAATTGTCTTTAAAGGATAAATATACTATTTAAACAAATGAATAACCATATAGCATAGGCTTGAGAGCATATGCAGAAATTAAATGTATAAAAAAACCACAAAGGCTTAGAGGAAAGAAAAGACATTGTTGTAAGGCTTTAATTTTTTTGATGTTGTTTAGTCACTAAGTAGTGTCGGACTCTTGCAATCCCATGGACTGTAGCCCACCATGGACTCCTCAATCCATGGGATTTTCCAGGCAAGAATCCTAGAATGGGTTGCCATTTCCTTCTAAGGGGGATCTTCCTGACCCAGGGATTGAACCTGCGTTTGCTGCATTGGCAGGTGGATTATTTACCACTGAACCACCAGGGAAGCCTTATACAATATATGAATTGTCATGAAGTCACTTGAAGGTAGATTGACTCACGTTAAATATATATACTAAAAACCCAAATGCAAAAATAAAAAAATAACTAAAAATATGAAAGCTGATAAGCCATCAGGAGAAATAAAAATAATGAAAATTATCTAAATATTTAAAGGAGGCAGAAGAGGGACAAAGGAGCAAAGAACAGGAAAAAAAAGAATAGTAATTTCAGGTGCATATTCAATCCTGACCATATAAAGCAGAGAGGTTACTTTGTCAACAAAGGTCCATCTAGTCAAGGCTATGATTTTTCCAGCGGTCATGTATGGATGTAGGAGTTGGACTACAAAGCAAGCTGTGGTGTTGGAGAAGACTCTTGAGAGTCCCTTGGACTACAAGGAGATCCAACCAGTCCATCCTAAAGGAGATCAGTCCTGGGTGTTCATTGGCAGGACTGATGCTGAAGCTGAAACTCCAATACTTTGGCCACCTGATGGGAAGACTTGACTCATTTGAAAAGACCCTGATGCTGGGAAAGATTGAGGGCAGGAGGAGAAGGGGACGCAGAGGATGAGATGGTTGGATGGCATCGCCGACTCAATGGAGATGGATTTGGGTGGACTCCGGGAGTTGATGATGGACAGGGAGGCTGGTGTGCTGCGGTTCATGGGGTCGCAAAGAATCGGACATGACTGAGTGACTGAAATGAACTGAATATAAATAATCACATTAAATGTAAGAGATTTAAAACCATAAGTAAAGGCAAAGACTGTTAGATTTACTATACCTACCTTAAATGTTTATGTATATAGTAACAAAACTTCAAAATTTATAAAGAAAAATCTGACAACTGCAAGTATAATATACAACCATAGTCTGAGATTTAAAAAAAACATTAAGATAAAATTTTTGTGACCTTAAGTTAGGAAAAATTTCAGCTATGACATAATCTACAAAAGAAAAAAGATAAATTGGACTTTATGAAAAGTAAAATTTTCCCTTTGAAAAAATTATTAAAAAATAAAAAGATATTCCCTAGAAAGAGAGAACAAACATCTTTACAAAGCACATATCTGATAAAAGACTCAAAAGTATATCTAAAGAACTTTCAAAATTCAATAACAAGAAGATGAACTGGTTTTTCTTTGAATGGACAAAAGATCTGAACAGACATTCCAACAAAGAAAATACATGAAAGGCAAAAATGCATATGAAAATATTATTATAACAGAATAATACTAATATCACAGAATACAAATTAAAACCACAATGTTACCACATATTTGTTTAAATGACTAAAATTAAACAGATTATAGCACACTTGGTGATAATGTGAAGAATCTGATACTCCCATACACTGTTTATGGGAGTGTAAAATGGTAGTCACTTTGGAAAACAGCTTGCTAGTTTCTCAATAAATTAAACATACACTTATCAAATGATCCAGTTATAAAACTTATAGATATTTACCCAAGAGAATCAAAGTACATGGCTACAAAGACTTGTACATGAACAGTTTTGTAGCTTTTTTCTAATTGCTCCAAACTGGAAATAAAGCAAATGCCCAGTAAGAGTTTAAATGGAAAAATCTGGCATAATCATACAATGCAATTGATTTAAAAGTACAAAATAATAAACTTGAAAATTGCAAAAACATGGAGTGAAAGAAATCAGACAAAAATGGGAGTATACTGTTATTGGATATGTGAAATATTTAAAGACTCACTGACTTAATCCATGTTCCAAAAGTGAAACTTGTGCTTCAGAGAAGAGCTAAGCTCTTTAGTAGTAAAATCTAGGTATACAGGTCCCCTTATTCTTAACTGAGTGTTTAGATTAATTCACCAGATGCTCTGTATTGCTCAATATTTTATATCAGAGAAAGGGAAAATTTGCCAGGAATTTAGATTCCAATATCTAATAAAAAGTCTACATCTGCATGGATATTTATATCATGACACTTCCAGTTAACATCAATGTCACAGGATTTTCAGTACAAAACAGTGTGTTGAGTCTAACATAGTTATGCCATTTCTAATCAAGTATTACATGGAATTATATAAATATATATAAATCCACTGAAATTATATTCTAATACAAAAAGATCAAGAAGTTACATAAATAATAACAATACAACTGAGATAATCACAAGTAATCAACAGAAGTGGAAAGTGTTATCAGATTTCAAAAGAGGAATAGGGAACTTAGAATAGGAATGATTAAACGTAAGAGATATTTCATATCATCCTAACAAAGTTTATCTTTTATTTATTTAAAAAGATTACATACTAGTATGAGAAAATCTGAAAAAGCAATAGGAAGAACCATTCTATAATCTCACTCCATAGTTCTATTAGTAAGTTCTCTCCAGATTCTTGATACAAAATTATTTTTATATTAGAGTATAAATTATATTAGAGTATAAATTGGTATGCTATACTGGTAATCATAAATAAAAATAATGGAATCTCTGAAAGTAATGTGTAGTATGCTTACTTTAAAATATTCTGAAAATAATGAAAAAGAAAAACTACCCAGAATTCTGCACACAGAGACACTCTCAGTATTTGGTGTACCTTTTCATCTTCTTCATATTCTAGAACTTTTAATGTATTTGATCTTGTACTGTATACATTACTTCATATATAATTAAATGAGAAGCATTCGCCTAGTGAAAGAGAATATTTTAAAAGTCTTGCTAATATCTGCCAGTGAGAAATTTGTAAATAACTTGGATTATTCTACTATTATAATTTATATTATTTCTGAATATTCGCTTCATGTTAGGCACTGTTCTAAGTGCTTTACATGCATTAGCTCATATTAATCATGTAACAAATGACTTTAGAGACCAAGAAACTAGATAAAAAAATGCACAAAATGATCTTATAATTACCAGATGAAAAAGGTCTTGGTGAATGGGGATAGATTGGGAGTTTGGGATTGACATGTACACACTGCTATATTTAAAATAGATAACCAAGAAGGACAAATGACATAGCACAGGGAACTGTGCATAATACGCTGTAATACCTAAATGGGAAGATAACTTGGAAAAGAATAGATGCATGTGTGTGTTAAACTGAATCTTTTGCTCTACACCTGAAACTAACACAACATTGTTAATCAATTATAATATAAAATGCAAGTTAAAAATAATTAAATCTTTTAAATTATGGGCAAAAAATGCACAAAATCAATATAGTAAGGAAAATGTCCATTACCTTCATTATGCAGTTCAGCTTTATGTAAGGAAAAAAGATACATTTTGTGACACAATGAACACAATTTTTCCATTTTATGTTTCTATTCTACAAATGGTTCAGTCTTTTGTGGGGTGATAGAAAACAGCTCTGGTTCTTTAAATGAGCAAATACAGGAGTAACTTTCACTGGAACTGTGTCAGTAAATAATTAATAATGATCACCCTGCTAATGTAACTTATATGCAGAGTACATCATACAAAATGCTGGACTAGATGAATCACAAGCTGGAATCAAGCTTGCTGGCAGAAATATCAGTAACCTCAGATATGCAGATGATACCACTCTTACGGCAGAAAGAGAAGAGGAACTAAAGAGCCTCTTGATGGAAGTGAAAGAGGAAAGTGAAAAAGTTGGCTTAAAACTCAATGTTCAAAAAAACTAAGATCATGGCATTGAGTCCCATCACTTCATGGCAAATAGATGGGGAAACAATAGAAACAGTGACAGACTATTTTCTTGGGCTCCAAAATCACTGCAGATGGTGACTGCAGCCATGAAATTAAAAGATGCTTATTCCTTGGAAGAAAAGCTTTGACAAATCTAGACAAAGTATTAAAAAGCAGAGACATCACTTTGCCCACAAAGGTCCATATAATCAAAATTATGGTTTTTCTAGTAGTCGTGTGTGGATGTGAGTGTTGGACCATAAAGAAGGATGAACGCCAAAGAATTGATGCTTTTGAACTGTGGTGTTGGAGAATACTCTTGAGAGTCCCTTGGACTGCAAGGAAATCAAACCAGTCAATCCTAAAGGAAATCAGTCCTGAATATTCACTGGAAGGACTGATACCAAAACTTAAGCTCCAATACATTGGCCACCTGATGGAAAGAGCTCTCTCCTTAGAAAAGACTCTGATGCTGGGAAAGACTGAAGGCAGGAGGAAAAGTGGATGACAGAGGATGAGATGGTTGGATGATATCACCTACTCAATGGATATGAGTTTGAGTAAGCTCCAGGATATGGTGAAGGACAGGGAAGCCTGGAATGCTGCAGTCTGTGAAGTGTAAAGAGTCAGACATGACTGAGCAACTGAACAACAGCAAAAACTTATTACCTCCAATGGACTTTCAAAATATGTATCCTACTTTCTTTTCTATTTATATTATCAGTTTTTATTTCATTCTGTTGTCAACAGTTTCATCTCAATGTCTTCTTTCCTTATGGTAATTTGTACTTTTCCTTTAGCCTCATGCCTCTGCTTTTTGATCAGGGTTTCACACCAAATTCTAAAAAAAATCTAGTTCCTGCAATAGACTCTTCAGAAGTTCTGTTTTTGGATTCAAAGGTCTTAATAATTCTTCAGTCTAGTGCTTTTCCTTTGTTGTGTTACATTTTTATGGGCCTTACTGGTTCACTTCTCTTTATTGGTCTTTGATAGGGATAGGCCTATTCAGAGCTTGTAATTGAATCCCTGTGTTACCATATGAATATGAGAATAATGAACTGTCACATCATCTCTATTCCACTTACAGAGGATAATTCGGAAATTCTGGGCCTAAGGCTACATTGTGACCAAAGACAGGGGGAAAAAGCATTATTTCAGAGCATCAACTATTTATGTGTATAATCAGAGGAAACCTACTCAAATGCAGAGAATGTGTTATTTAAAGTAGACTTGTTAAAGATTCCCATTTTTACACCCAGAGACTCCTGGATTTAGTATAGAAGGCAGCGGATGACAAAAGAAACATAATGATGCAAAACTTTATCACTTTTATGAGTAGGAGGAGTGTAGGCACATTTTGCTAAATTCCTTTCCTTAATTTTGGTCTGCTGCTGCTGCTGCTAAATCAATTTAGTCATGTCCGACTCTGTGCGACCCCATAGATGGCAGCCCACCAGGCTCCCCCGTCCCTGGGATTCTCCAGGCAAGAACACTGGAGTGGGTTGCCATTTCCTTCTCCAATCCATGAAAGCGAAAAGTGGAAGTGAACTCGCTCAGTCATGTCCGACTCTTAGTGACCCCATAGATGGTAGCCTACCAGGCTCCTCTGCCCATGGGATTTTTTCCAGGCAAGAGTACTGGAGTGGGGTGCCATTGCCTTCTCTATAATTTTGGTCTAAATGGTGCCATTTTAAAGATTTGTCCCTTGAAAAGTTTGTGTATCTCGTCATGTGTGTACAGGGGTGTGTGTTGTTGTATGGAAGCAGACACACATGTAGTCAGTTAGGCCTGGGTTTCAGATATTATCTTATAAGCATCTATTACATGCTAAATAGCATATTACATTTCACACTACTTGTAAATCTCAGATGAGTTTGGATTACAAAACCTCTTTGAAACATTCCACAGATGCTCCTCTTCCATTTGCTATGAATTTTTATCAGTCCAAATGTTCATTTTAGAAAATGACCTACCAGGTGTTATTGTGTCTTAGGCTTTGCATTTGTGATCACAGATAGAACCAAGCCCTATGAACAAATATTAGAAACTAGTGAAGATTAGTCCTGATGAAGTCTGAAGAATAAATAATCTGAGACCTGAGCACAGACATTAACAACTGGCTGTGTCTATGAAGGGCTGTGCCGTCATGCTGTGTTTGACATATTTTGTGCTATTCATTGTCAAAGAACTTTAACATTTTAGCCTCTATCTTGTGCTCTAATCCATTTTGTTTGCTTTCAGTACTGCAAAGGAATCTAATATACCTACTACCTTATATGCCCCCTTCACACATCACGCCCTTGTCATGGCAAAGGGGCCCACATAACTCAATGAAGCTATGAGCCATGGCATGTAGGGCCACCCAAGATGGACAGGTCAGAGCGGAGAGTTCTGATAAAACATGATCCACTGGAGGAGGGAATGGCAAACCACCCCAGTATACTTGCCGTGAAACCTCATGAACTGTACAAAAGGACGAAAAAGATATGACACCAAAAGATGAGTCCCCCAGGTTGGAAGGTGTCCAATATGCTCCTGGGGAAGAGGGGAGGACAACTACTCAGCCCCAGAAAGAATAAAGTAGTTGGGCCAAAACAGAAATGATACTCAGTTGTGGATTTGTCTGGTGATGAAAGTAAAATCTGATGCTGCAAAGAACAGTTTTGCATAGGAACCTGGAATGTTAGCTCCATGAATCAAGCTAATTTGGATGTGGTCAAAATGAGATGGTAAGAATAAACACCAACATCTTAGGAATAAGTAACTAAAATGGATGGGAATGGGCAAATTTAATTCAGATGACCATTATATCTACTACTGTGGGCCAGAATCCCATAGAAGAAATGGAGTAGCTCTCATAATCAAAAAAAAAAAAAAAAGAGTCTGAAATGCAGTACTTGGGTGTGATATAAAAAATGACAGAATGACCTCAGTTTATTTCCAAGGCAAGGCATTCAAATGTCCCTACCACCAATGCTGCAGAAGCTAAAGTTGATCAGTTCTCTGAATACCTAGAAGACCTCCTAGAACTAACATCAAAAAAATGATGTTCTATTCATCATTGGTGATTGGAATGCAAAAGCAGGAAGTCAAGAAATACTTGGCATAACAGCGAATTTGGCCTTGGAGAACAAAAGGAAGTAGGTCAAAGGCTAATTGAATTCTGCCAAGAGAATGAACTGGTGATAGCAAATACGTTTTCAACAACTCAAGAGACGACTTTACACATGGCCATCACCAAGTGGTCAATACTGAAATCACATTGATTACATCCTCTGTAACCAATGATGGAGAAGCTATATACAGCTTTATACATGAACTTGAACAAACTTCAGAAGATGGTAAGGGACAGGGAGGCCTGGCATGCTGCAGTCCATGGGGTCGCAAAGAGTAGGACATGACTGAGTGGCTGAACAACAACCTTATATGCAGAAATTGTTAAAATTAAGATGCAGAATAGAAATGGTAAGTATGCTTGCCTGACTTCTACCCATCTTTTGAAGTTCACCTACAGACACCAGCACTTTACCAAGTCCAAGTATTCTAGGTGCTGACTTGCAATAAAATAAGAAGTACTCTACAGCAGACTTTTGAGCAGTGAGGAACAGGTAATTAAGGAGAACCATTGCCTAAGCAACAAGGCCCCACTTTCATGAAAATAATGTAGATGAGTTGGAAGGGCCGGCACTTGTGGTTTGGCAAGAGCCTGTTTGCATGTCCAGATGCTCTGTCTTGTGAGATGCCAATGTTAATCATTGTCTACAGTAAGATGGTAAGTTTATGAGTACTGAATGTACCTGAATAATTTGGTACCGAAAGTGTGGCTTTGCTGGATCAATATGGGATCATCCAGTATTCCCAATGAACATCTTTCTGACTAGCTCAATATGCCAAGTTCATTAAAACTAAAAATCCCCAGAATGTCCTCCTTCCAAGGTTCTTCCTATCTTAGCTATGACAGATCTTAATTGAGAGAAAGGCATATACTAGCATGCAAGGGTTCAGACTAATTCTTACCTCAACTACCTGCCCATTTCTTTTCTGGAAGTTTGATATTCAAATAGTCTGAGAAAAACTATTCTGGTTGTGCTAAATAAAAATAACTCCAGAGAACAGGGGATTATTGACTGAATTTCCTGTTTATAACAGACCTTGTTTTGCTGGAAAGCAGGCTGGCTCAGTCAAAATATAGCAGAGCCTGCCAATGGATTGCTTCTATCTTTTCCTATTGGTCTTGAATGTAGTGATAATCACTGTCTAATTCAGAGAGATGGTTGAATGTAATCCTTAATTTGGAATTGATTATGTTTTCATCTTTTTTTTTAATTAAAAAGCTGTGAGAATATCACAGTTAAGAAGTAATAAAAGTCAAAGCTAGAACTATGGGAATGTAAGAAGCAAAGAATGGAAATAGGGACACAATTTAACAATTGAAAGGCAGAATGTATGAAAATTAATATGTAGCAGATAATAACCATGAAGAGGAAAACAATGAAAAATGCCACTGAGATTTCAAGGGTGAGACACTAAGAGAATTCTTGCTGCCATTAATGGGATAAAGCCAAGAAGATAATTTATTTCAGAAGTGAAGGGGGATAATAAAACTGTAAAAAATGATTTTGTATAAGTATGAATGATCTGTAAAATTTTCTGAAGCAGGGTTGAGGTATAAGATGCTTTACTAACCCCATTAGGCTATAGTGACTTTATGGATATAAGCAATAATTTATAACAATATATCTGAAGCTCAATCTCTTATTCTTATTTCCAAAGTATTTTTTTTCTGTATGATGATGTAAACATAATTGAAAAGTCAATCAAAAGGTAAAACTGCATGATTAGACAAAGCCCCGTGCAGTAGAGGCTATGCCACCCAATGTAGAAAAATTCCACCTCCTTTCTGTATTTCCCTATTGCTACCATGTGATAGATTTTATAAATGTTAAAATTGTTATGATTTTCATCAAGTAAAGAAAGTACTTGTAAGAGAATCGTCTTTTAAGTTATTGCAAACCCAGTTTCAGAAAAAAGTGCCCAAATGATTTTCTGAGGTATAGTCTTGTGTTGGTCAGCCTACCCTTTGCTGCTCTACAAGTTATGTAATATTTTAATATTATGAGTCATCAGTGGAAGAATATCCATACAGATAGTAGATGTTCAATGCTTATTATTGAGGACATTTGAGCATCAAATACACACAGACTGCTATTTAAAAGAGGCATTCCAGATTCAGCAAGAGTGATACCATGTCTAACTCTGTATTCTTTTAAGGAGGAAGTAAGTTTAGAGCTAGGATGCCATTTCTTTGATGTGGTAATACAACATGGTCAATTTTCTTTAAATTATTGACATTATTTTTCAAAAGTAGGCAAAACAGAAAAAACTAAAAAATGACAAAGAGAAGACTAAATGGAGATATAATTAAGCCAGTAGAAATGTTTACTTAATGGAAGCCTCAGTGATAATGTGATATTTAAATAACTCTTTAAGTGTATAGAAACCACCCACTTAAAACAGCAGTTCAACAGGCTTCAAGACAAAATACCTATGTTTAAACTCTTCCTTTATGTTTTTACATAAATTTTTAGCTCCTCTGAACATGAGTTTTCTTAAGTATAAAAGAGGATTATAGAAACCTGTTTCATATATACCCCCAATTCATTGACTTTTCTCTGTCTCCATTCTTATCTAGTCTACATCACCATTATAATTTGTGTGCATCCCCACAAAAGCCTCTTAAGTAATTTCTCAGCTTCTATATTTGCCATGCCTGCTCCCTCTCCCTGTTTCAACTTTCCATTTAGAAGTTAGTGTGAACTTTCCAAAAATTTTAAATTAAATCAGTCCCCTTCCCTGTGTAAAATCCAATGTTTTCCTTACATTTAGAAATCCAAACTCCCTACTCTGACTTAGCTCTCTGGCTTTATAGGTCACTATGGTTCAACCACAGGGCTTTCAGTTCCTGGAATTTAATTCCTATTCTAAGACCTCTGCACTTCATATTCTCTGTGCTTGGAGTGCTCTTGGGGTTTTATATGTCTGGATTTTCTTAGCTAAAATATCACCTCCTCTAAGGTGTTTCCCCATTATCTAGTCTACAGTCAACTTTAGCCCCTCTCAACCCCAGGAGTCACCTAACATGTTAAATTGTATTTTTTATTCATAGAATTTATATGAATGAAATTATTTTAGATTATAGTATTTATTTGACTGTGTATCAATTGCTTTATTTCATCAGAATCTAATTCCTTATGAGAATGATCTTATATAACTAGCATTGTATATGCTCAGAATCTAAAACAGTCACATAAACATAATGCATGCTGAAATGCATTCAATGAATACTCAAAGTGCAATTGTAAAGATAATGTTTGCAAAATTACCTAGAGTGAGCAAAAGAAAGATGTGAAACACTGTTATACCTATTGTAAGGATATTGTTGAGACCATTATTTGATTTTGAGAACACCATTCTAAATTCTGAGAACAATTTTACTCTATACTGGTAATTGTTTTGTTTAAATCACATGGCATTGAGCATAGTCGGGCAAGATTTTCTTAGAATGTTTAGAAGCATTTTATAGCTCTACATTTTACACTCTTATTTTCATTTCAATCCTGTCTCCACTTTGCACCAATTCACATTTTGCCTTCTATAGGCTTACTTTCAATCCATGCTATCTTGCTATATTTTATGAAAAATTATCTTCCTGGAATAGAGGGGAAGAATAACCAGAATAAGGGATCCAAAGCCCCAATAGTTAATATTCAGTTAACATAAGGCAAATCTGAATTTGAATGTAAAACTACAATAAGAATTCATAAAAATCAAATTAGACTATCTATCACAGCACCTTACACAGAGCAGGCACTCAAAATAGTGTTTATTTCAAATGGGACCAAATCAAACTTAAAAGCTTTTGCACAGCAAAGTAAACCATAAACAAAATGAGAAGACAATGTGTGGAATAAGAGAGCACATTTACAAATGATCTAATAAACAAGGGCTACATTTCCAAAATATACAAACATCTCATATAGTTCAATATCAAACAAACTAACAAAAAAACAACTCAATCAAAAATGAGCTGGTGATAAGTTGTTGTGTAGCACAGGGAGCCCAGTCTGGTTCTCTGTGATGACCTGGAGAGATGGTATGGGAAGAGGGGAAGGGAGGCTCAGGAGGGAGGGGGTGCATATAAATTTACAGCTGATTCTTGTTGCTGTATGGCAGTGGCAGAAACCAACACAACGTTGAAAAAATTAAAAATAAAAAGTGAGGCAGAAGACTAAATAAATATTTCCTCAAAGAAGACATAGAAATGGTCAATAGGCACATAAAAAGATGTTCAGCACTTATAATTATTAGAGAAATATAAATTACAATGACAATGAGGCATCACCTCACACTGCTCAGAGTGGCCATCACCAAAAACTCTAGAAATATTAATAAAAATCTTGGAGAGGGTGTGAAAAAAAGGGAACCCTCCTACACTGTTGGTGGGAATGTAAATTGGTGCAGTCCCTATGGAAAGCACCTTGGAGATTACTTTAAAAACCAAAAATAGAGCTACCATGTATGTGTGTTTAGTTGCTCAGTCATGTCTGACTTTTTGCGATGCCACCAGGCTCCTCTATTCATGGGATTTTTCAGGCAAGAATACTGGAGTGGGTTGCAGTTTCCTCCTCCAGGGGATCTTCCTGACACAAAGATCAAACCTAGTCTTCCATGTCTCCTGCATTACGAGCAGATTCTTTATCAGTTCAGTTCAGTTGCTCAATAGTGTCTGACTCTTTGCAATCCTGTGTACTGCAGCATGCCAGGCCTCCCTGTCCATCACCAACTCCTGGAGCTTACTCAAACTCATGTCCATCAAGTTGGTGATGCCATCCAACCATCTCATCCTCTGTTGTCCCCTTCTCCTCCTGCCTTCAATCTTTTCCGTAATCAGGGTCTTTTCAAATCAGTCAGTTCTTCACATCAAGTGGCCAAAGTATTGGAGTTTCAGCTTCAGTCCTTCCAAAGAACATTCAGGACTAATTTCCTTTAGGATTCACTGGTTGGATCTCCTTGCTGTCCAAGGTACTCTCAAGAATATTCCCCAACACCACAGTTCAAAAGCATCAATTCTTCAATGCTCAGCTTTCTTTGTAGTCCAACTCTCACATCCATACATGACTACTGGAAAAACCATAGCTTTGACTAGACGGACCTTTGCTGGCAAAGGAATATCTCTGCTTTTTAATATGCTGTCTAGGTTGGTCATAACTTTATATGATTCAGCAATTCCATCCCTGAGCTTATATCCAAAAAAAGAAGAAAACTCTAAATCAAAAAGATACACACATCCCAATGTTCATAGTAGCACTATTTACAGTAGCCAAGACATTATGGCAGCCTAAGTGTCCACTGATAGATGAAGGGAAAAAGAAGATGTGGGGTGTGTGTGTGTGTGTGTGTGTGTGTATATATCTTCACAGGCTCAAATTGAAGAAAGTATGGAAAACCACTAGGCCATTTCAGGTATAACCTGAACCAAATCCCTTATGATTATACAGTGGGGGAGATGAATAGATTCAAGGGACAGGATCTGGTAAGACAGAGTGCCTGAAGAACTATGGGCAGAGGTTCATAACATTGCGCATGAGGGGATGACCAAAACCATCCCCAAGAAAAATGCAAGAAGGCAAAGTGGTTATCTGAGGAGGCCTTACAATTAGCTGAGAAAAGAAGAGAAGCTAAAGGCAACAGAGAAAGAGAAAGATATACCCAAGTGAATGCAGAGTTCCAGGGAATAACAAGCAGATATAAGAAAGCCTTCTTAAGTGAACAATGCCATAAAATAGAGGAAAACAATTCAATGGCAAAGACTAGAGATCTCTTTAAGGAAATTGGAGATATCAAGGGAACATTTCATGCAAAGATGGGCTCAATAAAGGACAGAAATGGTATGGACCTAACAGAAGCAGAAGATATTAAGAAGAGATGACAAGAATACATACAAGAACTGTACAAAAAAGATCTTCACGACCCAGATAATCACGATGGTGTGATCACTGACCTAGAGCCAGACATCCTGGAATGTGAAGTCAAGTGGGCCTAAGAAAGCATCACTACGAACAAAGCTAGTGGAAATGATGGAATTCCAGTTGAGCTATTCCAAATCTTGAAAGATGATGCTGTGAAAGAGCTGCACTCAATATGCCAGCAAATTTGGAAAACTCAGCAGTGGCCACAGGACTGGAAAAGGTCAATTTTCATTCCAATCCCAAATAAAGGCAATGCCAAAAAAATGTTCAAATTACTGTACAACTACACTCATTTCACATGCCAGCAAGAATAAGCTAAAAATCCTTCAAGCTAGGCTTCAGCAGTATGTAAACTGAGAACTTCCTGATATACAAGCTAGATTTAGAAAAGGCAGAGGAGCAAGAGATCAAATTAGCCAATATTCATTGGATCATAGAAAAACAAAGGTAATTCCAAAAACAAAAACAAAAAAATTCTACTTCTGCTTCATTGACTATTCTAAAGCCTTTGACTGTGTGGATCACAATAAACCTTGGAATATTCTTCAAGAGATGGGAATACCAGATCACCTTACCTGCCTCCTGAGAAATCTATATGCAGGACAAGAAGCAAGAGTTAGAACCAGACATGGACAACAGACAGACTAGTTTAAAATTGGGAAAGGAGGGGAGAGGAGCCAAGATGGCGGAGGAGTAGGACGGGGAGAACACTTTCTCCCCCACAAATTCATCAAAAGAGCATTTAAACATGGAGTAAATTCCACAAAACAACTTCCGAATGCCGGCAGAGGACATCAGGCACCCAGAAAAGTAGCCCAACTCTTCGAAAGGAGATTTTTAATTTTAGCCTTTTGATATATGTTATCAATTTTGTACCTATAGTTTTTTTCATAATTGCTGTGACTTTTTTTTTTTTTTTCCTCTGTTTCTTTCTCTTCTTCTTTTATATAACATCGTATATCTGCAATTCCAAACTCTACTCAAGATTTTTAATTTATGCTTTTTGGTATTTGATATCAATTTTGTACCTGTATTTTCTTTATAATTTTTGCGACATTGTTTTTGTTGGTTTGTTTGTTTTCTCTCTTTATTTTTCTTCTTCTTCTTTTTTTTTTTTTTTTTTTTTTTTTTAACGTTGTATTTTTGAAATTCCAAACTCTACTCTGGATTTTTAATTTTTGCTGTTTGGTATTAGTTATCAATTTTGTACCTGTAGTTTCTTTATTACTTTCACGACCTTGTTTGTTTTTCTTTGTTCGTTTTTTCTCTCTTTCTTTTCCTTCTCCTTTTCATTAACATCGCATTTTTGAAATTCCAAACTCTACTCTAATTTCTAATTTTTGTTTTTATGTATTTGTTACCAATTTTGTACCTTTAAGAACCCAATCTTCAGGACCCATTTTTCACTAGTGTACGAGATTACTGGTTTGACTGCTCTCTCTCCCTTTGGACTCTCCATTTTCTCCACCAGGTCACCTGTATCTCCTCCCTAACCCCTCTCTACTCTACCCAACTCTGTGAATTTCTGTGTGTTCCAGACGGTGGAGAACACTTAAGGAACTGATTACTGGCTGGATCTGTCTCCCGCCTTTTCATTTCCCCCTTTTATCCTTCTGGCCACCTCTGTCTCCTGCCTCCTTCTTCTCTTCCCTGTATAACTCCGTGAACATCTCTGAGTGGTCCAGTTGTGGAGTGCACATAAGGAAGTGACTACTGGCTAGCCCACTCTCTCCACTATTGATTCCACCTCATCTCATTTGGGTCACCTCTAACTCCCTCCTCCCTCTTCTCTTCTCCATGTAACGCTGTGAACCTCTCTGAGTGACCCTCACAGTAGAGAAACTTTTCATCTTTAACGTAGATGTTTTATCAGTGGTGCTGTATAGAAGGAGAAGTTTTGAAACTACTGTAAAATTAAGACCGATAACTGGAAGTAGGAGGCTTAAGTCCAATCCCTGACTCCAGGGAACTCCTGACTCCAAGGAACATTAATTGACAGGAGCTCATCAAACGCCTCCATACCGACACTGAAACCAAGCACCACACAAGGGCCAACAAGTTCCAGGGAAAGACATAACAAGCAAATTCTCCAGCAACAAAGGAACACAGCCCTGAGCTTCAAGATACAGGCTGCCCAAAGTCACCCCAAAACCATAGACATCTCATAACTCATTACTGGACATTTCATTACACTCCAGAGAGAAGAAATACAGCTCCATCCACCAGAACATCGACACAAGCTTCCCTAACCAGGAAACCTTGACAAGCCACCTGTACAAACCCACACACAGCGAGGAAACGCCACAATAAAGAGAACTCCACAAACTGCCAGAATACAGAAAGGACACCCCAAACTCAGCAATTTAAACAAGATGAAGAGACAGAGGAATAGCCAGCAGATAAAGGAACAGGATAAATGCCCACCAAACCAAACCAAAGAGGAAGAGATAGGGAATCTACCTGATAAAGAATTCCGAATAATGATAGTGAAATTGATCCAAAATCTTGAAATTAAAATGGAATCACAGATAAATAGCCTGGAGGCAAGGATTGAGAAGATGCAAGAAAGGTTTAACAAGGACTTAGAAGAAATAAAAAAGAGTCAATATATAATGAATAATGCAATAAGTGAAATTAAAAACACTCTGGAGGCAACAAATAGTAGAATAACAGAGGCAGAAGATAGGATTAGTGAATTAGAAGATAGAATGGTAGAAATAAATGAATCAGAGAGGATAAAAGAAAAACGAATTAAAAGAAATGAGGACAATCTCAGAGACCTCCAGGACAATATTAAACGCTACAACATTCGAATCATAGGGGTCCCAGAAGAAGAAGACAAAAAGAAAGACCATGAGAAAATACTTGAGGAGATAATAGTTGAAAACTTCCCTAAAATGGGGAAGGAAATAATCACCCAAGTCCAAGAAACCCAGAGAGTCCCAAACAGGATAAACCCAAGGCGAAACACCCCAAGACACATAGTAATCAAATTAACAAAGATCAAACACAAAGAACAAATATTAAAAGCAGCAAGGGAAAAACAACAAATAACACACAAGGGAATTCCCATAAGGATAACAGCTGATCTTTCAATAGAAACTCTTCAAGCCAGGAGGGAATGGCAAGACATACTTAAAATGATGAAAGAAAATAATCTACAGCCCAGATTATTGTACCCAGCAAGGATCTCATTCAAGTATGAAGGAGAAATCAAAAGCTTTTCAGACAAGCAAAAGCTGAGAGAATTCTGCACCACCAAACCAGCTCTCCAACAAATACTAAAGGATATTCTCTAGACAGGAAACACAAAAATTGTGTATAAATTCGAACCCAAAACAATAAAGTAAATGGCAACGGGGTCATACTTATCAGTAATTACCTTAAACGTAAATGGATTGAATGCCCCAACCAAAAGACAAAGACTGGCTGAATGGATACAAAAACAAGACCCCTGCATATGTTGTCTACAAGAGACCCACCTCAAAACAGGGGACACATACAGACTGAAAGTGAAGGGCTGGAAAAAGATTTTCCATGCGAATAGGGACCAAAAGAAAGCAGGAGTAGCAATACTCATATCAGATAAAATAGACTTTAAAACAAAGACTGTGAAAAGAGACAAAGATGGTCACTACATAATGATCAAAGGATCAATCCAAGAAGAAGATATAACAATTATAAATATATATGCACCCAACACGGGAGCACCGCAGTATGTAAGACAAATGCTAACAAGTATGAAAGAAGAAATTAACAATAACACAATAATAGTGGGAGACTTTAATACCCCACTCACACCTATGGATAGATCAACTAAACAGAAAATTAACAAGGAAACACAAACTTTAAACGATACAATAGACCAGTTAGACCTAATTGATATCTATAGGACATTTCATCCCAAAACAATGAATTTCACCTTCTTCTCAAGCGCACATGGAACCTTCTCCAGGATAGATCACATCCTGGGCCATAAAGCTAGCCTTGGTAAATTCAAAAAAATAGAAATCATTCCAAGCATCTTTTCTGACCACAATGCAGTAAGATTAGATCTCAATTACAGGAGAAAAACTATTAAAAAATCCAACATATGGAGGCTGAACAACACGCTGCTGAATAACCAACAAATCACAGAAGAAATCAAAAAAGAAATCAAAATTTGCATAGAAACGAATGAAAATGAAAACACAACAACCCAAAACCTGTGGGACACGGTAAAAGCAGTCCTAAGGGGAAAGTTCATAGCAATACAGGCACACCTCAAGAAACAAGAAAAAAGTCAAATAAATAACCTAACTCTACACCTAAAGCAACTAGAAAAGGAAGAAATGAAGAACCCCAGGGTTAGTAGAAGGAAAGAAATCTTAAAAATTAGAGCAGAAATAAATGCAAAAGAAACAAAAGAGACCATAGCAAAAATCAACAAAACCAAAAGCTGGTTCTTTGAAAGGATAAATAAAATTGACAAACCATTAGCCAGACTCATCAAGAAACAAAGGGAGAAAAATCAAATCAATAAAATTAGAAATGAAAATGGAGAGATCACAACAGACAACACAGAAATACAAAGGATCATAAGAGACTACTATCAACAATTATATGCCAATAAAATGGACAACGTGGAAGAAATGGACAAATTCTTAGAAAAGTACAACTTTCCAAAACTCGATCAGGAAGAAATAGAAAATCTTAACAGACCCATCACAAGCACGGAAATTGAAACTGTAATCAAAAATCTTTCAGCAAACAAAAGCCCAGGTCCAGACGGCTTCACAGCTGAATTCTACCAAAAATTTAGAGAAGAGCTAACACCTATCCTGCTCAAACTCTTCCAGAAAATTGCAGAGGATGGTAAACTTCCAAACTCATTCTATGAGGCCACCATCACCCTAATACCAAAACCTGACAAAGATCCCACAAAAAAAGAAAACTACAGGCCAATATCACTGATGAACATAGATGCAAAAATCCTTAACAAAATTCTAGCAATCAGAATCCAACAACACATTAAAAAGATCATACACCATGACCAAGTGGGCTTTATCCCAGGGATGCAAGGATTCTTCAATATCCGCAAATCAATCAATGTAATACACCACATTAACAAATTGAAAAATAAAAACCATATGATTATCTCAATAGATGCAGAGAAAGCCTTTGACAAAATTCAACATCCATTTATGATCAAAACTCTCCAGAAAGCAGGAATAGAAGGAACCTACCTCAACATAATCAAAGCTATATATGACAAACCCACAGCAAACATTATCCTCAATGGTGAAAAATTGAAAGCATTTCCTCTAAAGTCAGGAACAAGACAAGGGTGCCCACTTTCACCATTACTATTCAACATAGTTTTGGAAGTTTTGGCCACAGCAATCAGAGCAGAAAAAGAAATAAAAGGAATCCAAATTGGAAAAGAAGAAGTAAAGCTCTCACTGTTTGCAGATGACATGATCCTCTACATAGAAAACCCTAAAGACTCCACCAGAAAATTACTAGAACTAATCAATGACTATAGTAAAGTTGCAGGATATAAAATCAACACCCAGAAATCCCTTGCATTCCTATACACTAATAATGAGAAAACAGAAAGAGAAATTAAGGAAACAATTCCATTCACCATTGCAACGGAAAGAATAAAATACTTAGGAATATATCTACCTAAAGAATCTAAAGACCTATATATAGAAAACTATAAAACACTGGTGAAAGAAATCAAAGAGGACACTAACAGATGGAGAAATATACCATGTTCATGGATTGGAAGAATCAATGTAGTGAAAATGAGTATACTACCCAAAGCAATCTATAGATTCAATGCAATCCCTATCAAGCTACCAACAGCATTCTTCACAGAGCTAGAACAAATAATTTCACAATTTGTATGGAAAAACAAAAAACCTCGAATAGCCAAAGCGATCTTGAGAAAGAAGAATGGAACTGGAGGAATCAACCTACCTGACTTCAGGCTCTACTACAAAGCCACAGTTATCAAGACAGTATGGTACTGGCACAAAGACAGAAATATAGATCAATGGAACAAAATAGAAAGCCCAGAGATAAATCCACGCACATATGGACACCTTATCTTCGACAAAGGAGGCAAGAATATACAATGGATTAAAGACAATCTCTTTAACAAGTGGTGCTGGGAACTCTGGTCAACCACTTGTAAAAAAATGAAACTAGAACACTTTCTAACACCATACACAAAAATAAACTCAAAATGGATTAAAGATCTAAACGTAAGACCAGAAACTATAAAACTCCTAGAGGAGAACATAGGCAAAACACTCTCTGACATACATCACAGCAGGATCCTCTATGACCCACCTCCCAGAATATTGGAAATAAAAGCAAAAATAAACAAATGGGACCTAATTAACCTTAAAAGCTTCTGCACATCAAAGGAAACTATTAGCAAGGTGAAAAGACAGCCTTCAGAATGGGAGAAGATAATAGCAAATGAAGCAACTGACAAACAACTAATCTCGAGAATATACAAGCAACTCCTACAGCTCAACTCCAGAAAAATAAATGACCCAATCAAAAAATGGGCCAAAGAACTAAATAGACATTTCTCCAAAGAAGACATAAAGATGGCTAACAAACACATGAAAAGATGCTCAACATCACTCATTATCAGAGAAATGCAAATCAAAACCACTATGAGGTACCATTTCACACCAGTCAGAATGGCTGCAATCCAAAAGTCTACAAGTAATAAATGCTGGAGAGGGTGTGGAGAAAAGGGAACCCTCTTCCACTGTTGGTGGGAATGCAAACTAGTGCAGCCACTATGGAGAACAGTGTGGAGATTCCTTAAAAAACTGGAAATAGACATGCCTTATGATCCAGCAATCCCACTGCTGGGCATACACACTGAGAAAACCAGAAGGGAAAGAGACACGAGTACCCCAATGTTCATTGCAGCACTGTTTATAATAGCCAGGACATGGAAGCAACCTAGATGTCCATCAGCAGATGAATGGATAAGAAAGCTGTGGTACATATACACAATGGAGTATTATTCAGCCATTAAAAAGAATACATTTGAATCAGTTCTAATGAGGTGGATGAAACTGGAGCCTATTATACAGAGTGAAGTAAGCCAGAAAGAAAAACACCAATACAGTATACTAACGCATATATATGGAATTTAGAAAGATGGTAACAATAACCCTGTGTACGAGACAGCAAAAGAGACACTGATGTATAGAACAGTCTTATGGACTCTGTGGGAGAGGCAGAGGGTGGGAAGATTTGGGAGAATGGCATTGAAACATGTAAATATCATGTATGAAATGAGTTGCCAGTCCAGGTTCGATGCACGATACTGGATGCTTGGGGCTGGTGCACTGGGACGACCCAGAGGGATGGAATGGGGAGGGAGGAGGGAGGAGGGTTCAGGATGGGGAACACATGTATACCTGTGGCGGATTCATTTTGATATTTGGCAAATCTAATACAGTTATGTAAAGTTTAAAAATAAAATAAAATTAAAAAAAAAAAAAAAAAAAAAAAAAAATAAAATTGGGAAAGGAGTGTGTCAAGGCTGTATATTGTCACCCTGGTTATCTAACTTATATGCAGAGTTCATCATGTGAAATGCCAGGCTAATTAATCACAAGCTGGAATCAAGATTGCTGGGAGAAATATCAACAATCTCAGATATGCAGATGATACCACTTTAATGGCAGAAAGTGAAGAGGAACTAAAGAGCTTCTTGATGAAGGTGCAGGAAGAGAGTGAACAGGCTGGCTTAAAACTCAGCATTGAAAAACTAAGATCATGACACCTGTTCCTATCACTTCTTGGCAAACAGATGGGAAAAATGTGGCAACAGTGTCAGATTTCATTTTCTTGGGCTGCAAAATCAATATGGATGGTGACTGCAGCCACGAAATTAAAACATGCTTGCTCCTTGAAAGAATAGCTATGAAAAATCTATACAGTGTATTAAAAAGAGGAGACATCACTTTGCTGACAAAGGTTTGTATAGTCAAAGCTATGGTTTCTCCAATAGTCATGTATGAATGTGAGAGGTGGGCCATAAAGAAGGCTGAGCCCTGTAGAACTGATGCCAGAGAAATATCAGTAACCTCAGATATGCAGAACACACAACCCTTATGGGAGAAAGTGAAGAAGAACTAAAGAGCCTCTTGATGAAGGTGAAAAAGAGTGAAAAAGTTGGGTTAAAATTCAACATTCAGAAAACTAAGATCATGGCATTGGATCCCATCACTTCATGGCAAATGGATGGGGAAATAAAAGAAATAGTGACAGGCTTTATTTTGGGGGACTCCAAAATCACTGCAGATGGTGACTGCAGCCATGAAATTAAAAGATGCTTGTTCCTTGGAAGAAAAACTATGACCAATCTAGACAGCATATTAAAAAGCAGAGACATTACTTTGCCAACAAAGGTCTGTCTAGTCAAAGCTATGGTTTTTCCAGTAGTCATGTATGGATGTGAGAGTTGGACTATAAAAGAAAGCTGAGCGCTGATGAATTGATGCTTTTGAACTGTGGTGTTGGAGAAGACTCTTGAGAGTCCCTTGGATTGCTAGGGGATCCAACCATTCAATTGTAAAGGAAATCAGTCCTGAATATTCATTGGAAGGAGTGATGCTGAGGCTGAAACTCCGATACTTGGGCCACCTGATGTGAAGAAGTGACTCCTTGGAAAAGACCCTGATGCTGGGAAAGATTGAAGGTGGGAGGAGAAGGTGACGACAGAGGATGATATGTTTGGATGGCATCACCAACTCAATGGACATGAGTTTGAGTAAGGTCCAGGAGTTGGACAGGGAAGCCTGTTGTACTGCAGTCCATGGGATTTCAAAGAGTCGGACACGGCTAAGTGACTGAACTGAACTGAAACTAACACATCACAATATTGCAAATCAACTTAACTTCCACAAAAAATGACAACTTAAACCATAAAAAAGTGTTTTATTTGTTCACATGCTATAGGATTTATAATTTAAATATAATTAATTCATTTTAAACCTATATAATATGTATGATACCTTCAAAATAACTTGTTAGAAATCAAGAGGATATAACAAGTTAGCCCTTTTACTCTTCCCATTTGAGCATAATATACAGTAGGAAGATGAGACATAAAACCAAATACTTTAATATAGGATACAGATTACTCTTGGCAACCCCAGCCTCAGTGTGCTTGCCATTTTCAGAGCTTCTTGCTAAGAGATATGTCTCAATGAGTAGCTGAACTGGAATTGGAGAACATACACAGCCACAGCTGATTGATCTGGGTTTGCTTTTGAACCATAGGCAGTCTATCCAAGCCATAGGTTGGCCAGTTCTATATATAGTGGTCTGGTGGAAAAGCTCTGACAAAGAGTAATGGTGATAATGTGGTCAGCCAGATCCTGTGTTTGGATGGTTTTGAATTGAGACAAGTAATGTAAAGAAGTGGTGACTACAGCCAAAGGACAAAAAGAGAGGCTGAGTTGCAAAGATTAGCCAAGGCCTCACAGTGAGAGCACAGACTGAGAATCAGAAAGGTTCTGGGACTGAGAAGACAAACAGATACCAGACACTTGTACTATGAGCATAACTTTCTCCTATTTCTGAACATCTTATCTCCCTAGACTGTGGAGAAATTTTTAGGTTTATATAGGGGATTGCTACATAGAATAGATCTTTGTCTTTCTCCCAATAAATTCACTTTTCACATTTTTATACAATTTTTAAAGGCTATACTCCATTTACAGTTATAATAAAATATTGTTTATATTCCCCATGTTGTATAATATATCCTTATAGCCTATCTTACACCCAATATTTTGCACTTCCCTCTCCTCTACCTTTATATACCCCCTCCCCCACCACTGGTAACCAGTAGTTTGTTCTCTGTACCTGCAAATCTGCTTCTTGTTTGTTATACTCACTCGTTTTTTTTTTTTTTAGATTACACATGTAAATGATGCCATATAGTATTTGTCTTTCTCTGACTTATTTCATGTATCATAATGCCCTCCAAGTCCATTCATGTTGCTGTAAATGGCAAAAATTCATTTTTTATGGCTGAGTAGTATTCCAACCAGTCCATTCTGAAGGAGATCAGCCCCGGGATTTCTTTGGAAGGAATGATGCTGAAGCTGAAACTCCAGTACTTTGGCCACCTCATGTGAAGAGTTGACTCATTGGAAAAGACTGATGCTGGGAGGGATTGGGGGCAGGAGGAGAAGGGGACGACAGAAGATGAGATGGCTGGATGGCATCACTGACTCGATGGACGTGAGTCTGAGTGAACTCCGGGAGTTGGTGATGGACAGGGAGGCCTGGCGTGCTGCGATTCATGGGGTCGCAAAGAGTCAGACACTACTGAGCTACTGATCTGATCTGATCTGAGTATTCCATTATAGACACACAGACACACACACTCCACATCTTTTTTACCCATTCATTTGTTGATGGACACAGGTTGCTCCGTATCTTGTCAACTGTAAATAATGTTTCTAGGAACACTGAGTTTTTGCATCTTTTCCCCACTCCTTCCGGTAGAAGGTTAGACTGGATGGAAGAAAAGATCGAGAAACTAAGTGCCTTGCATGGAAGCAAGCAAGGTTCTGTAGGAAATCAGGAAAATCAGGGATATATAAAAGGAAAGTTAGTGTTTACATGGGACCTTCAACCCATGTCAGCCTGCTGACTCCAGGGTCACAGAGTGCAGCCATGGAGGGCAGCACTGTCCCTTGTTAGCATCTGAAAGTGAAAGTGAAGTCGCTCAGTCCTGTCCAACTCTTTGTGACCATGTGGACTGTAGCCCACCAGGCTCCTCCGTCCATGGAATTTTCCAGGCAAGAGTACTGAAGTGGGTTGCCATTTCCTTCTCCAGGGGATCTTCCTGACCCAGGGATTGAACCCAGGTCTCCTGCAGTGCAGGCAGACACTTTACTGTCTGAGCCATCAGGGAAACTGAAAACCCCAGTAGGATCTGAGGTGCTATCTCTTCCTCAGTTAATCTCAGAGCTTCCTATTCCCTGTTGGGTTTTGAGTGCCCACTCTGGAAGAAGAGTTGGTTTTATACTTAAATGTATTCCTAGGGGCTTTTTCTAAAGGAGCAAAAAGGGATTTGGAGGTGGGGTGTCTGAAAGTTAAGGTAGCAATGGATATTCTCTTCTCCTTTGTAAATAATACTTTTATACTTCATGTTTGCCAACTCAGGCTTTTTACATGGAATTCCCCAAACGGAAGGGGTAGGGGCATTCTGTTCTTCCTCCAAGTGGATAAGGGTGGGAGAAAGGTATTTATTTAAATTCACATTTCTTGAGGAGACACAAATGAGCCTCTGTTCTTAACACCTAAATAGGTTAACTAAAATAAGGATAGTCTACAAAATTGACATACACAGAAGTGAAAATGTGACTTGGCTAAACTTTGGCAAAAGCATGCACATTAGAAATAGTTTAACTGAAAAATAAAATACTCTTGCAAAGAGATTTGCTTCCGCCATGAAAATCTTGTAAAAATGTATATGTCTGAATGAACATTCTAAGACTAGAAAAGACTTCAGAAGTTACCAAATCTAATTTCCCCCACAGTTTACAAATCCTGCCTGCACCCCCGCAGATGATCAAGCTCTCTGTTTCAATACTAAACTTTCAGAGACTATTTTATCCTATCCATATGGTAGCCCCTTGCACTGTTGTGAAAAAGCACAGCTATGTGATAATTGTGAGAAGGCTTTTCCTATGCTATATTAATTCCTGTCTTCCTTTAATTTATATCAGTCTTTGCCTCCCAAACAACAAAGACTACTCCTCACTTACACTGACAAATTTCCAATTTTTGAAGATAATTGGAAAGTTCCCATAATTTATTCATTTCATAAGGTAAATAGCCCCATTTCCTCCGTTAGCCATTCTTAAATAACCTTGAATAATACAGTTCCCTAATGCCTCCTTATCCTGTTGCATTCCACTCTGGTTGCCCGCTGATTTATCACTGAGTGAAGCAAAACAAAACTGACAATAGAATCTTTTTTGTACATTTATATTAATAAGCTTTCAAACATACTAATTTACTTCATGAAAGGTATAAATTCCAATTTTTAACCTATATACATTATATTCATATTCCACAGTAGACATGAAATGAAAAAAAAAATTGCTCTGTTGTGTCCGACTCTTTGCAACCCCACAGACTGTAGCCCGCCAGGCTCTGTCCATAGGGATTCTCCAGGCAAGAGTACTGGAGTGGGTTGCCATTTCCTTCTCCAGGGGATCTTCCCAATCCAGGGATTGAACCCAGGTTTCCCTCATTGCAGGCAGATTCTTTACCATCTGAGCCACCAGGGAAGTCCATGGTAGACATAATGCATAACACAAAAATGTTCAAAGCCTACTGGTTGTTTGCAAGGAGGTTATATCAAGTTTAGAGGATAATAGGAGAAGGCAATGGCAACCCACTCCAGTACTCTTGCCTGGAAAATCCCATGGGCAGAGGAGCCTGGTAGGCTGCAGTCCATGGGGTTGCAAAGAGTCAGACACAACTGAGTGACTTCACTTTCATGTTTCACTTTCATGCATTGGAGAAGGAAATGGCAACCCACTCCAGTGTTCTTGCCTGGAGAATCTCAGGGACGGTGGAGCCTGGTGGGGTGCCGTCTATGGGATCGTGCAGAGTCAGACATGGCTGAAGCGATTTAGTAGCAGCAGCAGAGGATTATAAACATTTTATAGTCATCACTTCTCCAGGAGCTGTCTCTTTCACATCTCAACCAGCTCTATGGATTGTGTCACTTTACTCAGGGAAAAAATCAATAGTAGAAAGTAATTAATGAGAAAGCAACAAATTTGGATGCAAATAGACCAAGAAACACTGAGGTTTTTAATAAAAGTATGGTTGCAAGAGACCTCCAAATTTCCCCTGGAGGATTAGTGAACATGTTGAATATTTTTCCTTGATTTTAATTTAGGCCTCATTCCCATTAGAAATTCTACTTAATTAGGGTTTTTGTTAAAATTCCATGATGTTAATTCAATGGAAAAATCCAGTAGTAGTCTATTAGAATTTTTGTGTTAACATTGTACACTTTCTAGAAATATATTAGATATTTTTATTAAAAGTTATAACTATCACAATCCAATTCTCTATTTCAAACAGCAAAAATACTTTTATTCTTAATTATTCAATGAAGAACTATAAATGTACAATTCATTTAGAAGTTATTTAGCATGCAGTTCACTTGGCTGCTATGACCGAAGAATTAGTGCACATTTTTTTAGAAGGAAATGAAGATCTAGCTTGATTTATATTTCAGTAATTAAGACAATGGTTCTTTATCTTCATTACCATGATATAAGATTCACAAGCCTATGGCATGTCTTATAGCACCAAAATATTAGGATATTAACATACTTATCTTGGGCATCATAGAGAGAAATTATTTGAATACATGACACTATATTCAACTTTGCATAAGTATTTTGATAGATTGGTAGTGACATGCCTGGGTCCCTACTCTTAGTTTTTTCTTATCCCTTACCTCTAATCAATTTGAACTACAGGCTTTTATGTTTATATTTATTTATAAATTATATATATCTATTATTCTATTAACATACCATTATAAAAAGAATACAAAATTTAAAGAATCTGATAAACATGAAACAAATATTTTAAATGTATATTTTGGTTTTTATATATTATTGGTTCAAGTTGTTTTGTCCTCACAGTTGCTGAGAACATCAGTATTGAACAATGTGATTGACTGTATCATTCTTGATCAGATTAGCATCTTATTTACTCATCACTTGGTTGCAAGGAACTCCATATTAACAGTAGAAGTGTCCTTTTGCTTACTTATACTTGCATTATTGTTTCATTTTTATTAAGAATTTCTTTGCAGAAACTTATTTTACGAAAGGGAGTTTAATCCATAAATCTATTTTGCCAGGCTGATATGAGATCACAGTGTATTCTAAAGCACAGAATGTAAACAAGGGCAAGAACAAAGGTTTGGATTGAGGCCCATGAATTTGTGTTTTTAAATGAATTCTCCAGAGGATTCTTTGTTTTCAAACCACAGTGTGAGATACTACTTTGGACTCTGTAATCAATCAAAACTTGAGACTAACTCAAAATATCACAAGTGCTTGGGTATCTCAGCACCAAAGCAAATTTGCTCTTAGTCTTGGACTGATTTCACTGTTCAATGATAATAAATGCACTTCTGTATTTTCTAAATGAAGTGAAACAATTTGATATTTCAGTCTAAGAAGCATCTCTTCTTAAGACTTTTAACCTTCATTCTTTCCTCCTTGACATACTCTGGATGGATAGCTGCATATTATCTATTGCCCTCTTGCTGTGATCTGCAATGACTCCTACTTGCTGAACTTCCATGACCTCCCACTATGCCACACTGAGGTAGAGGAGAGACCTAACATGACGTGAGTGTCTAATGTGTGTGAGACATGATTTTAGGCATTTACATTGATTATCTCAAGTAACTAATAATTCTAATAGGTAGGTGTTCTTATCCCTATCTTTCATGGGAATAAATATAAATTCTAAGAGCTTAAATAACTTCAGATCACTCAGGAAGTAAGAGATAGAGCTGGTATGCCTGATTCAAGACACTCTGCTCTTCTAGTATGTTGAAAGATTGGGATTGACATATACACACTACTATGTATAAAATAGATAACTAATAAGGACTTCCTGTACAGCACAGAGAACTCTGCTCAATACTCTGTAATGACCTATATGGGAAAAAAATCTTATATGAATATACCTAACTGATTCACTTTTCTGTATGCCTGAAACTAACATAACATTGTAAATCAACTATACTCCAATTAAAAATAAACAACTCTTTGCTCTTTTGGAAACACTATGCTGCCTTCTCATCAGTCTTTCCTTACCTGGTGGTGGTTTAGTCGCTAAGTCATGTCTAACTCTTGCGACCCCATGGACTTTAGCCTGCCAGGCTCCTCTGTCCATGGATTTCTCCAGGCAAGAATACTGGGGTGGTTTGCCATTTCCTTCTCCAGGGGATCTTCCTGACCCAGGAATTGAACCCAAGTCTCCGGCATTGCAGGCAGATTCTTCATCGACTGAGCTACAAGGGAAGCCCCAGTCCTAAAACCCATTAAGCTATGTGCTCCTTCTAGTCTTTTTGGCAAGAAGAACAAGCTCCTTTCTGATACAATTCTAAAATTAAAAGATAAAAATTTCTGGTAACTGAGAAATCTTGTATTTATGAATGCAGATATTTACTTAGCCATGAAATTAAAAGACGCTTACTCCTTGGAAGGAAGGTTATGACCAACCTAGATAGCATATTCAAAAGCAGAGACATTACTTTGCCAACAAAGGTCCATCTAGTCAAGGCTATGGTTTTTCCTGTGGTCATGTATGGATGTGAGAGTTGGACTGTGAAGAAGGCTGAGTGCCGAAGAATTGATGCTTTTGAACTGTGGTGTTGGAGAAGACTCTTGAGAGTCCCTTGGACTGCAAGGAGATCCAACCAGTCCATTCTGAAGGAGATCAGCCCTGGGATTTCTTTGGAAGGAATGATGCTAAAGCTGAAACTCCAGTACTTTGGCCACCTCATGTGAAGAGTTGACTCATTGGAGAAGACTCTGATGCTGGGAGGGATTGGGAGCAGGAGGAGAAGGGGACGACAGAGGATGAGATGGCTGGATGGTATCACTGACTCGATGGACGTGAGTCTCAGTGTACTCTGGGAGTTGGTGATGGACAGGAAGGCCTGGAGTGCTGCGATTCATGGGGTCGCAAAGTGTTGGACACGACTGAGTGACTGATCTGATCTGATATGTTAGACATATCACATTTATTTCCACTTTAGCCATTCTTCAGAATTTACAATGGGAATGTGATAAATACCTATTCTTTTGAAAAGGAAATGAAATCCAACCTGTTTACCATCCTTATACATGGTTATCTCACAATGGTAACCAAAACACTAAGTAAATCAGGGGAAACTATCACAGGTTTTGAGTAAGCAAAGCCCAATTTTAATCCACCTATGACTTAACATAAGTAAACCTGAAGAAATTATTTTACTCCATAAATTGGAAAATCACTACCTGTAAATACAGATTATAATGTATACCCCAGAGTTATTATGGGGATTAAATGAGAACATATATAAAGTAACTAGGATAGCTAACAGGAAGCATGCTTAGAAAAACAGTCAAGGGCATGGGAGAAGATTGATAACAACAATATATAAAGATGCTGACTTTATATATTGTTATTTTTGCCATTACTGTAAAAATATGGACATTATTGATCATTTTAATCAGTGCTTAACTAGCTTCTTTTCAAATATTGAGATACTTCTACCTATTTAGATGTAGCTTCTTTAATGATTCCAAAGTATAAATTAGAAAAATAAATTTTAACATTTTCTTTCCCTGTGGCTTAAAAAAAAACACTCCCTGTGGCTTCATGCTATGTGTTTTAAGATTTATTGCAACCAATATAAGAACTCCCGGACAACTCAAGAAATAGAATCTTTTTTCTTTGTTTTCTAATTCACTGTATGTGGAAGACCCATTTTCATAACCAAAGGAACAAGGAACAGTCAGCAGAAACACTGATTTTAAGCACGCTTAGCAAAAGAGTCAAGGGCATGGGAGAAGGATGAGGTTAGAGGGAAGCAAGTGAGACCATGGACTGGAGAAAATATTCAGGGACCGTAATGAGGAAAGGCCCTAGAAGCAGAATGGAGCATGTGGTAAAAGGTAAAAGCACATTGCAAAATATAATTTGTATATATTATTCAAAGAAACTGAGATTAGTTTGTATGGACTCTGTGACATGGGGACAGGCACATGATCTGAATAGAATGAAAAACTAGGCCCTGCAAATACACATACATATACAGTTTACTACTAGAATACAAGGGCTATGTAATGATGCTTAAACAAGATAATCTAAATATTTGCTTCATAAAACTAATAAAAATACTCTTTTTATCCAGTTGTTTTCATTTATATATTGCTACTTCCATGCTTTTATCATTGTCTATGATTTATAAGATTAAAGTAATTTGACAACTCCTGTTATAGGCCAGCCTTCCTTTTAAGTGCTATAGTTCTATTTTCTAATCAATGTTTACTACAACTGTGATATATGTATAGACTGAAAGCTTTCTTGACTTGTCTAAAGTCACACAAGCTAGCAAGTTCTGATGGAGCCTCAAATCCATCCTCTTTCAAATGTTTGATATTGCCTGATTACATTTGTGTGTTATAAAGTAAATGCATGTTTATAGAAATATATCTCAGATACAAGATGACCATCTAAATAGGTATATTTTGGAGAGTAAAGATGCTGTATAATAATTATATCAAAACAACAGGAACAACCCAGGACTCTCAAACCGGGACATAAGGTCGTGACAACAGATTATTTCCAAAAGTTATTACAGCAATTCCTGTCCTTTTTGCAGTGTGACTTTGCTGCTATCTCTTCTGTTTTTCACTCCCCTTGATCTGGCTGGCTTTTGGACTTTCTTTGACCAAAAAATGTGACAAAAATAACATTCTAGGATTTCTGATTCTTGTGTATTCAAATCTTGAGGTTCCCATTGTCTTCTAGGATGATAGCTGCCATCTAAAGAAGTTTGTGCATCTAGCTAAAGGACCTAGAAGATAAAGGGGGAAAAGACCACATGGTAGTGAAATGAAGCCCCACATGATTGAGCCGACTGGCAAACCAAGAAGATGCCCTATCATCCCAGACAGCTCTCAGTCTTTTGGGCCACCCCAAGAGAGACACCAGACTGAGAATTAGACCATTGTGGGTCCTCTAGTCTCAATGAAAGCCATTTTAGGTTGACACGATGTGGAGAAGAGGTGAGAAATTTCTATTTTAAACACCATCTAAGTGTCAGATACTTAGAATCATAAAAAAAAAACACTATAGTTGTTTTAAGACACAGTATTTGGGGTTCTTTTATTTCTTTCAAGGCCAACTCAAACCCTACCCTTACTCCAACCTATTTTGAACTAGTTGATTTCCATTGCTCACATGTAACTTTCTACTTTGTATGATTTAATGTTTTCACCTATGTCTATGTATCATTTAGGATAAATAGTAGATGCAAGTAACAGAACATACAGTTTAAATGACTTCTCATCTTACCAGATATATGAAGATAGGAGATTACTGGCATTGTATAGTTTCTTAATCATGTCAGTGACATTTCTCAGTTCTTGTAGCCTTTTCCTCATGCTCACAAACTGTTTCAGCCTGACAGAGCGGAGACCAGAACCTGCCCCATGACTCGAGGGTGAGGCAAACTGTGCCCTCGTGATTGTCCTAGTAAGCATGCCTAACAGAAATTCTTGGGGCAGGAGGTGCTCTCTGCCCCGCTTCACTGCCTACTCCTGAGTCTGCCTCCAGTATTTGATTATACTGCGCTTATCAAACTCCCCGGTATAGCTATTCCTTAATGATCTCATGTGACTTCTGCCAATGAGCTGAAAGGAATCATTTTGTCTTCCTGCCATGGAGAACAGGAGGGCCCCCTGACTCCCCGCTTGCCAAATTATATGTGTCTGTCTTTTCATTATTCGCTCGCCCCTGTTTCAGGTCTTTCTCACCCGCTGTGCTAGACGGGACAGCGAACATGTTCAACCATTATAACTTAATTCAATGAAGGAAGAAAAACAGTATTAATTATGTCTCTCCATTTTTAACCAAAATATCTAAATCTTTCCCTTGGCCAACTTCATTCTTTTGTATGTGGGTATCCACTTTTCCCAACACCATTTTTTGCAAAGAGTGTCTTGTCTAGGCACCCTTGTTTCCCCATTGTCTAATCTAGGCATCGGAAAAGGCAAGGCACCCCACTCCAGTACTCTTGCCTGGAAAATCCCATGGATGGAGGAGCCTAGTAGGCTGCCGTCCATGGGGTCGCTAAGAGTCGGACACGACTGAGCGACTTCACTTTAACTTTTCACTTTCATGCATTGGAGAAGGAAATGGCAACCCACTCCAGTGTTCTTGCCTAGAGAATCCCAGGGACAGGGGAGCCTGGTGGGCTGCTGTCTATGGGGTCGCACAAAGTCGGACACGACTGAAGTGACTTAGCAGCAATCTAGGCATCATTGTTTAAGATCATCTATTCATATACATGGCACCCCACTCCAGTACTCTTGCCTGGAAAATCCCATGGATGGAGGAGCTGGAAGGTTGCAGTTCATGGGGTTGCTGAGGGTCAGACATGACTGAGCGACTTCACTTTCACTTTTCACTTTCATGCATTGGAGAAGGAAATGGCAACCCACTCCAGTGTTCTTGCCTAGAGAATCCCGGGATGGGGGAGCCTGGTGGGCTGCCGTCTATGGGGTCGCACAGAGTTGGACACGACTGAAGCGATTTAGCAACAGCAGCAGCATTCATATACATGTGTCAGAAATATGTCACTGTATCATTTTCCCAGCTTGTGTAGTAGAGGGAGACAAATAAGGAGGAGACTAGAAATCTCCTGAATGTTGTATAAAACATCCTCAACAGTCTGCTATGATATCTACCACAATAATGATTGCATCAACAGGACAAATAGTAAGCACCAAACACATGCTTTTTTTTAATCAATGAAAAAATACTACTTGGTTTCCAAAACAATACTGTGACATAGTCAGAGTAAAATGAATGACTAAATTATCCATTTAATGATAATAATAATAAAATTAAGACTATGTTCTAAGTCACTTCAGTTATATCTGACTTTTTGTGACTCTATGGACTGCAGCCCACCAGGCCCCTCTGTCCATGGGATTTTCCAGGTAAGAATACTGGAGTGGCCATGACCTCCTCCAGAGGATCTTCCCAACCCAGGGATTGAACCCTTGTCTCTTATGTTTCCTGCATTGGCAGGCAGGTTCTTTACCACTAGCGCCACCTGGGAAGCCCAAAATTAAGACTAAGGAAGACCAAAATTTATCATGTATATTTCCCCAATGAGCTTGTATAGAGAAAAGAAATAGTTAGAATGTTTCATTAAATCACAAAAATGACATAAATCAACCCAATATCCCTAAAATCCTAGAATAAGAAAGTATATCAGAAAGCAATGTTGGGAAAAACTAAAACTAAAAAAAAAAAAAAAAACCTCAAAATGAATTAAAGACCTAACCATAAGGCCTAAAACTATGAAATGCCTATGATAAAATATTGTGGAAAAACTTTATGACATTAGAATTGTCAATGATTTCTTGGATATGCCACCAAAATTAAAAAAGCAAAAATAGACAAATATAATAACATCAAATTTTAAAGCCTCAACGTATCCAAAGTTACAATCAACAAAGGAAAAAGGCCATCTAGGGAATGGGAGAAAACAATTGCAAATCATGTATCTTATAAGGAGTTAATATCCAAAATATATAAAAAACCCATCAACAACAACTAAATTTTAAAATGTGCAAACTATTTGAATAGACATTTTCTTGGATAAAACATATACAAGAGACAACAAGCATTTAAAAGGTGTTCAACTAGTCATTAATTAGTAATAACAATAATGATCATTAGAGAAATGCAAATCAAAACCACAGTGGGATATCACCTCAAATGCATTGGGATGGCCACTATTTCGCTATTAAAAAAAAAAAAATCAAATCCCTTTGTACTGTTGGAGGCAATGTAAAATGATTCAGTCACTATGGAAAATAGTATGGAGGCTCCTCAAAAAATTAAAAATAAAATTACCATATGATATAATAATCCCTCTTATTTTCTTTTGGTTATATACCCAACAGAATTGAAAGCAGGATGCAAAGGAGAAATATGCATATCCATGTTCATTGCAGATATTCTCAACATCCAAAATGTAGAAACAACTCAAATATTCATTGATAAATGAACTGATAAATAAAGTATGGTATATATACACACAGTGAAATATTATTCAGCCTTGAAAAAAGGGAAATTCTTTACATGCTACAACATGGCTGAACCTTGATATAAGTTAAGTCATAAAGACAAGGATTTTATGATTCTACTTACTTAAGAACTCTAAAGTAGCCAAATGAATAGAAATTAATAGTGAATGACTGGTTGGTCAGGGGCTCTAAGGAGTTGGAAATGAGTTGATGTTCAATGGGTATAGAGTTTCAGTTATGAAAAATGAACAAGTTCTGGAAAATCTGTTTTATAATATGAATATGGTTAAAACTACTAAACTGTACACTTTAAAATGATAACAATGAAAAAAAATAAAATAAAATGATAACAATGGTAAATTTTATGTCTTTTACCACAATTAAAAATAAAAATAGTCATCTATATTTTATCCTACTCTATCATCACAAAGCATGTATCTTGATGAAAAGAAGAAATTTAGTTCCCTCTTCCTATTCCACACCAATAGCAACTATACAAAGATGAGTCATTATTGTTAGAATTAATTTCTCATGAAGTTCACTTTCATTAACAATTCCATTTTAACTCTTAGCTTTACCCACTTATATCATAATGACAGATTTCCCTATAAAAATTGGGCTGTTCTTTTCCTCAAGCCAGGAACTCTCATTAAAAGATAATAGAAAGGAAGAGAGAGAGAGAGAAAGAGAACAAGAGGAAGACAGAAGGTGAGGAAGAGAGAAAAAGAAAGAGGGAAAGAAAGGAAGTTTCTGAACTAGTTAGTCTTGGCTATTTCTACAATAAAGTATTTTAATAAGAAACAGCAGTAGGGTACTATTAGATCATTGGTTGCTTTGAAATTAGAAAGTCTATGATTTCTCCATTGAGAATTAGTTCTATATACTGGATGGTGGGAATTTACATTGAAGTCAAAGAACTTCACTAAATTTTTTCATTAATTAAGGGACATAATTATCAGCAATTGCAGTAATTTCTCTTCTTAAATGCTAACAAATCCCTAATACACTTGGTTGGTTTATCTGTCCCCTTGGTTCCTTAGAGCTGTGATAATTATTTTAGAAATTAAATTCTCAGCCTCAATCTTTGCATTTATAAAACTTTTTTTTTTTTTTTTTTTTTTTTTTTTTACTGTGCCACTCAGCTTGTAGGACATTAGTTCGCTGACCTGGGATTGAACCCAGGTTATGGCAATGAGAGCTCTGAGTTCTAATCACTGAACCACCAGAAAATTCCGTAAAACATGTTTTACTATTAAGTTGGCGAAGTATGTTCTAAACATAGTCTAATCTGAAAGCAAAGTGGAAGTCAAAGGAGTATTTTATCAAGAATTATGAGATGGGAAAAGCAGCTAAAAACTGCCAAATATTCAGATGTTATTATAAGTGATTTTGGCATCATTTCTGCCACATTGAATGAATTAGTAATCTAAATGTTTTTAGGGAAAGTTGAAGGTGATGACCCTTGAAAAAGTGAATTTAGCATAACCACATATAAAGCAATAAGAGACTTCAACAAAATAGCAGAGGAGACCAAACTGAGATGTTTTCCAGAATTCGCCTCCCTGTATAATCCCAGATTAATGTTGTCCACAAGAGACATTTTCAGGAGAACTGGCTAATGGAGGTGAAGCAGCAGCCACCCATTTTTATGCTGTGGAGGTTGACGTAGAGCATCAGGCACATGCAGTAGCTCAGGAGTGAATTAGGGCAACTAGACCAGCAGCCTCCAGCTCCCATCTATTAATGCATCCTCCCCTTCATCACGTTTGATTTGGGGGCTAACACATGTGTAGCTTGCAGTAAAGAGTCCTACCTTCTCCTTCAGGTGACCCACCACACCAAGACTACAGATAGTGAGAGATAGTCCTGGGTCCTAGATAATACTAATGAGTTCTAGTTATTCATTCTGTTTTTCTTCCTGAGTGCCAGTCTGGCTAACCAAAATGGCTTCAAGAATTAACACCAGCGAGACCTAGAGCTGGATCCAACAGGTCTCACAACTACATAAAGTTTAACTCCTAAAATAAATCCCTTATTCTGCAACAGTTGATGACTTGTAGGCATTCTGCTTCTCTGATCAAACCATGACTAATTAGAAGGGTTGGCAAGAAAGGCTTTGTAGGGGGTGGTAGGGGAATTGTACTAATGGCCCCAATTATTCATACCCTTTGTCCTATAACTTGACAGTCCCTCCGCACTTTGCTTCTGGGCTCATCCATGTGCTTTTCATTGACCAGCAAGATATTATCAAGTGTGATCCAAGCTTGAGAAGCACATGCTCAACTTCCCTTACCTCCTTCCAGAACTAGACTTGCTTGCTCTTGAATCCCTGCCATCAGGCTAGATTGCTGAAGGGATAGGAGAGAGACCTCCCATAAAGCTCAGTCATCATATCCAAGGTCACCTAAACAACTTACTTTCCCCCAGAGGACACATCATTGATCTCATGATTAAGACCATGAGAGATTATCCAAGCCTAGCTAAGGTTCGGAGAAGGCAATGGCACCCCACTCCAGTACTCTTGCTTGGAAATCCCATGGATGGAGGAGCCTGGTAGGCTGCAGTCCATGGGGTCTCGAAGAGTTGTACACGACTGCGCGACTTCACTTCCACTTTTCACTTTCATGCATTGGAGAAGGAAATGGCAACCCACTCCAGTGTTCTTGCCTGGAGAATCCCAGGGACGGGGGAGCCTGGTGGGCTGCCGTCTATGGGGTCGCACCGAGTTGGACACGACTGAAGCAACTTAGCAGCAGCAGCAGCAGCTAAGGTTAGTTGTTCAGTTATGTCTGACTCTTTGTGACCCCATGGACTATAGCCTGCCTGGCTCCTCAGTCCACTGGATTCTCCTGGCAAGAATACTGGAGTGGATAGACATTCCCTTCTCCAGGGGTCCTCCTGACCCAGGGATCGAACCCAGGTCTCCTGCATTGCAGGCAAATTCTTTACCATTCGAGCCATGCCTGGCAAATCCCATGGACGGAGGAGCCTGGTAGGCTGCAGTCCATGGGGTCGCTAGGAGTCACACACGACTGAGTGACTTCACTTTCACTTTTCACCTTCATGCATTGGAGAAGGAAATGGCAACCCACTCCAGTGTTTTTGCCTGGAGAATCCCAGGGACAGGGGAGCCTGGTGGGCTGCTGTCTGTGGGGTCCCACAGAATCTGACACGACTGAAGTGACTTAGCAGCAGCAGCAGCAGCAGCAGGTTAGCAGAACAACCCTATCTTCATGAGAAAGATTTTAATCATTTAGACTTTGAGGTGCTTTGTAATGGAACAATAGTTAATTAATGCAGTAAGCATAAATCAAGTTACCAAAAGGAAATCTTTCCCAGATATGGGGGTGAGGGAAGAACCTAGCAACTGCTGACTGTTCATGCCCTATTCCATGTGTTTAATGTATTCTATTTAGTGTTACAATAATTATAAAATAATCTTTTCCCCATTTCACAAATGAAGACAATCTGTTATTTGTCTGCAACTGAAATCCATACAGGTTCATTCTATTATAAAGCCCATACTCTTACTATTTCATTTCTTTCTAGTAAAAGACAGTCACAAACACAAGTGTGCAAATACACATGTAAGCCTACGTCCAGGGCTTCCCAGGTAGTGCTAGTGGTAAAGGACCTGCCTGCTAGTGCAGGAGACATAAGAGATGTGGGTTCAATCCCTGGGTAGGGAAGATCCCCTGGTGGAGGAAATGGCAACCCATGCGATAATTCTTGCCTAGAGAATGCCATGGACAGAGAAGCCTAGCAGGCTATAGTCCATAGGGTCGCAAAGAGTTGGACATGACTGAAGTGACTTAGTACACACACAAGCCTACATTCACTTGCCATTATAGGTGAGTAAGGGATTAAGGCATTGGCAACCCACTCCAGTGCTTTTGCCTGGAAAATCCCGTGGATGGAGGAGCCTGGTAGGCTGCAGTCCATGGGGTCGCTAAGAGTCGGACACGACCGAGCGACTTCACTTTCACTTTTCCCTTTCATGCATTGGAGAAGGAAATGGCAACCCACTCCAGTGTTCTTGCCTGGAGAATCCCAGGGAGGGCGGAGCCTGGTGGGCTGCCTCCTATGGGGTCGCACAGAGTCGGACATGACTGAAGCGATTTAGCAGCAGCAGCAAGGGATAAGATAACTAGCTAGTAAAGGCCTACACAGGTTCTCTGGCAGGGAATGAAGGGTAGAACATATGAGTCATACAGGGGTCTTTTAAAATTTAGTTCTACCTCTTGATTCTGATGCAGTCTGTATGGACTAAAGGATTGGTGGAGTTTGAAGGACTGTTTGGAATCGACCGAGATACAGTAAGTACTTCCTTTCTTCCCATGGCTCTGAAAGGAGAACACTTTGCATGGTGGCTTACAAACACCCAGAGAACAGGTTTCCTCTTTGTGAAGCAAGTCTCATGTGGCTTCAATTACCTTAGAAAACCTCCAGGAGACTGCAGTGGAGCCCCAGGCAAAGATGTATCTTCTTTAACTGCCACCGGCCCATCTCTCATCAGTTAAAAGACATTCATACTTAAAGCAATTCCTGATATCAAGGGGGTAGGGACAAGACCATGATAGGAAAAAAGAAAAAAAAAAAAGGAGACTTCTGTATTAGGAGATGGGGGAACTAGAAAGAAAAGGGCAGAGCAAGTCCAATAATGGGGCTGAGGCCTAGAAGTGCTTAACCTGTGCTCAACCTGTGCTCTACTAGATATGGGCAAAGAGGTCTGCTGATAATCTAGATGCAATAAAAACATGAGGCCAAACAAAATAGAAAGACCACAAGTTTGGGGACATTTCATCTTTAGAAGGTGCTATGATAGATGCTACAATCACTCCACTGAATTTCAACATTAATGGAACATATAACAATGCAGAACAGTGGAGGAAATAATGAGAATACCCTCTTTGGGACAATTCAGTGAAGTTAAAGAAAGGATATTTAATTTCAGATTTATTTTGGTACTGTTAACAGCCTAACTTACTTCAAAACCAGTTTGATAATTTTGGGGCCAAGTTTTAAGCCAAGATCAGTATGGTGACTTCCAACATTTCAGATGTTAAGAGGAGAAACAAAGATCCATAGGGACTGAGTCATTTTTAAAAAGTTGAATAGCCTTGCTTTGTATTAATGTAGGGTCATTTTTTCAAGAAGCTCCAAGCATTTGAGGTTATACTAATCTGATTCAGTATTCTTGACACAGAGAACTTGCAGATGACAGAACTGAGACAGATGAGAGTGAAGTGGCTAAATCTTTCAGATGATCTCTAAAGAATAAAACAAATCACTTGAGTGAGGTGAATGACTGGAGGAAGACTGAAAAAATGATCAAGATGATGGGGTAGAGGTTAACCACATTTCATATTTTTAAGGTGTTTAATTTCCCTCTCTAGCCATTTTTCACTAAATAAAATAAAGATAACATAATATATCAGGAAAATCCCAGAGGTGGCTTCCAGGACCACTTTTAGAAACTATTCATCCAAACCTGCAATCAGAGGTAAGGGTGACTTTGCATACGTGTTAGGACAGCCATGGGTAGAGGATGAGGTACTGCAATACACATGCTACATAGATGTCACCTATTAAATCTGATTTGTTTTTATTTATCATTGTACTCCTTGCTGGACTATTCTTCATATTCAAAAGTATCACATTCTCTAGATAAAGTAATAAATATAGCTATAATAGAGACATGAAAAATTAAAGAAAAAAGGTGGCTTTTTCCATGTGTTTTCCCATATAGGCACCACCTGCTATTATTCTCTGAAGGAACAAAACCTGTATATAATGGCAGCATTGTCCACAAAGTGGAAATCACTTGAAAATTTAGACATCTTAATGCATTTGGGAATTAGGAACTTAATAAATGAAATGAAAAGATTTTTTTAATTCTTTAAAGGCTTGTTATTGTTTTTTATCAATCTGACAAAGGCCATAAGAAATAAAGTCTTATTTGTGATTTTATTCAGCTTATTTTTATCTTTTCAACACAGTCCACATATGAAACTACAAATATATGACTAGAAAATATTTACTATGTCTTTATTATACTATTTTGAAAAGCATTACTACTGGATATTCAGCACTCAATTCAAAATAGGTACTCTATTCCCCTTATTTGGGCCAACAATTTTTATAAATTTATGTCACATAGAAAAGAATATCTCAATTTTGCAAAACAAAGGGATACAGAAAAATAGAACTGTTTCCTGTGTTCTTATAATAGTTTTCTGCTTAAAAACTTCATATTCTCTGTGTCTAAGTTATATATCAAAATGTTTAGACAAATAACTATTTAAAGGGTATCCTGCTTCTGTTTTCTTCAAGAAATCCTGATATTCTTCACCTATAGAAATTGCCACCCAAACTCCAAAATGACAACCATCCTGCATCTAGAAGATAATGATTGATTTTACTGCAATCACAAAAGAAAATCCTGTAGGTTTAAGGATTACCTTTTGTTACTGAACAATCTAAAAACATCACCTGTAACAGCAGATTACAGAAAACAGGACATTTCTTTTCTCTTTGGTTGCTGAGTAGCTGAGTCAGGCCATATGAAGTCAATTGTTGCTATGACAACATATGGAACAGGGAGAAGATAACATGTCTGAATACAGAGAATTCATTTACCTATGATGATTCATTTTCTTCTTTGATCGGAGACACATGCCTGCTTAGGAGGGTTAGATGTGCCTATTTTAATTACCAGATATCCATTTAAATTATGTTAATAAAATTGGGTACCTATCATTTTTACTTAAGAACTAGAACATTAACCGTCTACTTCCACTACATGAGCTTTTACTCACCTATTTTCTGATTAAAAATGACATGGGTATGTAACATATCTTTATGTGTTTTCTTTCTCCTGTCACAATGTGAAATAGAATCATATGTTAAGAATGTAAATAAGTTTTCACTATGGCATACTGTAATAAACATTTTACTTCAATGGTGATACAGCTGAAACATAGTTATGTAAGCCAGGGAATGTGAAAGCCACACAAACCCATAATTCTGAAGTGTTATAATTCAACCATACAAATTTACCCTGGATTGAAATCAGTTACATGCAGTATCTATACAGACAGAAATTTATTTTCAATCAATTTGCTAGAAACTATCTGTTGCTATTTTTTACTTTTATGATTGTAAATCATCAACTTACCTGGTAGATAATTTCCTCCTCAATTCCCATACTAGTTTATTTTAGTGCAGGAGTTACCAACCCATGGATTATGTCTACTGGTCGATTCAAAACTTTAGAA